>NW_026294751.1:2400000-3000000 GCF_026119805.1 Tympanuchus pallidicinctus | reverse complement strand
ATGCACGTTGTCCCTGTGGTGTCACACCAATGCATGGCAGGAGTGGAGCAGGAACAGCTGCAGGGCTGGGATGTTCTGGGCTGGAGCATTGCAGCTCTGGCCATGTCTGTGACCCTGGGGGCCTGGCTTCTGACATTGGTAGAGAAGCAGATCTGGAGGTGCAAACCCTCAGCAGGGTGCAGCAGCAGCCTGGGGCTGGAAGGAGCATTTCTCCCAGTTAATTCTTACAGGTGCTGCAAGTAAGACTGGGTTTCATGATTACCTCCAAGCTGATCAGAGCCGCTCTGTGTTCGATTTCCAACCGTCTCCACCTCCAGTCTAGGCTTCCAGTGCTCTTCCAGTGTGATACAAGCATAGATTTCACTCCTAACCTAGCGCATGGTGGGATCAAGCAACTGTTGTTCTTCTACCAGAGAAGCAGCTGCATTTCCATATCCTCCTGGATGTGCCAGCCATCATTCTGCAGCATCTCTGGACCAGTCCATGGTGGCAGTGGGCTTTGCAGAATCTGATCCAAAAGGACCCTGGAAGAATCCACTTAAAGGATAAATGCATCCTGCCCTGGAGCAATAGGAGATGCCCAGTGCTGTTACCCATGTTTGACACTGTGCCTGTGTCCGTGCAGCTGTGTTAGCAACTGTGAGCACGGGTGGCTTGGCACTGGCACTAATTGCATGGAAATATTCAGTGATGTTGGTGCCTGCAGACATCCTCGTTAGCTGAGCTCTTGCTGAATTGCTATTCGTATCTGTGTTTGTTGGCCTGGGGATGCTGGGCTGTCTGCTCCCTACTGATCATTTAAATGCGCTGGAATAAGGAGATGGGTTCTTGATGGGTGAAGAAGGTGATGGGTTGGTTGCTGATGGTGATGGGGGTGAGAATCTTCATTCTGCTAATGGTGGTACCAAAGCTGAGTCCTTGAACCAGGCATAGAAGGGACTCAGACTGGGAGTGCAGGCACTGAGGACATCCTTTGAGGAGGGCATCTGGAGCATCCAGTGAGGTTGCAAATACCTTCTGCAGCCCTGAGTTGCCCAAAGTTTTCCTTGGCACAAATCCCATGGAAATTTGCAGCATGGATTCTCCCTGAAGATCTGTTCTAGGATGGGCCAGGCCCTCAAAAATTCACTCTCATCATCCTTTCCTCACCCTTTAGGTCCTGAAAGGAATTAACTGGAGGTAACACAGACCACTCATATGCATACTCTTGGCAAGGGAGCTTGGCTCCTTCTATTTATGCAAATGATAATTAATTTTTTTTTACTCACTCTGTCCTGTTGAGAGTTTGCCATCAGCTTGATGGACAGCTGAGGGCTGCCACCTCAGTTGCAGTGTTGGGAGGCACACTGCTGCACACTGCTGTGCTCCCAGTGTCCCATTCATGGGTGAGGAGGAGCAGAGGTAGTGCTGGTGGCCTTGGAAGTCACAGGATGGTGAGGTGGGAAGGGTCCATCTGGCTCACCAAGTCCAGCAGGGCTGCCCAGGACCACATCCAGCTCGCATTGGAGAATCTCCAAGGAGGAGACTCCACAATCTGGGCAACATGGGGCAGCAAGCCTGTTTAGAGCTCAGGGTTGCTGTGCACGCCTGCCGTACTTCCACTCTATGAAGTCTTCCCCTCCGTGCAATCGAAGCTGCTTTAGCTTAAACACTTACAGCAATGTATTTTGATTCTGTCTCTCCCTGGCAGAGCCCATGCGGGCCCCTAAAGGCCTGGCTTTCTCCGAGATCCAATCCAGGCAGCTGACATTGCAATGGGAGCCTCTGGGCTACAACCTGACCCGCTGCCACACGTACAGCGTCTCGCTGTGCTATCGCTACCTGGTGGGCAGTGGCCTCAACCAGACCTTCCGTGAGTGTGCCAAGATGGAGCGCAACGCCAACCGCTACACCATCAAAAACCTGCTGCCCTACAGGAACATCCACGTCAAGCTCATCCTCTCCAACCCCGAGGGCCGTAAGGAGGGCAAGGAGGTGACGTTCCAGACGGATGAGGACGGTAGGGATAACCCACACGTGAAGGGTTTGGGAGGAATGCTGTGGGTTGGTTGGATCGTGATGGGGCGGTGTGTCTACCCAGAGACGTCCCCGTCCTGTAGGATTTTAGCCGTGTCCCATGCAGTGATGCCCATCTCACGGAATCACAGAATTGTAGGGGTTGGGGGTGTTCATGGAAAGGCTGGATGTTGTGTTGAGGGACGTGGTTTAGTAGGAGCTATTGGGAACAGGTGAACGGTTGGACTGGGTGATCTTTTAGGTCTTTTCCAACCTTGGTGATTCTATGCTTCTATGACCTCCAGAGATCATCGTGTCCAACCCCCCTGCCAAAGCAGGTTCCCTACAGCAGGTCACACAGGTGGGCATCCAGGCAGGTCTTGAGCATCTCCAGAGAAGGAGACTCCACCACCTCCCTGGGCAGCCTGTTCCAGTGATCTCGACTCATGCCCACGTGGGGAGCCTTCATTCGTCCCATACTGTGGAATTAAAACCTAGCAGCAATAGCAACAGTGATCAAAGCAATTAATGCTTTGCACTTAGGTGACTCCTTTCATCTGCAGAGCTCAGGCTGATTGAGTTGGCTTTGCTGGGTTTCTTGGTGAGTGCTGTGAACTGGAGGTCAGCGCGTTCCCAGCACAGCTTTGCTCAGCTTCCCTTTGCTTTTCTCCCATTAACTTTGCATTTGAGTTGCACACAGCCAAACTATTTGTCTTCCCCTGCTTTCTGAGACCCAGTGCCCTACCCCAGCACCAAGAAAAGGTGCATACCCTTCAAGCAAACCTGGTCTGGCTCTTTGGTCCCACTTCAATCTCTAAATACTAAAACCACAGTGATCACTTCATGCATCCTATCAGCATGCTGTGTCCTTAGACCTGAGCCTGCTCAGCCATGGGCAACCAGCTCAGTGCTCCTGATGCCTTTTTTTTTAATCTCTAATTGCTTCAGCTGTTTTCACTGTGCTGTGACTGCTGCAGCTGCTTTCTTATTGTATATTAATACAGTAGCTCCAGATGTTTTTTTGCTATACTGTAATCACTCCAGATGCTCCTCACTATACATTGATTAAGCAGGGCTGGCTGCTCCCCCCCTTGGACTGAACTTGGTACAGTGAGCACTTTCCATCCCAGGAGGAATCAACATATCTTTGGGTTCATAGATGCACTGCAAATGTTACGAGTGGGTTTGGCCCAGCTAACCCTATTCAATTTAGCTACATTAGATATTCAGTTTATCTAAATTAGCTAATGACAGGGTGTGAAGCTCAGCTGCTGCAGCTCCTGCACTGCCATGGCCAGGGCAATGTAGTGTCTCTGAAAGCTTGCAGAAGAGCAGCAGTGGGTGCCGTGGCTGAGCTGGGGGCTCTGCAGTCACCTCACTGTGTGATGGGGACATTCCCACCTTATGCTCTCCATCTCCATGGCACTGAGGTGTTCCCTGCTGCTTTTCAAGCAACCAGACCTGATAGGGACAGGCTGAAATCTTTTCCCCCCTCTGCACTTGATGAGGATGATCTGAGTTACCAGGACTGGTTGACAAGCAGCCCCACGTGCAATTAAGAGGAGATGGCAAAGACTCAATAATAGAATCTTTGATTGTGTTTTGTTTGAATCTTTTGTGCTTTGTTTGCATTGTCTGTTTGTGCATCACTGGGGCTTCTCTAGGTAATTACAGGCCTGTCAGGCTCACTTCAGTGCCTGGCAAAATTATGGAGAAAATTATTGTGGGAGTTACTGAGAAACATCTGGAAGGCAGCACAGCATTGGTCACAGCCAACGTGGGTTCATGAGAGGAAGGTCCTGGTTAATTAATGAACTTAAGCTTCTTTTATGGCAAGGTCACACACCTCGTTGACCAAGGAAGCAAATGGATGTAATCTGTGGTACAGTTCTGCAGGGCTCCATTTTCGGGCTGGTGCTTTCCTGGCTTTCCTTTCTTCCCTCACCTCTGCAGCAGCAAAGCAATGTGTTGGTGCTGCAGGGAGACGGCTCTTGCCCCTGCTGGCTGCAAGCCAGAGTAAATACGTGCAAATACAGGTATATGTGTGTGGCACAGAGCTTTGCACACTGCTGGGATCTGCCCACGTGGCCATGGCGTGTTTTGTACTACCTACAGGTGAGCACCCTGCCTTTGTTTTGCAGAAGAAATATGGTTTTATAGGTGCACGCATTCCTGCCCTAAAGATTCCCAGGAATTTAATAAGTGTCTCGTGTACACCTGTAGGACATGATGCTTCTGATTAGATTAACTTGTGAATCAAGTGGAAATTGTGTATTTGCACGGTGGGAAGTGCGCAGAAGGCAATCCCTCTCCCTTGGCTGTGTAATTAGATCTGAACAAAAGCTGCAAAAAAAAATAAAATAATAAAGGGAAGATGGGAAGAGCTGGCATCTGGGTGGAAGAGGCCCATGTGAGGTTGCCTGGCTCCACCTACTTGGACCCAAATAGCAGAGCTCAGCAAAGCTGTGCTGAAGGTGATGCTATCGGTGAGATCTTGCCTGGATTGTGTCCCACCTGAGGGCTGTTCCCAAGGTAATAACTGCTAGTGATGGTTCCCACTGTGCCTCCAGCATCCTGGTCCCACGTGCACTATGCTGGTTTTCTGGTTTAAGTGGGTTTAATTGCTCCTGAAATGAGGGGTGTGATTTTTTTTTTTCTTTTTTTTTCTTTTTTTTTTGGGCACTAAAGCTTGCAGCAGATGCTGCTGCTTGGAAATAATGGTCTTGGCTGAACAATTGCCTATCCTGCCCTCCTTAACAACCCCCTTGGGTTGGGGGTGGGGGAAGGATGATAAAAGATAAAGAAAAATAAGTGAATATCAATCTTGACGCCTTCAGCTGCTATTATTTGTAGTTGTTACTGGTGGTGGTGTTAGCTTGTGTGGAGAGCTGGGGTACGGTGAGCCCTTCTGCTGAGGAGGGAGGAAGGCTGCACTGTGGGGGCAGTGCCAGCACTCACAGCAAAGCCCAGTGGGACTCATCCTAACCATTTTCCTTTCCCAGTGCCTGGTGGCATCGCCTCTGAGTCACTCACGTTCACCCCTCTGGAGGATATGATCTTTCTGAAGTGGGAGGAACCGGTGGAGCCCAATGGCCTCATCACGCAGTACGAGGTACATCCTGAGCCCTGGCACCTCTGGTACCCACAGAATTATCAGAGTGCTGCAGGGAGGAAGGGAGCATTGATCCAGCGCACTGAAATCCTTCCGACTGCAGGGTTTCTCTCCTGGGTAGCCCTGCTTTCAGTGCCAGGACTGCTTTCCAGCAGCAGCTTTTCCAAACACACTGCCGTTTACCCCAAAACACAACAAGCACAGGCATCAATAATCCGCGTGGGTCCCTTCCGACTTTGGGATATTCTCTTCTATTCTGTGACATTCCCTGTGCTCCTGCTCACTCATGATGCTCTACTCTGTCCCTCCAGATCAGCTACCAAAGCATTGAATCCTCTGACCCAGCAGTCAACGTGCCCGGCCCGCGACGCACCGTCTCCAAGCTGCGCAATGAGACTTACCACGTCTTCTCCAACCTGCACCCTGGCACCACCTACCTCTTCTCAGTTCGTGCCCGCACAGGCAAGGGCTTTGGGCAGACAGCACTCACTGAGATCACCACCAACATATCTGGTAAGTGCTGTGGAATCTGGCTCTGAGAGCTTCTCTGCTCAGGTGCGATGGATTCCCTTCCTTGCTTTGAGGGTGCTTCTGTCCTCAGGGTGATGCTAGTGCCATGTCAGGGGTTGGGTGAGATGCTGTCTCCAAGCACAAAGGGCCCATCTTAAGGCTGGAGCATTTCGATCCTGCCAGGGTTGCATCCTGTGCTGCCTGCTGGACTTGTGGCATTGAATCCCTCACTGCAACCCCCAGGTCCTCTCCAAAACACAGTGCTTGCTGAAGAGAGAGTTTTGCACGTGCCTCAGCTTCCCCCATGCAGGCAGCCCTGCACACACAGGGCTGCTGCTCAGTCCTCTGTGCTCTCTTTGCAGCTCCTACCTTCGACTATGGGGATATGCCATCACCACTGGGCGAGTCAGAGAGCACGATCACGGTGCTGCTGCGGCCAGCACAGGGCCGGGGGGCTCCCATCAGGTAAATGAGGACTGCAAGGGGCTGAGAGCACGGTGGGAAGGGCAAGGCCATCCTTGCAAAGTTAACCTGTATCTTGCACCTTCCACCCACCCAGTACCTACCAGGTCATTGTGGAGGAAGACCGGCCCAAGAGGATCAAGCGGGAGCTGGGTGGGCAGGAGTGCTTCCCGGTGCCACTGACGTTTGATGATGCCATGTCTCGTGGCTCTGTGCACTATTTTGGGGCTGAGCTGCCTGCTAGCAGCCTCACTGAAGCCAAGCCGTTCACTGTAGGGGACAACCAGACCTACAGTGGCTACTGGAACCCGCCACTGGAGCCCAAGAAGGCCTATCTCATCTATTTCCAGGCCATGAGCAACCTCAGAGGGGTGAGTAGCTGTATGTCTCTGGGTCTCCTTGAGGATGCTGGTATATCTACTTTGCCACCAGCTGCATGGCATCCTAGGGGTGCTGGGAAGTGGGGCTTGCTTTAGGTCCTTCTGCTGGCTGCTCACCCTTGGAGCCCACACTGTCCTATTTAGGGGCTGTCACCCAGGGCCACGGGGACATGTTGGGAGCACAGCTGGGTGCTTTCCATCCTCCCCACAGGCTGGGCACCCCTGGGACATATGTGTCCCCTGCCTGGGCCTGGCTGCTGAGGCTGGAGGGGTCCAACCTCAGCTCCTGGTGCTGTGGAACAGAACCCTCAGACAAGAAGAGATTTGGGAGCGAAGAGTTGTCAACATATTCCTGGGCCACCAGTTCCTTGGCTTTCTGGCACCAACACCTGGATCCATCTGTCCTAAGCTCTGCCCTCTGTTTGGGCTGATTTCCTCCAAGGACCCTCAGGATACCTTTACCATCCTCACGTGCTCCAGCAGACCCCTTTCCAGCTGAGGCAGAAGCTGCCAAACACAAAGCAACAGGACCATGGCAGCATCCTCATCTCAGCTCCTGCACAGATCCACGCACTGGCTGGCAGCTCGCTTTTTTGCAGGGAGGGATGTGAATTTTGAATCCTTCTCCATTGGGATCTTTCACACCTCGCTGGGTTGTAATTAGAGCTGAGACAGGCTGCTGCATCTCGGCTCTGGCTCACTTGGGCACTGCTGGATGATAACTGGTGCTTTACAGCCTTCCTGCTGGGAGCCAATGGGTTTGCCCTGGCTGCTGTCAGACACTGAGAGAAAGCTGCATCCCAGCTTGGGTTTGCCGTGGATCTCGGGCCAGCTGGACCACAAAGCAGGAGAAGCCAGACCTGGAACTCTCTGGGATTGCAGCACTGTGCCAGCTGCCCCGGGCACTTTGCATGGACAGATTTTGGTTGGGCTGCGTGGATGGAGCCCATGGTGCTCCAGTGCTGGTGTCCTGATGTGCTGGAGGAAGCTTAGAGAGGAGAACTGCAAAAACAGTGGATTTCTTTTCTGCCAGAAATCAAACACATCAAGAGATGGAATATTTTAGCTGAATTCACAGCACAAATGCTGAGATTATTGGACAGCTGAGCTTGAAGCCACCATGGTAACATTAGCAGAACGTGCAGAGCACCAGGGATGGAATGTGAAGACTTTGCTGAATGACCTGGGATGCTTTGGCTACAATCTTTAGCTCACTGGTGATGTGCAGATCCTCCAAGAGCTCGCTCAGGATCTTCCCTTTGCACGCCGCTGAGTTTTGTTGCCCTGGTTAAACCAAAGGACATTGGTATAGGAGATGCTGGGGATGGATAATTCAACAGTGGGTGCTTCAACGTAAATCAATTGGAAACTCATTCAGTTTGAGGGCAAAAGCAAGCCAGGCTTGCATCCAGCCAGCCTCTGACTCCCCATCTTTTTCCTCTGCAGGAAACCCGGCTCAACTGCATCCGCATCGCTCGCAAAGGTAAGCTCCCTGCTCCTGCTGAGCTCCTTGCTCACTGCAGCTAACCCAGCTAGATTTCTTCTGCTGAGGCTGTGGACCCACAGTGCTGTCTTGAGATCAGGGATTTCTTATGTATTTAGCTTTTCCTCTTGCTAGAATTTTGCTCTGATGTATTGTAGTGGCTGTTGTAGGATGGGGCTGATTGTGCCCTAGGGATTGGGAGACAGAGGGATGTGCTTAAGGCACTGTGGATCTCCAGGCTGTGCAGAATAAAGTCCCTTCTTGGGACTCAGATGGGATAAAACATGCAGAGCATATCATGGGGAAAAATTACAGGGAAGAGACCTGGGTGTTGTTGGGCTCTGCTGTTACAGCATCCTTTGCATCCTCTGCACGTAAAGGAGACAGCACAACGCATTACATAGAATTCACATAACTGGATGCAGTGATATTTGCGAGTCCCTTCCAGCTCAGGATATTCTGTGATTTGATTTCCACATGCATTCATTCCACATGCACGGTGCAGCAAGGCATGTCTGCCCACGGTCTGAACATTGTCACAGAGCACATGCATCCATCCTGGTGCCCAAAGGAGCACTTCTTTCTCTTCCCTCCCTGTTTTTTCCCACCTGACATTGCCACTTGGTTTTACATCCAAGGAAGAGGAAGGTGCCCAGCCCTGGCTGGGGGTTACACGAGGAAGCTGAGCATTGAGCCTCTCATGCTTTCCCTTGGCAGCTGCCTGCAAAGAGAGCAAACGGCCTCTGGAGGTGTCTCAGCACTCAGAGGAGATGGGGCTGATCCTGGGAATCTGTGCTGGTGGGCTCGTTGTCCTCATTATCCTGCTGGGAGCCATCATCGTTGTCATTCGGAAAGGGTAAGGGGACCTGCACTTCCATCTGCCCGTCCTCCCTGCTGTAACCAGTGGATGCAGTGCTATCTGGAGGTGACTGGGAGCCCCACTGCTGCACTGGGTGGACTCCAGATCCTCCTCCCAGCCAAACTGATGTCAGTAGTTGGATTTGTGAGATTTCTTCACTATCTTCCTCTGTCACATCCAACCTATACCTGTCAGATAGCCTGAGGAGGGGCTGGCATTCAGTCTGGCTGGGTAGCAGGGAGATGTTGAGCATCTGGGGCATTGCATGGGTTGAAGGCATGGAATAAATCCATGCAGCTGCAGTGAGAAGGGCACAGCAGGAGGTGACCCTGGGAACCAAGGTGCAAAGTCCTGGGACGCTCCTTCACCCTGGAGACCCTGCAGCTTCAGTCCGTAATCACTCTACTCCGTGTTTTCTGGTCTGTTACAGCTTTGTGCAGCTCTGTTAGTTTTGTATGGACTGAAATGCTGCTGCATGGGGGATGTTGGGGCAGTGCTGAGCCTCACTGTCCCCATCTCTGTCCCTCTGCTCAAGGACAATGGGAGCAGCCCCATCCCCCGGGCAAGGAGATGCAGGTGTCTGCACAAGATATGGATGCTCAGCATCCCCGCTCTGCCCAGGCTCATTTTAATGCAGAAATACTCTTTCTTAAAGTAAAACATGAGCAGTAACATGCTGAGCCCCTCCAGCTTTTCTGGCTCTAAATGAAACATTCCGATTCATTTGTGTGCTGGAGGGGAGCTTTCCCAACACTCACCCATTGGGGACCCCAAACTCCCCTCCCATGGGGGTGTCCCTGTGCTTTGTGATCCGGGATGGGATTGTGGCCATGCAGCTGTTGTTGGGGAAGCTCAGCGGGATGGGAGGGAGGAGGATGAGGGCTTTCTGGGACACGCAGCCCCAGGAGCTCTGGGGATGCAGCCACTGCTTTTTGCTGAAGCGCAGCACCCTGGAAAGTGGCCTTTTACTTCAGGGGGCCCAAGGCAGCACTGAGCCGTGGGGGGCATTAAAAGCAGGGCTGGCACGGCAGGGGAAAAAAGGGCAGCAATTAAATGAGCTTGGGAGCGATGGGAGGAAAGTATGCTAATGGCCAGGGGGAGCGAAACAACCACAGCCCGTGCAAATCTGCAGATCTCTTTATGACTCTGTTTGCTTTGAAGGATTCTTGCTGGCTTGTGCCAGCTTGAAAGTAGGGCTGTGGTGTCCCATCATCACTGCAGCACACACTGCAGAGGTGTGCAGGGTTGGCCCGTGGCTCCTTGCCACCCTGTGCATGTGGTGCTGGGCATCTTCTGGATGGAGCAAACACTCGTAGTGCTGATGCATTTGAAGCCCTTTGGTTCTTGTGAGTGGTGCTGTTGGGCCAGCAGAGAGAAAACTGCTGCGTTTCCGTTGCCCTTTGCTGTGGTGTCCCAGCGTGAACTGGCAGAAGGGGCCACAAATTAGACCCAGTGTTTGAGGATACAAACACGGAGCTGTTGGAAGCTGGGATTAGCTCATCAATCTCCTCTGGAGCGTTTTGCTGTTGGGAAATGCTGATGTGGTGGAATGGAAATGTGCCCCCAGAATCCACTCGTCTGTAATGAATGGTGACAGCCAGTGTAGGTGACTCTGGCCCCATGTTCCCTGATGGGGGAAGCAACACCACCTCCCTGGGGATGGCCCAAATTCTCAGCACGTTCACTGTTCAGTCTCATGAAACGTGAAATATCCCCTGGGCAACTCTCTGACCATGGCTGCCACAAGAGCTGGTGCTTAGGCTCTGCTGCCAGGATGCCAGGACTGCTGTGGGTGCAGCCAGGGTTCTGTCTGATGTGCTTGGTTTTTCTGAGCACGGAGTTGGGCTGAAGTCCCTGGTGCTTTGTATGACAGCTCAGAGCTCCCCAGCCATAACTCACTGGTGTTTAGGGCATGTGCAGCCCATTACCTGCTCTCCTGGTATGTATGGAGTATGTATGATTTGAGGCAGTGCAGAATGAGGATGGCTCTTGGGGGAGGAGGGCTGAGAGGAAGGGGAACCTTCTGAGATGCTCGTGGTGTGTGGGTGCCTGCCTATTCTGTGCTCTCCTTCCCTGCACGCTGCCCTAGAGCCCCACTTTCTCCATCAAAGAAAAGCTGCTTGTGCAATTTGTTCCATTCTCTTTGTTTGCATGCTTGCCAGGAGGAACTACTATTCTTACTCCTATTACCCGTAAGTAATTGTCATTCTCTCTCTCCTCCTTCCCTCCTGCCCTCCTTGCTCTGCTGCTCTCCACTCTAACAAGTCCTTTTCTTTGTCAAGTACATCTTAAGGGCCTCTTTGGTTTGGGAAAATAATGCTTCTGAGCTCGTTAGGATGGAAGGCAGTGTAAGCAGAAAGGGTCAGATACCCAGCATGGCTGTGCTCCTGCTCGAATTCAGGGTTTTGGCAGCATCCTGCAGTGTCCTTTCCTCACCAGTGTGAGGTCCCTCGGGTGGTGTGGGCTCAGGTCTCCTGCTGGTTCTGCCCCCAGAAGTGGGCACTGAGGATGCACAGCTGGGACTGCAGCTGAGCCTGCAGGAGATGCTCCATACAGAGGAGCATCTCTCCCAAGCCAAAGAGGCTGCAGCTGGATTTGGGGCACCAGAATACCAAAGCACCAGGGGAAATAAGCTGTCCTGCAGCCCCAAATAAACAAAAGCTTGAGGAGCTGGTTTGGGGTCTGGCCGCGATGCTCGGTTCAGCCTTATTCTTTTCCCCTTTGCATTTCCCTGCAGCAAACCTGTCAACATGACCAAAGCAACAATTAATTACCGCCATGAGAAGACACACATGATGAGTGCCATCGACAGGAGCTTCACGGACCAGAGCACGCTGCAAGAGGATGAGAGGCTGGGGCTGTCCTTCATGGACACCCACAACTACAGCAACCGTGGTAAGGACAGGGAGCTGCAGCGTTCCCATGGCTGTGAGTGTCAGAGCAGCAGCGTGCCCCGCTCAGCTCTTTGGCTCTGACCACAGCTGTGCACAGCTGTGGGGTTTGGAGGCTTGAAGAGCCCCAGCCTTCATATCAGAGGGAGACTGATAACTGAACACCCACTGGAGTATGCGACTCGGCACTGATTTAGTTGTAAAATAACTCGTTCAGTGCCTCAGTTTCAAACATATGCTAATAACATCTGTTACAGTAACTCCAAGATGCTGCTTTACACGCAGCTCTTCTCCACCGATGCTGGATTAATATGATTCCTGGCATTGTCTCGCAGACAGTAGAAGCCCAGAGGGCAAACTTTTCCTCCTTTTAATACATCTGTATAAGTGTATTATTTTTCAGTTACTGTCCTACTGGGGCTCCTCGAAACACTCATAGCCAGGCTGGTTTGTACTGAGATTTTTCTCCATCTTGGAGCTAGAATAGCCAGCCATGCTGTGTTTCTTTTGGGAGATCCAGCTGTAGAGCTGGATCCTGCTCCCTCCTGGGCTTGGGCTGCTGTTCTGCTCTGCTGTGTGCTGCTCCCTGTCCCTCTGCTGGCCCTTGCCTCAGTTTTCTTGCATTTAAGCAAAGCCAGGACTGCATCTCATAAAGGGTCCTCAGTGTGTGACCATGCAGATCCCAGCCTGCATGGAGCTGCTGGCACACTGCAACACCCACAGTTCTTTTCCTATTAAGCTTGATGGAGAAGGGCTCTGTGTAGGCTGCGTGAGGAGCCAGCATAAGTGAGTGGCTGATCCTTGCATTTGAGCAGACCCCCCCAAAAAAAAACCCCCAAAAAAAACCTGGCAGCTCTGAGCGAGCCAGCATGGGTGGTTTTTAGAAGTGTTGTTAGGGAAACTACATCCAGGGCTGCACTGTCACAGCAGAGCTGCTCGCTGGCACTGTGAGATCTGCAGCAGCCGTCTCTCTTGGCAGCAATGAGGAGCATCAGTTCTCGTGCAAACCCAAATTTCAGGATCGTGTGTGCTGGCCATGCAGCAGCCCTGTGGGGTGAGCATGGGGGAGCTGTGCCAGTAATTACATGACACTGGCATAATCTGGGTAAAACACTGCATAAGCTCGTGCATTAACCCTCAGCAAAGTCCATTTGTGTCAGTGCTAGAAATAAGAGGATCGTATCCAGCAGTGAGGAAAATTAACCATTAGGATAGGCTGGGGACTTTGGCAACGCAGTTCTTCGAGTCAGGTCTTTAAGTGAATATTTATGCATGTAGCTTGTACTGGTCTGGATGCGAGGTAAGTGCTTGAATCAATGAGAATAAGCAGTGAGCCCTCTTAAGATCTTGCCCACTGGTTTTTCTAAGAGGTGTGCTGTGGTTCTGAGAGGTGTGCTGAGGTCCTAAGAGACTGTAATGGCCCTTGCCAGCTTCAGGCTGCAGGAACAGCTGCAGAGAGTGTGGTGGGGTCTGGAGCAACTTTGTCACCCTGAGAGAGACCAGTGTTGGGGCAGAGAACTGGAGAACTTCATTGTCCTCGCTTTGTGGGTGTGAGGGGCTGACAGAGACACGGGAGCAATGCCTCAGACCCTGATTATCTCCTGTGTCCCTCCTGGTTTGCAGGTGACCAGCGCAGCAGTGTGGTCAATGAGTCCAGCAGCCTGCTGGGGGGCTCTCCTCGCCGCCAGTGTGGCCGCAAAGGGTCCCCATATCACACAGGGCAGCTGCACCCTGCTGTGCGCGTGGCCGACCTCCTCCAACACATCAACCAGATGAAGACAGCAGAAGGCTATGGCTTCAAGCAGGAGTACGAGGTGAGAGAGCTGTGTGCTGAGTTTTGAAGGTACGTGGTAGGGTGGATGAGGACCCCGAGGTGTGGCATGGTGGTGTACAGGACCCTTGTACAAGAGGATGACCTGGAGCTACAGTGCTCTGGAAGGAGGGAGCTGGAGATCACAGCTCTCTGAGCTCCCCAAGTCTTTAGGTGTCAGCACAGGAGGTGTTCCTGCTTTTTCTGGCTGAGTCTTGATTGGGTTTCTGGCTGCTCTCTATTTAATCAGCAGCTGAAAAGCAAGGTGAGCTGAGGCAGCTCTGCCAGCCCTGCAGGTCACCCAGCATCTTCTGCTGGTGCTGGAGGTGCTTTTCCTTGCTCAGGTCCTCCTGGGCAAATGCCAAGCAGTGTCACTTCTCTTGCCACTTCTTCCCTCTCCCATCGACTCTCCCTGCAGTAAGCATGGACACAGACTGAGGATGAGCAATTTCTCTGCAAGCTGGCAGCTCCCAAGGCCATGCAGAGGCAGCAGGAGGGACCATCCCTGCTCTACCAGGGGAGGGACATCACCCTGAGGGTCACCACTTGCATCATGCCCATTCCATGCCATTGGGCTGCAGTCCTTGGAGCGCAGAATTCTTCACAGCTCTGCTGCAATGCACGTGGCCGTGCTGATTTCTCAGCTTCTTGGTGTCCCACAGTTCTAGCGATTGAAATTTCCCAGTGAAATTACTGTTTAATGTTGTTTCAAGTGCAGGAGCTTTTTTCCCCCCTTTTTTTTATGTATTGGACAAACCAGGGCTGGCTATAATCATTAGTGCTCCTTGAAAAGCTGCTGTATGTTCTTGGAACCTAGTCATTTGAAAGCACTCAGATATTATGGGAGGGGAGAAAACATGTAATTTCCTTCCACTTTCCTCCTCTTACGCCAATCTATGAATGTTACTGTTATTACATGCAAACCTGTTCCGTGCTGGGGAGAGAAGGATCTGGGGAAATTTAAAAAAAAAAAAAGAAAAAAAAGAGAAAAAACAAACTAGAAAAAAAACAAGCAATATGTAATTTGCTGGAAAATAGAGCATTCTGTGGATGCAACAGAAATGTAGAGCTGGCAGAACTGCTGTGGAATCGAGGTCTCTGCCCTGATCCCTGGGAGGGTTTTGGAGGTAGGGCTGTTCCCAGAGTCCTGTCCTCAGGCTGTGACAGCTGTCTCTCTTTGCAGAGCTTCTTTGAAGGCTGGGATGCTTCAAAGAAGAAAGACAAGACCAAAGGGAGGCAGGATCATGTGTCGACGTGTAAGTGCATGTAGCAAAGGCTTGGACACCCTGAACAGTGTTTTCAGCCTTCCAGAGGGCTGGGTTTTATTTTGCTTTATTGTGTCTGGTCCATGGCAAGGAATAAACAGATGGGGTTTGGCTGGTAAGGGGCAGCAGAAAGCTTCTTGCATAGCAGGGGTCAGGGCCTGGGAGCTCCCATTGGGCTACAGCACTGGAGGAAACAGCACCTTTTCCTCTTGCCTTCCAGATGACCGCCACCGTGTGAAGCTCCATCCTCTGCTGGGTGATCCCAACTCGGATTACATCAACGCCAACTACATTGATGTAAGCAGGGACAGATCTGTGGGGCTGAGCTTCCTGAGGGCATCAGGGTCTGTATACCCTGGAGGGAGCTCAGGAAGACCACACCACGTGTCCCTGAAGAGCCCTCCTGCTTTATGTCCGTCAGCAATTTGTGCTTGTTTCTGTTGCTGTCCCCTGCTGCTGTATCTGTCTTTCATCCTCAGCTTCTGTCTGTCTCTGCTTTCTCATTCCCTTCTCCATGCTTTCTGCATGGCTCCAGGATTGCTGTCCTCTGTAGTCAGAGGATGCAGAGGTGGAGGAGGAACATGGGGACGGGCTGGGGGTTTGCACTGTGCTGACAGGGCACCCCTGGTCCCAGCAGTGCACGAATCTGAGCAGAGCTTGGCTCTGGTGTCCCCTGTCCCCCTCCAGCAATGCCAAGACCAGGGGAGACTTGAGACTTTGGGCTCTGGTAAAGGCAAAGTGAGGGAGAAGACAGGGGCTCTTCAGGCTCCTTGGAAGTTGCAGGTGCTGCTTCCAGATCTGGGCCAGGATGGTGACCCTGCTGCTTAGAGAACGTTGTCCAGCAAGAGGGGTCTGATACCACTGTGATGGGCTCCCTGTGCCCGAGCAGTGTCCCCCTGCTTGTCCCTGTGTGTCCTTCCTGCCCTGTGGCTCTGTCCTGCCTCTCGAGCTCTGCCTCACTAATGTCTCTGTCTCTGATCTTTCTCTCTCAAACCTGTGTCCGAATGGGATCGTTCAGATTCGGATTAACCGAGAAGTAAGTAGATGGTTCCCTGCTCCTCTGCTCCTGGCCGTGGGGCCGTTGCTCCACATGAAGGTGTAAAATTGCACCTGTGAGAGGCAGGCTTGGTAAAACACATGGAAAGATTGGGGACAGGGAGAGAGGTGAGGTCTCCAGCTTCTGCCACTGTCACCTCCATGTGTGTGATATATGGGAACAATGGCCAAGGCTGCTGGCAGGAATGGGACACCTGGTGCCCATGGGTCCCTGTGGCACTGGGAAATGCTCTGCTGCTTGGGCTGACGTGTCTGTGTTGAGAGCCAGTGATGCTCGCACTGCTATGGGATGCAGGAGGGGAGTGGGGCCATCACCCCGTGCCATGTGGCTGCTGCAAGCTGGGATGTGTATTATTCGTTGAGCTCTTGTGACAGTGTGGCCACACCTCAGTTTGGGGTGTTTTGGAGGTGCTGGTCTGCAAACAGATGCAGACTTGGGTTGGGGGGTGTCACACCCTTTGCTGAGTCATAGGATGTGATCCAGGCTAGCAAGGAATGCTGCAGCAGCATTGTGCTGGTGGCACAGCTGATCTGAGCACCTGCTACTGCTGGCCAGGAAGGGTTTTGTTGGGCAGTGTTTGAGTGCCCCATGTCCTGTCCATTGGGCCTGACACCTCTGCTTCTCTTGCAGGGTTACCACAGGTCCAACCACTTCATTGCCACCCAAGGTGAGTTGTCCCTTCTCTCTTTGCTCTCTGCAAGCAGTGATTTCAGCAGCCAGATTTTGTCCCTGGGTTATTTGGTCTTGTCTTTGCGAGAAAAGGGAGAAACAGTCTAATCTGAGGACATATGGGGCAGTAGCAAAGCAGACTTGCCAGAGGACCACATTTTCCTTATGTCCACAGGTCCCAAGCAGGAGATGGTGTACGACTTCTGGCGCATGGTGTGGCAGGAGCACTGTTCCAGCATCGTGATGATAACCAAGCTGGTGGAAGTGGGCCGGGTAAGGGTCTCCTTTGCTCTGTTTGCCTCCAGGCTCTGGCTCTGCAACATGCTCTGCAGGAGCCAAAAATCCACCCCGTCCTTTTCTTGCAGGTGAAATGCTCCAAATACTGGCCGGATGACTCGGAGATGTATGGGGACATCAAGATCACCTTGATGAAGTCAGAGATGCTGGCAGAGTACGCCGTGCGGACCTTTGCTCTCGAGAGGGTACGCTCCCTGCCCACACCAGCCCATGCAAAGAGAAACCTTGAGCATTTTTAACCATTCCTTGTTGGCATTTACCAATACCCTGCTTATTTACCCCAGCATGGGGTTTTCTCCACCTTTTGGAGGAGCCACCCCCAGTTGTGTCCTCCCTTTGCACTTTCTGTTGCAAGCCTGGTCCTGGCTCTGCCCTCAGCTCATGCATGTGGCTCAGGGTGAGCACTGTGTAATTGCAAAGGAGGATAAGTGTGCTTTTTCCCCTCCAGGCTGCAATGTGGGTAATGTGGCAGTCAGTTTCCAGCATGGTACCTGGGGATGGAGCCAATGCAATTCACCTCTTAATGTGCAGGAATGTGAAATCACTGTCTGGTTAGGAGGCAGGTAGCAAAGATGCTTGTGGAACAGATCCAGGGTGCCTCGGGGCTGCTGTCTTCTCTGCTCATTTTTAACCCTCTTGTATCTGAGGAGCAGAGAGCCATAGGGCTCCTCAAGTGACTCATCACAATGAGGCTGGGGAAATGTTTGATTCCTAAGGAAATGGGATGGCCAGGAGTCGGGGCAGGATTTTGCCCTCCTTGCTATTCTCAATAGCATCCCTTCTGTAGGTCTTTAACCCCAAGGCTTTTCACAAGGTAGCTGAGAAGCTCAGGGGCTCTTTGTGATGCATCCTCCCCATTGCAATTGCCACATCAATCTGTCTGCCCCATGCCCACGTGCTGTATTGCCCTCCCTTGCAGCGAGGTTACTCAGCCCGGCACGAGGTGAAGCAGTTCCACTTCACATCCTGGCCTGAGCACGGTGTCCCCTATCACGCCACGGGGCTGCTGGCCTTCATCCGCCGTGTGAAGGCATCCACACCACCCGATGCTGGCCCCATCGTCATCCACTGCAGGTGGGCATGAGGACCATCCCCATCCGGGGTGGGTTTTGGGGGTGTTGGGTTATGCGTGCGGCAGCAAGACGTGTTTACAGGTGAGTGCTCAGCCTTTGAAAAGCTCGGAGTTACCCTGAAATATTTAGCAGGGAAAAATGGAGATGGGTAATTGAAAGGAAGAGCTGAGGCAGGGATGGAGATGGGGTTTGTTGTCAGGGTCGAGCTGTCATCCCCAGGGCTGTGGGTTGGCGGTGGTATGGGAGGATGGCTGGCATGGCCACTGGTGATGGCTGTATGGAAATACTGCATTTGCTCAAAGGGGAGGAGCAGAGCTGGATGCTGTTCCCCATCCCTGCAGGGTGTCCCTGGTTCAGCTGAGGGAAAGCAGAGCAGAGCTGTGATTTTTTTTCCATCCTCGTGCAGGCGTCCCCGTGTGACAGGTTAATGGCTCTTCCTCTGCTGGGCAAACAAGGAAGATCTGATGAACGGGAGGGATTTTTTTATTTGATTTCTCCCTGTCAATTGCCTCATCAGTATTCATTCACTGGCAACAGCGAGTGTGATTAGCTCCTGTAGTCTGTAATCACTGATAATCACGACGAATGATTCATCAGCCCCAGAAATTAGGATTTCACTGCAGAAGACTTTGTGGGAAAGGAGCAGGGGGGCAGCTCTGTGCTGGGGGGCTCAAAGGGCTCAACCTCTGTCACATTTTGGCTGCATGTGGGAAAGTGTCAGGATTTGGGCTGCTGCCTGGTCTGGGTGCAGGCATAGTGTTCTGTTCAGCCGTGCATCGGGCTTTGGTGCTGAGCATCCTTTGGGAGGGAACTGTTGGCACTCAGGTGTTTATTGCAAAGAGCATCGATTGCAGCTGTGCTCAAGCACTCATTACCCTTTGCTGTGAGCTCCTCCCCTCCCCTGCACAGCAACATGTGGATGCGGATGGATGGGGTGGATGCAGGGAAAACCAGGCTGAGGGCTGTGTATGGAGGTGTGTGCCATCCTCCAGCCCTGTGCAGACCTCGCTGGTGCCTGGGGCTTTGTGTGGTGCGGTATGGTCTGGGTGTACATGAGCTTTGTTTTTCTCTTCCCCAGTGCTGGCACGGGGAGAACTGGCTGCTACATCGTTCTGGATGTCATGTTGGACATGGCCGAGTGTGAGGGTGTTGTGGACATCTACAACTGTGTGAAGACACTGTGCTCACGGAGGATCAACATGATACAGACAGAGGTGAGTAGGGTTGGTGCATCCTTCTGCTGATGCCAGAGCCAAGAAAGGCTGTAAAGCACTTCCAGCCCAACCTGAGGTCGTATCTCATAGAAAGCCAGCACCCATCTCATTGCTTTTCAGCCTTTGGAGGGTGGTTTGCTTTGAGCTGGCAGAGCTGTATCAGAAGAACTTGAGGGTGTTTTGCTCCCTGCAAGCTGCCCTGGCTTTGCACAAATTCATCTTGCAGAGAAGGGGTTGGGTGATGGGAGAAGGGGAACCTCCTGTGCGTGATGCCCAGCTCAGCCTCTTCCTTTCCCCACAGGAGCAGTACGTCTTCATCCACGATGCCATCCTGGAAGCCTGCCTGTGTGGTGAAACCAGCATCCCTGCCAGCGAGTTCAAGCCCACCTACAAGGAGATGGTGAGGATTGAGCCGCAGAGCAATTCCTCACAGCTGCGGGAGGAGTTCCAGGTGAGTGACCCCAGAACCAACACATCCCCCCCCCCCCTCCATTCTCCCAGCTGAGCCAAGAGGGGATTTGGGGTTTGGCTCCAGCAAGGAGGATGGAGCTAAGAGGAGACTGTGTGCCCACAGACCTTGAACTCGGTGACTCCCCACTTGGATGTGGAAGAGTGCAGCATCGCCCTCCTGCCCCGCAACAGGGAGAGGAACCGCAGCATGGACGTCCTGCCGCCGGACCGATGCCTTCCCTTCCTCATCTCTGTGGATGGGGACAGCAACAACTACATCAACGCGGCCTTAACTGATGTACGTGTTGCTCTGTGGAGAAGGAAGGGGCTGGCTTGGGTTTAGGGTCCTCGTGCCATGCTGTGAACATCCTTGGGTGGTGTGCAGGCTTGGAGGCGGGGATGCGGTGAGCCTCAGTGTCCTTCTGGGTGGAAATGCTGAGTTGCTTGGGCTGCTGACCCTTGGGTGTGAGGGATCTGGGCTTGCAAAGGGGATGTGGGGAAGCCTGGTGCAGTTTTGGCATTTGCTGCCTATCCTGCAGAGCAGCCAGCGCCCATGCGGCCTGCAAAACACAGCCTGAGCCCCATTTCAGTACAGGAGTGGGCATGCTCATGGGGTTGTTGTAAGCTGAGGGGTGGCTTTTCATGCCAAACCTTGCTCAGCATGAATTCACAGCCTCATTTTGTACAAATGCACAAAGATGTCGGTACATGTCAACCCCAGCCTGCAGAGGGAGGGCAGGGACCTCCATAGCAGGGTCCCTCACCCCATCTTTGTGCAGTGACATCTTGTTCATCTCAGAAGGGCTTTTCATCTTTCACAAAGGAAGGTTAGGGCATGGTCTTATTTTTGTAGTGAAGCTGAAGCACAGAAAAAGGAGGGAGTTGTTAGTGCTAAGCATCCCTGAGTGCAGCCAGCATCCCATGGTGCGTGCTTCCTGTCCATTCTGCTGCAATCTTGAGGGGCTTCCAGGTGGTCCCAAAGCCACCGTGCATCCCCTGGTGCAATCAGAAAGGCCACCCATCATGGAAAAGCAATTTGCTGTCTGCCGATGATTGCAAAGCAGAGCAGAGAGGCTCAGGGTGTGAGTGACGGGTCATTTGTCACCAAAACCACTTTCCTTTGGGCAAGGTGGGTGCTTGGGCTGAGCCCTACAGCTCTGTGTGCTGCAGCCAGCCTGCCTGCCTCCCCCAGCGCCTGAGCACCAGCACCTCCTGGCTCAGCCCTGTGTTATTCCCCCCTCTTGGGTGATATATCTCCCTGTGTCTTCATACAGACCTTGTACTTGCATTTGCCTGCAGCAGAAGCAGTTTCTACACTGGAGGTGGCTGCTGATGGCTCGGGAGCAGCAGATGGAGGCTGTGACTGTAGCACAGAGGCAGCTTTATTTTCATCTTGCTTGGGGTCTGCATATCCATTCTGTGTTTATACATCACTGAGCCTCCCTTCCTCAATCTCTGCTATGGGGATAGCCAGGGTCAGAGAACAGACATTTTTATACAGACACAAAAAGCCCTTTGGATGAAATTCTCGCTGAAAGGGATAAAACCCATTTGCCTCTTAAAAAAAAAAAATAAAAAAATCTCATTTTCTTTAAGTGCCAAAGTGGTTTGCTCAGTAAGTCCACCCGTCTGTCAGATCACATCGGTCCATGCTGAGCATTGCGGTGCCACTGGCAGAGCCGTGGCACTGTCATTGACACTGGTGCTGGAGATGTGCATGGCAAGGATGCAACCCACTCACTGTGGAGCTCAAAGGGCAGAGAGAAATTGGATGTGATGCACAGTGAGGGCATTTCCGTGAGCTGGGTGAGAAGGCAGCAGCTGAAGGACTCGCTGTTAGCTGAGCTGCACTAGTTCACCAGCACAGGGTGTGCATGGCTCTGTTTGTGCTTCTGAGGAGGTTTGAGCTGCAGTGTGTTAATGTGAAAGTGATTGATGCCCAGCCCTGGGCTCGCAGACCTTTGGCAGGCTGGTGCTGGGATGGCTGAGGGGCCAAAGCTCAGCTGTGCTGCTCCTGTTTTACAGGAGGAGTTTCTCTGGGTTGCTGCTGGGTGTGATGGAGAGGCAGAGAGCCCAGCTTTCATCTTGGAGACCTCCAAACTTTTCTCCTCTTTCCCTCCCTCCCTCCCTCCTTAATTTGAGGGGGTTATATTTTAAGCGGAGAGCTGAAGCAGTCTCTTATTCTCTAGAGGTCTTTCATTCTGGTTTCCTTTCCTTTCCAAAAAGGAAGCTGCTTACTGTTTCTGCTGCTTGGGGTACCCAGATGACATGGGACTAACAATGCTATGGCTGATGCAGTGGCACTTTTGCTCATGTCTGGGGCAGTCCAGCTGCACTCGTTCATGGATCCAAAGTGATTTCCCTTTCCTAGTTATGTATATGAAGCACCTCTCCCTTTGAGAACCATCCCCACCGCAGGCAGAGACAACCCAGACTTGCTTTCCCTGGACATGGATCTCCCAGCACCCACACTGAAGCCATGCCAGGGATACCAGTGCTGCTCAAGCATAGAGAAGATGGCATTGCTGGCCCTCAGCACTGGTTGCACTGGTTTTTCAGGGTGTGACAGCAATGGCTTCAGTGCTGCCACAGTGTCTTTAACCATTCTGCTCTTCCTCTTTGCAGAGCTACACCAAGAGTGCTGCCTTCATTGTCACCCTGCACCCACTGCAGAACACCACCACTGACTTCTGGAGGTTGGTGTATGACTATGGCTGCACTTCCATCGTTATGCTCAACCAGCTGAACCAGTCCAACTCTGCCTGGGTGAGTGCTGCCAACAGCCCTGCATGCAGCTCTGTGCTGCCTTGACGTTGGGTTGGCACTGCGTCATAGAACCGTAATCTTTGCAAATGCCCAAAGGAGATGTAATTTAACAGGACAAAGGAAAGTTTGGGGGATAAAGAGTTGATTTTTATTCTCTTTTTAGAAAGGGGAAATTGAGGCACGGGGCATTTTGCTGGTTCACACAGAGTTTTTGGTTAAGTTTAGCTCAAAACGGGGTTCCCCTTGTTCTTCATGGAAGGCTACACCACCAGGAACGTACTTTGCTAGTGAGGTGCATCCTTCCATCCCTCACCTGCAGTGAGCAAGTTGCTGGTTTCATTGTGCTCAGTCAGCCCCTTCAGTGCTTTGCTCTGGCAGCGTTTCGGTGCCAAGCTGTCCAGTGCTTGTCTTCCAAAAGACTGGTGGTTTGTGAATGCTGCTTTATAAATCAGCCTGCTACAGAGTGGGTGTCCTGCAGGTTTGTTGTGTGATGGGATGTCCAGATCTGCTAAGCAAGAAGAGAGATGTCTGCTGTCACCTGTAGAGAAGGGACAGAAGCCCTCTACCAAGGAGACTGGGGAGGTGCAGCTGTGCCACATCCACAGCAGATGTAAAAGTCCACTCTGGGTCTGTAATGTTAATTCAATGAGGAATCTTAGTGGATTTTTACATAAAATTAGCATTATAGACACATAATGGCTGTCGGAGAAGACTTCATTAGCTGGCTAATTTTACAAGGTGAGACCAGATACACAATGTAAACGACCCCGAATGGCAGTTATACCATTTGTCACAAGGATGCCATGAATGGAGCACCGGTCCTGTGTTGTGTGGATCCAAGAGCTGGACACACACAGCTCACATGGTGCTGTCTCTGCACCATAATCACGCAGCAAAAGCATCAGCTGTCAGCTGAACCCAGCTGTAAGGGACCACAACAGCAGTGGGGAAAAAATATCCAACATTTCATTTCTTTCTCCCCACCTGTTCTTTCATTCCCAGTTCAGAAATGCCCAGCAGGAGCTGCCTGTCCCCTGCAGCCTGGCAGGACAGCTGCTATCCCACAGCACCATCCTAGCCAGGACTGTGCCATATTTCTTCATTATTCAGCCCTGTTTCTCTCTCTAGACATCTATTCTTTAGGGATGTCTGCGTGTAACGATATTTAGTTGGATCTTAAATGTTTACCAGTTTAGGACCAACAGCTAATAAATCAGCCTTTACAGCAGGCAGCTTTGAAAGGTGACTTAGAGGGTATATCCCTCACTTGAACTGTGTCTTGCCGAAGGAAGTTTTAATATCCAAATTATAGCTCTGAGTCTAGAAGGCTTAGAGATCTTGGAGATTTATAGCCCCTATTAATAACCAATTATTTCTCAAACACATTTGCCATGCAGTTAGGCCCAGGCCGTTAGATGGCCTGAAATGCTAAATGTTCTGTTAAAGTGTGGTGACAAACATCATATATTTTGTATCGCTGCTGGTTTCCCAGCTGTCATGGTGTGAAAACAATTGCATCCGTGACCCTTGGCCAGAGCCATCCATCAGTGCCCTGCAGGACGTGGGAGGGAGCAGGAGCTGCTCTACAGCCCTTCCTTGTTGCCAGCTGATGGTAGTGTGACTTTGGGATGGTCCTGGCCATGGGTTGAGGGCCACTGGCGTGCCATGTGATGGCTAAAGCTACACTGTGCCTGTTCTCCCTGCAGCCCTGCCTTCAGTACTGGCCTGAGCCTGGGCTCCAGCACTATGGCCCCATGGAGGTGGAGTACGTGTCAGGAGCAGCAGATGAGGACATCGTGTCCCGTCTCTTCCGAGTGCAGAACATCACCCGGGTGAGGCTCTCTCTGGTTTTGGGGCTCTCCTCGTTGGGTGCCAGAGGAGTTTTCTCCTGTTCTACCTCCTGATGCCCTGAATATTTCTGAACATGAACCCCCCCACGCATCTGCCAGGCTGGAGTCTGTTCCCATTCAGCTCCACGGATGTAATCCTCCTCTTGCAGCCTGCTAACCAGATTTGGGTTTCCCCACTAACCAGCTTACTGGGGTATTAAGGCATGGTGCCAACACTCCACCCCTCTGTGGGCAGCAGCTCCTTGTGAACCTCCTGGCTTCCAGCAGACACAACAATCACACCCCTGAGGTCCTTTGCATGCAAGATAAGGATCTGATGGAGGAGCCCTGGAGAAGCTGGGGGCTCTGCTGCCAGGTTTTGTGAGATTCAGACAGCTTGAGGTGCTGCTGGTTAGGATAAACCACATTGATGGAGCTGCCTGGAGTAGTGGGTCCATTAGGTTGGGGTGAGCTGTCAGGGAGAGGGCTCAACCATCCATCTTGTTGCATTAGGAAAAGTTTTTTCCCCTTTTGCTGTACAGTTAATACATGACAAACACGGCTTGCCCTCCATGAAACCTCCAGCAGAGACAAAAGAAGGCTCCCATGGCTTAATGCTGATGATGTTTGCTTTTCTAGCTGCAGGAGGGGCACCTGATGGTCCGGCACTTCCAGTACCTGCGGTGGTCGGCGTACCGAGACACCCCAGACTCCAAGAAGTCCTTCCTGCACCTCCTGGCCCAAGTGGAGAGGTGGCAGAAGGAGAGTGGTGATGGCAGGACTGTGGTGCACTGCCTGTGAGTGTCAGCTGGAGGGCTGTGGGCTCTGATGTTGGGGAAGATGCCACCAGCTCATTTACCCACAGAAATTCTTCTGAAAATCCCATCCCATGCTGATTTTGTGCCCAGATGGGGCTGCCTCTTCCAAAACACAAGTTTGGGGTGAAGCATTCACTATGTCACAGCTCTTCCATGAGGTGTGTCCCCCCACCAACAGCAAGCAGCATCCATGATGTTCACCCTGGTCCCAGCCCTGTCCTCATGCCCCCTGCATGTCACAAGCTGCAGAGGGGGGTGTGAGGAGCTCTGCATCTCCCACTGCTGGCTGCTCACCAGGCACGTGCACTCCTCATCCCCTTCTCCCATACACGTGCTCTCCTCAGATGGGACCCAGCACGTTCACAGATCAGTAGAGACAGCAGGAGAGCCTTTAATCAAAAATTAATTATGGCTTTGCCCATCTTCATTAGCCGGAGGGTAATTTGAAAACATGCTTTATAAAACACCGGCGTCATGTTCGCTCATCCTCTCCCCAGTCCCCATCACTGTCAGGGATCAGACGTGGATGTGACGGATGGTTTCACTCCTGGATGAATGGTTTTGTTGCAGTGCTGGAAAAATGAGGCCAGCACCTCCAGCCAGTGCTACCCACAGTGCTCAACCTGGGGGGACAGGGCTGGGTCACCCTGTGGATAGCAAGAGGGTCACAGTGGGACTAGATGGCCTCTCCAGGGTCACTCAGGAAATTGGTCTGTGATTAAGAACAGAGCTCAGGTGTCTGAGCCCCAGCCCTGCTGGACCAAAAAGGCATTTTGTTGCTCTTACCTGGCTATTGCAAGGACCAGAGCGCAGGATCACAGCTCCTGTCACCATGTGGGAATCATCCATATCACCCAGTCTGTTGGGATTCTGTACTGGGAAGGAGGGGATGGAGAGAGACTGGGGGGGAACTGAATGGTGCATGAAGATGCTTGAAGGCCATCTTTGGACCTCACCATGTGCTTCTTCCACCAGGAATGGGGGTGGTCGGAGTGGCACCTACTGTGCCTCCACCATGATCCTGGAGATGATCAAGTGTCACAACATGGCAGATATCTTCTATGCTGCCAAGACCCTCCGCAACTACAAGCCAAATATGGTGGAGACCTTGGTAAGCAGCAGGCACTACCAGCATCCTGTTAACTGCTTCTCCCTTTGCATCCACCTTCCTGCAAGTCTCCAACAGCAAAAGGGGTTCTGGAGGATGCATGTACCCCAAAACGCTGTTTCTTTTGGGGCAGCTGCGGGCAGAAATCTTGTGCCCTATTCTGGGTCCCTGATGGCAGGGCTGGGGCAGGAGCAGCACGTCTGTCCCCACATCTCCAGTGCTGGGCTGGTGCCTGGCGGTGGTTCAGAAGTAAGCCAGCTGGAAATATTTACCCCGCTTGGATTATGAAATCTCTAAGTTGACAAACGCAAATCACATCCCCCTCAAATCACATCCCCCTCTAAACCCTTTCATTAGGAATTAAATTGAAGGGGAAGGTGAGGGAGGGTACCGGGGGGGTGCAGATAATGGAAAGATGATGTGACAAGCATGAAGCCACCAGGCCCATTGGGCTAAATTACCGAGGTATTAAAAAGGCAACATTTCACATCAGGACACAAGCATTCTCCAGGCTCAAATGAACCTGAAACAGCTATTCTGGGAATCCCAATCTCCTGGAGCCACTGGAGGCCAGATCCTCCCCCTGTGTATGAGTGCAGGCCTGCAGAGAGCAGCCGGAGCGGAACAGTTCCCTCTGGATCCAGCCTGTGCATCTTCCCCCTCTGTGTGCCTGTGGGGTTTATTTTTATATTATGATAAATTGAAACAATCTCTTTTCTTAATCCTAAAGCATTATGTGCTTTTAGTCTAAGCTGCCCCAGCCTCCCTACTTTGAAGCCCCTCTTCCTGCTCCCACCTGGGGATAATGGGATTTTTTGTGCTGGTGCTTCAATCTGCCCTATCTGTGCTGCTGCTGTGGATTTGGGGAGGTGAGCTCCCTCCCTTTCCTCCAGGCTCAGTCTTCCCTTGCACCCAGGATGCTCCCATCCAAGAGCATCTGAAACCTGGCCTTGTGGTGGTTTTGCACCTTCTGGCTGTTTTGCTCATTGGATGCTTGAAAGAGCAACATCTCACTGGGAGGGGCATTTCTGATGTCTGTGCTACCCTACATTTTTGTGTGCTATAAATTGCACGAGAATGGGAAGGCACAAGAGCAGCTCACGTAAATGAGGACAAGGATGGACAAAGCTTATGATCTCAAACAGGGATTTTTGCTATGATGTCAAGCTGGCCATGCTGGGATCTTAACTCTCTCCTCTACCCCCATACAGGAGCAGTATCACTTCTGCTACGACATAGCACTGGAATACTTGGAGTCCCTGGAGACCAGATAGCACCTCGCCAGGAGGGCAAAGGCAGAGGTTTGCTTAGGGTTTGTGCCAAACTCACATTTCTGCACTTGTGTCAGTGCTGAAGGAGAGGAGGGGGAAACAGCAAAGGACCACAAAAGGACACAAATCAGGAGCAACAAAAGGACCTGGGGAGGTGCTGCCTGTTCTCCATCCCCTGCTCTCCGCCTTCCCTCCCACTGCTCCAAGTGCATGGCCAATGGGTCAATGCTGCATCTCACCTCATCCCATCCCTGCTGCGATGTGGAGTTGGTGAGCACAGGAAGTGGCCCTTCAGCACTGCCTGGGCCTGCTCAGACACATCTGGAACAGCTGGAGAAGACCCCAAGGAAAGGAGAGGACGGAAGGATGCAAGCCTGTTTTGGCTGGAGGAATATTTGGGAAAGAAGATCTTTTAAAAATCGTATTTGGAGATGAAGCTGCTCTTCAAGGAGCCCCAGTGGTTCCGGTGTGTTTTGCTCTGCGTGGGGACTCTCTTTGCACTGGAGCAAAGCCCCTGAAGGAAGCTCACGGATTTGTCTACTTAACACAAGCTTGGTTTCCACTGTTGTGTTTCTGTGAATTGTGTCCTTCGTGCATCCAGCCCTGGACAGAGGGGGACCCTGGGATGGGAGGCAGGGGATGTGTGATGTCCCTGATGGGGACCAGCCCAGAGCTCTCTCTGTGTCCTTTCCAAGCTGCAGCAGTGATGTTTCTCCTATGGCATGTCTGTCTCCATGCAGTTTTCTCCATCCATAGTAATTATTCCTTCCTGGGGGGCTCTAAGAGCTGGTCACACATTCCTGGTGCCCACCCAGAAGCCCGGACCCTAAAGGCAAAATCACAGGGCTGATGTTTGAAGGCATCTGATGCCTTCTGCTTTCATCCTGTTGCAGGCAGACATCAGGTGCAGTGTTTGCTGTTTTATCTGGAAAAGCCAGGTTGTCATCAGGCAACGGGAGCAAGCTGTGGTGAGGGCTTTCTCTCTCCAAACAGCTCCATAAATGCACAGTGAAGGGATGCAGGTTTGTCTTCAGGAGTTGGGGATGCTGCTTATCTCGGAGGCTGAGCGCAACCCTTTGTCAGTCATTTTTTGGTGAAGTAGAGGAAAACAGATGAGAAACCAGCATCCTCATGCTGGAAATTGCACGTGGGATCCACATCTTTCATTGCCATCTGCCCCGGGCAGCAGAACCTTTCCACCTTTGCTGCCTTCATACCTACATCATGATCCAAAGCCCAGCAGATGCTGTTTGGTTGCACCAGTCTGCAGCGTGAAGATTTCAGAGCCAAAGTGGCTTCTCCAAGGATGAGCAAACCCCTGAGAAACTTCCAGCTGCTCTCCAAGGGTGGAAGGTGAAAGGCCACAAGATAAATCTCTCCCTTTGGAGAGGATTTGCCTGCGTACTTGGCTCACCCACGTCCTTGCTGAGTAACTTGCACAGCTTGACAACACTTTATCCAAGGGCTATGCAACACATCCCCCTTTGTTTCCATCCTTGCTGTGTGCCACTGTTGCCTTGTGACCACGCAGTCTCATTGCTCCAGTTGGGGGTTGGTAACACAAGTGCTTTGGGTGATGCTGGTGCTTTCATTGCAGCTGCTGTGTGAGGTTGGTCAGCATCCCCTTCTCTCCAGCACCATGTCCATGCTGCCCAGGGAATGCAGGTGCTGTATGGGATTGCTGCTTGCAGATGAAGTTTGGCCAGAAAAAAAAAAAATAGTAGTGGAAAGGAAAAAAAGGTTCTAAACCCCATTTAGTCCTGGGGAGAGAGAGCAGAGAATGGAGGAATTGCAGATGTGTTTCAGACGTGAGGGTTTGTTTGTTTGTTTTCTTTTTTGTTTTTAATATTTCCTTGCTGGATGTCTCTGGGTTTTTAGGACAGACTTTGGAATCAAAGTGCTGTAGAAATGAACGCATCTCCAGCCTCTACTGAGATGCTTACGTGACAAGAGGCGAGGGCAGCCTGTACATAGGAATATATATAAAGAAATATATATATATATATAAAAATATAAATACTGCTCTTAAGATGGATAATGTTTATTGGTATTACAGGTTCGAGTGGTGCTTTTATTTTTTCCCTTTATAGTGTCTCCATGGAGGGGACATGAAGGACCCAGGTTGGGCACAGGAGGGACATGTTTGATGTGGGTTGTACCACACACATCCAGCTGTTGCTGTTTCTTTGGTTTGGATTATTATTATTATTATTATTTTTTAATTATTATTATTTTTGGCTTTCTTTCCTTTTAAGAAAATCAGTTGCATAAATAAATGTTCCAAATTTGTGATGGCCTGTGGCTTTCTCATGCTGGCATTGGGATGGGACTTTGAGGAACCTGGTGCAGAGGGAGGCGTCCCTGCCCTATAGCTGGGAAGGGGGCAAGGGGAAGGGAGAACTAGATGATAAAGGTCTCTTCTACCCCAAATCATCATATGATTAAGAGGGAGAAGAGGAAAAAACAAACAAAAAGAGGTATAGTCATACCTTGGTTTGTGCAAGGATGTTTCTGGGAACCAGATACAAGGCCAGGTGCTGGGACAGCAGAGCCTTCCTGGCATGGAGCATCAGCGCTGCTCCACAGAGCCCCAGCTGGAATGGAGACAAGGCTGGGAAAGGTGCACAAAAGCAAGGAGGGACTTCCAAGGCCTTTCCCAGCTGAACACCTGTTAGAAGGAAACCTTTCTGGAAAAGAAAGCTTCTGCATTGTCCTGGGTGATTTATCTATTACAGAGCAGCCTTTGGTTTAATGTGTTGTGATATTAAACACTTCCAGTAACACTTGAGTCTTAATTTAATGGAGACCAAGGGGGAAAGAAAAAAAAAAAAAAAAAAAAGAAAAAAAAATCTAATTGACTTGTCAGGACTGTTTTTCATCTTTAATTAAGGTTCATGAAGGATGCAGTAATTAGATTTGATCAATAAATAATAAAAAGGGGGCTGATGCAAAATGAAACCTGGAAGCACTGCTGGGAAGGGTTGTGTGTCCCCCTGGCCGGGGGGGGTCTGTCCTTGACTGCATGCCCCCAGTGTCTATCAGCAACCAGGAACAGTGCCCTGTGTCCCACACTGCAACTCCAAGGGTTGTGGTAGACAAAACCTAGAGGAGGAGGAAGATGCTTTGCTCAGCTTGGGGAAACTGGAGCTTTAGCCACAAGCAAAATGCAGGAGCACATTGCAATCATGCCTGCTGTTACTGCACGAGCTGCTGATGAAGATTCTATGAGATCTGTTGAAATATCTCTACATTTTGACTTGTAGGACAAAAAAAATAATAATAATAATCTCAAATTGAGCCATTTCTATTTAAAAAAGAAACAGATCCCCAGGGGAGAAGATAGGAGTTAGCAGTGATGCTGATATTCATTTTTTGGAATGGGGCTGTGGAGGGATGGGGAGCAGGGACCAACACGCCCCCAGTGCTGGTGATTTAAGTTGCTTTAATGGTGCTGTAATCTCTATGCCAATGGTGTCACCTCTAAATGTGCCATCAGAAGGCTCAATGGGAAGAACTTGTATTTCGAAATAAATATTTCCTCGCGGTGTGCAAAAATATCTAATCATGTATTTATCCTTAAGTACTTCCAAAAGTCAACATAATTATTCTAGTCCCATTAAGTTTAATTTGCAGTAAATTATGCATTTAGCTTTAAGTTGAGGTTGCTGGTTAGAGTCAAGATAAAGCTCTCGCTATTTATAAAGCAGTAATTCAGCACGGCTATCAAATACAAATGGTTAGGCATGAAAATCCTGCTTAGGAAGTTTGGAGTTTCAGATGGAGGCAGAGACAGAACTGGGCTGAAAGCAAACACACAGCATTGCAGGGAAAGGGCTCAGGGTGCGCTCTGCAGCACAGGGCCTGTGCTGGCATCTCACTGTCCCCTTAGGGATGACACCCCTGCTGTCCTTTGCTGCTCTGCACAATGCTTAGCAAAGCAGGGTTTGCTCAGGGCTCAGCTGGTTGGGGAGGCTGCCAGGTTTGCGAGAGGAGCACTCAACCATATCAGAACTCTGGGCCTCCTAAGGGACAGCCAGAGATGAATGCACCTGAAATTAGCAAGGACTTTGGAAGATGACACCCTGAAGCAGTCCTGCAGAGGCACACGGGGCTGAAGCAAGGTCAGCAGCACGATGCAGTCATCCCTGCAATTTAGGATGCTATACTCTACTGCAAGCCTGCAGGTTGCTGCTACAAGATCAATGCGTGGATAGTCCATTCCTGGATGGCCCAGCACAGGATCTAAAGAGTGAGCCCCAGTACACAGCCCAACTGTGCAGGTATTCAGGGTACCATCACCGAGTTCCTTGGTTACAACCACCTACACGGCTCACAGTTCTGCACATTGGCTACTTTGACCATCCCCTCTTCAAACCAGATTCTTTCAGTGGTGGGATGGTATGCCACTGCTCTCCACTTGCTCAGGTTACCCTTGTTGAACCCATCTGTATACCAGACATCTTCAGGAATGGGGTATTCCTCTTCCTGAATGGGTCTCTTTTCTGGTGGAGTGACCATCGTCTCTTCTAGTGCATCACTATGATACGTAATCAAGTCTAGGATCTTCTGGAGTTCTTTCAGAGGTGATGAAGACAGAATACTCCTCTGGCTGAGATAAGTAACTCATCATGCCAAGCCCAAACACAGCAGCTGAGGAGGCAGAAACAAAGGAAGAAAAAATTCTTACCTTTAAAAGATCACTGGTAGGCAGGGATTTCCAGTGAAATACTCTTATTTCCACTGCCAGCCTTTAAATGAGGGCTGGGAAGGGCTGGATCCTGACTCCACCTCTTGTGGTCACTCAGCTGCATTGCTCACACCTGGGTTGAGCCCTGCCTTCCCACCAGGTGCTCCATCACTGCTCAGGCTGTGATGCAGCACTTCTGCTACACTTGAATAGCACATTCTTCATTTATTCATTCATTGGTTTGTTCCTTTGTTCATTCAGCCAAATCATCTCTGGGTACTTTGCCATCCACTGTTATGGAGCTTTATGGACAATCTCAGTGCTCTGTATCTGTTGTGGTTTTCTTCCACCCAGATCTCAGGGGAGCTGCTCAATGCCCGAGCCACCAAAGCTAATGGGGAAGTGCTACTTTTTGAGGCAGCCACGTGTCTGAGAGCAGCACCACAGCTCCCTGCAGCCCTGTTTGCATCCTCAGCCCTGTGAGCCTGCAGGACATGGGGATGGAGGAAGGCTGGGCTGAAGCAGGGGTGAGGCGCTGCATCCAAGGTCATACGGCTGCTCACTGCAAAAGCCAGGAGTTGCACACCCAGCCCATGGTAATCTTCAGGCCAGGCCATGATATCATGATACACACCTGCTATCATATCATATCCCTCTTTTTTTTTTTTTGCTTTCTCTTTCCCAAGAGCTTTTGGAGGCCGTCAAGGAAAACAAGAGGTGTTTGCAAGGTTAAGAGAGTCAGTGTCTAAGCGTACTGTAAAGGTTTGCAGTAATTTACAGCTGTAGGCAGCAAGCACTCTTTGTGGGGGGAAGGGAAATGCAATTTAAGAGAACAGAAATAAATAAGGAGCTGCAGCAGCTAACACTCTCTGATTTAATCCTCAGCCCATGAGAAAGATTTATTCTGTTATCTGACAGTTTGATCACTCCACGAATCCCGTAGGTCAGCCCATATCTGCTGTTGTTATCTCTGGGCTGCTCCCAGTGTGGTGCATGGGGAAGATTCGTTAAAGGAATGAGCCAAAGAGGGGCTCTGATAAGTTACAGATGGGAAATCCAGAGATCTTTGGTACAGAGGAAAACTATGGGATGCAACCACACAACCGCCTGAGATCTTGTTTAGGCAGGAAGGGCCAAGGCCCTTCAGGAAGGAGGAATCTGCTGCCTGCAATGGGGCTGGGAGAGCTGGAGGCTCCTATGGCTTTGGTCTGGGGGAGCAGGAAATCGTGGCTGTGGGCTGTGTGCTCATAGACAAAGAGTTTCCAGGAAAAGGGAATTTGGTTGCATGTTGAGGGCAGGTTTGCTGCCTGTATTGCAGTGCTAACATCAGCTCTTACAATAAATCCCTCGTCTTGAATGCAGGCACATGCCCTAGCATGCTCCAGCATTACAGAAAGGCAGGCAGTGTTGGCATGGTTGAGATCTGAGGGATTGTTGGCTTCTGCTCGTTAAACTGGCATTAATTTACTGGAGAGATCCCAGTTTCTGCCCTGGAGCACCATTGCAGTGTTCCATGATCACCGCCTGCCTCTCATCCCTTGCTGGGACAACTCTTCTGAGCTATTAGTGCAGGTCCAGGAAAGATTCCCTTTTTTTTTTCTTTCCCTTCAAAACCAGCAGGAAAACCACTTGTACAGGTGCTGGGCCGGGGGACTGGTTGGAGGAGATGGGTGTGATGGAGAGCTGGGCACAACTCACGCACTGACAGGGGTTCGACCCCAGCTCCTGAGTTCCTGAGTGAGGAAAGTGTCACTTCAGTGCATCTTGGCTTAGAAGCCAGAAAAAACAAGTGGGAAACACCGTCATTAAACCCCAAGGCGATGAGACGCAGGTTGAAAAGCAACCATTTCCCAGCACCCTCCCTCCTCTTCCATTGCTGTTTAATAACTTCCCGGTGCAATGTGTGCATTTTGCTGTCAGAGCTGTCTGGGAATGGCACCAAAAAGCCACAGGAGTTTTCCTATGTGATCAGGCACATCGCCACAGAGACATATGCAGAGGGAAAGGCAGCCTGCACCAACAAACAGAGTGCAGACACAAACAGACACAGATCAACAGGCTCACTCCCAGCCAGCCTGAAGCACAGGCACATGCACAGGTGTTAGCAAATGTGTGCAGAGATGTGCATGTGCACACATGGATGCATGGGTTCTCCCTTTCCCTGCAGCTGCATGCACAGAAGTGGGGCACAAATGTCTGAAACGTGCACGGTCCTCTAGATGCATTGCTTGGCATCACCTTGGGTTGGATTTCTCCAGTCTATATGTTGCCAAAATGCAAAGCTGCAGTTGGTAACTAGCTTGTCCTTGCCCAATGTTGTGGCTTTTATGGACTTCTTTGTTCTGTGCAATGCTATTGACAGTACAAGGGGGTGGGCAAAACGCTGCTGGCCAAGGAAAAGTTTCAGGTTGGGGATGGGGATGGGGATGAACACTACTGCAGCAGCACAAGTTTCACAGGCAAACGTGCTGAGGTCTCATCCTGGGTTGCTGTCCTGGAGCAGAGCAGGCCTGGGTGCTGCACTGTCATCTGGGCTCAAATCTAAGACCCAAAATGTGACTTCGTTTCATAAGGGAAGGAGCAAAAAAATGCTGAAAATTACCAGGAGGGAAAAAGAAAAGAGAAGGCAGCTTCTTTTTATTTACCTTTTTCATTATGTAGTTCTAAATGTTTCCCTTTGAGGCATTTGCAGCACTTGGTGTTGACATTGGCTTTTCAGGCAGGAGCAAGCTTTGAATCAGACCACAAAATATTTTTCAATAAAAAAAAATAAAAAGTAACATCAAAAGGCAAAGCACAGAACACTGCAGGAGTGTTGAAACCTGATATTTTCCATCGCTTTTCCTTGGCCTTTCTCCACCCAAAAAATACCCTTAGAAACTCCAGCTCCGTTTGGCTGAGCTCGGGGTGCATTTCCAGGTTTTGCAAGCTGTGCTGATCCCTCATGGCCGTGTTTCACCACCAACGTGTCCCCAGCTGCTCAGTTTCGCCCTGGCTTGTGCTGCCTTGGATCCTCATGCAGTGCTGGGAGGAAGAGGGCAGGTGCAGTGTGCTGCATGCTGTGCACGGGCTCTGTGCATTGGGGGGTGATGAGTGGTGGGAGGAAGGCAGGAAAAGCCCCAACAGAGCTGCAGCCCTTCTCCCTGTTTTTACTGCCTATTCATCCCAAGTGATGGAGTGACCCAATGCAGAGCCTGAAATGTCCAGATATAAGGCACTGCAGTGCCCATGGGGCAGTGCTCCAGCAGGAGGGCTGCTTCTCTGCATGCATTACAGCATGTTAGCTGGCCAGCTTGGTCTTATCATGGGTTAGCACTCCCAGGAGAAGCCCCTGATCTGGGAGGCAGCAGTGCCTGAGCACGGTGGCATCTCTCAGCCCCGTGTGGGACCGGGCAATGCCAGGGCTGACAGAAGGGTTTAATGAGGGTTTGAAAGAAACATCTTGTAAACTTTGGAGCGAGAAAGCTCCAGTTTGATTTGAACATGTTTGCTTGGCAGGGGCTGCCTGGGCCCCTGCTGCTGCTGCTTTTCCTGGCACTAATTAGGCAGCTTTCCATCTTGCCAGGCACAGAAGCTGCTCCCAGCGGCTCAGGGACAGCTGGAGATGCTGCAGTGCTGGGCTGTACCAACATCCTGGGTGGGGACAGGGCACACAGAGATGGGTCCCAGCTGGGTGCATGCCCTGAAGCAAAGCAGTGGTGATGCATGGTCTGGCAGGTGACCCCCAGGCCTCTGGAACATCTCACTTTGCATAGAACACCCTGGGGATTCAGCATTGCCATGGAGTGGAAATCCTTTGCAGGTTCAGGGCCAATCCTGCTCCTGCCCCATGTGCACTCTCCCTTCCATTGCAGCCATCTGCTTCTTTTGAAGCTTGATAAATATTTCCTTTCCCCTGCTGTTTCTCCCTTTTGCTCCTCCTGGCCAACATCTTGCAACAAGCAAAACATCTGCAATAACTGAAGCACCACCACCACTCCTACACCGAAAGCCCTTTTCTTGACACGTCTCTGCTTCCCTGGCAACTGTTTGAGGGTGAGGACAAAGCAGTGGCCGCTGCTTTTCCATTGCCTCCGTGCCCATCCGAGTGGTGGAGATGGGTTTGGAGCTGTCGAGGGAATCCACCTCCTTTGTTTAATGTTTGCTGCGAGACCGGTCCCTCTTAATCTCTTACGATGTCATTAAAAGGGAAAACGTTTGCTCTGTGAGGCCTCAAAAGGCCTTTTAAACTACAGTAAAAATGTAATTACTGGCTCACTTAGGAACTTAGCAATGTCTTGGTGCTCACATGCCTAGGTTGGTTTCCATGTGGGACTGCAGGGCTGGGCCTGCAGCTGGGTAGGAAAAGCCCAGCTTTGGCTGCTGTGTAGGTCCTGTGGTGCCTCTGTGTTGGAGATATGTTACTGCTGCAGTTGGACAGCTGTTAGTGTTTTACAGAATGCTTTGAGATCTGCAGGTGAAGACCTCAGTGTTCAAGACAATAACCTTGCCCATAGCTTGGAGATGCGACGTTCAGGGTTTGGATCCCATCCTCTTTGAGATGCCCAGCTGTAAAGAGCAGAGTGGCTCTGCAGGGCAAAGGGGTTTGGGACAGATTTGGACCCAGCAGGCCTCGCACCCGATGGGTGCCATCAGCCCTCACACCCCGTGGGTGCCATCAGCACGCCATATGGGGCTCTGGGAGCTGTATGGCTGCATGGAGATGGGCCCAAGGATGGGTCTGTGCTGCACAGCCCTGCATCCCTGGGGCACTGCCGTTGTTGCTGCTGTGCTTCTGTTGTCACGGTGCAGGCGGCAGCAGGGCTGGCACACTGGGGGATTTGTTCCCACGGGCAGATCAAATATGTTGCAGAAATGGAGGTAGCATAAGGACATCGTCCCAGTCATTCTGGTTTTGCATCATGCTCCTAAAGGCACGTTGCTCTGCTGTGGTTAAACAACACACGCCTTGTGTTTGGGTGGCACGATGAGGTCTGCGTGTTTACATGCATCCCTTGGGTTCTGCAAAGGGGTTCTGCCACGGGAAGGACAGCCCCAGCATTGTGGGCTGAGCTCACAGGGGAGAAACACCTTCAGTGACTAAAAGCCAATTATTTTTATTAGGGAAAAGAAAGAAAACACCTTTATTCATTCTATGTGTGTGCACGTACGTGCTTTAAATTGTAGCAGTCTCACTGTTGAGTGGAACTTAATTATCTTCTTGGGAAGCTGGGATTGCTGAGTGCATCTCACAAGGAGAAGTGCTTCCCCCTGCGCTGCATGCAGGCAGCTTCCAGCAGCCATCACAGCCTCGGCTGTGCCCACAGATCCCAGAGCAGACGGGGCCCTGGAAACAGCTCTGCAAATAAGAACTTGTTGTAGTTGTGTTGGTTTTGCTGCCTTTTTCTAACTGCACTGGAGTCATCCTCATGGCAGCAGCTCAGGCTGGTCCAAGGGCAAGCAGACAAAGCAATGATAATCACAGAGAGTGGGCCTGGAGGTTCCTGCAGGGCTGGTGGGTGCCCCACTGCAGAGCCTGGGCTGCATTGCCCCCATCCTGCACTCAGCCATATCCTTCCTGCAGGCAGAGAGCTCTGCGAGCATCCCCTGAGTACCTCCTCCCTGTTGAGAGCTCTTAATTACCTCTAATTGCTCTTGACTTGTTCTTAATTGTTCCCCAATAACACCCTGATTAGGGGAAGAGGAGTGTACAGCTGAACTTTTCCCCCTTGAGTTCTCAACAGATTGAGATGTCATGTGAAATGCTGTGGGTTTGCCTTTCCTATCCAGCTGTTAATGGCCACATCTGCTAGATTATGGAATAACCTTCTAGGGGAAACAGTAGGAGCTGCATTACTCCAGCCACTTACATCTAGGTTGGACATAAACACTAGGAAAAAACATACTGGGGAAAAGTGCTGCAAATAGGTGTGCACCTGATGGAAGACAGGGAGTTTTGGCCCTGGAGCTGCTCTGATGTGGGGCTGTTGGCCCTGACCCTGTGGGTAAGCCACTTCTACCAAGGGGCTTCTCTGCAATGAGATCTGATCTGGATGCTCAGGTGCTGCAGTGTTTAAAGAGAACCAAGGTGATGAGGTCTGTCAGCTTTCCTGCAAGTTAACTAGGCTTGGTAGGATTCAGCCTTTATGTTTATGGCAAATCAACAGCTAGAAATGGAAGGCTGTTTTCAGTGGCTGATGTTTATTGCTGCTGTAACGTATAGTCACTCTCAGCCTCTCTTGTTCTCAAGCCATGCAAGAACAGCTCTTGCATCTGGGCACCCAGATCCATGCAGAGCTGCTGGGTTGGATCCCAGCTCTGACCCCAGGGATGGGTGTGGGGCTGTGGGGTTCATTGTGCACCTATGAGCACCTCAGGGTCCTCTGCCCAGGCAGTGGCACCTGGGAGAAGCTCTGCTTCTATCTCCAAGTTTCCAATTGCTCTCCCTCTCTCCTCCTAACACATCTCCTATTGCTTTACATAAAAGGACTTCAGGCTTCTGTGACTGCCATGCTGGGATGCTCTGGGGACAGCAGTGAAAGAACTGCTTCTCAGATGCCTATGGTGATGCTCACACCATCCCATTCTCTGCCCCACTGCATTCCTTGGAGCAAAAAACTGCTTCTGCAGCACACACACAGCACAAGGAGAGCCCTGTGCCGACCCAGCGGATGCTGGGATTCAGTAGCAGCAGTGTGAAACCCACTTCCAGGAAAAGCAAGGAGTGTTAATAGCACCTGAAATCGATAGAAGCACCACCAGATCCATTTTTAACCAGCTGCCTGCAGAAGGTGAATGCAACACTCAGAGATTAATAGAGCAGGTAAGTGTGTTCTTCGGAGAAGTGGCAGTGAAAGCTGCATTAACAAGAAAGCTGATGCAAGGCCAATTTGGGTAGGGGAGAGTGCTTTGAGCTGAAAAAAGGTGGTGAAATGGAGCTTGGGTAACTTTCCAGAGATGCCTAGGCTTAGGATTGGAAAAATCCATCAATATTCTTAGGGGGCAGCTTGTGAGCACTTGAAAGCAATGAGGAATGGACATTTTAAAGTGCAATCAAGCTCCTGCTCCTCACGACCAGGCCAAGCCTGAAGGACCTCAGTGTGCAGGAGATGATGGAGGTGAGAGCAGAATGCAGCGATGAAAGCCAGGAGGCACCAACCTCTCTGAACAAATGGTGGCCACTCGGTGTGCTCTGAAGACAGCAAGGAAATACTGCGTCATCTCCACACCCTGAGGAGCCCTCTGTTATCTCTACAGTTCTCATGTCCTGGTGTCATCAGGCTTGGAGGAGAGCCAGCTGATTTGATTAAGAGGCAGCTCATCTCTTAGCCTCTTCTTGTCAGGCTCTGAACAAATCAGGAATTCAAATCAAGTTTATCTGGCAGTGAGGGCACAGAAAATGTTCTCCTCCATACAGGCTTCATCTGCTCTTTTGGTCTTTCCTCTTTTTCCAATTCCTTTTGCTTTCTTGATACTGAGTCTCTTGCTTTCCTTGGGACCAGCATTTAATGCCATCCCCACCAAGGGAGAGCAGATTTTCCTTCTAACTCCATTAAAAAAGCTTGTAATGGAAACTAAAAGGTCTGGACCATAGGGCTAGTTAGTAGCATTTAATTAATTAGATATGGGAAGATGAGTCTAGGGGCTTTCTTAGTGCAGTTTAGTTTTATGGATTGCTATTGCAGGGCTTTTCTTATTGATCAGGAAGAGATGCTCTGCAACATGTGCTCCAGAGGGGCTCCCACCAGGCACTGCATACCCAGGATGCTTGTGATGAGTTTTTTGGCTACCAGATCTTTGAATGCTAAACGACTGCATTACGTCTTCTGTTGTGTCTGAAGATAAGTGATAAAAGTGAAATTTCTGGTGCCAGAAACCGAAATAATCTATTTGTGGGTGTGAGAACCAGGCTTGGGAGAAAGCAAGGAGAGGAAGAAAGGAGGTGACAAATCCTAACGTTTTAAATGATCCCTAAACCCATGACTAAGATGATAATTTGTCCTGGAAAGGTACCAGAAATGAGTTAAGCAAACTCACAACCATAAAGACATGGGAGCACAGTGGGAGCTTTGCCAGATCTTTCCCAAGCTGACAGTGGGATCCAATGGAACTGACAGTGCTGCAGCCGTGGACACGTAGCATGGGTGAACCTGGCCTGCAGACACGTGCTGTGTGGGCTGGGGGCTCTGATGGCTGCTTGAGCAAACAGCCAAGCATTGCATATCACCATAAATCTGTGGATAAGCAGGGTCAGATTGCTTCTGGGCAGGTGCTGCTGCTATGACAGAGCCCTGCTCCTCCAGCAGCTCCCCTGCTCCGTGCACTAAGGCAGCTGATTCCCCAAGAACCCCCCATCCATCCCTCAGCCTGTTCCACCAATGGCTCCTGCTGACCGAGGCAGAGCAGCGTGTCCCAGGTCTGCACAAACTGGGACATCTCCCTTCTGTGCAGAGACAAAACCTTTTGTTCTGCTCTGTTGTTACGGGAGATCACAGCGAAGCTCTTGTGCTGATTCCTCTCAGAATAACTTCGGTGCTGGCTCAGGGCTCCTCCCATCCTCCTCTGCAAGCACAGTTTGCCAGAAGGGCTCCTCGTTTGGCTGTAATTATTACCGTGTGTATGCACAGAGAGGCCCTGTCTCCAGCACACAGAACCTTCCCCTGTCTTCTGTTGACTCAAGGCACTCAGAGGGTGAGCTCAGACTGCTTCAGGAGCCTTCGGTCTGGTGGGAATTCTGTTGCATTGCACCATCCTGTTTGGGAGGCCTTTCTTTGCAGCAAAGGGAGGACAAACACTGCCTCCAGCCTTTCCAGTGGCCCCTGTTTGAGTTCAGAGCTCTTGTCATTCCCGTGCCTGGCTGATGCTCTATTATTGAAGTTTCAAGCTTTCTCGTTCAGCATCTTTAACCAAATTTGCTCAGAAAATTAGAAAATTGCTATGTATATATCCAACCCACTTCTCTTGTCAGTTCTGATTTAGTGCCAGAGATCAGAGGGATGCTCAGGTAGGAGCATCTGGCAATTACCCTCAAAGATACCTGGGTCCCAAAGGCGGCCTTGAGAGGAACAGATACTGTGAGAGGGGCTGGCACAGGTGCTGCTGCACGGAGCTCAGAGCACACACGTGGAAAGGCACAGCAGAGAGGATCCAGCATCGCCTTTTCTCCGGGTAGCTGCAAAAAGGTGGGTGCTTTTTGGGGATCTGATGCAGCCTTGGGCCCCAAAACTGAGGGGTCTGTCGAGTAGCCCCATAGAGCCCCAGCAGATGCCTGCACCGTGGCAGGGTATGGGGGCTGGCTCCTCTCGGCCAGCTGCCAGCAAGGCAATCACTGCTCTTGGGAAGCAGAGACTCGAGGAAATCATTTGAAATATCCTTGTGCCACATGTGCTTTATTTTGAGAAGTAGACAATAACCCTGCATTCCCGGATGAAATATTGAATTTTAAGGGAGATGCAAACAAGTACAAATGAATAATGTCTCTGATCGTAAAGAAAGCATTTGCTAAAATTAAAATGGAATGCATTACTGTCTGGGCTGGAAACAGAAATGTCAGTAGAGCTACGAAAGGGGAGGCTGACTGCTTAGTGACCAGATACATTTATTGTTTTCTTTCCATTAATGCCAGTGGCAGTATTAGAGAAAAAAGCTCCAACTGCCTGATAACACTTCAGAAGTGAATTAAGTCCAGTCCTTGCAGAGGTCTCCTCAGCTTATGTTCAGAATGGAGACTTGAATGGCCTTGCTTCCAGAGTGACTGGGGTGGGGAAGGGAGAATTAATCTTTCTGAGCAGAAATAATATAGATAATGTCATAATAATCATTAAAAGGACAAATGAAATTGGTCTGGTCCTTGAAGCAATCAATATGACCCATTATCCAGTTGAATTGGCATTTGATGGGAATGGCTCATTATTGTTTCGGATGTGCCTGTGTTTCACATCATCACCCAATTCAGAGACAGAGGTGTATTTATATCCTGCCACGTGCATTGGGAAGGAGTTTGTGGCGGGCTTGTGTTTGGGAAAGCTGCTATGGGCTGACCTGGAGGCACACACGTTTGAGCATCCTGCAGGATTCATCTGAGTGCCTCTGTCTGCACCAGTGGACACTGACCAAACTGCCATCCACAGCCTGCTGAAGTTAATGAAAAGCATCTGATGACTCCAGTGGGCTTTGGGCCAGGGTCAATGTGTAGACAAACATTCTGCTCGGTGATATGAGCACCATCTGTAGGCACGTAACTGCTTGTTGGCTGGGGCAGATGCTCTTGTGAAAGTTCAGGCCCAGCCAGATGGTGGAAAACTTGTTCTGGGGGATTTGCCTGCCTCATTCTGTATTTCCAGGTGGGTCAGCTATTGGGGAAAGGGTGTGAAGTAAGTTCTGAAAAATGTGGTATTTCCTGCAAGGACCATTGGAGCACTGGACTGTGGCATGGGGGGCACTGGGAGGCTGGCAACAAGACACCAAAAGGAGCTTGTTTTTGTAAAAGCACCGTGATTACAAGTGATTACTGATTGCAAGCATCTGAAGTTGGGTCCATAAGCCCCAAGACACTCATGGGTCTGGATTCCAAGTGTTACCTTTGGGCTCTGGGAGCACACTTGGCCATGCCCTGACCTTTCTGCTTCTGGTGTGTTTGTGGTGAGCTGCTGGAGGACTCGGTAATGAATCTGGTGGAGGAATGCTCGTGCAATTGGTCGTAGCAGCAAAGCTGACAACAAGGCACTGCTTGGAAAGGCAGGAACCAACAGCTCAGTGCTTCCAGCCTCTCCAACTGGATGTGCACGAGAGCCCTGACCGTTGCCACAGCGTGGCACTCCTTCGTTGGCTACGAGAGAGTTAATTCTCATTTCTCACCAAGCGGAGGTAAAAATAAAGAAATAACCCACAAATTCAGTTCAATTAAACTGAAGCCTACTGGGTCTGCTGCTTTTAGGCTTATTTATTTATTTATTTTACATTTTTGTAAATGAGTCTTCCAGGGTCTTCGAGCACTTACGTGGAGAGTGACAATCACAATCCGCTGCCTCGCCTCTCCCCATGCTGCCTCTCCACGGGAGCTCAAGAAATCTTAACATCCCATCAAAAGCTAATTACATTCTGACACACCAATTGGAGACATTGAGAGGTGGGGAGGGGAGAGCAGCTTACATAATGGCTTTAAAATTACATGGCGCATGCTGAATACTTGGTGCTCTGAGGCTCCGATAGTTTGGAGCAGCAGATGGAAAAAGGGAATGGAAGGAGTTATAATGCAGTTTGTACTTGAAACCCACTCCATGTTGCAGATGTAAGACCTCTTCCTGAGCCTTGTCTTTCAACCACTGCAGCCTATTTGGAAGGGGAAGGTTCCCCCAGACCTCCCCTTCTTAAGTCTCTTTCTACCTATGGGATCAAGGGCTCACTTGAGCAAAGGGGGTGGATGCCAGCTCTTTGTTCTCTGGCTGCTCTTCTGGGCCCTGCTAAGGAGAAACAAACCCAGGAGAGAGTACGGAGTTGAGGGTGAGGTGAGATGCCCATGGGCAAAAGGATCCCATCAAGGGGTCCTGGTAGCAAAGCTGCTGACAGGTAAGGGCTGCAAGAATCAGCTGGGAACATGTGCCTGTGTAGTCAATCCAATGCAGGGGGCCATGGGGCTGCAGCATCCACCCCCTTGTCCTGTAGAAGGTACTGTTTTCTGAATAGAGTGATCAGGATGTGGTTTTCCACCAGCTGCCCTGGTAGCAAGGTAATTCTTTCTTAATGTTATTGGCTGGGCTCAGGAGCATGGCAGGAGGGCTGTGGCTGACCAGGCAGCAAATTAACTGGAATTTCATTATCTGATAATTTATATGATGCCTGTGTTTTTGGTGAGGCGCCTTCATTAATAGAAGATGCCCTCTGTCTGCTGACTGCATACACTACTGGCTTTTCAGGGACCCCATGTAGGGCTTCCTTTTTTAGTGACCTTCATAAAAGAGAACAAATGTTCCTCGTTTCCCTTGATTTTGATAATGAATTTTGTTCCCTTCTGCTTTACAAGGATTTGTTCTTCTGAAAACACCACAGGCTCACATTTCAATCTATGCTGCTGTGAATCAGGATTCACATCCTCGATGTGACTTGTGTTACAAAAGCTGCTGGGCGGCCTAAGATAGACGTTTGTGGGGATGGATCCAGCACGTGTGTCTGGGAATGGGAGAACATGAGCAGCAATGGCCACCACCTCAGCTTCTTGTGTGGAAGCCCTCAGAGATGCTGCTGGGTCCTCTGAGTGTGGGCACAGTGCCACCACTGTGGTTTCTTCTTTCCCTGGGCGCTGTGAGGCACTGCAGGACATCAGCTGCCACGTCCCATGAGGAGGGTGGTACGTGGAAGGGTGCAGCGTGGACAAACATCCTCCCATCCCTGTGATGTGTTGTCCCCTGGATGTCTGGTGCTCTGCTTTTCATGGAGCTCTGTGCAGCTCTCTGTCCTCCTGTGGGGACTGTGGCAGCTGCAGAGAACCCCGCTGGCTCCTCATGGTGCTTGAGCATAAGCTTCTTTGAGGTTTTTCTTAGCTGAAGAAAACACAGGCTCATTAAATCCATTTCCAAGCTCCAGTGACGTGGAGAGGTGACATCAGAGACGTGACTCACAGCACACCAGCAGGAGAGCAGCCTCTGGGAGGGCAGCTGGTGCTTTGGGCTGTGCAAGGAAGGAGGCACATTGCAGCCCAGCCTGCCCAGGGCACACGCAGACATTTCTCCCTTTCCCTGGGCTCTCATCTGAGCAGCCTGGGGAAAAGCTTCCCTGTGGGTGCAGGAGCTGGTGGGACCCCATTTGCAGCCTCCAGCCACACAGATGTGTGGGAGGGGGTGGTCCCTAATACAATCATGTCATCATTGCACTGTGACCATCTCCAGATGCCTAAAATTTCCAGACCTGCTGCACTGTGGGGATGGCACTACTGGCTTCCTGGCTAAGTCTGCTGTTTGCAGCACCGTCTATACTCAGGTACCAATGGACAGTGTTGTCCAAGCACTCTTTGTCCTGAGGACTCCTGTGCTGCCTGTTCTGCTCCCCCCACTTCAGGGCACTCACAGGTGGGGGCTTTGCTTTTTGAAGGCTGCCCCTCTCCACCAGAAGGGTGTTGTGCTTTGGCTGGGAATTAATCTGCTGTCAGCAGTGAAGGGCAGAGCTTCTGCGGAGCGACAGGCAGGGACACGATGTTCCCCTTCCCAGCCTCCCCCTCTGATTGATGTACAGAGCAGTTGAGTATCTCTATTTCCTAATGCTCAAGGGCTGCAGTGAAAGCCTCTCCTGGAGAGATAAGGGTACTCCAGAGCACCACAGAATCAGCAGTGCCAACTGGCATGGAACATGGGAAAGATGGCTGGTGAGCGAGAGTGGTACTCTGCTGTGCTGCGGATGCTGTGCCATGCTGCTGATGCTCCCCTGGGACTTCTTGTTGTCCCCAGAGGACTGCATCCACTGGGGATGGTGCTGCAGTGCCTCAGCTTCAGGATGCAGCATGCAGTGTTCATTCTCTTTCCTCTTAATTCGAGGAGTGAGGATGTGAGTGGAAGGGGAGGAAGAGGCAAAGCTCAATTTGCAGTCCTGGTTTCAGAGGATGGACTGGGGGGAAAGTTGGGGTTTTGAAGGTCCTGGTCCTTCCTGATCCTCCTTGATGTTTGGTCTCTTTAAACAACACATTACCCTGAATCTGAAGATGCTGTGTTGTGTTATCTAGGTACCAACACATCAGCATGGGACTGAGGAGAGGCCTGGACAGAGTGAGCCCTTCTGCCCTGAGCCATGGGAATGCCCAGCACTGGGCTTGGGATGGGAAAATCCAATGTGAAATGGGGCTTAGTGTGGCCTTTTGTAATAGTATGAACTGCATTCAGAAAATGGGCAGGGATTTTGTTTTAATCTGGGTTCAGTAATAATTAGGATCAATACCTTAGTCCTTTGTGTATGGTTGGTCACTGACTCCATCCTGGTGCACTCTGCTTCTCTGCAGCGCCCATCGCTTTGAATTCAGTGTCAAATCTGAATTTTTGACAAAAAGGGGAGATTGAACCCAAGTTGAAACCTAGCAACACAGCACAGTTCTCCCCTGAGAAGCTGGAGAAACTGGTATGGACTTGACCAAGGGCCCCTTTGGTGTCTTTGGAAAGATTGAGAGGTGTCCAGCTGCCCCACCTCCTACCCTTCTTCCCTCCCATCAAAGCCCTTTCTGCCCTCACTGCTCCCTGTGTGCAGTGGGAGCTGGTGGGTGCTTCAGGGCACAGGGTTCTGGCAGCTCCAGCTCTCCTGCAGCACAGTGCTGGTGGTGGCTGCCATCTCTGTGCAGAGGCACAGCGTGAGTCCTGCCATTTCAAAAGGGCTTTACCCATTCTTTGTACCAGTAGGGGTTAGTTATAATGAAATCTGGACTTCATCTCTCTGATCCTAAGGTTTTCTGGCTGTAAAACAGTTGTTTGTGCTATTGTGCCATGAGCTGTTGGAAGGAGAAGCAGTAGAACGAGGCTGGAGCACAGTGGCAGCTCCTCTGCTTATTGGGTGCTCAGCCCCCAGCTCAGCCCCAAATGGGGAAATGGATGGATCAGGGCAGAGCCATTATTCTCATGGTTAAAGATCCAAATGCATGGAAAAATCACCTTTGCATCAACCATCTTCACTTGTCCAGGCAGAAACTGGCTCCCAGATTACGTTCCAGCTCTACGTTAATATGAGCAGCAGGCTCTGCTGGTTGGGACTGCCATTTACTGATGGCAGATGGCATGGCTGAAAGACATTACTGGATTTGGGATTTTCCAGGACGCAGTGAAGTGCAGTAATAACCTGAAGTTCTGCAATAGGAAAAAATTCTTCTCTAAGAGAGTTGTGATGCATTGGCACAGGCTGCCCTGGGAGTGGCGAGGTCACCATCCATGGGGGTGATCAGTAACCATGGAGGGGTGGCACTGAGGGCCGTGGTTAGTGGGCATGGGGGGATGGGTTGGGGTTGGACCTGGTGACCTGAGAGATCTTTTCCAGCCTCCGTGATTCTATGCAAGCTACATTGTCCCAGAGATGTGTTATCCTGCAGATCAGGGATGTATCTCTTAAGGAGAGCAAGTTTGTAACCGTGAACCCAGGGATGTGTCCTGATGCTTTGCTGAGCAGGTCTGGGCTCTGAACACACTGTATCTGCTTGCTTTTTGTGCGGAAGCAGATGGGGAACCTTGGATGTAAGGGGTGATGCTGCAGGCTACCAGCAGTGCTGCAAGGTGGGTGGGTGGGAGCAGGGTGGGAGCACACCTACAGAGTGATGTAAGGAGGAAAACATCTGTAGGTTTCTCTGCACAGGAGCTCTTTATTTCTGCTTATCTGCATGCAATTGTGTTTCCTCAGTGTGAAACTTGTGTCTGTGCACGTTTGAATGGAGGGCTTGGCAACGCTGATTTTTGCAGAAATCAGGTCATGTTTATGAAGCGTTGTCACTTATGGCAAATTAGTTTGTCAGCTCTGTAAACGTGCACGTCTGGGATGGTGACAGGAATTAATCTAAATCCAAACACAGAGATGTGATGCGGGGAAAGCAGATGCTGAATCAGAGAAATGACCAAAGAAGTTAATGTCTTGCCCACATAGGATGGAACTACGTGTACAGCACTGTCATTTTGCCACTAGACTAAAGTTTCTCAATAAATAGACAGGCAGACCCCTCGATTCGTGGGTTTTACAGACTGGTTGGCCTGCAGAGCACAGGCTGATTTCCCTGAGAAGGCGAAGGGGAGGAAGCAATTCTCTCCTTCTGAGTTACAAGTGGCAAATTACTGACAATCAGTGCAGAAAGTTTTCCAGCACCACGGATGATGTTGTTGGCTTTGGAGCTGGAACCGTCCAGGTGATTTGGAGAGAGCTGGAAATTGCTTATGACCTCATGGTGTCAGGTGTCTCATCTACAAGAAAATATCCAGAAAATACACCCCAGATGATTCCTGTGGGGGTGGTAGGAGTCATCAGCTGGCGAGCTTCCTCCGAATTCAGTATGTCGGGTCAGCCAGGTTGAAGGTATTGGAAACCACAAGCAGATAAATATCAAGGACTTTGAGTCAGAGCTGTGTGTGCTGAAGACATTCAGTTGTTCATAAGGGGGTTTGGGTCAGTCTGTAAATGAGTAAATGAAGCGCAGAATGGAGCAGAAACCACCTCCAAAATTTCCCATGAAAATAAAAAGCAAACCATCGGTTGTTTCCTTTTGCCTCCTATGAATATCAAAGGCAGCACGTGGTGCCGGGAGCCCAGCGGTGGGCTCTGAGTCTGTGTGCACTGCCAGGAGAGCTGTGAAGGGCAGAGCTCGTTTGCAGCAGCTGAAATGGAAACGGAGAGACTTTGTGCCACTTGTCCTGCGGGACCGGAGATGGAGAACGTTGGCAGAACTGGAAGCACCGATGCCATCCAGCACTGCATCTCAGCAGTTTCAGCTCCTGCTGATTTGTAAACATGAGTGTTTGTGGTGGAAACCTTGCTTGCAGAACTCTGCTCATCTAATGGCAGAGAAAACTGGGCTGTGCAGCTCAGTGCTCTGCCCCAGCTGGGCAGACCATGGCACTGGAAAGCTCATTGCCATCGCAGGCGCCGCTGCCCCCAGCAGAGGCAATGCCTCCTAGAATGATTCCAAGCAATTGTTTAGTGAATAATTCTGGATAATGAAAACGCAGAGGAACAGAATTGGAAAGTTGTTCGCAGCCACTCGCTAAAGGAAAGAAATGGAGGAATTTCTCATGTCAGTGGTTTGCCTATGAATTATTGACGCGCTTTGCAAAAAAAAAAAAAAAAAAAAAAAAGTAAATAATCTCCTCCCCTGCCCAGTCTGAGATGAGGTTTGCTGGCTTTGCTGCAGTGTGTTTGTGCCATACTGGTTGCTGGAGGTGCCCCCTGCCATGTGCTGAGCTGCGCATCGCACGCGTGCCACGTGAGCCCAACGGCTGGGGGAGAAAGCAGCGGTGCTGCATCCAGGAATGGTGCCAGCAAGGCTATAAACAAGAGGGAAGGCTATTAACGGTGTATAACCTGATGCTGCTGTACCAATAATGGGAGGAGTCTATGCATCAGCAAGGGACATTAGTGCAATGTTTTACTGTCTCCGCGCTCCTAAGCATCCATTTGGCAGCAGGAAGGGAAATGCCATTGAGATAGAGTTGACGAAGGGAGGTAGGAAGAAATATGTTGCTGGGATGGAAAGGAAGGCGGATGGGAAAGGACAAAGGGTTGTTTTGTTTGCTGCTGTAGGGAAGGGAAGGGCTGAGCCTGGGGACCGATCTGTTGGGGATGGAGAAGGGGCAGCTCCAACCAGCAGCATGTGGCAGGTTGAACATCTCTGTGCCTTCACTCCTGCTGGAAGTGGGTGAGCTGAGAGCCCGGAGAGCGTTACTCCAAGTTGGAGCTGCAGAAGTCACTGAGGGAGAGGATAAACAGTGGGGAGCGAGTTTGTCTCTTTCCTGTGCTACTTGAATCCACACTGATTTAGCTGAAGATGGTGTTTAATACCCCTGCTAAGTCATCACAGCGAGAACTGTCCGCACAAGGGCTTTCAAGGTATTTGCTAAATTGTTCTCAAACCTTGGCTAGAAAGTGGTATAATTTACTGGAATAGGCAAAATCTGACTCTCATTTTCATAAAATAACAGTGATAAAATCAAGGCAATTTCTTAAGAAGCTAAGCTTATAAAGCTAAGCTGAGCTCTCGCTAAAGACACATTTTAGTCTAAGAAATGAGACCAGAAAAAAAAAAACAACAACAAAAAAGCAGATTATCACCTATCACCTGCAATAAGTTTATACCTGCATGCCTTTTTTAAAGACCTTCTCCAGGCTGCAGTTTGTTCTAGCATGGAGTGAGCTCTGTGCTTTTCCCCAGACCCAGTGAAGGAGATGCATGGAGCACAGGGCTGGCTTGAGTGCTGGTTTTCCTTCTGCTGAGAGAGGAAACACAATCGCACCCATCATTAACTCAGGGCAGAGGAAGGCCACGTGTTGTTGTTGTGAGTACAGTAGACTCTCCTAAGTGGTAACAAATGAGGGTGGTAGTGTTGGATTACTCCTCTGTGGCTGGGCTGGGTGGATCAGACATCATTCATAGGAGGGGAAGGTGTTCCTGGGGAAGCGTTGCTAGTAAGCAGCTATTGATCTGCAGAAAACATGTGTCTGAGGTCTCACAGTCATTTCTGCTTTCTCTTTCTTATGTTGTCTTGAATGCTCCATGGTTCAGCAGAAGGATTTTATGTGCACAGTGAAAGTGGGAAATAAGGTGATGCTGAGATTCTCATTCTTGCTGAGGCGATTGAGGAGGCTCAGCTTGTCAGCCCTCGGGCTGGAAAAGTTCATCCTTTCTAGTTCAGACCTCAGGTGAATGGATTTATGCGAGGTGAGTGCGTGGGAGCAGAGCCAGGGTGAGAGGCAGGTCTGTGGAGGCGGCCTGTAGTCACAGCCTGGGGTTTACGTGGGCTCAAATCAGCTTTGCAGGCTCTGCCCAGGGGAGAGGAGAGGCTGTGTGTTGATGCCCCCATCTTCTCTGTCCTCTTCAGTGCACAGCTGTGAATAATTAGAGTTATCAATGTGAGAACAAAGCCGCACGATGCCTGGTATCCAGAAAGCTTTTGCTGTACCACTTTACCCCAAGGGCTTGGCCATGGCCTTGGGCAAGTTGGTGGTTGGACTCAGTGATCTTGAAGGTCTTTTCCAAACCCGAATGGTTTCATGATTCTAAGAGGTTGGCTCAAGCCTGGTGGGGCTGTCCCATAGCCTGAGGCTGCAGGTAAGAAAGACCGAAAAGTGTTCCCATCCACAAAGCAAGCAAGTGGGTCCTGGAGGTGAAGACTGCCCTTGGTGAGGCCAGATGGGGACAAAGCAGAGCACGTGAGCCCAGAGCTGCTGCTCCAGATGGCAGCGGATGATGGTAAATCTGGGTTTGCATGTGAAGGAGGCTATAGCTCTCTCTGTCTGGAGATCGCGTGCTTCAGTTTCCTATGCTGGGAGGACCTGAGCAGAGTGGGCTTTGTGCAGGCAGAGGTGTTAGAAGGAAAGTTAATTCTGTAGCATAAAAACTGAAATAATCAATGGTGTGGAGAGCTGGTGCATATGCATACATGTGCGTGCCTGGGGAGACCTTGTGAGGTGAGAAGTGACACCATGTGTCTTTAATTTGGGATTACGTTGGGCATCTGGGGTGAATTGTGTCCAGGGATCAGCGTGTTTGGTTCACACAGGGAGCGTGCTGTGTGCAGGGATGAATGCCTGAAGGATGAGCTGGTTTTCCTGGGAGCCCCATTTACTCCCACTGTTTGGCCATGGCAGCCTTTTTATCGGCCCTGTTAAAGCCAGCTGTCTGTGAAGAGGTTGTTTCTAAAAAGGCACCACATAAACTCCTTCCCAAAATGGAAGACTGCGTGTGCGTAAAGCAGACCCATCCAGATAGGTGAGCCTGAGCATTTCGTGCCACTGCCTCGCAGATCTGGAAACCCTCACAGTGATTACGGTGGGGATGGAGACTAAATTTTGCCTCCATGTAGATTCAAGGATAAAACGACAGATGTCTTTCATTAAACATCTCCGGAACGAGCTGTTCAGGAGGCAATATGTATTCAGACGCTATCAATATTTCATAAAGCTGTAATAGATGTTATCATAGATCCTCCATCCAATATTTATTGCACCATAAGCACTGATACATTGCACAGAGCTCCATCCGTCCCTCTCCTGCCTGTCTCCCACAGGGCATGCACCCAGGTACGTAGCATCTAAATAAAGTGCAAACCCAGTGCCAGGATAAATTCGAAGGAGTATGAAGTTGTTTGTTACTTCAGGCACTTTCGAGCCCAACGATAATGAAACAAATCTGTTTGCAGCAGGCATTTTTATGGAAGGGTTTCAAAGTGAGTTGGCTTAGTGTAAATCTCTGGGTTGGGGCCATTAGAAAACATGTAAGCTGCAGCGAGGCAGCAGGCTGTGTCTCCAAGTCTGTGGGTGCTGGAAAGCAAAGCCCTAAAAATAGCAGCGTGGAAACTATGAATGCTTTTGGGGAGTTTGCTGCATCAGTAGGAGAGACCTGAATATGCCCAGAGCCAGGCTGGCCCCACCAGCATCCTATTGAGCACCCTGAGCAACCTTACTTCTTCCAGGGGAGCCGTGGAGGGATAGGATTGGACCAGAAAGATTTATCATTGGGATTTTCAAAGGATTCTAAAGGATGACATTTTATAGCCTGTGTCACTCAGGAGGTTGGACTCCTGGTTGCAGTAATCCCTCCTGCCCTCAGAGCCCATCTGTCTCCTGGAGGCCAGCTGTCACTGGCCTTGCACTTATTCCTAACCTGGTCAAACTTCTAAAAAGTGCTTGGCTTTGCATCACAGGCTGTTGCAATGGATAAAGAGGAGCCATCCAAAATCAACATGGTGCACATTAAATGACTGAGGTTTTTTAATTAGCTTTTCAAACGGAGTCCTAAAAGAGCTGATATCAAACAGCATTTTTGTGAGACCCTAAATGGCTGGTCCTGACCCTGTCCCATGTAATGCCTCCAGCAAGGATTTGGGGAAGAAAAGGAGAAGAATCCATTAAATCCTCATTGAAAATTTTTCAAAGTGACACAAAGACAGGGGAAGAAAAGCGACTCTTGCAGAGCCCCAGCTAATGATGTGGAGCCTCAGGCTTGCTTGGCAGCCCTGGGTCAAGTAAACATGGTATTTTTATATGGTCAAATGTCAGCCCATTCATCACATTTAACATAGTTGGGTGAGGGATCCCCATCTAGCCCTTGGAAGGCTGGAGAATGGGTAACTGATGACTCAGGAGAACTCTGCGGAGATGGAGGTCATCAAGCAATGCCTGCAGACAGTCTTACGCTGCAAGGTTGTGATGCCTCTGTGCTTCAAAAAAGACATGGAAACATTGGAGGGGGGGAAGGTTCAAGGAAGAGCCAGAAAACGGCTAATGAATGGGAAATCACACATTTCTGAGAGCAAATCAAGGAGTATGTTCTCCTTAATTTGGCCAAGAGTTGGTAATAGCTGGCTGATGACATCCTTACGCCTGCAGAGAGGAGACATGTCCTACCAAGAGCTTCATGGCACAGCAGGAGCAGTGTGAGCAGCAGTGCCCAGATCCTGGGCCAGGACAGCCCAGCCTAGAGCAGGGTGTTGTATTTAAACAGCAAAGGAAATGAGCTTCTGGTAGCACTGGATTTCTCATCACTTGGATGTTTTGGAAGCAATTAACTCCAAAACATCCTTTCTCAGAGTTATGCGAGGCATCCTACTGAGTTCCTCGCTGGGGTTTCAGCAGGGTCATGAACTGTTAGAAAATAACTCAAACACCTCCTTTACAGAAATTTTATCATCTTTTCAGGCCCGTGGGGCCCTGACGGGAAGCAGACCATAAGGAATGCGCACACGTGTGTGCCGAGGGGGGGAAATGATGTTTTAGGACATTCAGTGAAAAATATGAGCCCAAGCAGCCTTCAAATTTGAAGCACAGGTGAGATAAGAGCCTCCTTCCCTTCAAAATACAGTGCTGAATAGGTTGAGGGACCTGCAGAGGATGGAGGTGGTGGAGAAGAGATCAGGGCTGCTGCTGGAGACTGGGCTGAACCTCGTCTCCAGGTTTTCATCCATCACTTTTCTTTGAAAAAACCCCTTGGAACCCAAACATCACATCTGCAAACGAGTGGGGCTTTAGCTTTGATTCCCCATAAATCACTGGAGAGCAGCAGGAGGGCTGGAGTTTAACGAGCTGGTTGATGGGGCAGGCAGGGAACGTTTCCCTTCGATTCTTTTAGGGACTGGAGCCCCCAGGTTTGACTTCGAGTTTCTGTGGAACAGAAAAACATTTGCTGATGTAAGGGAGCCTGAAATAACTGAGCTTGGGGGCTGCTGACACTTGAATAAATCCAAATGTCCCGGTGTTTGGTTAAACTCGAATCTGAATGTTTGTGTGTGTTTTTTACAGCATTTACTCGCCTCGGGGACCAATTTGTGGAGCTGAAATAATCCAAGAGCTTTTCTTTTTTTTTTCTTTCTTTCTTTCCCTGCCTGGTATTTCCACCCTTCTGGAAGTGAAAAAGTCTCGAGAAGATTGGATCATGCATTATTTTTACCCTTGCAAATGGTTCCCAGACGCACCGAGCTCAAGCTGTGAAAAATACAGAGCACAAGCACTGGCTCCTGAGATGCTGACCATGGGGCTCAGGTTGAATACAGTAACACAGATAAAACCTCTGTGGGGTCCCAGCTGAGACTGCATCACCTCATGGGACCTTGGCAGCAACACAAGGCTGCTGTGCCTGAAGCTCTGGTGGGAAGAAGCACACACAGCTCGGCTCCTCCGAGATGAATTTCAGATTTCTGAGCAAACCTGGCTTCCTGACAACTTGGCTTCATCTGCTGATTGCATGTAACACATAACCTCCTGAATATTACACGTAGCATGTTTAACTGCTTAATTTACTTTGGGAAATATTGCCAAGTGCAGCTATTCTGTTGACATATCATTTGCATGATAAACTTGTATGCTTTAAGCCACGAATAGAATGCATCTGCGAGCTATCCATCCACAGCTCTACAAGCTCCCAGCAGCACAGGATCTTCACACCTACAGTTGGAGCCCCACATCATGTCTGGGGAGGGAAGGATCCCTTCTCTGGGAAAGCAGACTCGAGCCTTGTCTACATCAAGGAATCAGATGGAGTTCTGAAATAACTTCCTGTGCAGACGTTCTCTTTGGACTGGAAATGGCTTATATTTTTAATAACTCCGAACAGCTATTTTTGCTTGGATACGACTGGAAATGACATTTCTTGCTTAGACAAAGAGCTATTCTGGCTTATCCCCTGCTGTGTGCTCACTGCAAGGAGCCTGTGGCTCGGCCTAGGGCAGAACTTCACATGCACAAGTGTATTGATGGGTGGGAGCAGAACCCAAACCCTCCCACCCTGGACCTCACGTCCACCCCTTGGCTCCTCTCCAGGCTCCTTTTCTTAGCATCATGAGTTTCTATCTGCACCTTTTTGATGTAGCAGACGTTGCTTTGGTGCCTATCAGCCCTAACAAGCACTGTTCCCTCTGTGCCCTGCTCTATGGGGCAGTGTCACCTCCTTGCTCTCCATCATATTAGGCTTGCAGTCATGCAGTGCCCTGTAAAGCTTCAAGGCCTTTGAAAACCGAGGGCTGACATCTTGAAGTCTAATTTGACACGTTTCCAACAGGGGAAGCATTTATTATATTAGACAAGTTGATGCAGCTCTCAGGTTGGGAATTGCACTTATTTGCTGTAATAATGGTGTAAAGTCCTCTTCTTTTTATTGTGTTATCTCTTTTTAATCATGCAGAGACGCTCCCCAGTAATTTTAATCAAAGGCTCAAGCATCACTTATCTGAAAACTAATGACTCAACTCAATGAGAGGAGAAACTTTGAAGAGCTCGCAATTGAGCTGGGAGGAGTGAAAAAGGAGAGTTTATTGGAAACTTTGTTCTTTCGTTAAGGTGTGTCATTATTCCACCTGATTTTAGCTGGGGAGCCTTTGTGTGTGCTGGGAGTGAGACAGAGCTGCAGCTTGCTGCTTTTCCTGAGCCTGCCACATTTAGCAACAGGGCTGAGGAAAGGAGACGTCCTTGCACAGGAAAGACATTTCCATTGGAAAAACCTGGTTTGGTCAAAACTGTTCTTTTCTTGGGAGGAAAATGTCAAAACTTCTGATTCTTTTTCCCTCTTTGATGAGAACATTTGTAAAGATATTCATCTTGGCGTTAACACTTTCATATTTTCATACCATTTCTAACAAGAAAAGGAAGGATCTCTTGTTTTTCTTTGACTCAAAACAGAAATTCCTGTGGAAGCCTCAAAAATTTGTCATCAGAAACCCAAAAGGATTTGGTTTGTAAACATAAACCTTGTATTCACCACTCATTCCTGCTATTTTCACAGAGGAAGCTCATTGTCTACGTTGGAATTTAATTGTTCTGCTTTACATTTCTCTGTGGGCAAATCCTGTAGAGCTCCTGATTCAGAGACAAACTCATTTGGAGCCGCACAAAAGGGATCTGCTTGGGTCTTGCTACAGCATTGCTCTTTGTAGGTCAAGATGATAAAAAATGGTGCTCAGCTTGTGCTGAAGCGTGCCTCCAGCTGCCAGGGGCTGGCACCTTTCCCAGCAATCAGGCCCTTTTTAGGTTTAGATTTAGGAATCTTCTCCACAAGTCCCTCCTTACTTTCCTGCAGCTCTGCACAACTGTGGCACGAGCAGAAGTGTGAATGAAAACCTCCTTCAGCGCTGTGGGAGGGGAGGAGGAGATGTAGGAGTGAGCATTCATCTTCTGATGCACCGTTCCATAAAGAGCCATGTATTTCAGACTTGCTGTAGCAGGCCATCTGAGAAAGACTTCGGATGAAATCCTGCTCCTGACATGGCAGTGAAGAACAAAAGGCTGTAGCCATAACGTTGCTGCTGCAGTTTGAGCTTCATTCACTACTTTTGTCCTATGGGACAAGAATGATTTTCCTTTGATGGGAGACCATGGACTAAGAGATCTCTCTTTTGTCTTCAACAGCTTCCTTTGGTCCTGGGGATGAAGGGGAATTCTCAACAAGACCCCATGTCTGAGCTGTTCAGCTGCTTCCAGTAGGCACTTGGCATATTGGACATGTAGCCATGGGGAACCACACTGCTGCCAGTTCTCCATTTTAGGCTCAGGGATTCTTTGCAGGGGTGCAAATCTGCAGTCAACCCTGGTGTTGGCGAGTGCAGGGATACCTCCCCTTCACCCTTCTCCTCCTGCCTGCTTTGCAGGGACCACCGTAAAAAGATGTATGATGTGTGCTGCACAGTGGAGGTGATGTCTCTGCCTCACAGGATGTTTTCAAGGTGTCAAATACAGCCTTGGTGGTAGCATCCAGTGGGTTACTGTTTGCTTTGCAAGGACCTCATTAACACACAGACCCAGGGAAAGAAGGATTCCTCTCCAAGCAAAAACCATGAAAGTGCTGCTGTTAGAAGTGATTGAAGCTAACATGATAGCTGCTCTGAAGGAGCTGTACTTTTGCAACGATGTCTCTCTTCTCTTTCAGTGTGGTTTGGCAGACTCCCTTCCATGGGCCTCTTTGCATGCTGCAGTGAGGAGCTGTCTTGTTTTCTTATTTCGGTGCTCGCAGCTTTTGCCTGTGGGTTCCCATCCTCCTCTCTAGGAACTGTTTAGAGGTGATTTATGGCTGCTGGCAAGCCAGAACCAGTGGGAGCTCCTGGGATAGAGATGGCTGCCTGCTTTGCCATGCTGATCAGTGTCAGCCACATGCAGCCAGCATTGCCAGATGGCAGTGCCATTATCCATCAGAGTGCATCTCCGAGCAGACGGATGCTACATACACACTTTGCAACTGTGGAGGCATTATTGTTGCAATTACCATTGATGCTGTTTATAAGCATCATATTAACATAAACACAGCGCTGCGATAATGAACACAAGCCGTATTTAGCATGATTGCTGATGTAATAATTAATGACCTCCATCAGTAACATTATCTGCTGTTATAACTAACGATGCAACGGTAGCTTGTCTTGATTACCAAAGGAAGCAGGGTTTGGGGAAAGGTCAGTGTGAGTCAGAGCCCAAGGAAAGCAGTGGGACTTGGAGATCACGCCAAGCTTCAAAGAAAATTGTCATGGGAGAGTGAAAACTGAGGATACCAAAGAAACGGATCCTGGGAGAAGCAGGCATCAGTTTGGGCTTGCAGCTCCTCTCGGGTGCTATGGCTCTGTACCAGCTCTTTCTGAGACAGGGCTCACAGCTTTCTGGGCTTGGATTTCAAGGTGTCCAGAATAGCTGAACAAGCAATTAGAGGTGTATGGTTGGTCCCTTAGTGCCAAAGCAGAAACAGTAATTTGAGGATCTTAGGCCTGCTTCTCGCCCGCGCTCTCATTTCAATTCTGCTTCTGACCTGCTGTGTGACTCTCCATAAATCTGTGCCTCCATCTGTCTTGCCTTTTTTTAAGGCAGCCTTTTTTTGGTGTCCAGGACTTGGCTGTGTGTCTGTATGCAGCTCCTAGCACAGTGGGAGCCTGGTAGAACCTCCAGATCCCATAGCGATGCTGGTACTGGGAGATGACTGCAGATGCTGGCTGGAGCTCTAGGCCTGGCAGCACCCCAGAAGCAGAGCTGGTCTGGCTACCCTGAAACACTGAGATGTGATTGAGTCTGAGCTGGTTACCATGCTCCAGTGCTCACTGGAGGGCTGACTGCAGCATGAGGTAATTGGTGTTTGGATTTTTATTCCCCCTATAAATATTATGAGTAGTATCATATATACACGGTAAGTACAATAAGTAGTATTACTAAGAAAGTGCAAGATGTCTAACTTGAACTGCATAGCTTTCTTGTGCCCAAGTCAGAGTGAATGAAACTCATTCCAGCTTTGAGGGAAGGACCTATTTTCCACTTGAGGTGTAAAATTCTTGATTGGTGTTTAGAAGTGACTAATTTTGCTGACAGAGAAAGCAGCAAGCAGGTCTCAAGCATCCTTCTGCCCAGCCTGCCATGTAGGAGCACATCCTGTGGTGTGCTGAGCCCCAGAAAATGGAGAGGGACAAAAATGAGCTCTTGGTGAGGGAATGGGCATCTTCTGAGTGCCACTGTATGGGATGAAGTCCCAAAAGCTGCATGGCACCAAGGACTCTTCCCTGCAAAATTGTGCAGCCCTGGGACAGCTGAAAGAGAAGGAGATGTTCAGAGGTTGGCTGGATGAGGACCTGAAGTTCCTCTGAGAGGAAATCAGACCTCTTGAGGTCCTTGAAACCCCAAATGATGCTGTGACATTTGTAAAAATCCCTTTTGATGCACTTCAGGCATTTAGATACCTTGGAAAAATCAGGTCTAGCTGGAAACTTTCTGTTCAAATAAGCTGCTTTGGGAAACCCAGGGTAAGATATAAATGGCTCTGGAAAATATTTCCCATCTATATATATCAAATGTAATAAGAGAGCTGGAGGTTCCTGCCCTATAAAACAACATGAGAAAGATTCATGGCATGGCTTTTATCCTCCCTCCCCCAAGAACTTCTTGGTTTCCCACTGTTTTGTTAATGTGCATTGATTATGTTGTGAGGAGTTTACTGCACCCTTAGAAAGTCATTTAGAGTTTTATTGGGCTGGCTTTAAATACTGAAAGTAAGTCATTACCCTGGCCCACTGGGGCTGTGCCTGAGCTTAATATTCAGGAGGAGGAGATGACAGGCCGGTGGTGGGGGCTGGTGGTGAATGCCCTCCCAGGAAGCTTTATCTTGAAGAAAACAAATGGGTTAAGCAGGGCTCATTAGAACACATTGCTGTGAGTACGCAGGACTCGCCTAATTTCCTCTTCACCCTGCTTAAGCAGAGATAATAATAGGACAGCAATAGGAATTCAGACCTGATGATGATGCGTGCCTTCGAACAGAGCCGGCTGTGTAGGCAAAGCCCCTCTCTTCATGCTGTTGACAGGAGATGAGGGATTTTTCACTGAGGGATTTTCAGTGAAGATCAATGGGACTTTGGCTGTCTGCCTCTCGTCATAAAATGGGACGTCTCCCCTTCGAATCAGATGAGATATGTTGGCAGTTCCCTGTCAAACAGGAGGGGAAATGCCTTTTCTTAGAGCGTAGGATTTGGCTGGACCCAAATCTTGGGATGGGCCATTAGCCAGGAAAGCAGGAAACCCTTCCTGGAAGGTCCATTCATGGTTTTGTTGCTTTGCAGAGGCATGCTTGGGTTTCTGGTTCATGCATTCACAGTAATGATAATCATGATAGCTGTCATATTGCTGGTAAGACACGGAGCTCCACAGCTGCACTTCAGTCCCTGCCAGCACACATTCCAAGCACTGAAGTTGGGATCTCCATCCAATGGCTCCCAGAGGTTCACAGATCTGAGCCCCTTGCCTTGTTCTATTGGGTCTGTATAGAAACTGAGAAAATATCTCCCCTCACCCTGGAAGTGCCAATTTTGTTGCTGAGCATTCATTTCTTCAGGAAGACATGAATGAAACGCTTCTCTTCGGGCTGAGGTTAAACTGTTGTGTTTTTTTTTTTCTGAGCAGAGCTTTCTGGGTAAAAAGTGTCACCTGGAGCACTTCTGACAGAAGAATCAGAATGGGTTTAGTCAAAGTATTTTGCAAATTCATGTTGAATTGTGACAGCGAACAAAGAAACCTCTGCACAACACCTGGCATTCTGCCTTTCAACATTTCCTAAATGAAATAAGCCTTAATTCTGAAGGACTCTCCTTTTTTTTTTGACACTTAATTCCTTTTCACTAAGCCACACGCACACGTATATAAAATGCATAAATATGAATGAATCTTTTCAGTCCAAAGAACAGACTTTATTCTTATAGAAATGGTTTTCTCCTCAGTATTTGTACTGCAGCCAAATGGCACCCAGGTATTCATATCCACTCAGATGCTCGTGACCTCCTTTTTGGCTGCAGGAGCCCTGTGTTCTGTGATGGGTTTGTGATTGGATTCAATGATCCTAATGCTCTACTCCAACCTTAATGATTCTGCAGTGAGGAGCACGGTTTGGTGGGCATGGTGGGGATGGGTTGATGGTTGGATTTTGATGATCTTTGGGCTCTTTAATGATTCTGTGATTTGGCCTCCTTTGCTCAGGAGTGCCAGCCCAGCCTTCGTGTCCATTCTCTAAGAGCCTTTTTCCACACCAGCCTGCAATCACCTGCACTACTACATTTCTGAAGGCAGGAATTCTGCATATTCATTAAGTTATGCTGAATCCATCCCTGGCAGGGTGGATGTGAAAGCCCCCAGCTCCCCACCGGTGGCAGCCAACTCATTTCATCCAAGAACTTTTGCCTCTTGTCCCCTTTGAGGCGAACTGAAAAGCCCTACGGAATCCCCAAATCCATTTATTTTCAGGCAGGTTGGAGGTGACTGTGGGCAGTGAACGACCTGACCTGGATTTCTACTCTCCCCTGGCTGAGGAGCTGCGCTTGGCTGCTGCCTAATTACATCCAGGCGTGTGTTCTGTGCAGAGCTGGGCTCCAATCTCAGCTTCTAAATAAAGCTGTTTGCAGGGTGTGGAGCAAGAGGAACGAGCGGCCACAGAACCATTAGCGCTGGTGTGGGAGTTAATGGGTCTTAAAGAAATCCTGTTTTCGCTGGACCCGCATGCAGCAGTGGTCTATTGAACTGCAGCCTCTCCCTCCTCTGTTTAAAGTCACTTAATATTTTATGAACATCTGTAAGACAAGGCTCTAGTTTCCATCTCCTCATCAGGTCTTGCCATTTTTATCATGCATTAAATGCTTTATGGCAGTGTCTGTGAAACCTTTAGAAGTGCTTCCTGTGCAGCCTTCCTCAGTGTCCTCTTGTTAAGGTGATGGTCAGCATCTGGTCCTTAGTGTTTTTTATTTTGCAGGTGGCATTGAAATGTCTCTGATGGTGGCCCCATTCAGTCACTGGAACAGGTTGTCTAGGGAAATGGTGAGTCTACCTGCCTGGAGGTACTGCAGACATTCATGGATGTGGCACCAAGGGACGTGGAATAGAGATGAGACTTGGAAAGTCAAGCTGATGGTTGAACTTGGCAATCATTTCCAACCCAGATGACTCTGTAACTCTGTGATTAAGCAAGGCAAGTCCCTGCTTGAAGCACCTTCCTAGGTTTGATCCAGCTGTGCCTGCAGGAAGGCAGCAATAGCTGGGTTGCTGGGGAGGATGCGGTGTTGCATGACGTGAGCTGTGTTTGCTCAGCAAAGGTTTGGGGCAGCATTAATGGGGATGATGGATGCACACAGATGTACATCCTGACAGAACTGAAACTGCAATAGCTAGGGGAGCACCATGCTGGGGTACCCATGGTGTCTCTTTCCTCCTAAATGAATCCTAAATTGGCAGTGATGTAAGAGGGAGGGAGGCAGGGATTTCTGGTTATAATTCCCATGTCAGTGAGCTTATTTTGACTTTCTGTGAAGAGTTTTGTTACCGATTTATTTCTGGGGTGTTTATGAGGTTCAGCTCCAAAATTACAGATGTGGGAATGGACCTGTGATAGTGGAATGGACTTGAGCAAGTGTGATGGGTCCAGAGGATGGGCAGCTGTGAATGCTCCTAGCCTGGAACTTACAGCTATGCTGTGCTGGCTACACTTGGACTGTTGTGTCTGCAGGGAATGAAACATCTCCCATCGGCTTTCCTTTCTCCATCCCAGAGTGGGCCTGGGCAGGAGAGATGAGGAATGAGAGCAGGAGCAGTTTGGCAGAAGTAAGCAGCCGTTTGAGTGTACCCCAGTGGTCACTGGTCATGCTGCTTTGCTCTTGTCTATCATAGAATTGTTAACACGGGAAAAGACTTCTAAGATCATCTAGTCCCACAGTCTAGTTTTGCAGGGTAATAGAAACCCTACAGCAGGGGTAACAACTCCAGGTAGTCATCTCCTAGAAGTTCATGCTGACATTCCTCCAAAGACTCTGGAAAATGGCTTGTGTCTCTTTGACTTTCCAGCTGCAAAGAACACTAAGAGAACAAGCACAGATGTAGAATAGGATTTAAAATACACAAGCATAGGTATTCACACTCAAAAGAGTGGTAGGGCTGCCCAGGGAGTGATGGAATCACCATCCCTGGAGATGTTCAGGAACCGTGAAGATGTGGCACTGAGGGACGTGGATCTGTGGGCACAGTGGGAATGGGCTGGGGTTGGACTTGATGATCTGAGAGCACATTTCTAACCTTAATGATTCTATGAAATATCATGCTAAGAGTTCCTGTGCTTCTGTTTAATCACAGGGCTGGTGTCTGGGGAGTCCATGTCCCCAGGCTCATGTCTCATTGCCTCCACATTCTGCCCACAGGACCTTGCTTGGACATGGGGGTCACGGAAGGACCTAAGCTGCCAGGGCACCAGACTTCTGGGCCTTACCTTCTTCTGGGTGCTGTACCCCAGATTTGGCATGGAGAATTAGGCACTGAAGGGTTTGTGAGCAGGGCTAGGATCCTATGAAAAGCCAATTTGCTGAGAGGCACCCCGGCTGCTTATTGTATCTGGCAAAACCTCTTGCAGCACCTCAGGGGAGACACAAGCTTGAAATCTTAATTAAAAAGCAGGAACCAGGGTTTCATGCTAGGCTGATATTGTGACTCTCTTCTCTTTATGGACAATTCTCATGCAAGCTCCTACTGTGCCTGTGGAATTGCTAATTTAAAGGAAGCTACAGATTTGTGCAGAGCAGAGCCTGTGTCAGCAGTGTTTAACATCAGGAGAACAGAGGGGTGTGCTGAGTGCTTGGCTGATAGGAACTTTCTTCTTGCTTTTCTCCCTGACATCTACTTCAAAAACCACCTGAAGGAACCTTGTCCTGATCCAGGGCATGTGGAAAGAGCACTGATAAACCACACCATCACCACACAGCACTCTGCTAAATACCCAAAGAGTGATGAGCTCTGTTTAAGAAACCTCTGATTTACTTTTTGCTTTGATACGAGACTTGATGGAACTTTGGGAAGCCAGACTGATGCTGTCTGATTTGGGCCAGTCAAACCAGGCTGTGGTGTCGAGCTGTCCAAGCTCCAGCTGAAAATGGACCGAGTGGAGTGGTATCTACAAAGGGCTGGTTCTCTTTTAATCTCTAATTTTAGGGATGTGCAAGCTTCTCTTCTGATGCATGACTTTGAAAAATTGGACTTCATTGCTTTAGTTTCTGTGTCCTTAGAAGAACATAAGTTCTTCTGACCCATTGGATCGGTGGTTGGAGAGAGACTGAAAAGGAACTTGGTGGTGGTGGAAACGTTTATCGAGCCTGAAAGTGCAGGGATGGTTCAGAAGGAACCCAGTGAGCCAGAACTAGGGAGTCTTCAGTGACCCATGGGGACCCGATAGCTCCTTCATGGATCCCATCTCACACCGCCCCTGCCAGGCCAGGAATGACTTGCACTTCCCTGCAGAGATTCAAGGAAGATTTAAGTTCAGACTGATGCCAAAAGCGGATGAAATTCAAGATAAATCTCGCTCCCCCCTTAAGAGCTTTCAGACAATGCCTAATTCAATTGTGCAGCTCACTCCTGGGCCTGTTGTGGAGACCAAAAGCAGAAAAGGGTTCAAAAAGTCATTAGACAAATATGTACAGAAAAGAGCCATCAAGGGCTGTTAAATACGACTGCTGTCCAGGTGCATCTGGCTCAGGAAGGCCCCGAGCTGCAGGCTGTCAGGATCAGGAAGGGTTTATGGCCATGTGCGTGCCCTGTTGCTGTGCAGGAGGCACTTCTGATCTGATTCAGGAAGCTCTTCTCATCCCTTATCACAAATGGTCTTCACTACGAGATTAGAGATCGATCAAAATGGGAGCTGGAAGGAAATTCAGCCTGGATCTGACTTTGTTGCTGGTTCCTCACAGGAAGACAAGCCCCAGACACAGCTTTGGGCACAACCATTTTTTTAAGCTTGTCCCAACACAGCTCAAAGTTCATCCCCCAAATATTCAAGTTTGCAGAACCTGCAGAGCAGTGCATGGAGAAGAACCCCTCTCCTTTTAGCACAGTGATGGGGCACGTGGGCACGGAGCTGTGCAGCTTTTCTCTGGGGCCCAGGACTACTCTAGCATCTTCAAGCTGCACAGTGAGCAGACAGGCACAGGCTGCTGTGAGGTGTTTGTGCGCAGTAATGTCGTTTCCAGACAGAACAGGCCAGCGGTGAAGTAGGTTGATGGATTAGTCTATCATCTCAGTGAAGCGAGGTTTGCGTCTGCCTAAGGGCATGGCTGCAAATGAGCCCCTAATGGATTCTTCTCCTAAAACTTCTCTGTAATACAGAAATAGCTGCATCCCTTAGAAGTGGAAAAGGAAGAGAGAGGCTTTGAGTCGCTCCAGTGGAGAAGGATGGCAGAGCCCCATAGTGGGGAGGAGAGTGAGGAAACCCCTCCTGCTGCTTCCTGGGTGATGCTGAGGCAGAGTAGAGACTGCTAACAGGTAGAGATGCCCATCCCCACCTTGCATCCAAAATACTTCTCTAATTCTTGTTAGCATTTCTGCTGCTACATTATAACATAACGCAATCATTAATACCTCCCAAATCCCACCTCTAAGGAACACTATGCCCGGCAGGAGGAATGCACGTTGCTCTACCCCTCTCTCCAGTCCCACAATCCTCCCTTCCACAACATCTCTGTACCTGGGACCCCCAGTTTGGCTCAGATCTGGGACAGGAACGGCTGGTGGCCTCGGCAGGTGGCTTCTCTCCTCGAGCTGTCTCATCTGCAGCACTCCTGTGTCACCTCCCCATGAAGCAGCCCTTGTTGTCCCACTGGGTTAGCAGGAGATGCAGCCCTGCTGTTTTCATGCATGCTCAGCATGGTTGAGGACTGGGAGATGCTCATGATGCCATGTTGTTTCTTGGTGTCTGCAAACAAACAAATTATCATCACCTGCTCCAGGATGGCTTTGGCTCCTAACAGTTTTCGTTGGCTTTTACATCTCAGTGACTCTCACCCACTTACCTGGTCCTCCTGCCTCTCTGTCCAGGCAGGATTGAGTACTAGCCTTCCATAATGGATTTGGCTTACAGATGAGTCTTACTGCCTTTTTTTTTTTCCTGATGAGCTCAAAAGATGTCCATTGGGAATTACAAGAACTGCTATGAGAGAGGCTCAAAGCTGCCCAGCGCGGAGCAAAGACCCAGCAAATCTCCCTGATGAGGCTCCCCCAGAGCTGCTCTCTGAGCATCTTCCCTGTCTCTGTGGCAGTGACCATCCCTGGCATAGCACAGACCTGCTAAGCAGAACCTGGATGGGACTCCAGGGCTGGCAGCACACGGGGAGCACAGAGCCATCGCAGTGAAACCCTCCAACAGGTGCCCTGGAGCTCAGGAGGCTCCAGCCAGGAGAACAGTGTTTTGTGAAGAGCTGGTTTCTTTGTTCTCCCTTTTTTTCCATGGTTGCAATTTGGCTTTTTCCCCACAGTCCTCTTATATCCACCCATCTTTTTGCAGACCATCAACACGCTGTGTTCTCCAACCTTGGTGGGAAGTGAGTATCGACCCTCAGGTCCCCCACTGCCTGCCCGAAGTGCAGCACTGTGCTTCCTGCATGGAGCTGAGCACACATGGGCTGCAGGAATTGCTTCTCTATTGCTCAGCTGGAGATCAGTCCTGCAGCTCACCACCCTGCTTTGAGCCAAAATGTGATTCAAGGAAGGAAGAACACTTCTAATTGTTTGTAAGTCACAGCGACAATCTTGAGTCTTGTACAAAGAGTCTTTGCAAGGAATCTTTCTCATCTGCCGAATGGTTTCCTCCCCACTTTCCTCCATCATGTTTATGGACTTGCAGCCGTGTGCAGGTATCGTTGTGTCTCAGTGGGAGGTGGAAAGCCCAGCTCGCTCTTCTCAGTAAGCGCCTGATTCATCACCTTTAATTCCTTTTGCCATTTGCCATAATAACAATAATCAAAATGAATTAATTTGGTGTTAGCGGAGAAAGAACATTGGAATTGCACGGGGATGGTGTTGCAATCAAATACAATACGTGTCTGCTTAAAGTGAGATCTCTCTCTTCCTCTTTTTAATACCTATCTATCAACAGCTACAGTTTATTTCCAAGGACAGACTATCGTATTAATGCAACTTATAGATATTCTAAGATGTTTTCCATCTTTCACTGCTTGTTCTAAATATTTTAGTAAACATAAAGTGGATTTCTTCCAGTCATCCTCCCTTAGAACGAGGCAGATGATAAAAACTGTAGTTTCCCCACAACAAACATACCTTTTTATGGCTTATTGGGAATCGAGCAAAATACATCAATTAGATGATCGTGTGGAGCTGCTTCTTGTTTATGGGGTAATAACTCCAGGCAGACAGAAACAAACTCTCTGGGTATATGGCTGGAGTGTTTATTAGCTAAAGATGTGTTTATATGAGGCTTAACAGGAAGCATCATCAATTTATTATTAATGCTAGATAAAGGTCAGCTCTAATAAATGATGTATACATCTAAAATGGGTGCCAGATTTAGGGACCTGCCTAAATAAATTCTAAGATGCTCAACCAACAGTTTCACGTTGCTGTTAGAACTCAATGGCCTGGCCATGCAGGTGCCTTGGGCCCATTTGAGCTCTGGTGGCTTTTTTGTGCCTTTCAGGAGGATTCTTGTATTTCTGATACCCGTATCTCCTCTGCAGAACACTCCAATCCTCCTCCTGCTACGTCTCCCCTTCCATGAAGGCTCCACAGCCAGGACAGCGAAGCAGGAGGCAGAAAATTGGCCGCTGGCGCAGTGCATTGCCCCAAGCCATCCCTGCCTCTCGTCTCTATTTTCTTCCCATCATTCGGAGACGAACTTCATGGGGGAAATATGAAAGAAACAAATTAGAATTGCCTCGCTGGTGTGACAGCGAGGAGAGCTCCGAGCTGGAGGAGCTGAATGGAATGATAAATCCCATCACTTAAACCGCGTAATGAATTTTCGTGGAGATTTGTCTCAGTTTAAAGAGAGGGGGGAAAAGTATGAAATTCTCCTCCGGTTTTGCAGAAGGGTTGCAGGCTGCTCTGGCTGAAATGTGTAAATCTGAGGGGTTTGTGCTTGCAGTGCATTCAGATAGGTTCCCCATCATTAATAGTCCCGGGTGCAATTTTCAATGAGATGCCAAATCACCTTTGCCACTCCTGGTGGTCGGTCTAATAACATTATTTTGCTCGAGGAGCCCGTGAGACACGTTTCAGGAGTAATTCTGCAGCTAAATATGGAAAAGAGGATTTTTTTTTTGCATTACAACAAAACACTTCAGTGCTGCAAGGACTTCGGCGGAGGGGTTGGAAAATCCTTTGCCATTGATTTGATGCGTGACCTTGGACAAACCCCTGTCCTTATATCTCCTTCTCTCTGATCTTCTGATGTATTCAGGTTTCAAGGCCCTCAGGGCAGGAGCCAGCTTTTGTTGTGTAACATGCAACACCTCATGTGCCAGGCTGATCCAGGTCCATTACAGACTAACAGGTAGATTTGGATATACCTTATTTTTATGACGTGTAACGTAGTTATAGACGTCCATCTTTAGTGGAGATAGCATGAATTAGACCCCAACTGCTGCTGTAGTGTTGGATTTTCCATAAGAATCCAACCCCTAGCAGAAGGACAAACCCAGAGAAGCACCATCTGAGCTTTCAGCAGCTCACATCTTCATTTCCACATCAGAATAATAAGCCACACCATTATTATTATTATTATTTTCGTGAGAATCCCAGAGAAAGAGCACTACAAGTTTCCTCTTGTTGGAATGGAACTCTGTGCATGAACAAGCCTACAGATATGTGCTAAGAAAAATCTGTAATAACTGATATTCCCTCAGGTAACAGACGAATGCTCCTCTGTGTTCAGACAATGTTTTTCTTGCTTTACTGCTGTTTTTACCCAGAAGTGGGAGTTGGCTGTCCTGGCTGTAGCAAACCAGCAGATTTTAAAGGAATCCTGAGGATTATCTTCAAAAAGCATCTTTTTCATTAAAAAAACAAAGGGGGGTGCGATGGAAAGAAAAGAAAAAGGACAGATTCATTCAAATTTCTGCACACCCCCTCAGGCTGCTGACAGGACAGCAAATGGCCAAGTCTCACCAAGGGGAGTTTGGAGGAATAGTCAGGAGAGCATCGCTTCCAGCTCCTGGATGCAGAGGAACTCGCAGTGAGGCAGCCCTAAGGACACACTGCTGTCCCCTCTGCTGCTCTCAAGAACACTGTGTGTCCCCAATGATACCCCAGAGCAGCTCCCAACAGCAGCCATCTTCCCTCTGTCCCCATTCACAGCGAAGATTCAAACATTCCAAGCCCATCCATCCAGCCCAACGGCGGACAATTAGGGATTTGTGGCACGAGGTACATTAGTTACATTGATTTGGCTTTGCAGCTCCAGCCGAGCTACCTTTAGCTTCATGCAGTACATTAATGGGAGCAATGGGCATGACAACTCCTACACACAAAGGCACCAGGCCACTTACAGCTGGTAAATGAACCTTGGAACTTACATAAAGCAGAAGGTAATGAAGAGTAATAGAAGTTTTAAGCAATTCATTTTTTCTCTCTCGTTCTCCTTCCCACCTTCTCCTTTTCCCATTTTCCTTCACCCCTTCCTTCCAAGTGCAAAGGCAAGCAGCCGGGTCTCGCTCAATGCATGTCCCAAGGGGACAATGTCCTGGTTGTCATTGCTGCTGCACCACTTCTCCCAGCCTCAAAGTGCTGCAAAGTACTGGAGGAAAAAAAAAAAAGAAAAAAGGGGGAAGTGCTTATTTTAGTTTAAACTAAATTCAGAATACTCTGGAATGTGTGAATTTGAGAATTAGAACAACAAAGTCAATTGTCTTATTTTTCTTTCTCTGTTTTTCTCTGGCAGGGCAACGTAAATGGACTTCACCCCATCTCCACCTCCTAACTGAAGATCGTGGCTTGACAACAGTAGGAACTGCTCATGGGACAGCCCAGGGATGTATGTAAGTGTGTGTCTGTCCATCTGTATCCCATTTCTGTTGCTTGGTTTGGACTAATGAATATGGGCATGGGGTTTCAGCTCAGTGGAAAACTTGCCTAAGGAGCTTTGATTGTGGGGACTGAACAGAAGGATCTGCTGCAAGGTTCTGTGTGGGTGAGGTCTGTGAAGGGTGAATTAATTCTGTCATTCAGCTGCCAGTAATGGCTTACAACTGTGTGACGTTAGGGCAGCTATTCTGCTCCTCAGCCTCAACATGCAGCGAATACAACAATTTCTGCCTTGGCTTTGCTTGATGCACTGATGAACTGAGACTGAGGGTGTAGTTGCCCCCCATCCAAAAACCTAAAACCCTTTCCCCAGGGAAAAGGAAGAAGTGTCTGCAGTGCAGCACCTCAGCTGAGTGGAAATGGGAAGGCTGAAAGCCAAAGAAACAATTCAGCAAATCCCCTCAAAAATACAGATTTAATTCGTTAATATTTCCTGAATCTGGAAACCTCCTTATGTGAAAAGCCAGAACGAAGAAAGCTCCATGGCACGTATGGATTGGAAGTCTTGAATTTTCACTCTTCATTTAGAGACAACGTAGAAAGCAAAACCATTCCAGCAGCTCCATCCCTGCTTAGGAGTGAATTCTCACCCAACTGCTGTGGCACTGCTGAGGGTTGGCAGCTCCTCTGGGCCACGCTCTGATGGGATCCCAAGCAGAACAGCATCCCATTTCCTTCTGCAAAATGGAAACTGCTGTTCTGTGTGGATTGAGCTGTGAAGCACGAGGGTGGATTGTTGTGAACACAGCTGAAATTCGCTCTCCTACCCAAGAAACAGGAGGGCATGGCACAGAGCAGTGCTCTGCAAATTGCACTTTCCTTTATTTGAGCTCTAGATTATGGAACTGAAATTAAATTTAAATTCTTTGCAGAAAGGTAATTTTTCCTAATCACTCACACTGCTGCACAGATCTCTACAACTTGATTACATTCTAATTAGATTAATTGGATGGAGAATAATTTCTTTCTCCAAGAAGATCAACTACAATAGACAAGCAATTCTATAGATTCTGCAGGGGAAAAAAAAGGACAAAAAAAACCCCAACCCTCATTCAAAGCTTTAAAACCAAAGCATAAAATATGCAGTAATTATTAAAGAGTTTATGAGTGTCTACGGATGAGCCTGGGTGTTTCTACCCCCTTTTCCACTCTTTCATTTTCACTCATGCTCTCCCCCTTTTTCTCCTGCCTATAAAATGAGATGAGGAATTCCAATTCCTTCATTGATTTTTGAGATAAAAATTTAAGAAACTCACGTAACAAAAGGTTGCATTCCTGCATTCTGCATACAAAATGGATTGCCTTTGTTACAGGGGCAGAAAATATTGAACTGTATGATGCTGTGAAGTCTCTGGCCTGAATACTAATAGTTGTTACTTACCAGAAATGAACACAAGCCTACGAGGTTTAGCATCTTAGCTTGGCTTTGGCATCTCAATTAAAACAGTGAGCGATGGGCTTGGGGCTCCAAAAGGGGTCTGGGACTCCATTTCCCTTCCTGTCCCAGTATCTCTGGATGCATCTGGTTGGGTAGCACATACAATGAAGAAATGCTGTACTATGGGGACAGTCAGACCCTGGCACTGCTGCCCAGGGAAGTGTGGGTGCCCCATCCCTGGCTTGGATGGGGCTCTGGGAGGCTGGTCTATGCGAGGTGTCATTGCAAACAGCAAGGGAACTAAGTGGTATTTAGAGGCCTCTTCCAACCCAAACCATGCTATCCTGTGACCTTTGTAGCCGTGAATTCATCCTTGCATGGAAAGCGTGGTCATTGAGCAACGCGACTCTTGCCAGCAATATGCTCAGCATGGATGGGAAATAATCCTGGGCTGAAACGTGAATGTTGGCAGCTTGGGACCTACAGAGCTGCATGCAAACTCACTGCTGAAGCTCCTGATGCCTCTCAGCACTGGGGCGAGCAGCGTCAGGGCCTGTTAACTTCTGGCAAGGATGCGGCAGCACCTCAATTACTCTCTGCTGACTCTTCAAAATCCATCTGTGATTAGAACAGAAAAGAAATGTTGCCACTTGACCTTCAGTATGCCCAAGCAGGTTAATTATAAGGGAGCAAAAGGGACCAGATATGTTCTGGTAACTCTCGGGTCAATGCTACTCTTTCCCAACTGGCCTACAAGACTGCTGAGGAAACGCACCTTCCTGCTGCTCAAGGAAGGAGCAAATTGTACCTGTCTGAAGCTGCATTTAAGATCATCACTGCTAAATGATACAGCGTGGATCCTTCTTCCTTTTAACTTGCAGCCATTTGTTTCGCTGTGAGACAGGCAACAGATTTATGCTTCACTAGTTCAGCGGCTCCGCAAGGTGTTGGGCTGCTTTGTGCTGAATGCTAAGTGAGCTCTGGAGTTTGAAATATGAAAAGTATTTGGATAAGGCAGATAGGCCACCTTGAAGACATAATCCACAGGAATAATGACAGGGCCACGCAAAGCCAAAGCAAGTACTTAAATTAATAGCAAGAGATCTATTAAAGGGATTAGCCACATGTTGTAACACTTACAATGCTTTATCTTATGGTGGTTATGGCAGGAACTATATATTACCCCAAAACAAATGGCTAGGGGATGATTTATAGGTTAGAGAGTGTGGAAAGAAGCTTCGCAGCCTTGAATTCCCAAACCCTGAGCTTTGGCTGGGGGTGAGGACAGTGGCTTGGCCCCCAGGGGACACCTCTATTTGGGACTGAGATGAGCTGGAGGTTGCAATACAGAGCCATCCTGGAGCTCTCCTGCCCTGTGCATCTGCCTCAGTGTGGCACAGGGCTGGGGCTGCTCCAAAGAGGCTCCCCCAAACCCATGCAATATTGTCAGTACTGTACAATAACCACGGACACAAGCACTGCCTTTATTTTCAAAGGGGAGCTGTGGTTTCAAGAGCCCTCCTTTTCCAGGGAGAAATCTCTGGGGGAAGATCATTGCCCTCCATGCCCACAGCATTCCTGTGCTGGGCAGAGCTGCATCTCCACAGCACATCTGCATGGACCGTTGAAACACTGTGAGTCACTCCTGGAAAGGTAAAGCCCTGACATTTTGTCTGCACTAGGTGGACAGCTGGAGTGCATCTAAGAGCATATATCTCTGTATCTACGAATGTTAAAATGGCAGATTTGAGCTGTCAGAGGTCTGAGCGCTGGGCTTTACAACCTCACCTTTTTTTGACAGAGCTCTCTGCGTGCCATTTGTAAGATTAAAAAAAAAAAAATAATGCAGAAGATGTAAAACCTACTGCCAGAACCACAGGGAAAGGATGGAGCTTGCTCCTGCACCCCCAGGCCTGCAATATTTAACTGGATTCCTCTCCAAACCTGGTTCGGGGTGATAACAGCAAAGCTCCCCTGGACTGCTGTGAGTGGAAGAGCCACCTTCTAATCCTCAGTGTCTCATTGGCACATAGCAAATCCTGGGATGCTCACACACCCCTGAGCCTCTTGATTCGTGGTGCAGCCCAAGCAGGTCTTTTACATTTCTTGACTCTTGTTAACTAGTTTTAAGAGAGTGTAAAGAAAGGGAGAATGAGAATTAGTCATTTCTTTTACAATATGCCCCTAAAAGGGGCCTCATAAAATATGAATTCCATCGAATGTGCTTGTTTCTAAATTCAGAACATGTGTCCAAATGAATTTGTAGCTCAGGAGATGAAGGACAAGCTGCCTGGGATAAGAGCCCTACAGCAAAGCATCTCCCCGCTCTGCTGTGTCCCCACCATGGGCTGCCCTTCACCAGCAGCTCCCAACATCTGCTGCAGCCGATAGATATAACCTATAGATGTGCACATGGGAAGGCACTGATGTTCCAATCCTCATGTTTCCATAACGCCCAGCTCCCAGCCTTGCCATACCCCCCTCCAGCTGCATGAAATGAGCTTCCAACAGGGGACAAACCATTTTCCTGCCCTGCCAAAGCGACAGAGCTCCTTTCCCAGCCACACTGGGGTGAGAAGAGTGGCTCCCAGGCATTGCTGCAATGGGAAAGCTGGAGGGGAAATTGCTTTTGATCTCTGCAAATAATTTGCCTGGCAATCCAGGGGAAGTTTCTTTTCCCTTTCTGCCGTCTTCACTTTATGTTTGTAATAATTAATTTCACAACAATCAGCTCAACGCTGTGAAATGTAGAATCGTTTTAAAGGAGAAATTTTGCAGATATCAAGGCTGGAACACAAAGATGAAAGCATCCTGGGGGCAGGCAGAAGAGCAGGGCTGGAATTCATCCTCCTCACTGCAAGATTTCACTCTTACCAAATAGATATTCTCTTATATATATACTCTTATATATATACTCTTCCTCCTCATGCTGAGGAACTTATTGGCCCCCAGGTCAATATTTTTGTATTTCCCCCTCCTTCTCCTTTAATTTTGTTGGTTGTAAGGTGTGATTTAATATTGTTGGAGTTCCTTTCCAGGACAGCTTCTCTTTGGGAGGGGAAGGGTGTAGCAGGGAGGGAAGAGCTGCAGAGCAATGGGGAATGCTTGCAGCAATGTTTTGTGTGCCGCCAGAAATGATGATGTACAGTGTTAGAGATGGGAGCAGGGTGTTCAATCAGAGCCACGCCAAGGTGCTGCAGAACCAAACCTTCAATCTTTCCTGGAAAAATGGCCCAGAGGAGGGCTGTGTGTAACCAGCAGTGTGTACACCAGTGCCATCCAAATGGATGTGAGCTCACGGTGCTGGAGGAGACGTGGATTTTTACTCTGAAGAGCTCTGATCTTTTGGGCTGGGGTCCCTTGTGCATCTTGGCTGCAGGCACGCTGCTCTCAGCTCGCCGGTGATGATTAACCCAGTGATTAATTGGGGAGAGTACCTGAGTGTTTGCTAGCTTTCAGGCTCTGCTACTCTCCACAGGAAAAACAAGGAGCAACACAAGTAATTTTATGGGTAATGAAAAGGGTCAAACACTTTTGCTCTCCGATGAGAGAAGCTGTAGTAAATCCTTAACTGGGAGCTGGGTGGATCAGAGCTTCTGAGCACAGACAGGCAGAGAAAAAAATTAGGAGAGGAGATGGGCTGCTCGGTCAGACTGGGAGGATAGATGGATAGATTAAATAAAGATCTACTTAGCCATCCATCTATCTATCCTCAGTCTTCATCTATGAGGAGAGCTCGCTCCCAATGATGGGAAATGCATCAGGGTTTAAGAAGAGAGACGGATAGGTGGAAGAACAGATGGATGGCTGGAGAGCTTCTCTGCGATCCATCTCCATTCACCATTGCACCTAAATCTTTATCTAATCTAGTCTGTAAAAGTAGATAAATAGCTGGAATCCTAAGTGCAGAGTCAGAGAAAGGATTTAAGATAGTTTGGAGAGAGAGAGAGGGATGTTATATTTACCCCAAAAAGGAGCATGTGGAGGATGATAAGGAGAGAGGACATGGTGGTTCTGCAGCTCCAAGTCCAGCAGTGCCACGGTTACCAACCCTGTGTGCTCTGATCCCACTGCAGAGGAGCAAAAACAAAAAGTGAAATTATTATTATTATTATTTTCTTATTATTTTGCTTTGGGAGCTGCTGACTTCCCCTTTCCTCTCCTTTCCTAAGGCCTGAGCAAAGAATCATTCAACAGAAAGACACTGAAAAAGTCAGCGTTGGCTTTTTCTCTCTGCAAATAACACCGTGTTTCAGAGCGGCTGAAATTGCAACATGAATCAAAGCAGACAGCTGGAGTCTATGCATGCAGCCTGCAGCCCTCATGCACTGAAGGGCCTGCCCTGTCCCCAGGATGTCTATGGACACCCCAAGGTGACAGCCCTGGGAGCAGTGCCTGGTGAGGAGCAGAGTCCCCCAGGTGACACCCCAAAGGCATTTGCTCATCCCATGGGCACCTATAAGAAGAGCAGCTGATGGACAAACTTCTTGAAGGTGGGAAGTCTCCTCTTGGGAGCAGTAATTGATGATATCACTCTATTTGGAGCACATGGTGAGTCCCAGAGCCATGCTCACAGCACCCTGAGCCTTCCATACAGGAGTGGTGTTGCTCCCTGTCCACCAGCACTAAAAGCTGCAGCAGATTTGCTATTTTAACACAGCACTGCATCCCGGCTCCACGTGCCAAAATCAATAAAGGGATCATGAATGATATTTCAATAATAACGATCAGGAGAACAAATATAGCCATGTGCTGGGTGCTGTGCTCAAATGCAAGAGCAGAGTCCCTCTGTTGTATTTAAAGATCCTGACCCTGGCTGGTTAGATACCAGGAAATTTTCTTATTGATTTAATGAGCTTTGGCTGAAGTCGTGAGCAGAGAGGAGGCAGAGGCAGATCGAATAGAATCACAGAAACCTCAGAGTACTGAGGTTCGAAAAGACCTCTGTGATCACCAAATCCGACCAACCCATCCCACCATGCCCATAACCACATCCCTCAGTGCCACATCTCCATGGTTCCAGGGATGGTGACCCCACCACTTCCCTGTTTTAATGCATTGCTCACTGGTCTTTTCCAGCCTGAACAACTCTATGACTATGATCACTTCTTCTGAGAAGAAACCCTTTTCCCAATATCCAAACTGGAGAGCAGAGATGCAGCTTGCTTGGCTGGGTTTGTTTCATTCAACCTTTTAAACCTCTTTCTCTTCGTATTCCAGTGCCAAGCTTGCCCATTCCTAGGGATAAGAACTCCTTGTAGCCCCATACATCAGCACAGCCACAGATCGTGGCACTCCCACCTCACAGCCACCCTACAGGAGGGTCTTTGGGTGCCCTGCTTCACCCACAGCTATTTCCACCTGTGGGGCTGTCTGTGGATAGTTCACCCCCAGGTCTGTGGGGCAGCCCTGGCCAAGGCCAAAAGCATTCCCTGGTGAGATGCAGCCCCACGATGAACCAGCTGCTCAGCATGGCTGAGAATCAACAGGGAGCCAAGCAGGTGGAGGATTTTAATACCTATCCCTCTCTAACTGCTATGGAAAGGGAAAGTTCATTGGTTGTCGATATTATCCTGCTGTGATAAAAGCTTAAGAAGCTGCTTTGCAGATGCCCACTGTGAGGAGCATGCTATAAATGCTTCCAGCGTGAAGTAATACATCACAGCTCATGGATGTTCCCGCTGAGAACGACCCCAGCTCCAGCTTCTTCCAGGGACGCACTCAGGAAATGCAATCTACCACTGCCAACATAATCATATTGTTTTCCCATGTACCAAACTGGCCATTGGTGAATTAATACCTGGGAGCACTTTGCTCTTCATCTGTCACTCTCAAAATTTCCGTGTTTTCTTCTATTTTTTTTTTCACAAGGGGTTACTGCTACCATCTCCACTCTGCCAGGAGGGAAACTGAGGCTGGGAATGTCACCCATGACTGCTGTGCTTGTGGATGTCTCCTTGGAATCACATCATTACAGGCACAGCTTTCCTTTGGCCATCACTGTCCATCTGCTCAGATGTTCCAGAGCTGCATCATGAAAGCTCGGGGAATTTATTTATTTCAGCCCATTTAAAGTGATTTCACTAATGTATTCCACAGAGTGGGTTTAGCATGTGAGCTCTTTACTAAAATCATTACTGTATTAATGAGACCTAACCTAAAGCCACTGAACATGACTTTAAAGGAATATCTCAAAGCGGCGGCTGAGATGGATGGGAGCAGACAGAACGTGTTTGTAAAGTTATATTTAGCCAAATCAAACTGGAACTTATTAAATACAGCAAAATAATTCACTGAATAATTCACTCCAGTCGAATGCGAAGGATTTGGAGAACCTTGGGTTGTTTGATTGAAAAACGGGTTATTGATGCTCCTGTGCATGTGACAGAGCAGAAATAGGAGTGGGAGGGGGAGAGCTGTCACCTCAGTGTGAAGGGCCTTCTGTGGAGAAAGCTCCATCAGATACAAAGGTTGGCAAAGCATGGATGGAATTAAGGTTCATGTTTTGGTTTGGGAGGGAAATGAACAGCAACCCCTGGCTGGGGAGTATGGGGATGTGTGAGAACACCCTGGGAGCAGAGAAGGGTAGGAGGAGAAATGGCTCCAGCGGTGCCTTTGCATTGACCCAAGCAGGGCATGCACCTGCTGTTAAAGTAAAACCTCATTCCCTCTTTGTGCAAACTTCAGTCCACACCTCAGTCCTGGTCCCAACCATCCCTACAGCATCGCAGAGGATCTGCTTTGCTTCACGTGTGAGAAAACCCTGCACAGACACCATGGCAGCTCAGCCATGTGTCCCCTCTGCACCCCCTCCTCCTTTAACCCCATTCATGCCAGCACGCTCCGCTCAGGAATCTCCCAGCATAAGGAAAAGCTTTAAACAAAATACAATTTTACAGTTCATTTCAGTTAATCACAAAGTCCATGTTCTGAAATGATCTTCTCGGCATTGCCTATGGAGAGAAGCAGAGGCTGATTGGCATTCCATTACTAAACAGCTAAGCCATTCATAATGCAAAAAAACAGACTTGATGGAAAGATTTGATTCAGTTTTCAAGCTAGACTAATTCAAAACCCAGTGCTCTATAAATCAGAGCAAATGTTCTTTATAAAAAAAATATAGCCGAGCCCGTGTGCAGTATCAGATCTATGATTTATGCCTGTATCCCATTAAACTGAAGGACAAGAGAGGGGAGCACAGGGCTGTCACTGCATGCCAGCTCCCTGCCTGCCCCGCAATAAACACGTTCTGTGACTGCAGAAACAGTGTGACGTCTGAGGGATGTTTGGGGGTTGGGTTCTGTTTTCCAGGGGCACAGCAAAGCCCCTTGGGGTGCTATGGAGCCTGCAGGAGGGCAGGGGATGGTGCCTTGCAGCAGCAGGACTGTGCTGAAGCCCTCAGTTCTTTCCTTTTTTGCTGTACCACCTCGTGTCCTGCAGAGATTGCTCAGCACTGTTGCTCAGCCTGCTGGTACCATGGGTTGGATGTCTCCTATGAGCATCACAGGATACAACAATTCCCCAACACTGCTTTCAGGGTACAGCAGAAGGAAGCGGTCCAGGAAACATCCCAGATGTGCTTCCTTCCTGTTAAACCTCTCCACCCAATGGCAGCTTCAGCACTGTGCATCGTTTTGATGCATGGAGCAGTGCTGTGTTCCTCACCAAGCCCTGGGTTTGAGTGTTCCTCTACGTCTCCGTGCATCTCCTGCTCGTTTGCTTTCTCTGCAGCTCACATGGCACCGAGTGGAGCTGGGGGCTGTTAACATCTGTTGGCACTCCAGAGCTCGTGGGGAAAAGGATGCCATCTTTCTGGGACGGCCGCTGACATTTTAAAAGCCGTGTCTGAAATCCCCAAACAATTAAGATCAAGGTTTTCACATTCCTCCCTATCCAAAGCATTACACAGGCAAGGCACCAGCTGAGAAGTACGTGGTGATAGGAAAAGCTACGATTAATGAATAATGGAGCACTGGCAATATGTAACTTCCAGGCGGAGCCATCATAATTCAATCCAAGCAGCAATATTAGGCCCTTTCCTTGGAGGAGTCTAAGCAGCGGTTAAATATTAAATAAAAAAAAGATGGCATTTTATTTTCCTTTGGCAATTCTGCATCTGATTCAAACCAGCATGGGTAGGAAGTGCTGCCTCGAGGGGGGAGGAGATCAGATGCAAATCCAGCTGCCCCCAGCCTGGGCTATAAAGCTGCTCAGTGGGGGAAGGAGAAAACCAGATTTGTGATGTTTGGGTGGAAAGAAGAGGCGCGCAGTTCTTTCTGCAGTGATTTTTTTCCACCTGGATTTATGCCCTTTGTCTTTCTATCATCATTCAAATTGCTGGGGTTGCTCTGGGGGAAAACTTCAAATTTTTCTGGCTGGATTTGTGTGAATGTGGAGGTGCATTCTTTCAAGCATCCCTGTAAGTCACAGACTGCTCAGGCATCTCGAGCTGAAGCAGATGGGGTAACTGAGTGCAGCAGGGCCCCTCGTGCCCTTGTGCTGCTATTCCCTATACCCAGCTCTGTGCATTGATTGCCATCTCCTTCACCTTGTACCAGGTCTGGGTCTGCTCCATCCCCTTTGAGCACAGATCTCACAGCAGCCTCTGTGCACCTCCACCTCAGTGACTCCTCATTTCTCTGCAGATCTCCTGCCATTCCTTCCTCTTCCTCTCCTCTCGCAGTTTGGGCTGAATGCTTTCATTAATTCCCCCAAGTTCTCTCCACATCACTGCTTTTCCTAATGACTTAATCCAGAATCTACTGACATCTGGTATTTAGCTTTCCTGATTCCTTCCAGGCACATTTTGCATGTGAGCATCCCCAGCCCAACCACACCAGTGCTGCCCGGGTCAGCTCTCAAGGTGAAATCTCACCTCATCTGCTCCTCTCCTTGCATTAATATTTATTAAATACACTGTGGTGACTCCTCCATCACTGACCATTCTTTGCCTCTGTGGTAAGCGCTGTACAAAAATGTACAGAAACCATGATCTCTGCAAGGAGCTATGTGAAAAGGGAGCAAATGAGGAGGATGAATCACAGAGTCACAGAATCAGTGAGGTTGGAAAAGGACCAAGTCCAACCCCAACCCACCCCACCATGCCCACTGACCGCATCCCTCAGTGCCACATCTCCATGGTCACTGAACACCTCCAGGGGCAGTGATTCCACAGGGGCAGCTGTGTCAACGCATCACCATTTCTTCTTTCTGAGAAGAAATATTTCCTCATATCCGACCTGATATCCTTATATCCCTCTTATGGTGCAATATGAGCCCATCACCTCTCATCCTAAAGAAGACTTAGGGTGAAGTGGTTGGACCTGGTGGGCTGTGGGTGCAGGATATTTATATTCAGCCCCTCTTTATAAGCCTTACCCTGCAAAAGCTTGACAGATGCAAATGGATGGGATTCATTCTTGTCTGTATTTCTTTTTTTTCATCTGGAAAAGCAAATCTTCCATGTCTTGTCCTAACAGCACCAAAAAGGGCTTCCTAAGAGAAGTGCATGAGAGAGCATTCCCAGCATGGGAAATGAAGGCACAGTTTATGCTTAATCTGCTCTACTGAGAGTTGTGCCCAGGGCTGGGGATACCCAGTGGGCTTGGGACAGGCTGCAGGAAAAGGCTCCCAATGGTCTCCAGATGTGTCCCCATCGCCGTGTCCTTGTGACAACTGCCATAAGATGATGCAGGAGTGGGGAGTTGCTGTGCTCCAGACCACGCTGCAGGCCAGGGTTGGAGGAGAGCGAAGAGAAGTTCCTTTGATTCCTGCACAGCTTTCAGGCAGTCACCAGCCCCATGGTGAGAACAGCTGAGCGGTGCCTGCCGAAATCTCCGCTGCTCTCTTCAGCACCAGAGGGTCTCATTTCAGTGCTGAAGTCCCTTCTAATGATGGAACTGATCCATCAGATAAGGGAGATGAACAGGAAAAGGGAAGAGATCCGTATCTCAAATTCTGCTTGGCGGCGGTGCTTTATTCATGAGACAACACTGCCTCCGCGAGCGGCCTCAGCACAGCCAGAACTGCTGGATGAAAAGTTACAAACCGGAGGCATTGCAGTGGAAGGACTCAGAGAAACAACAGCACAGCTAAGCAAATAGCTCCGTGCATTTTGCAAAGGCCTCGTCAACCCCCACGGCAAGCGGGCGAGACAATGCAGCACACAAAACAAACACAGTTAATCTGCAGCTCAGGCTATTTTTCAGACTTTCCAGCAGACTTGCTCCTTGAGCTGCTTTTGTTTCCTTGCACAGTTCTTTGCCAGCACCAATGGAAGGCTTGTTAGCTTACCATTCCCTTGCTCCCCATACAAAGGGACAATATTTTATCAATCACTTTTCCTGGGCAGTAAGTTTCGCTTTCAAAATCAAAGTATTTTTTTTTTCTTTCCCACTAATAATTTAAAGTCTGAGGGTAGGGTGTAGCGAACAGAGGTGGAAAAACAGATTGCGTGTCCTTTAATGCTGTCCAGATAGGAGAACTGTTCTAAATCATTTCCAAAAAGAGAGCAAAGGTTAAGATAAGGCGCTGTGCTGTTCAAAAATATCTCAGTAATTCCATTAAAGAGAGAACTGCTAGAAAGCAAGCAGAGGAAGATAAAACAAAATAGATTTTTCCGGAGTGTTTAACATAATTTTTGTCTAAATGGAATTAAAACAAGCTCTCTTAACAAGGAGCATCCTCCTCCTTCAGGCTGTGCCTCTGCCACCTTCATGGGACTGCTGCTTGGGAAGGGGCTGCAGCCGTGAGCTTTCCCTGCTGTGCTGGGGTTTGTTAAGTTTTTGACAATGGAATATATACATGTATGTTTGGTTTTGGTTTGTTTTTTTTTTGCCTGTTTCCTGCAGGAAATTTCAATATTTCATTGGGAAAACAAAATCCTTGGCTTTCAGTTGACATTTGATTTGTTTTCAAGCAGGATGCTGTGCCAAAATGTTGACATTTTTCCAATGAAAACGCAAGCTTGCTTAATCTGTCTGTGAATCATTTTCCCCTTTTTTTTCCTACCAGTTCAGGCAAGCTCCATCCTGAACCTGATTTCCTGAGACCAACAAAGGAAATAACCACTGTGCCCAAGGCTATTTAAAACTCCCTCTGTGATGCACAAGTCACACACACTCACGAAATCACTGCAGACATCACACGCGATGTCATCGCGGCGCTGGCAGAAGGATGTGGGAGCTCTCCTCGTTGCCTTCCCTTCCCATCAACTTCCCAACCATGTGTCCCACTGGGCTGCTGCCCTCCAGCAGCCGTAGGGCAGCTGAGCAGCCCGAATCCTGATGACTTGCAAGGGGCTTAAATCAATAACTCCTGTGAGCAGCGTGCCAACAAAGCACCTTCCCTCCCTTCCCCTTCCCTCCCATCCCCTCCTCTCCCCTCCCCTCATCCCCTCTCTTCTCTTCTTCTCCCCTCTCCCTCTTCCCTTCTCTCCCAATGGAGCATCGTTAACTTATTTCCTTGAGCAATGGCCAAAGAGAGAAGGAAGCCAGGAGCAGCATCCATCTGCCCTACCCACCAGGACAACCTGTATCCAAAATACAATCTGCTCCATTCCTTGCTCCAGCAGGTTTTCATCCACCGGCACTTTGGGAACACTGTGAGGATGAGCACATTACAGACAGGATGGGGACTGCAGCTAGGAGCCTGCCCTGTGCTTTTGGGTGTCTGTATGAGAATGAGACCCCTAAATTATCAAAGATAAGATAGATTCCAAGCAGCATGAGAGGTATCTCAGCACAGTGCAGCTGCAGAGGGGCTCCGTGTTATGGCAATGCTTATGTGGTACTGAGAATCTCAATTCCAACCACACTCTGTTAGGCTCTGGCTGTAGGAATCATAACACGTTAAATTGAGTTTTTAAAAAGTGTTTAAAGCAAGCATCTGAAAGCACTTTGCAAACAAACACAAAGGTGTTAAGCTGCACAGCAACTAGGTGAAGCAGAGGTTTATTTGTCTTCTAATTAGGGATTCAGAGAAGTGGGAGCATAGGAAATAGGACTGCTTCAGCATGACATTAAGTGAATGTTTAAACCCCAACCTAATTTTTTGAGTCAGTTGGCTTTGGTGAGGAATAAGAACATGCTTAAATATGCTGAGTTATGGACTTAGGGATTTTCAGAGCTGGCTATGGGAATTAGGTACCCACTGACATGCAGGGATTTAGGAAAATAATCCTTGCAGATTGAGCTGAGGTCCATCTCAGTCTGACATTCCTGTGAACAGGATGATGGCATGTGCAGGGTGGTCTGGGGATGGTGCTTGAGGCCCAGCACACCCCAACAACTTGTTACTGACAGCTTGGGGTCCCAACCCCAAGCAGGGTCTGCTCTGCAGGCTCAGATGCTCCCACTCTGCTCCAGGCCTGCAGCCCCTCCATTCCTCACGTACACTTGGTCACATCATCCATCACAAGCGACGTGATGCTCACGTGTGATGTGATGATGTCCATGTGTGACACGATGCTCGCTCAGACTCTGGGCTTCACTGGTTGTTTATGATGACAATGGAAAAACAGATCAGTCTGTCCTGGTGTAGAGGTTCAAAAAACGTCCCTGTGTTCCCTTCTCCTTCTTCCCTTTCACGATCTGTCCTCAGGCACTGGGCTGACCTTATGAGGACCACTGCTGTGTCCTATGGCCTTGGAGAGGGACCAGTCTGAGCACACCCCTCCATGCCAGGGGCAGAATTGTTCTTTGTGCAGGTGCTGAGCAGTATTCAGTGCTCATGGGTGCCCTGTCTGCCTAGCTGACAGCTGGCATCACCGATAAGAGTTAATCAGCTATAAATAATAAATAACGGTGATAAAACCCAGCCAATATCTATTAACAAGGCTATTTGCACTTCCTTTTTTTTTTTTTCTTTTTTTTTTTTTTCCCTAGTGTTCCACTTATCTTACAAAGAGGAAGGGGAAAAATAGCAAGGAAGATAAAAACGTTGGGCAAATCTTGTATGGCTGAGTTATGCTATTGGACCTGAACATTTCAGTGCTATGGAGCAGACAGCTGCTTCATGCTCTGGGCTGATAGCAAGCCCAGGCAGCTTTATCACTAGTTTGGTTTCCAGGTAAATATTTTTCAAGTGTAGGAAAGGTCCTTCAAAGCCCTGCACATGCACATGCACACACATCATGCACAAATAATCTGTTTCTGCAAGATTTATGTCAGGCTGGACAGAATTGGAGGGGGTACCTAGGAATTGTTGTTAGCAAGCTGCAGGATAAGCAATGGTGGTGTTAAAGACACTGAGTTTCTGTAGTCTGGAGTTTATAATTTTGTCATAAATACAAATAATTGATCACCCATTAGCTAACATCATAAAGGTACTGTAGGCTCTCAGTAGGCATTTGTTTTGGTTTATCCTATCAAGTTGGAGCTGCACAGGGGGTCTGATGCACTGCTGTGGTCAAACAAGAAGGTAATGATGCCAGAGGTGGGGTCAACTCCATGCAACCACCTCCTGCTCTGCACAGCAGAGCTTGGGCTGTGGTTCACAGCAATATGGTTGCACACAGCATCCCAAAAGCTTTCTCTCTTTTCCCTGGTTCCCATCTGCCAGGGCACATTTTTGCTGTTTCATCCTTTTTCTGGGGGTGACACGATTTCCTTTGCACACCAGAGGAAAGAGGGTTTCCACGAGAAGGCACAGCAATGCAAAGAATCACAGATAAACCAGGACAATGGTGAGACCTTGGGCAGGTTGACAAAGCCATAGGTGACATCTTGGGACCTTTGCATGACAGCATGTGTGACCAACATTTGGGTTCTCCTGTCTATGGCTGTCAGTCCCATATTCACTGAATCTGACCCACCAAAACTCCCTGGGCCTCTCTCCAACTGCTTTGTGACCCTCCATGGTCCTGGGCTGCTCTCTGAGGATGGGGCTCATAGTAGGATTCTGTGGCCATCTCCAGCTTAACTATTTTCCTGTGCAAAGCCACGGTTCTAAAGGTTGAGTGCAGCTTACTGTGTTTTCACATAAATATCAATGGGATCTTGTCTGTTAAAATCCCATCTATTTGAGCATATAATTTTCCCGGAGTCAGAATCTATTAGTAAAATCTCAGCCCGTGTGACAAGATAACAGAATCCTCAAATTAAATAGGGTTTCCACAATTACAGCTTCCCCCTTTCTTTCCCTGTATTAACACCATAAACGCTTCTGTCAGATGAGATAAGATCTGAATACTATCCTGACAAGGCAAATGTTATCAGAGATCAGTTAATTACACACTGGATTTCAACAGAGGCAAATAAACCCCTTGTGGGTTTGCATGAGAACTGCCTTCCCAGCAGCTCCTCCCTGGGCCACCAGGCACGCTTTGCTCATCAGTCCCTCCTTCCCCACCACGACAGGACATGAGATTCATGCTTTCTGCCTGCTTTTAGACTTTTCCTGGTCTGCTCCACAGCAGGTCATGGGCTCTGAAGGTTCAGCAGTTGGCTCAAGAGCTGCCTGGAGGAAAAGTCATGGAATCATGGAATGGTTGGGTTGGAAGGGACCTTAAAGATCACCCAGTTCCAGCCCCTGCTGGGAGCAGAAAACAGAACAGGTTGCTTTGGTTTGCCCTGTGGCTCTGCAAAGAGGGATGAGAGCACAAAGAGCAAAGTGAAACCAGTGATGGTTTGATCCCAAGATGGGACTTGGTGCACTGTGTGAGCTGGGCTCTGTGACGCCAAGACCCGAAACAAACACTCAATTTTTGCTTTCTAAATTTCACGTGCCTTGCCTAAGATTGCCATCCTGTGGCATGATGATCAGAGAAGCTCCTCTAGGGTCTGATTCACCCCATCCCACATCAGTGACAACTTGCTCTTGACGGTGCCTCTTCCTGTGGTGCTGGTGGAAAGGATCCTGCTCTTTTTGGGCTGTGTTTGGGTGGAAATCCATTTGATCCAACCACAACATGAAGTGAGAAGCTGCCATGGTGAGGACGCCTCGAGCCCAGCTCTGCTGTGTATCCTGGGTTTGCCAAGGGTTTCAGCAATGCTTAACTCAGCCTCGTATACAAATGCAATGTCTTCTCAGCACGCTGAATTTCACTCTGAGTTTACCTTGATGCTCTCCAATAACTTTATAAACTTTATACATCCTGTATAAACTTTATAGACAGCATAAACTTCAGGCACAGTCACTGCCTTCTCCTAAACTCTACAGGATCTGCACCGCTTCTTCTGAATCGAATTTCTCCCTCTTCACTACGTCTCAATCCACATTTTCCTCCAGCCCAGGATGTGCCTCTCAGCCTGCCTTCAGGCAGGAAAGCCAATTATTCCTGCTTTCTAAAACCACTTCCTAACGAACTCATGTGTTCTTCCATTCTGCAGCTGGCTCTCAGATTGCATGAGATTGTTTTCTCCCCCTTCTTAGTATTTGCAAATAAGGTATTTACAGTTGAATTCGGGTGGCAGCCTGTGTTGCGTGGGGGTGTTTCTGAGGATGCTGTGTGTTAGCACGGTCCTGTATTGCTACAGTGCTGCAGGAAGATGGGACACTGCCACTGCAGCCCCAGAAACCCAGGGGGTCACTGCAAAGCTGTCAGCCACAGCTTGTTACCTGAGCGACCAGCAGGAACAAGGACTGAAATCAGAGAGCTGCACAGAAAATCTCACTGTGTTAAGAACTGTGGTCTGTCCTGCATGCTAACTGCTGTCAATTACTTATTTTTCACACCCTGAGCATCGACATCAGCTGACGATATGGCTCAAAATCTTGTCACGCTTTGTTGTTTTCCTCCTTGCTGTTCAAGTCACGCCTGCCTCTATCAGCCCTGTCCTTTTTCCTCTTCTGTTCCTTTCTGTCCTGCAAACGTATGCAGGGTGTTCCTGCGAATGGCAGGGTTTACTCAACCGCTGATAACTCCAATCTAGTCTAACAAAGAAGTAAATGCACAATGACATCTCTTGTGCAAAGAGCTGTCATAAAGTGCGGCTGGCAATCCAAGTGGTATAAATGCTCTTTCGATTAAGTGCCTCATTGAGGTGAGCTGATGATGCTCCATTAGGCTGAGGTGATAGACTTCTAGTTCTCAACGCAATTGGTGGGGAGAGGGATCCAGCCTCGTGCAGGCAGCATGGCTCTCGCTGTTCTGCTTGCTCCAGGTTGACTCCAACTATCACGGCTTCATCTCTGAGCTGCAGCCCCCTTTCCTCACAGCGTGTTCCCCCTTGGATTAGGCTTGCTGAAGTGCAGTGGTCCTGGAGCAGCTTTTGGAGTTCTGGGGATTTGCGTCAAGTCTGTTGATGCGTATTTTTTTTGCATGACAATAAATGAAGCTCCACGTCCCACTTAGACATCATAAATAATACCAACAATTTCAGCTTGTTGCAGGAATAGCTTAGGAGAAGCCTCCAGCTTCCCCTTGAGGACTGGGTATCCCTATGGAAAAGCCTTGGCCCAAGGAGGTCCTCCAGCTCTGCACTAGGATTACCTTACGTACAACCAAGCCTGGCCCAAGCCAAGCAAGAAATTAAAATTCTTACTGTTTACAGGGGAGCCAACTGCATGAGAGTGAGTGAAGGATGGCTGTGCCCTCAGTATTAATTGCTTCAGTTTTACTTGCAGTTGGTGACAGTTATTGTCACGCCTGCTGGGACACGGGAGGAGCTCCATCCATCAGCGGCCCGATCGCGGTGTGCTGGGAAAGGCACTGCTGCTGATAGCTCTCTTCCACTCCCTGCACAGAACACTTTCTCTCCCTTATTAAACAGAGGGAGATGGAAGAACAAAATTGGAATATGTAAAATGATTGTTACTTGCATTTTCCAGCTGGCTGACGTTTCCTGATAGGCTGCTTATGGGGCATCCGTTATTGTTATTCACTGCAGCACTTCAAATAGCTATTATTATTTTTGTTACTTCCCTGTTGAACACAAAGGCATCAACTTTCCCTCTCACCTTGATAAAATAGGATGCAATTGCTTTCATGGTTAACAAGTCCCAAGCAAGTACCACGGGCTCACCTCGCGTGACAGTTTCTTGGCTGGTGGCTCCAAGGGATACGTGCAAAACCATCACTTCTGCTTCAGAGTGATGAAATTTACACCGAGGCAATAGAGGCAGCCATAAAAAAGAAGCAGCACTTAATTGCAAAGGAAAACACAGGGATGAGAACGTAAAACAGATTTAGGTTTGACTTGCTTGTGAAAGCAGAAGAGGTGGGTGACCATCATTATTTGGCTGTGGAATAACTCAGAAATCCATTCCCTGAGAACCCTGCCCAGAATTTGCACCAAGCCCTTTAAGTACGCGCTCAAACAGGACTTCCATCATGTCAAACTTGTCAAAAGCGGGTAATGCAGATGAAACACTTAAAAAGAATCTCATTTTCAGGACAAGCTGATCACTCTTTCCTTGAAAATAAAGCCCTTGTAAAAGATCTTAATTTAAGCAGCCAAAGATTAAGCTGCCCAGAATGATTGCCTGCATTTGCCGGTGAATTTGCTGGCATTTAGCACACAGCACAAGGCTGCAAATGCAGTGTCACTGTGCTCCTAAGACCCAGTGGGCTGAAAAGCAGTGGGAGGGGGTGACAAAAATGAGACCCCAGGGAAGACTGATGGATGGCGAGGGCTGAATGCCAAGGTTGGACCCAATGCCTCTGGTGAAGTCCAGGAGTAAGCATCACCCTTTCCAGTTTGAATTAACCATAGAATCACAGGATCATTGAGACTGGATGCCCACAGTGCCCTCAGTGATCTTATGGATTGCTCTTTGCCTGTGCAGGAGGAGCCCAGGCTGGATGGGGCTTTGAGCAGCATGGTCAGACAGAGGTACCCCTGCCTGTAGCAGGGGAGTTGGAGCTAAGTGATCATAAAGTTCCTTCCAAACCAAGCCATTCTATGACTCCTTGACTTCGATCTGCTCTCAGAGGTACCAGGCTTCCTGTGTGACCAAGCTTAGGGGGCAAACTGAGGTTCAGCTGCTTTGGAGAAACATGAGCAATAGCAGAGGTGGAGCTGGCCCAGCTGGAAGGGGACACTGGTTAGAAGATTACAGTGCCACTGCAGCTGAGAGCTGGGGGCAAGCTTGTATAAAAGCAGCAAACAAAGAGATAAAAGGAGTAATCAGAGGAAGAAATCAAGCAAACAGCCCATTTCTTTGAGATATTTGAGTTCCAGGTCAACTCCAGTATCAGCGTGCAGCAAGAAGCCTTATTTTTTTATATATATGTATGTATTTTGCTTAAAAAGAAACATTCTCTTGTTTGGCAGCTTCTGCCGAGATCTTTATGCCATTTTCTTTTCCCCATAGTTATTGGATTATTTTTGTATCTCAACAAATACCATTTGCTTCTGAAATTGGAGCCTTGAGGCACAACCTCGGCACCAAAACCTTTGTCAGAGTGGAGCAGGGCTGCCCCCAGGCTGCAGCCTCCCCGCTTCCATCCGCCTGGTGCATCCCAAGCTCTGCAGCGCGTCCTCGCCGGCGAGGGATGCTTTGTGCCACTGATGTGTAAGAGGTAGCACTGAACATGTTGCTAGCTGTCCCCGGAGGATAACTTTTCATTATTGATGTGGAAAGTGGAAAATAAAATAGACTATTACACATTTTATCTTCAGGGAACTTTCTTTTCTTCCCCCCCCCTCCCTCCCGCCCCCCTCTTTCTCCTCCCCTTCAGATATGAAGGCATTGCAATTCAGAGAGTCATTCTGAGTACAATGAAGAGAAGTCAATTTTGAGAGCAGCAGGCACAGGTGACTTGCAACATGTCTCTGCCATGCATGCTTCTATTATTCCCTGCCAATCCTTGAGACAGGACATCTTGTACCTGGAGTGCCACAGCTGTGCTGCTCTTTGCAGTCATTAAGCTTGACTTTGAAGTTGTAAGAAATATCTGATTCCTCTAGTTCAAACAGGCCTGGAGAAACGGCACGTAAAGGGAATGAAACAGCTTTCCTTGGGTTGAACCACCAGCCGAAGAAAGATCAAAGGACAGCGGGGAAGAAAGTGTAAAACCTGGGTTTATCAGCATTCCAGCTGCTGTGTCATGTGAGGAGAGTGCATCCCCCAACGCCTGCAGATGGCACAGCTGGTTGGCAGCAGTGTGCGTGTTTGCCAGCTCACTGGCCAAGTGGAAAATGGGCATTTGTAGGTACAAGCCCTTCGATTTTCCAATGGGAAAAGAACATAGGCAGTCAGGGATGGGAGAGTAAAGCAGCTCACTGATACGGATAAAAGAAAGCTTCCAGATCAATATTTAAGAGTAAGCTAACAAAGGAAAACTGTGCTCTGTCTCCATCCATCAGCACTGCACGTGGCTGCTTATCTCGTGCATCTGCTATCTCCTCCCAGGGTTCTCACTTCCCAAATCTACAGCACCATCTATAGCCCTCTCACCACATCTGTGTGTTCAAGTTTCATTTCTACAAGGAAGGAACCAGAGATTTGGGCATCCGGCAGTGAGACCACTTCTCGTTGCACATGTACAAATGCAATTAGGATAACTGCATTACCCTAATGATAATGAAATCATCTCCATAGCTGGCGGAGCATTAGTACAATCCACTGGGGAAAACTGGGTGCTGGGTTATGAGTGAGATGATACAAGAGGTTTCCTCAGCTTTGCCTGGATGCTGGTACATCTGATTGCACACACTGGAGCATCTAACTGCACAGCATTCATCCCCATAGGCTGCGGACAGGCAAGGACTCCAGCTTCCTTGTACACACTGGGAATGCTTCACTACAGCCTGGATCCTCACTCTGAGGTACAGCAATACTGAGAAGGATATTTATTGGTTAAAAATGCATTTTTATGTGGTTGGATGGGTGTGAAATTCATCCAGCAAACTTCAGAAGTTCACCACAGGGCTGTCAAGCAGCACTTCTATAGGGTGGATCAGCTCAGCAGCTGTGAGTGCCCAAGCAAAACCAGATGGCATTGGGTGTGATGGGTTCACATGGGACCCCTGACATCTACCTTAAAAATACCTGAACACCTTTGACGTTCACTGAAATAAGAATTAGAGGTATTCCTTTGGGTCTGAGAGATTTAAATGATGTGACAGCGGGTTGTCTCATTCCTGGAGGTACTCTAGACCAGGCTGGATGGGGCTCTAAGATCCCACCCAACCCAACCATTCTGTGATTCTATGACACTTGGGCAGCTGGGACTGAGCAGGCAGCTGCAGGCTCCTTGCAGACAGTCCATCCCTCTCTGCCCAGGTGGAATGAGCTGCTCTTCGAAAGTATGTCCTCATACTATTGTCTATTAGGCCACAGCTTAATCTAGAGGCCTGACTTTGAGGTGGGAAGTCTTTGATAAGAAGTACAACCTATGCATACTCTTGTGTTGCTTGAGGTTACTCCTCACTCTGTCATGCTCTCAGTGGCCCCTTTCTACAAGAACTTTGAGCCCTGTTCTGAAGCAACAGCAAAGTAAAGCTATGTGATGGTGGTGGCAGAAGGTTCATTTGTGCAGAAGTGTACGTTGTGCATTGGTACGGAACTGGGATGTCACTTAGGCAAGCTTTCCCAGGCAGCAAACTTCCACATTTATGTGCAAATGAGGAGACAGTCACACTGAACGAGAGGGAGAGGATGTTAATGAATCTTCTTCTAGGCTTTAAGGAAAACATATTGCCCAATGCTGTGGAAAATTAAAATTTGTTTCTAATATGTATGGTAAATTTAATGCTAAAGACCAAAGATAAATGGGAAGAGAGCTTAATCCGAGCTGACCCCATTTTTGCTGGAATGTCATTTGCTATGGTTTTTGCTCCCTCTTAGAAAGCAAGAGACACACTAATTAGTTCTTGCACTCTGCATATAAATTATTGCTCCCAAACATTTAAAGTAGAACATAAAGGAAGCTGAGAAAGGCACAGAGGGAACTGTCCTGTATCCACTGTGGGTTTGCATGTAATCATAAACTGAGGGGTTGGTACTGGATGGAAGCCTTATGGCTTGAGGAAATCACTACTGACAGATGCAACAGCAATAGAATAAATGGAATCAAGTTGACTTTGAGATAGTAAAATCTACTTAACCGAAAAGGATCTGAACTGCACAGGGCTTCCCTGGTCTTCAGGTTCCTGGAATTGGACTCAACTCTCTGCTTTCTGAAGCTTTTCAGAAACAAAGCCCCATTTATGAGAATGGAGTATGTGAAAAGACAGCTTGCAAAAGCTCCCTCACAGAGCTTAAGATGAAAACAGCCTCCTTTTGGCCTTCGTGCTTAGTGGAAAAGATTCAGGAATAACATGGTGTGACAAGATGGAAAGCACAGCTTCGACAGCACAGCAGCAAGATCCTAGGCTACAGCAAGTGAGGATTTGCTCAAATACAACAGCTGTGGGCACAGAAAGAAAAGAAAGAAGCTGCTACCTTCAGAAAGCCTCAGGTATGCAGGAACCTCCAGCAAGATGCACCTCCCTCCACTGCCAGTCCTTAAATGCAGGCTGGGAAGGGGTGCAGCCTGTCTCTACCCATTCTGGTCACTCAGCTGCATTGCTCACACCTGAGCTCCCGTGGGCTGGCCCTGCCTTCCCACCAGGTGCTCCATCACTGCTTCAAACTTCCACTTTCCAGCATTTCCACTACACTGGATGAGTAAGTTCCCTAAAAACGATCAAAGTTGGAGCTTTTTCTTCCTTAACTCCTTCCCAGTGGTGCTCCTGGAAGTGTTTCCTGCATGTGGGGTTTTCAGACCTTCAAAGAAGCCACGGGATGGTTCCCCAAAGCACAGAACTTGCAGAGCTCAGTAAAACAGAGTGCAGCCACAGCCAAACTCTGAATGGCATCCCCAGTCCTGACACATTCTGCTGGCAGTGAGCCTGCCTTCAGCTGGGGATCACCACAACCTCAGCAGCAGCAGCTGATCAAAGTTTAGAGTTCAGGTGGAAGGTCTGACAGCTTGGTGCAGGACCCTCGGTGCCCTGATGATAGAATTTCATGAGCGTGTACAGTGACAGCTTATAATCAACCTGTCCAATTTTAAACTCATCAGGAGCTGAGCTACAGGTTTTTAATTTATTTTCTTTTTAATCATTTACTTTGAGTAGCGAATATGCCCTGCTAAAAACAGCTTCCAGGCAACCAGGGAAGCTCCTCATGCAGTCATCCCATGAGTGAGGGGTGGAAATGCTTGTGTTGAAGAAAGAAGTTTAAGTGGCTCATTGGTAACCCCAGGAGGTGCAGGCAGAGGATGGTTTGCTTTCTGAGCTGTGTGAGCTGAGGGTGTCACTTGGCTTAGCAGCAACTCCTGGCCCCTGATTACATGGCAAAAGGGAGATAAAACCTTGAGCACCCCAAATCTGTAAGTGAAGCATCTTGGTTAGAAGAAATTTTAGGACTAATTGGAACTGCTTTCTCTCCTCCATACCACTTTTTGGTAGTGACCATGCTTTGGGAAGACTTTTCAGGCCATGCTCATGGGTGTTCCTCTGTGGTCATCCTACACACTTTTTCAGTAGCTGTGCGTGCTTGTGTGACTCTTCCTCCCTACAAAGAAACCCAGGTTCAATTCAACAGTGCTTTGGTGCAACCTGTCCTCATGGGGATGGAGACCCCTCACCTGCTGGGGTGAGGGCAGAGCAGAGGGGTTGGGGGATGATGGAAGCAGCCAAGCCCACGACTGCATCGCTCAGAGCTCCGGGGTGGCATAGGGAGCAGCGCCAGCTCCCCAGGATGCAGATGTGCAACCGATGATCTGGAACTGTCCCTCATCATTAGAGTACTTTGCATTCCAAATCCAACCTGACAGAAACGTTTTGTTCTGGGGGTTGAGGAGACAATGAGAGAGGACACGTCGGGGCTCGGCGCGTCCGTCCCCATCCCTGGCACGGATTGAGCTCTGTGCAAATGGAAGTGAATAATTCAGCATCTCCTCCTTTTTGGAAGATGTTTGCTGGCTGCGGGAGGCGGAGGCACGCAGGATGTGTTGGGACATCGCTTCAAACCACGCAGAGAGCTCAGGAAACCAGCACGACCCCATGGTTTTATACCAGTATAATTACCTCTTCTGGGCCCGCAGGGTATTTTTAGCCTACTTGCCTGCAGAAATTAAGCTCATATGATCACGCAATGAATGTGTGTGCATTTCTGCATGTTTATTCTGACCTTAACAATTTTTGAGGTGCTTTCAAGCAGGTTTGATGGGGGAGGAAAGCAGGCTTGGATACAATTAAGTTTTTATACGTACTGTGAAAACAGTGGCCAGGTGGAGGAGAGACTGTAAATGTTCCCCATCAGCATTTCTGGGCTGAATGACAGGCTGCAGCCCAGGCTCCTGCCTTATCAGCCATCAAAGACTCCACACTGGGGCAGAGGATTTAGAAAAACCCATTTGAGCTGCAGGAAAAGATGTGATTGGAGCTCGCAACCAAGCATGAAATGCAGATCTTAAAGAAAGCAGGCTTTGTTATTTCGTGTTCTGATGGGACTGCATATTAACTGCTTATTAGTTGTACCAGCACAAAGGCAAGCGTGGATTACATTAGCAGGTATAAAGTCGTCACTGGTAACACAGTGTGCTCCTCTTCCCCATGTAAGTGCATTTCTGTCATTTCTGCACTCAGGGAGTTAATGCTGCTTCCACTCTGGGGCACAAATAGGGCTTAAAAACCCCGAGTATCTCACACAGAGACTGCAGCTGGGGTGAACCACAACAGCTGTCAGATTTGGTTCTCTGCAGTACTCACAGTGACACAGATTAGGACTGGGGAAGAGTTCTCATGGCAGAACTCTGTAAATCCTCTGCACTGCTTTACTGGGGGACCGTAGGAGTCAGGCTGCTGCCTGCAGCTGGGAAGGGGCTCATCTTGCTCAAACCCCTGCTTCCCATGCCATGATACAGAACACGTTCTTCAAAGGTGCATGGAGCACTCACACAATGTAGTCTCCATTCTGTCCAGCATAATTCACATCAGGGTTTAAGGCCGTTTTGTACATTCTTTAGAAATTCCAGCCTTTGGTTAATTTAGATTCATTTACCAGAGACTCCCTGAGTGGACAAGACTGCAGAAAAGCCTGGCAGCTACCACAGTTTGGCAAGTGGGACTCACGGGGACAAATTGCTTCATTGGCCAAGGGAGATTTTGTTCATCCTCCTTTGTGTCATGGAGCATGCTGCCAGCTTTGTGCTGGGCAAGGGCCCGTGCAGCTGCGCGCCATCCCTTCCAGCCACCCCCCTCACATCCAGCCCCAATTAAAGCATCAGCCCCAGCTTGAGATATGGACTGTATGGCTGCCCGCCTTCCAGAGCAGCTGGGCTATGGGAAATGATGCTGAGTTCTCAACAAGGCAAAGCCAATCTGCTCAGCAAAGCCACCAGTGCCCCGAAAGGGAAAAAGCTGCCATCAAACACACAGCCTGTGTCCTGCCAGAGGGATGTCACAGAGAGATGCTGCAGGCTGCAGCCCAGAAACAACAGCAGCTCCAAAGAAAGGAGCCCCTCCACAGGGTTCCTTTTCCCAGGGCTCACCTCTCCCATACCTGCAAGACAATTGGTGATAGCTTCCCAGCTCTGCTTATTAATTAACAGCCCTGCAAGCTCTGTAAGTCTGTGTTAGGACAGCACTGCACACCCTAGAAAAAAAGCCTCAGAGCCCATAAATGCATCTCTTCCCATTAGCTTGCCAGCTTAGAGCAGCTGGAATTAAACTGATGCCAACACAACAACTCTGAGATCATTAAAGCTTTCCTGGACAAAAGAACCGTATCTCAAGGGTCTGCTTGCCATAAATGAGCTGGGTGAAAACAGCAGGAAATACTGAGGTATGATATCCTTGTGAAGAAAGCCCTGCTCCACTGAAATGTGCTGCAGTGAACAGGACAGATGGCTGAGCTCATCCTCTGTGGGGCTGTGAGCTAACAGCCTGGCTTTGAGGCTGCCATGTGCAGAGATGGGCTCCATGCTGACAGCTTCCATTGGCTTCTGGAGAAAAAAAAAGCTTCTGTAGGTGCAAAGGATTTTGGAAACACTACAGCATCCTGAGTTCGCTGGAGCTTGTGCTGAGATTGTCCCACAGCAAGAGAGAAGTCAGCAGGAGAAGGGAGCAGAAGCCAGGGATGATGGCTGGCTTCTACCAGAGCTCCCAGGTGATCAGTTGGACATCAATGCCATTGCTTTCCAAGGTGAAATCCAGAATATATTTCAGCCTGTTGGGTTGTTGGGTGGTGGGGGCAGGCTCAGGGTCCTGAAAGGTTCAGCTGCTTTGAATGAAAGTAGAAGAGATACGTCAAAAAGAATGGAGAGGAAGTCCCAGATTTTGACGTCACATGCAGTGAACATGCAGTTTGTTTTCCCCTCCAGGTGAAATGTTCTGCTCCCATTGAGGTCATTAATCCTTTTTGAAATGTTGTTTGTTTTCTTCAAGAAGGTCAAATTCGAAATGACAAATGCCGTTGTGAAATATAATGCGAAAAATCCATTTTGAAAATCCAGAACAAATGTGAGTTTTGGACCTTGCCCAGTATTTTCATCTGCCAGCACAGCCGAATCCATCCTGATGTGAATGCAATGAAGAGTTCCCATCCCTAACGCCAGCTTTTGGGAGAGGATTTCTCCAAGCAAATTAAGATTGCTGTCTGCTCCATCTACCAAGTCCTGCTTGAGAACTCCATGCAAAAGCTCCTGAAATCGGGAAAAATCTCATTCAAAACCCAAAAAACGACGTTCTCAGTCAGCTACAATGATGACTGTAGGTTGGATGCAACTCCCACTGGTGATTTAAGTTCACCAGTGTTGTCCTTTCCAACTCCTCAGCTTGAAAACCTCTTTTAAGATGGAGATAAGAGGTGCTGATCCCCGTTGTATCAGAGCATCCTAGCAGCTGTCTATATGACCGACTGCCCTGAGCCACCTGGATGTATGGCAGCTCCATACAAGTGCCATCATAGCGTGACACCATGCCCAAGCTGCAGAGCACCAGGGCAGTTCCTGATAGCCCAGCCAGATCCCTGGTGCCCAGTGCATGGAGGACCTGCCTGCTTCTTCCATGGCTCCAAAGAGTGAATTAAACGACACGATGAAACATATTACGTTTGCACCTGGCTCAAAGGGAACATAACAGCGTTAGGCAGCCCTGGTGCTCATTAAACGCCTCTGACTGGAAGGATGTAATGAACCAGTTTTATTACAATAGTAATTTCTTCCTATCACATTTGGTGGTTACATACTCACGGGGGATGTGGGGAAGGGAGGAGGATCAGCACAGACCCGTGCATTAAGATATATTGCTGTAGAGAAGCTGACACCGGAGCGTGTGGCTGATAGACAGCAGAGAGCTGAGGCAGAGAGCAGAATATCCCCAAGTCCATTATAACACCGTCCAACTGACCTTTACAGAAAATATGTAAGAACAATAAAAAAGGGCCTCTGTGGCTCTGGGTGCAGCTCGGAGGTGGTTTCACAGCCCATCTCCCAGCAGCTGCTCTGTGCCACGGCGTGGGATGAGGTGGAGGAGCTCACAGCTCTCCGTGTCCCTCATAACCACAGCAAGTTTTCTAAATTGGTGCAAAGAGATAATCTGTGATTCATAACCATTTAAATAAATGGCTAATCAATTTCTATGGGTTGCTATAGAGTCCAATAAATCAAACCCAGGCTGATTATAGCCATGGCTTATAGCCATCTCATAATACCTTCCACTGATGTGCTTATAATAATCTGTAACATCCGCTACTGCTGTCGGTAACTCATTTAAAACACCAGTTACTACTTTTTTAACTTACTAAAAGCAGAGAGAGAGAGTAAATATTCCTCAATATCTGTAAACCACGTGACCTTTCCTGGTTGCAAACTTAGGGCTAAATCGATGCCCATCAGAGGCAAGGAAGGATTCCTTGCCTATGATGGTAAGGAAGTTGATATAAGTAAGGAAGGTGATGGTGAGGAAGGTGATGGTTTTGCAGCTGGGCTGAGCGAGGACAGCCCTTTCCCAAGGGAGACATAAGAGCTCAGCATCAGATCCCTTAGAAAACACCAAATTTCTGCTTTCAAAGCCTGCACAACAGCAGAGGAATTAAAAACCCGTGAGCCTGGATGCTTTCAGATCCCACAGCCACCACGTTTTGCTTTTTTGCTCTGCCAATACACATACTTTTTTTCTTTCTGCTTTGACTCACACAACTCTTTGGAAGAAGCCCCATTGGCTTGAAGCACCTGTAGCTGTCTGGGAAGAGAGGTGTAGTGATTTCTGCAAAACTCAAACCCATAAAAGCTGACACGCAGCCCCTCACACTCGCTAAAATCCATCTCCTGGTGGATTTATTAGTCTTAAGCAACAGCAGTTGGTCTGAAAAGAAAATGTATTTAACCTTTCTTTTTAATTGTCGCCCTGTTAACCTGTCAGTTCTACACGGGGCTGTTAATAATTCCACTTTGAACGTCTCAAAAGGAACTTTCATGTTTAAATATTTAACACTAAAACTTGGGCACGGTTAGAGAAGAATTGGTGCAGCACTCTTGGCAGTAATGTGGCTCAGCCCAAAGCCTGCTGGTGTGCCTTGGAATCAGACCAGAGCAGGGGCAGGCTCAAAGCCAGAGCCCAGGGTCAAATCTGCAGGGTGAGTAACAGGGACTGAGCCTTGGGAAGGAGCAGGTCAGACCGTTGGAGCCGGCCTTTATCTGCACCCAAAGGTAAGATGCACACTAAGGGGGAGAATTAATCTGGCTTGGCTAACTACACTTGAACCAGCTGTAATGAAAGAGAAGAGAAAACACAAAGAATTTGGTTCTGGAGGAGGTTTTAGCTTGGAATCAGCTCCAAGTGCTTCTCTGCAAACACGTGTCCTGCATTAAAAACCATATTGCTTTTCTTTTCACTGCAACTTTAATCTAAACCTGATATGGCTTTTTTTTTTTTTTTTCCTTTCCATTTTTCCCAAATATGCTTTGAGATCTAACCTGAACCATCCCTACGTGTTCCTGTGCCATCTGCCCAGAGAGCAGGGAACATCAGCACAGGAGGGGCAGGAACCATCCCTGGGGGGGGGGTCAAGAAACACAGAGATGTGGCACCTGTGGAAACGTGTCAGTGAGCACCAACACCTCCCTGGGCAACCTGTTCCATTGCCTGGCCTCTTTCAGAGAAGAAATTTTTTCTTAATAGTCAACCTGAGCCTCAGCATCCGTGTGCTTGCATCCATGGACCACGCTATCAAGGAACTTTCTCTTCTAGCAGACACACATCCCTGCTTGGCTCACACACCTGGCACTTCTCCATCTGTCCCCTTCAGTAAAGGTATTTGAGTTGCACGGCCTTGGTGACATCGCTGCCAGCTCTGTGACAAGATGACAGCACTTTGGTGTCCTCCACCACATCATCCCTATGGAGCCCAAGGACAAAACATCAGAAGCCTGGCCAGGACAAGCGGGAGAGAGCTGATAACCCCATCCCTTCCACATCTTGAGCTTTCAGTGACCTGGGATGCCACGGGGCAAATTTCACAGTGCTGCTTAAGGTGCCATAATTTAGAACCTCTCAGCTTTGCTAAGGCTCCCTGAGCACCACGTGCACCCTGTCTGCTGATGCATAAAGTAACCTAAATAAGTGTAATTTATGCACCAATGAAAAGGTGCAAGTTAAAATACCTCCCAGCCTAAAATAGCCTCTAAGTGAGAAGAGGGAGAGTCAGGGGCATCTTAACTTTATGCCCCATAGAGCACCAGCTCTGAATTTGGCCCTGGGCCTCAAAGCTTTTAAAAACAGAGTAATTTTAATTTGGAGGAGGTCACACGTGCTCTTGTGCACATCTCCCCTGCTTTATTTGAGTCCTGGCCCATGCAAGGAGAGCGAGAGCAAGCTGAGGGCTGGCAGAGCTGCATGCTGGTGTTTGGCAAGCTGATTTTCCACCTCTTGTTGCTACCCTGCCTGTGTGCATCTCTGCAAAGCAGAGATAGAACAGGGCCATTCGCCTTGGTAGCAACAAAGCAGCAGCCACCCCGCATGTCAGCAGCTCAGTACGTTCCATATGACCGTCTTTTATCACACTGATGCTCCCTTTAAGCACAGGGCAAGTTGTTTTCCACCCGTGCAGCTGTCCCAGGACCACAAGGATTTCCTGCTAGCAATGCTTTGTGCTGACCCAAATATCTCCAAAATTTGTGTCGCCCTGCCCAGCACTCACTTAGTGCTTAATTGTCACCTCAGGCACTGCTAATATCCATACCCTGTGACCTGTCTGCAACCCAGGCCACTCAATGCTGCTGTGACGTGTGCTGGCAGAGTGAGCATCACTGCTGGTGCCTGGCTGTGGCATTATGAGCCTGTGACATGTGCACCAACCTCGGGGTAAGTGAGCTGATGTAGAACGTAATGAATAAATATCCTCAGGTTTGAGGAGGGGACGCTGTCAAAGGCTTTCTAAAAATAGTTGGTAGCTGGCTTTGTGTGAGGCTTATTCTTGCCTGGGATGGGCAAGACTCTAAAGTGTCAAATCCGTGCATTCCTCCCTGGGTGCCTCCCTGTGCCCCAGGGCCAGGCTCCCCAAACACAGCAGTGCGTGTGCCCAGCAGAGCATCACTGTCCCCTGGTGTCTGGGGACAGCTGGCAGGGTCCAGGACAGGAACACAAACCCCAGTTGGTTGCTTTGCCTTGGTTGGCTGTGTCACCAGCACAAATCCATCTCGGACCCTCTGGGTGCCCCAGGAAACCCCATCCCCTCCTCTCCCAACCTCAGGCTCCAGGTGAGGGGTTCCCTCTGCAGCCTCCTGTGTGTGAGCACATGCAAAGGAAAGCCTTGAGTGCTACAACTCACCCAAATCGTCACGATTCCATTTATTTTTACATTAAATGTTTTTGCTTTATGTAAGGAATAAAAGAACTGTAACAACCACAATGAAATAAGAAAGTGAATGCCCAGAGGTAACTACAGTATAAAATCATATTCATCATATCATAATATTTTACATTTGCTTGTTGTTTTATGTGGATTACAACCCCCTCAATACATGATCCAGCAGCAGCAGGAGAGGAAGGGCAGCAGGAATGAGTCCCTGGCTCACAGCTGAGGGCACTGTCCCATTCAGGGCCTGCCAGTCCCATCCTGCATGGCTGCTGGGTGGACTTTGAGCAGCCTGGTCCCAAGGGAGGTGTCCCTGCCTATAGCAGGAGGGTTGGAACTGGATGATCCTAAGGGTCTCTACCAATCCAACCCTTTCTATATGATTCTATTAAGGGACAGAGAGTCCCCAAGCCACGTGGGATGGGGACATTAGTCATTTCCTGAAAGGCTTCAGACCAAGATTAAATGCCTTCCTGCAGCTGCCTTCTAATAACAAGTGCTTGATGAGGTGCAGAGGAGAGTTTGGGTTGCACCCACCAGCCTCTCACACTGGACCTCAGCAGTTGCTGACTTCCAAGCACTTCCCAAAGGCATCTTCTTCCAAAAGAACTGCTAACCCTCTAACTTGGGTGAGGGCATGGGATTCATTTGTGAGCTGTTTTTTTCCTGTTTGTTTCTTTGCTTCTGGCAAAGAAGGGAATAACTGAAGCAGATCTTGGACCTCAATCCTGAGCTGTGACAGCACCTGTGGAGGCAGTTTGGTGTTTGCAGGACAGTGCATTCACTTTTAGTTCAAGACAGCAGCTTCTGCCAATGGCAGGCTGTGTGTCTTTTCCTGCATAAAATCCAACATGACATTTACTACTCTTCTTACAATGCTTTTAAATATCTTTCCAGATGCTTCCAAAGAACAATTTTAAATTATCCATATGCCATTTGTCACACGTGATGTACAGACAGTGCACTATTTCTGCCTTCTTAAGGCATGGCAGAAGAATGCTTTGTGGGTTTTGTTTGTTTGAAACGAGTCTGCATGGCAAAAAATTCTGCTGCATGCGATGCCACTGTGCCATTTCTATGGTGAAAGCTTTTGCCATGGCAGTTTGCAAACATGGTGGATGCATTAATTAATCGTTAGAGCCTTCCTGCTGTGCAAGCATGCATGTAAAACTGCAACATGAACTGCAACTCAGAATGGGATAAGTAATCTTCCAGTCCCATCCAGAGAGATCTCAACAGAATTAAACATGGATATGTGGATATGCAGGATGCTGTGGGCTGCTCCTCCTCCCCATCCCACAAATGCGCACTTGTCAGAGAGAATGACAATGCTTCCTTCCCTTCCCTTCCCTTCCCTTCCCTTCCCTTCCCTTCCCTTCCCTTCCCTTCCCTTCCCTTCCCTTCCCTTCCCTTCCCTTCCCTTCCCTTCCCTTCCCTTCCCTTCCCTTCCCTTCCCTTCCCTTCCCTTCCCTTCCCTTCCCTTCCCTTCCCTTCCCTTCCCTTCCCTTCCCTTCCCTTCCCTTCCCTTCCCTTCCCTTCCCATTTCTTTTCTCTTCCCATTTCTTTTCTCTTCCTTACATTTTCCATCTCTCAATTCACATCTCTCTACCTTTTTGCTTTCTGTAGCTCTGCATCACTCTACCACATCAGCCCACCACTCTCTCAAGCTCTCATGCTCCCAATCAAACTACTGCAGACCCAGACCTCCTTTTCTGGTCCTATTGAGTACTCACTGCTTGGGATGGTGACTCTTCACTGTGGGCACATTTAGCACAGCTCTGTTTCTTTTTTTTTTTTATCACCAAACTGCAAAGACAAGGTTTCATTACCTGCGTGTTCACAGCGCAGTGAAACATTTACCTAAAAGGAGCAGGGTGCTCAGAGGGAATGGTGCTGACATGGAACACAAATGAGCTCTGCTCGCTTTGCTGCCTCCTTCAACCAATACCTGGCAGCAGAGCTGGCTGCCCTGCACTTTCCTAGGAGAACTAATCCAGCAATTAGACCATTCTTAAGGACAGAAAGGAAATGACATGTCATGGAAGAGAAGAGGCACATTTGGATTTGATACCCAGCTTTGCACTCAGGGCTGATGGAGGCATCTCCTCTGTGGACACACTGATGGACTGCAGTCCACCATGGGTTTCGGGTCTTGCAAACTTGCAGCAGGGCTGTGCAGAGCTATTTGAAATGCACTAATTGTTTCTGGTACTCTCCACTCTGTGAAAACAAATGTGCTTCAGCTGCCAAACCTCCCGGGTCACGTCCCTGTCTGCAGGCTGTCAGGGAACACAGCTTTTCACCCGCGGTGCCCCAAGCATCGCCCCAGCTGCCAGCTGCCCTCATCTCCTGCTCAGTGGGGACCCTGTGGGGCCACCGAGGGGCAATTTGGGGACACAGAGTTCAGCACCTCTGCTCAGCATTGGGGTGACTTAGCAGAAGGACTCTGTGCCCTTCTTCAGAGGACATCGGATTTGTGTCCCCATCTGCCCTGTGCATAATGGGAATAGCAGGGCTGAGCTTTGTAGGCATTTCTCAGTTTGCTGGACCCCAAACAATGCTGTATCCAGACTCAGCCTTATCCTGTGGACACTGATTTGGCAGATTTTGTACCTTGGCATCATGAAGGGGCTCAATATGGGACAGCCAAGAGAGGAAAGCCCATACTGAGTAATCCCAATTCCCCTGTTCGTGGTGGAGTTGGGGAGAAAAATTGCATTTTCTGACTTCAAGCTGCTTTTTTTCTATCCAAATTGAACTCAGCACCTACACCCTTCCCAAAGCAAGCTGACCAAGATGGATGGACACACAACACCTTTACCTCCAGCAGCAGCCAGCATACTATTGGCCAATTGCTTTGTGTCTGGTCTGTTGCTCTGCAAAGCCCACAGCCACTGGAATGGATTGCAGCCCTTCATCTTTCGAGGTGCAGGCCATACTTCATCGGCCCTCTCCTGCCATCCAGCCATGGGAGCACAATGTGGGGTGGGTGCTGGCTGCCCACCGGTGTTTTAATTGTGTGTCAGAGTGGGCACAGGCACAAGAGGGAAGCAAATAAAGCAGACAAAATGAGATGCGGTAATTAAGTTATTCTTCATCTTGGAGATTGCTGTGGAGGACAAGATTGGTACAATGAGCCCGAGGCGCTTCTCCTTTCACTACTCTCCATCTCAATGCCTGTGACACAGAAGATGAATATGCAGCATTTTCTATTTGTGCTACTAAAACGCCCATTAAATGCCAGCAGGGAAAAAGGATACATAAACACCAGAATTCTGTTACACTGTGTGCCTGAGAGAGACAGAGGGAGCATCCCTCCTTTGTCTGGAGAGAGGGAGATGCTTTGGGCTGGGGGAGGGGCTGGTGGTGGGCACAAGGTCCCGAGCCTGGCACCCCCTGATCTGCCAAAGGAGGTGCTAAAGTGACTTTTTTTTTTCTTTGCAAAATAATGTAGCTGAATGCCATTTTCCAATCAGGAGATGCTGGTAAAGGATTTACCTTTGTTTTTAATGTCCTGTTGCATGACCAGAAGCAAATGCTAAAGATCTCCACTGCCAGAGCTCAGGCAGTGTTTAGCTGGAGAAAAGCAAACTGTGCCCACTGGTCCACATTCTGCTTACACCCCTGCAGAAGGCTCCCTGTGATGGGGTGGGATACTGGGGCACACCCGGCCCAGTAAATGTGTGGTTCTCCCTGCCAGATTCTTCTGCCAGAATCCCAGGTGACAACTGGAGAAACAAATAAATGGAGAAACAAATAAAGGAATGAACGAATACACAACCAGTGGTTTCCCAGTGCTTGGAAGTGGGCACAGGAAAAGCAGTTCTCACCTGGAGAACGCAGGACAGACACCCTGGCAGGGTCAGCCAGTGGATGGAAGCAACGTCCCCCAGGACCCCCCAGCCACCACTGCCCTCCATGCACAGCTCCCTTCCATTCCCATTCATCCCATTTGCATTTTGCAGCAGGAAAGAGCTCAGGGCAGTATCTGCAGCCTCACACCTTGCAGGCTATACGGGCTGCCAGCAGACACTCATTTCCATCTGCAGCAATCTTGGCAATATCTAAATAAAGAGAGCCACCGGTGAGAGCTCCTGAGGAAGCCATCGGGGAGCAGATAAGCAGGGACTCTGTTGCTGATGCGTGATGCCAGGTCTCAAGCAATGGGAGGAGATTAGGATCACTGTGTTATCGACTGTTATCTAATTCGAGCAAATAACCATGTGCATGGCACATATTATCAAGCACACACAACTCCTCCGAAAATGATATTAAGCTGGGAACTTCGCTGTTCCAGCTGCCACTTCATCTTTAATTCACCTCCCTACCCCCAGGTGCTCCTGGGTTGCTGCAGTCACTGAGCAGTGGGTGGCTGGGCTGCCATATGCCCTCCACACAGCCAGGTGAGTACAGGGGGATGAGAGCTTTGCATTCCGCAGTGCTACGCTTCCTCTGCATAAGCAGTAAGCAATGTTATTTTAAGAACATCTTTTTTTCTTTTTTTTTTTTTCCCCTCATTTGTTATTATTATGCTGCCCACAGACAGAGAGCAAAGGGAGGCCAGGAGACGTTGTACGGTGTTACTGGTGTCACACTGGGGCTGATGTCAAATGGGAGACAGGCTCTGCTTGGGCACATTTGTCATTTAAATAAATAAGGGAGAAAGATGGGCCCTGAAAAGTGAGGCAGGACTTCTGTGCAGCAGGTGAGGACTGCAGCAGGGAGCTAGCAGCACCTTGCTCTGCACCCCAGCACTCTCATGGGTGACACATCACAAGCAGTGATGTTAATCTCTCACTTGGGAGCTGGCAGGAGAGGCTTTCTCTGATGGCAGAGGAATGGATGTGGTGTTCCAGCACCATTTCCAGCTGCTGTCCTGCCTGACGTGGTGAAGATTTAACACTGCAGCTCAACCACCTCTGTGGGAACCTATAAAAATGCCTGCACAGCAGAGCTGCTCATCAGAAAAAAAAAAGAAAAAGATGAAATTTTTAATGGGGGAGATGTTTCTATTCATCGTCACCAGAGACTGAAGCTTTAGTCTTGGAAGCTGCTACTTAACTAGAAATGTAAATTTAAGGTTTATATCCAGCATGCTGGGGATGAGATGCCTCCTTCTGGGAACTGACTGCTAAAGGCATGGCATTGCACCACTGAACAATGGAGTTTACTATTATGTTTATTCAAGGCTCGTTTTGCCTAGATCAAGGTGCTGGGAAAGCATTACCTTGAAATTATAGATAACAGAACTGACACTGCTTGGGAGCATCCTATCTGCAGCCTAACCCTGGTCATTATAAGGTCCTTGTTCATTAAAATGGCAGGGATGGGCTGCGTTTGGGATCAACATCACTGAAAAACACACTGTCCTTGTGCTTGTAACCTGAACAGCACAACCTGCTTTCCTGGAGGTGGGAAAGATGTTTCCTTCGTATGAAGTCTGGATCTTGTCTGAACGAGTGACGATGTGTCCTGGCCCTTTCTCACTGAAAGGACATAGAAATGGCCCAGCAGGATGGAAATGGGGCAACAGCAGCCCTTACCCCTAACACTGAGAGATTTGTGAAGGGAGCTGGGGGTTTGGGCTGCTGCAAGGACACCAGCTTTGGGCTCAGGTTCCATGCCCTGATTTGCTGTGCTGGTTTCAGGCCACGGCACTCATTGTCAGAGCAGCTCATGGCTCAGTCCCCATCTTACTTCAAAGAGTAGATGCTGATCTGCAGGTGCTCCTGACTGCTGCCATCCTGCAGGGTCAGGCAGTGCACAGCCAAGGGAAACAGAGCTGGGGACAGGGAGCAATCTGCTGAGTGGACCTCTAAACCTTCACAATGCACAGGGTGAGCCCAATGGCTGCCTGCAAGGAGGAAAACTGCAAAGCATTTCTCTTGGAAAACCTGAGACTGATACCCAGGACTTCAGCCAATGCATCCCAATGGGTTCAAATCCCACAGACATTCACAACCATGGCCTTGTGGGAGGGAACAAACCCCCAACTGCTGCAGGGAGTCTCCTGCAGAAGGGGATGCTGGCACCATCTTTGTTAACAGAGCTCTGCCAGCTGGACCAGCTGGATCTGCAGAGGAGAGGCCCCACCAAAAGAGAAAGCAAGAGATTAAACCATAGCACCCCCCCTTCCCAGCTGGGTCAGTGCAGAGCATATCCCTGCCTTAAAGAGGTTCTTTTGATGTCAGCCTTTCTGTTTTCCTCCTCTTTTCTAGCTAAACATCCAAATGGAAATTAATGTTGACCCTCAGAGAGAATATTTTCACTTCAAAAAGGTCCAAAAGGGTTATTTCAAACATTTTGCATTTTCTCTTATTTTCGGAAGGGAAGATAAGTGGAGATCAACTCTTTGCTGTGAACAGTTATGATGTTGGAAGTCTGGCACCTTCTGCAGGGAGGGAAGCCAACATAATTCTCCCAACAGCCTCACTGGGTGCCCCCAGAGCCCCCCATGCTCTGCTCCAGCCTGGGGCAAGCCCAGAACCTGACAGCAAAGGAGGAGCAGAGCTGCTGTACAGCACAGAGGGTGAGTAATGAGCTGCATGTTTCATGTGCAGAAGATGGAGAAGCTAAAGAGGAGGATAGATCTGGCACACCTGGGACATGGAGAAGCAATGAAACCAGGGAGCATAATTAAAGCTAAATTACCCAAAGCTTTATTTATTATTTGTGGACTGCACGGACACAAATAATAAAAAATGCAGCCTTTCAGCCAGAATGCTTTCTGGCCAGAATAATGGCTTTTATTCTTGGACTGTTTACAAGCGATGAATAAAACCCAGGAAACCCAGCTTGCAGTGTGATATAGAGCAGCTCAGCAGAGAGGAACCACTGAGGGCCACAGCAATAAAGAAATAAATAATAATAATCCACATTGCTTCCACACTTGTGCCTCTTTGCTCCCTCACCAAACACACAGAAGTCCCAAATGTCTACTGTGGGTCTGCTGGTGTTGATCTGGATACAGAACCACTCAGTGGCACTGTTAAACGTTCAGATTTTGCTTCTGATGTCCAGGTCAGGAGCATTCAAATCTCTTTCCATCTACTTGCTTTGCTTTTCAAATATGGACGGAGCAAGTGATGTGAAAACAAGCGTTAATGCTCGAAACCTACTGGGATGTGCAATAATTGAGAACAGAACAGCTCTTCTCCTTTTCTTTTTTAATAAGAAAAATAAAAAAGGGGAAGTTGGAGCTACTGAAAACTAGGTTTTACCTATTAATGCTTAAAAATTGTCCAAATTATGACAAAAAGAAGACAGAACAGAGTGGGTGTTCATTCCTGCTAAATAATCATTGCTACATTATGCAATTTTTTATGATTAACTGCAAGATGGTATTTCTGTATATGAATTTCTTCGAGTCTTTGTTCCAAGATGGACTTTTGGGTGTAGTGAAAAGAAACAAGATTCCCTTCCCTTCCTTGAAGCCACACTTATGGTTTTGCTACCTGGAAGAGGAAACCTGGAACAAAATGGGACTGGTGGAGCTTGGGTTGTGTGATTGGTGTGCCAGGCAGATGCTGCCGACTGCTGGATTAATCACTTGTGCTGCTTTGTGTGGTGATGCTGTTTTGGACACACAGCCCTGTGTCACTCTGTCCCTACTGGGATGAGCCCAAAGCTGGAGAGCTCCTCCTCTTCCTCACCTATGGCACCAGCAGCCCAATGCTTTGTGCCCTGGGTCCAACTTTCTCAGCCCTTTGCCAGCTGCTGTGGATGAACATGGGGTCTGCTGCTGCTGAAGCACATCACCCAGTGAAGGAGAGGGGACTCTTGGCAGAAATTGCCTTTTGGTTGTCCTCTTGCCCTGTCGTGCCCCTGGTATTTGCAGATGGGAAATTATTCCAAGTGGAGTGAAAGCATTAGGCTTAAAGCTGCCAAATTAAAGACATAGCGGTGTCATTACACACTCAGCATGGCTGGGGGTTGGCCTGGAGGTGCTGACAGACCCAAAGGGTCCCATCCTGCAGAGCATCTGCAGGGAAATACAGAAACTCAGGGTTAGGATCTTCCAGGGCTGCTCCCTCTTTGCTGGTTTTCGAAGCCCAGCGGCTGACAAGATCCTCTGGGGTTGGATCTCAGTGATCATTCCTCATTCTGCTGCAAAACAATCACTGCAATTATTCCATGAGGGTTTCTATAATTCAAGGCTGATTCTGCAAATTGTGACAATCTCAGCACTCTTCTTTCTGGTTTCGAGCTTTCTTTATTGGACACAAAAGATAAAAAAAGCAATCTATTTGCTGCTGGGTTTCCACGGTTTATACACCTCCACCTCAATGCATAATCTTACATTCAGTCTCCTGATTTGGGCTGAAACACCACAGGCTGTTGGGTTTGTTATGTTTTAGGTTATTAACACGCTGTCTTGCACTTCAACACCTTGAATTGCACCTTTCCTTGGGGAAGAAAACCAACCAGTAGCTCCCATGGTAAAGTCAGCAGCAGGATGAGGGGCCGAGTTGTCATGTTGGGGTTAGAAGGTGAGAAGAGGGAATGAAAGAAACAAAAGGAAACATATAAGGGAAAGAAGCAAAACTACATCCAGAATGGATGTGACCTTGTTAACCCTTATCAATACTTGATGCTTCTGAACATGGATTTTCCATTATCCTGATGAGACCAGAGTGTTGCAAACGTGTTGTTTGGCACCTAAAATTAATTGAGATTAAAAATGCATGATCTGCTTTTGGAGACAATTCTTACATATTTTGCCCCTCCACTTGCGCTATCGAAGCATTTTAAAGCAGGTTTAATCGTCCCAGCTGAATGTAGGAGACAACATGGAAAAAGCTGAGTGCTCCCAATGTGCCAAAGGCTCCTCATCCTGACATGCTCTCAGCGTGCAATCATAGAATCATATGCAATGAGCACAAGGACTGGGTGGGCACCTGCACCAAACTCCTCTCCTCCAGAAGCTCACAGGCCTTATCTTGTCCAGTAAACCAGTTTTTTTTCCTTCTTTCCACCTCCTGTAGATCATAAAATATCCCCAGTTGGAAGGGACCCATGAGGATCACCAAATCCAGCTCCAGGCTCCACACAGAACCACCCCAAATCCAAGCCCTATCTCTGAGAGCACTGCCCAAACCTCCTCCATTTGTCCCACTCCCAATTCCTTCAGCTGGAAAAGGAAATGTACAGAACCAAAAAGATGAATCCTGCTAGGAAAGGGCACTCAAAGAGCTCAACAAGTTCTCAACATGTCAGCATGGCATCAGTACAGGAAGACACCAAATGCTGCTCAGTCCAGACAGTGGAATCAGATGCAACGATCTGAGTTACCTCCTAACCCACAGCACCCATCTCCCAGGCAATAGAAAGCTTGAAGATAGGCAGATGCTACATTGCACTGCATTCTGACGAGGTTGTTTTATGTAAATTTACACAAATAGTTTGACAAAGCATTTTCTTCCTGGGAAACTACAGGGTTCCTGTGCTGGAGGGAGAAGGAAATGGTGGAAACCTAATAGGAGAAAACACAAGTGCCTCCTGATCCTCTTGCATGGCTCCTTCCATGCCATTTGGCTAGCACAGCCAACCACAGCCTGCAAAACAATGACATCAGCTGGGAATGGCCAACCCAAAGGATCCAAGGGAGGAGAACACCACGGCCCTTCCTTGCTGTCCAGACTTCCACCTTGGGGAGCTCATCCATCCATAGGGAATGCTCTTTGCAATCCCAACCACGCACTCTGCACATGAAAACATCTCATGGCTGAGGACTCATTGCCTGCTTCAAAGGCCTGCATTTGGTTTGGTTTCCTGTCAAGAGTGTAACCACTTGAATTTATGCAGATTATGCACTCCTGCCAGGTGTTTATTTTATATGCTTTTCTTCCCCCCTGCTACACTAAGAAAGAAAAATTGGGTAATATTTGCTAATGAGGCAAGTGGGAGATTCCTGGGCCCTTTAACTTCCTAGGAATAAAACATATCTTAAAAAAATTGCTGACCCTTTAAACCTCAAAAGTTATTTTATCTCAGGGACATGTTTCTTAGTCAGCGAAGGGTCTTTTCTAGAGGAGTTATTTGTAATTCATTAGTAACGGGGTAATAGCCACGCTCCTAAATAATTCCAGTGCTTATAAAATACCATCTGGTACCAAGTGCCAAGGGCTGTATGCTGTGCTGGTGTAAAACCACAGAGCCCCATTGGCTTGAATGCATTCTGGTGGTGTTACACCCCCTGCCAGGCTGGCCTGCGAGCTCCTCTCCAAGGGCTCATGTGCTCAGCTCTGCAGGAGCCATAGCATTGCTTTGCATCCCAAAGTGCTGCTAGGGAGGAATGGCTGCTGCCCAGCTCCTGCAGCTGGATGGATGGTATTTGTGACAGAGCTGGAGGCATCCTCTGCACCAATGGATAAAACCTGCCAAGAAAATGAGTGCGAGAGGAGAAAAAGGTCTGATTTTGAAACCTCTCTAATTTGAGCTTAAGTTTTATTCTGAACTAGATGGCAGAGATGGTTTGCATGTGTTGAAGTGGATGTGCTGGGGTTATGTTCCACTTTTTTTTCTGCCACTTGAAAGAATAAAGCAAAAAAGCAAGAGGAAAGACAGAGACTTACTGGACACATCTAATGAGAAAACACACAGCTTGTGTTAATCTATCCAAATTAAAAGCACTTCCCACTCACAAATCCTGCCTGAAGGATCTGAAACTGCTTTAGAGCCTCAGGAATGTTTAAAGGACGTGCAGCAGCCACCAATAGATGTGAACCCGAGCCCAGCCACCCTGGGCAATGCCAAGTGGGTCCCCAAAGCTTCCTGAAGCCAAACACCCCAAAGCTCACTGTGCTGTATGCCAGCTGCTTTCATGAAGGGAAAAACCATCCTTCTGCTTCAGGGTTTTTCTCCGTTTCCACTGGATTACCTCACCTTTTAGACAAGGATTGCATCTGAACAAACTAGAGCAAGATGTCATCAGGGCTTTTGTCTGTAACATAAGCCATAATGGCAGTAAGAGCTTGGTGCCCTGGGAGCTCTGCAAAGAACAGGGGAGGCACTCAGCATTTTGCAGAATTGAGTCTTTTTCACTTTCCTGCTTTTCCCTGTAGGTTCAGATTCCAAGCCCTGAACTCCCACACCTGCAGCCAGCCCTCTGCCAGTAACACAGCAACTCGAAAGCTTCAACCTGCAGGCTGCAGCAGAGGAGCCTGTGTGACCCTCTGCCAACACAGCACCGTCCATCACACGAAGGCAAAACAAAACCTTTAAACCAAATCATTTCGTTTAGGATTTCGTTTAGGATTTTCCAGCCCTGGAAAAGTTACAGCTTGTGGGCTTATGTCTACCCCAAGAGTACAAACCAGCTGAGAGTTCTGCAAAGCAGTGCAGCAGTGAGATGTCAGCTCCAGGATTCCATTCCTATCAGGGCTCTGCAAGGTGCTCTCCTCCCCTGGGCAGTGCTTGGAAGGTCAGCCTTCTTCATCACCACCACTCATGGTACTGCTGCCCCAGCTCACTGCAGCACTGCCAGCCTCCTGCCATCCCAGCTTTTCTTCCTCTTATTGCTTTGTCCTGCAGTCCTGTGACTGCTGCAACATTTTTAAGACACAAAACCACAGGTAGGATGAACTCAAACTCATGCAAGCTATTTTCCAAGCCCTGAGCTGCTCTGATTTGTGACTTGTGAAAGCTGCCTCGTGCTGTCCAGCCCCACGTTTGGGCAGCCCTAATCCCATGTTCTGCCCAAATATGTTCCTGAGCCACAGCATCACTGGGTATGGGGAAGGGACCCAGAGCTGTGCTGGACCCCGAGCTCTGCTTCAGGGAAGGCAGACGGTGATACAGAGGCAGAAGGGAGGAGGAAATGCACAGAAGGAATCATCTAAATGTTGAGAACTCTGACCCACAATTAAGTTTCCTTATCAATAATTTTTAATGGTAACAATGAAAGACTGAGAGTGGGAACAGGCCAGAAGGAAGGGGAGGAGATTGGTTGCACTTTCAAGTAAGGGCAGGAAAATAAAGGCTGTCCACGTGCTGTTGTCATCTGCACAAAGCCATGCAAACACTGTGATTTATCTGGAGCTCGCTCCTCTCCTCTGTCTCCAAAGCCTTTCAAGGAGCTGATATTTGCAGAAGGTGCAGTGTAGCCCCGGATAAGGCTGAAGAATGAATCCATCACAACTTTCCCCCCTCGCCCCCCTTTTCCTTGACAGCTTCAAGTCATAAAACTTGGGGAAGGCACAGCTTTCCCTTTGAGACAGGCAGCCTGGAGATGCGGTCAATATAGTTTTGTATCCCACCACCATTAAGACAAGCTTATCAGCAGGGAGCCAGGAGTGCAGAGCACGCCGGCTGACAGGAAAATCAAAGTTCCTTTCTCTTTGCAATTCATATCTGAGCTACCCTTGCCTCCTGGCTGGAGCAGGCTCCCATCCTGATCTGACACAATGAGGTACATACTCTGCCTAGCTGGACACCACTGATTTTTCGTGGTTATCTTCTCCTAGACACTGGGAGTTGAACTATCTGGCCTTTACTGATCCCTTTTGACTCAAGGGGTTCAATGATAGCCCTGCCCCACACAACCCCACACAGTGATCACTGCGTACAGAAGCAAAAGGACAAAAGCAAAACCTCCCTGCAAATGCACAAACGCAGCTGTGTGCTGTTCCACCAAAAAGCACGAGTTGCCCTCTGGTAATTAAGAGGCTTTTACAGTAATATTGTGAATAGAAATAGGCACGAGGAAAAATACTGTTTTTATGCTCTGTCTGGGTTCATTTTTGGCATGAAATAAACTTCTGCTGTATGTTCAACCATTTTCTTTGTTACTCTATGAGACTCACGCTGGGCCATAAGGACACACTGTGTTCTCTCACCCAGATCCACACAACTCAGATGTCCTCACTGGAACCAGTGGAGCTGCAAAGGAATAAAAAAGACCCCAGTAGGAGGTGTATATATTTACAAGGGTTGTTTTTTCTCCCCTAGCTCTGTTTCTTGCTTTTCTCTATCATACAAATGTCTCAGAATGACAGAGGTCAAAAACAGAAACTGCAAATGGAAGCGTGAGGTTTTGCACACACCTTTTGGGCCGTAACAAATCTCACCTGGCCTCCTCGCCTCTGCAGTATCGTTGCTGAAAAGTGCAAAGATCTCAGTTTTCCCTTCATATAGCTGAATTTGTCTCAGATCTTGAGCACTTCCAAAGATGGGGCAGCCACAGTTTCCCTGAGCAACTTGTGCCAATGTAAAATAATGAGGCAAGAGAAGATCACAATGGCTTCAACAAGAGGTGGAAGGGAAAGCAAATAAACACAGAGCCTCAGTAAAAGTATCCAGAAGACCTGAGAGATGTGGAATAACCCTCCAGCAGTCAAAACCTTCGTGGAACATCCATGACTGCTATCTGGAGTAGCCAGCATCCTAGACTAGTTTCATTTTTTAAGAGTAAAAAACGATGGGAGATACGCTCATCACTTGGAAGGAAAAAGACATCAAAGCAGAAATAAATATTTTGTTTCCTAAGCTTTGTATTGCATACATATATATGCAAACAGTTTTGCACATCAGAGCATTGCCCCTGGTCTTTCATGGCATTTCCTTTCTGTTCAGCAACGTGCTGAATCGACAGGGCCATTCCCCTTTCATATTTCTGTAATTAGCCTGCTTTAAATCCTTCAGCAGCTCTTCAGAAATATGTTGATTATTTACAGTACATGCAATTCAGATGTCACTGGATTATTAACCTTGGCTGTGTAGTCTTAAATGTCTGGATTAGCGGATACGTGTTTGTTTCCTGTGCTTGGCAGAAACCAGCAAGATACTGGGTTGGGACAGGCAGCTCCCTGCAACCACCCTGCACCTGAAGGCACACGGAGAAGGGCTGCAAGCAGGAGCTCTGCCACAACAAAGTGCCAGGAACCTGGAGCTGCAGGTCCAAAGGTACCACAGAAGGCCCTCAGGAAGGTGAGCACAAAATGGCACAGGACTCTGCTCTCAATGGGGAATGGGCTTACAGGGAAAACAGAGATGAAAGCAGAGGTCAAGCACTGCAGGAGCCTTCCAAGTCCCGAGGCATCACATGGAGATGTTTCTCCTGTGCCCACACACAGCCTTTCTCTGCTACACTACTGAATTTTGGGACTCCTATTCTTAATCCCTGTGCAAGCAGAGATGGGAGCTTGTTTAGACACGCAGATGTGATGCTGCAGTGATGACAAATACCTGCTGCTCTGCAGACAGCTCAGCTCCAAAACACAGCACAAGGGAGGCTGCAATGCAGAACATCCCACAGCTGATCCCTCTGCACTGAGCCCTGCAGTATGTCCTCCATCCTCCAAACAGCAGCTGAAGGCCGTTCCTTCCAGCACACCTGCATGGAGCAGGGCTTGGCTGGCCCTCCATAGGATTTCTCATTCCTTCTACAGCCACTGGGGGCCATTTACTCTTCCAAAAGAGCACCACAATGTTCCCAACCCTTATGGGAGAGAGGGGCTCAGGAGGCACCACTGCTTCCATCACATCTGCTGAGATTCAACACAGGAACCACAGACCTGTGGGTGGGGTGTGCAGAGGGGAATGGAGGGACAGCAGCAAGCATGCATTTGTAAGTGTTAATATCAGTATCACACTGACTTGAAAGCAAGCAGTTCCCAACGCACTGGAAATGTCAAAAAAAAAGCTCTGTGCTGCCTCAAAAATATTTCATTTTGATCCTTTTTAGACAGCTGTTTTTGCAATAAAATTGAAGGGAATGTCGAAGCGGAAAGCTCTTTTGCATGAAGCCTCCCAAGGTTTTCAGCTCTGCAAGGGCATTTCTGTTTATTTTTGGGATGTTTTGCAGAAATAACTTTGCAAAATAAACCAAAATATGCAAACACGTTCAAGCATTGCTATTGTGGGTTGGTTTTTGTTTTGTTTTGTTTTGTTTTTTTGCTAATATTAATCCAGCTTATCCCAGTGAGGAGCAGCAGGAAGAGCTCCTGTCACTACAGACATCAGCAGACAATTCTTGTGAAAGTCTCAGGAAATTCCCCTCAGTTCCAAACATGGAGGAAAGAAATGCCACTGGTGATTTTCCCCTTGTAATTAGGCTTGCAAAGGTTGACTTGCACAGAGTTAAAACATGGAAACATTTAAAATATCAGTGAGTTCTGGCAACCTAACTAGCGCGACATTTATATGATAATTTGGCAATTAAATATGCGAGCATGGATGCTTTTCCTATTCAAACATGCAGGTATGGTGCTTTCACAAAACAGCTCTCAGCATTTTATGGGTTCACCTTCTGACTCGAGTGGATAAATATTATCTGCAATATGTGGATGGGGGATGCTTATATCTGCCCCAATTCGTACCCATTCAGCAGCATCTCACTGCACACCACTGTTCTGCCAGGCAAATACCACCTCAGAGAGCACCAGCTGGAAAGCCCATTTCTTGCTCTTTCAGCATCAGGATACACACTGTTAACAACTGGGGAGAAGAGCGTAGGTGCAAAGCAGCACAGGCACCTCAGCAGAATATGCTTACAACAGGACCCCTACGTGAACAAGGCAAAGCCCCAGTTGAGGCACTGACAGTCTGGATATGGGTTGTTTGTGCCTGCAGCCCCACAGCCCAACCTGGCATGGATCCCAACTCTATTAAAAAATAAAAAAATAAAAAAAAATCAAGAAAAGCACAGCATCGCTCTTCAATAGAGTCAGGTTTAGTTATCACCCAGGCTCCTCCTAACAGCAAATGCACCAGCTCAGAGCCAAGATAACTGCAGAAGCAAGGGTGCACCTCAGAGAGGGGACACTGAAATGCTGAAGCTCTCCCTTCAGCTGGGCTCTGAGCACATCAGCCCCCAACACCAAATGTGCCCCTTCCGTGCATCTCAGCATCTCACTTCCTCTGCTGATGAATAATTTGGACTGCCTCAGCCATTATTAAATAACGGATCTTTTCCTTGCAGAAATAATTGAATATTGGAGCTGAGAAATTGAGGTCACTCTCAGCAATGCCCCCTCTGACAGTGCTGCTCCCACCACAGCAGCAATCCTGGTGGTGCAGGGGAGTGGGTGCTTAGGGCTGCAGGATGTGCTGACATGACATTCATCGGCTGCTGGGGGCTGCAGGGAGGTTTCAGTGCTGGCATTAAGGCTATGGAGTCACTTGAGAGATCATGAGTTTAGGACAGATTTGGCTACAACACCCAAAAAGGAGTCTGCTGCTGTACGGGGCAGAACTGCAGGTCCATCAGTTCTTCCTTACTGGAAGGGAAATACAAACTGTTTTGGGCACAGGGGCACACATGCACTACTACTGGGGACAGAACCACTAAAATCCTTGTCTGATATGGAAGCTCTTCTTCATTACTTGAAACCTTTCTCATTTCCAAATGCACAGCTCCCTCCTGCCTGGTACAACGTCTGCTGTTATCCACCAGCTCGATTCTGTAAACCACCGAGATCAGATCTGGGGAAGCCTGAATACACTGCTACAACAGCAATGCATCTAAGAGAACCTCAGCAGCCCCAAGCCTTCTGCCTTCCTGCTGGCTGCTCCTCATTGCTGTGCCCTCTGCTCATTGCAGAAATATTTGCTCCAGGTCAGTTCCAAGCAGACAGAACATTCCTGGCTGAATTGTGCCCTCCTGTCTGTAGGTTTGTTACGCGATGGGGAAGAAAAATCCATAGAGAAAAGCCACTGACAGACATCCCCATGCTGCTGTTCTGAGTGGTGATGGATCTGACTTCCATCTAGCAGTGCTTTCCCCTTCTACTCTCCCTCAGTCTCACAGCTTTTCTGAAAGCCAGGATTGGAAACAATGAGAGTATCACCGTTTTCTTTGTCTTCACATTCCTGTGCATGCACTGATAAATGAGGTTCTCATTTACTGCTATATAAAAAGCAGCTTATCCCAGGAGCAAGCAGCCCTGTCTTACAGAATCCAGCCACAATGGAACCGATGCAGTTTCAGAGCAGTTACACCAAGAGCCCACTCCATTCAATACTGAATGAGAACCTCTCCAAAGGATTTCCCAGAGGTGGATAAGGACTGGAGAAGGGATTTTAAGTAACCGTATGATGTACCAGCACATGGAATACAGAGCTGATAGAGCAAAAGCGTGCTTAAGGGAAAGGATGAACTCACTGGATCATGAGAAAAATATAAGGGCCTGCACCCACAAGCAAAAGAGCTTGAAGTAGAGTCACAGCCTGCCCAAATCCCAAAGTCAAATGCTCACACAACAATTTGGATAGACTTCCAAACTTTGTGCCCCGGGACTCTCTGTACTAATTAGGTACAATTACAACTCCTTAAAGAGCAGCAATGCATTCGCCATGCACTGAGAATTGTCATCTGCTCATAAATACATCATGTTGGGCCCAGCGTTGATGGAAGCACGATGACTAACCTGTGAAGTGAGAGCATCCCAGCAGATACGAGCTGGGCATGGTGCAGGACGCAGAGCTCTGTGATGAGCTGTTCTCCCATCCGTTCCCAACTGCTAGAGCTGACGAATGGGATCTCTGCAGTGCCATCTCTCTCTCCAAGAGCATCGCTGAGCTTGATCTATTGAATGCCTACTGATCTGTGCACACCACAATAAGGTCTAAAAAACATAAAGGTGAACCATCCTGTATAACTCAGCCATGAAGAAAAATAAAGCAAACTTCCAAATTTTGCAGTCTGTTACCTTTCCAAAGTGCATGCACAGAAGCCTGAGATGTTTCTGGGCAAAAGAGTTCTTTCATCAGATATGTACTCAGGTTCTTAACACTTTGCATTAACTGCTGCAGTGGGGACGGCAGAAGGGAGCAGGCTCAGCACAAAGAGCTTTGAGAGCCTTCCCAGGCAAATTCCCCCAAAGCAGAGCACGTATATTTGTTAATTTTAAATAAAATAACCTAGAATTGGAAGCGAAGCCAAAACTGGAAAGGCCTGAGACAGTTTTGAACTCACCCAGTGCTGCACCTCTATAGGAAAGCAGCTCTGTTCACACGAACTTTCATTCTTCCAGCTGATGCAAGCCAGCGGATAAAGGAGACAAAAAAACACAACAACAACAAAAAATGGGATACATGGACATGCATGGGGAAATTCTCCTCCTTTACCAGGGAGAAAAAAGCACAACTGAGCTGCTGTTGTTCTGGGGCTCGTTTGAACTTCTGAAAATTGATTTCAGCACTGAGGAGCCTCGGCTCGCCTTGTTCATCATCTCTGCTGCCAATGTGCAGCGTTTTTGTCTCCGTTGATAAGGGAATTTTTAATTATTGTAATTATCATTTGAAAATTGGGTTTCTGCCACAGACAATTGGAATTAGATTCTGTTACTTTTTATCTTCATTAATGTCTTTTAATCTGGGGTTTCATTTCCTATCAGCAATAAAATGTGTGTGCATGTATACGTGTGCACGGTTTGAGCACACACAGAGAGAGCCACGAACTCCAAAAACGTGTGAGTGGATTACACATGCCAGATGGATTGTACAGCCAGAGAGGACAGCTGCAATCAGCTACAGCTCACCCTGGGGTGAAACGAGGGTGGTGAGGCACTGGAACAGGTTGCCCAAGGAGGCTGTGGATGCCCCAGCCCTGCAGGCATTCGAGGCCAGGCTGGATGTGGCTCTGGGCAGCCTGGGCTGCTGGTTGGTGACCTGCACACAGCAGGGGGTTGGAGCTGGATGAGCGCTGTGCTCCTTTGCAACCCAGGCCATTCTATGATTCTGTACCAAGTCCCTTCTCCCAGTGCAGACACCCAGCCCCAGCAGAAGGGGGATGATAAGCAGATAAGTGCCATGCAGCATAATTTCCCTTGCAGGATTCTCGCAGGGAATACCTAATTCAGGATTTCAAGTCTGCATTATGCAACTTGGAGCTAGCATGCAGCTCCAGGTGAAGGAGTGGCAGAGGTCTGCAATGGTCAGTCCATGCTTTGGTCTTCCTCTTCCAGCACAAAGCTTTGTTTTCCTCCATCACCAGACACTTCCCTCTGTCTTTCAACCTGTTCAGCCCCTCAGAACCCAACAGACTTTCATTCACCACCATCTCTCCCCCCTCCAGCCAAGCGAAATCCCCTGGGTTTCAGCCAGGCTTCAGATGGAGGAGCTGAGAGAACAGCTTCAACTCAGCCCAGATAATAAAGTCAGCTTCTCTTCCCTTCTCCTTGGTAGATTTATCAGCCTCTCCCCCCCAATCTCTTCTTCCTCAGAGCTCCATAAAGGTCAGTTCCCTGAAAGATGTGGAACATGTAGAGCCTAAGGCCAGGACTGGTGCAGAGCTGGAATCCCAGGGGGATGCCACAACCTCACTGAGGCTACAGAGACCTGGTTATAAGGCTTCCTGATTACCTTTAACATCGTTTATTTTTTAAAATAAGAGGTGATAGAAAGACTTTGCAACTATTTCATAACCCTTCTTTTACCCACTGATGCTTTTCTGTTTCAGGTAGAATGAGGTCCTGGTACAAAAAAGCCTTCTAAGAGAAGAGTAAGCAGGTATGAAAGCTGTTAGCCAAGAAATGAGCTTTGCAGCATCAGTACTCCATGGGTGCACACGCGTCCTGCTGCTTAAATCCAAGGAATAAGATGGCAAAAAGGAAAAAAAAAAAGTTATTTTTGAATATAGCAGAAAAAGCTGAAGAGTTTTATTTATTATATGCCATATTATGAACTTCATTCAAAGCAACTCTGCTCTCTTAGAAGTGGTGAAAAACTTTCCTGGTTTAATCTGCCTGCTTTGGAAAGGAAATAATCAGATCCTGCCTTTTGCATAGGCAGAGTTTTAATTACCTCTGAAACTCGACGGGTCCCATATGAGCAGCTCCTCAAAAGCAATCTATTAACAAACAATAACCCCGCTGCCTGCCTCCTGCTACAAAGCAGATGCTATCGCTGCCTCTGCGTACACCCTCTCCCCCTCCCCCCAAAATCCATGGCTAATGAGGATGTGGGGACATGGGGACGGGGCCACCCGGGTGGCTGGGGACAGTGCTGTCACATCATATGCACGTCAGGGCTAAGAGTGCAGCTCCCAGCTTCAATTCCAGGATAAGTGTCAGCAGGAGAAGAACCCAAAGTGACAGAGGAGGAGGATGGCACAGGCAGCCCTGCGTGCTGTGATGATGGAGCCAGGAGCTGCTGTCCCCTATTGCTGAGGGTGATGATTGAGCCAGGGGTCCAGGACCCTCTGCAAGCCTGCAGAAGAGCCAGGAGGATTTTTTCTTATCTGTAGGAGCAACAAACAAACAAACACCCCCACACAGTTGTTCTTGACCTGCAGCTAATGGGAGATCACAAGTGGCCAAACATGCATACAGTGAGTGAGGTACACCAAGCAGCTCCCAGTAAAAGGACAGCTTATCCTGCAGCACCAGGAGCCCCAGCAGAGGCCAAGGCCATATTGGCCCCAGCATTGTGCAAACACTGAGACAAAGCCACAAAGCAGCTGCTGACACTTGGAGACACCCATTGCACTGCTTCCCACCTGCTGCTTCTGAGGACTCTCAGATGCCTTATATCTTATATATATATATATATATATATGCAGCTGAACACCTCCAGTTGCTGTGCTTTGCTTCAATTGCATGCATAGAGCCCTTCTTAGCACTGAGCAAAAGCACAGGGCTCCCACTGCTTTTTCAGAGAGGTGACCCATCGGGTACTGCAACAAAGCTGGAATGCTGAAACCTAAGCCTTGCTTTTTGCAGAGTCAGAGCTCAAGCCAGCTCATATATGGGAATGGAAAGCTACTAAAAGCCTGGAAGTAAGTGGCATCAGTGGCCCAAATACATGGGGCAGCTTTGTTGGAGGCCCATCACTGGGCTGGCAGATAGTACAGCACCTTCAGACCCTCTCCACAGCATCTTCCCTGAGCTCTTGCTCTGGAAACAATCTCAGGAGCAGCTTTCTCTTCTTTTTTGCAGAAGCATTTCAGCCATCAGTCTTTCGCACCGAATGCGCTCCTGCCTCAAACCCACTGCTGTCACATCAATCATTTAAATTTGAGAGGCTAAAGAACCTAAAATGAAGTTCCCTTGATGCACCATTAACCTTCTTATGTATCTACTGCTTTCAACCAAGCTGCAGCAAACCCTTCTCAGACCACTCTTCCTAAACACCAAACACCCACATCCCTCCAAGCAAACAAGGTCAAGCAGCCAAGAACATTTATTCTCCAAAGCAAAACCACATAACACTCCTGACACAACATTCCCAATGTCCCATCCTTCTTAGCAAGGAACATAAACCCCAGAAGCAGCCCAATACCTGTCCTGCAGAGCCCAGACATTCCTCCAGCCCTGTCAGACAATTTCTTTGTTCTTTTTAATGAAAAAAATAAAGAATTGCCACACGAGAGCAACTTTTAGCACCTACTGCCTCCAGAATTCAACACTTGTACAGAAAAACAAGCCTACAGCTGATACAGACCTGCCTCTTAGCACCTGTACTGATGGTCCCTGTGCTTCTCATTAGTAATTAAGCACAGAAGGTCAGGGACTCTACTCGATTCCAAACTGCTTTTTCAGTATTGGAGAACTGACAGGTCACAAGAGAGAACAAAAGGCAAAAAGCAGCTGGATGCTGCAGGTACTGCAGGGATCCCAGTGACAGTTGGTGCACAGGGAGGGCTGTGGTGGCTGTCCCAGCAGACTGGTGGTTTTGGTGCACTGTCTTGAACCTGTGATTTCCATCAGAGTGGAGTTCCTCTTGTTTTTCAGCAGCTCTTCCCTGTATAAAACTGCTCTAAGTAGGCACAAAAAGAGTCAGCAGCATTTGAAGGTGCCTGGAAAAGCATCATCCCTCCATCAGCTTTGGGGCTGTGCCCATTGCTCCTGTGCCCAAAGGTTCTATCTTTTAACTGATGCAACACAGCCTCTCCCTGTGGCACCACTAAGAGCCAATGCTGCATTCCCAGCAGCTCAGGGATGACTCCCAGCTCCTCTCAAGAAACACTGCATGCTCCTGGAGGACCAGAGCCAGAACTGAGAAGCAGGGAAGGAGAGCAGTGGTCTGGAGAGGTGTTAATGAGAAAGAGATTTGCCTCTCCAGGATGCCCTTGTGCTGCTCAGGAAAGTCACAAAGCAGAATTTCTGAATATTTAATACAGCTTCTTAATTAAAAAGAAGGGTAAAAAAAACCTGAGAGACACCATCTCCTACTGCAAGTTCAAGGCCAAAGCTTCAAATACAGTTAATCACTCATCTGAAGGAAGCAGGGCACAGCTGATGAGAGGGGTGGCCTGGTCTCATGGTTACACCCACTTGGATGTGATTCCAGACTCTGCTCATCAGCAATGCAGCACTCTAAAGTTTGCAAGATTTTAAAAGCGTGGGTTTTTTGTTTGTTTTCCCTACATCGTCTCCTGGAAAAGCTGAAAATCTAAAGCTAGGCTCAAAAAAAAACAGGACTAACAAAGTAATTAAAAAAGAAGCCCTGTCTGGTTTCACAGAACCGTTTCAGTTTGGTAATTTCCAATGGTTTAATTTCCATTTCAATCTTTCCTTTCGTCCTGGAGCTGAACTTACATTTCAAAGTGAAAAGCAAATATGAAGCAAAATGTAATAGTTCCATTTCTAGGAGTCACGGTGACCTACTGATAATTTTAAAAACATTTCTCCATTTTTCTTTCCCCCAAGAGTAAAACCTTCAGAAATTGGTCCTTCACTCTGCAATGCCCTGGCTTTGATGAATCAACATGCTATGATGGAAATTCTTTTTGGCGAATGACTTCCAAGCACACTCAGTGCTCCTGTTAACATCCCATCCTGCAGCAGGAGGCTGGGCAGGCTGTGGACCTGCTCACATGGAAGGCAACGTGGTGGCTGTTCCTGCTTCTGCTACGTGGTTTTTTTGCAATCTCTTTGATAGCTTTGGGTCCATTCCCCTGGGGAGAAGTGACTGAGAATGGGAACAATGAGTTCTCAGCTGCTTCTCAGTCACTCAGGCCACATGCATGCACCACGCTGCACTTCTTTAAAGCAGATATTGGGTGCCTTCAATTAACATCTGAGTTGGCACAGCCATCCGTATGGGATTTGGTGCAGTTCAGCTGCCAGGTGGCAACTTCCTACACAGCAGTGCAGTCATTCCTGTGACTGCATTAACTTTGTTCTCTCTTTTTCTCCATGTTTTCTTTGAGCTCTTTGGGCCAATGATGCAAATGTTCCAGGTCCAACAGAGGCACACATAAATGGGCAGCCTGGTCTGGTGGTTGGTGACTCTGCACATAGCAGGGGGGTTGAAACTAGATGATCATTGTTTTCAACCCAGGCCATTCTATGATATGATATGATACGATATATGATATGATAAATAACCTCTGCCCAGCTGAATGTTCTGCATTGGCAGCAGTGCTGGGAATAAGTCTTAAAATGAAGTTTTAGGGGAGTCAACTCTTTGATAGGGTAGATAGCAGCAGGTTTGAAGTTGAAGGAGGAAAGATTGAGGTTGGATGTCAGGGGGAAGTTCTTTGCTATGAGAGTGGTGAGGTGCTGGAACAGCTGCCCAGAGAGGCTGTGATGCCCCGTCCATCCCTGGAGGTGTTCAAGGCCAGGTTGGATGGGGCCCTGGGCAGCCTGGGCTGGTATTGAATGTGGAGGTTGGTGGCCCTGCGTGTGGCAGGGGGTTGGAGCTTCATCATCCCTGAAGTCCCTTCCAACCCTGGCCATTCTCTGACTCTGTGATTCTGTGATTTGATCAACCTGTGTAAGGAGCAGTGGGAAACAAACGTGTTGCACCATTCAGGGAACGATCAGACACCGAACTGAGCTGTGTGGTTGCCTTCCCCCAGCATCCAGCACACCACGGGGATTCGGAACGACCTTGAACTTGGACTAACAAGAGGAAGAAGGGGAAAAAAAATACAACACCACAATCTGTAGCTGCAAGAACACTGTCAGGTGATTAAAAAAATTGGAGGGAGGATCAATGCACCTTTTTCTTATAAGCAGCAATGCCTGGTCGACCTTGTCTGATTCAAGCAAGGCAGGAAAGCAGAGACTGGAAGATATGCAGGCTCGTGTGCCAGCCCTCCCCGCCTGGAATTCAAATGACAGCATTAGCATTCAGGATCTTTGCATGTGTTTAAATGTGGATTAAAAATGCATTAATTGGTCTCGTTTTAACAAGCTCTTCTCTTTGTATATCAAATATTTGAAAGATTCAGTATTATCACCTCTTGTCTGTGCTGGAATTGAAGAGGAGAAAAGAAATGTAATTGAGGACTTAAGGAGTGTCTCCTCCTGTTTGCTCAGCACAGGGCTATCTGATTGAAAGCTCAGGGGAGAATGACTTTGATAAGTATATGAACAACATCTAAAGGCAACACTACTTGGCAAATGAGCACTGACATCCAAGCAGAGGCAATTTTGGCAAGAAAAGTGGCTTTCCAGTAAGTGTAGCATCAGACAAACTGCAGGAGCAGTTTGTGCCACAGAACCTGTCCCAAGTGTCAGCAAGTGGAAAGATGCTCTGTTTGTTCAGATTCATTTAGGTCTTGAGAAACACAACTCAGCTGTTTCTTTGCCTGCAGTTCCAGTCTGACCTTGTGCAGCTCACCCTGACCAGGACCGGGCTCTCTTTGGGCTGAGCTCTTACAGCTCTCAATGCTTTCTTTTCACTCCAACTTGAGCCTGGGAGATGCTCAGATGCTCAGTGGCTCCTGAGGAGCCACGTAGTGCTCAGCAGCCATTGCTTGGCTGTAATACCCTCGTGAGCTTCAGCAAGCCTTGGAGAACCAGGGGATCCCCAACTGACTCAACATATCAATGGTTGCAGTCTCCAGCTGAGACGTGAACTCACACGGGTGCCTCCATTGAATGAGGAGGACTAAATGCCCAGGGCCCTTGTCACAGCTGCAATGGGCAGGGCTGGCTCTGATCTGCAGCCCAGGGCTGTCCCCATGGACACCAAGGCTGTGTCACTGTGGCTATTCTCACTGCTCAGATGTATTCTCATTGCTTTTACTTTCACTAAATCATACGCGTATTTTCATTTGAGAAAAGTGGAGAGTTAATCCCGAGGAGGGCTGAACTGCATTTAACAACTAACCAGGGCCTTCATCAAACGTTCAAGTGGCTCTTGGGTGCTGAGCACTGTGGGGTTTGAAAACCTTCAGTGATCTCTGCTATCTCCCCATTTTGCATTTTCATCTACAAGGGAAAGTCTAACAGCCGTCACACTCAGCTGTGTGCTGCACCCAGGCACGGAGGGATGTGGCTGAGCTCTGCTGAGTCCCCAACTGCAGCCCTGTGACAGTGTGAGGTCAGTGCAAAAATAAAGCCAAGAAAACCACAGTTCTCACAGTATTCCAGTAGGAAATCTCACTTTGAGATGACTGTGGCAACGTGGGGTTCTTACAGAAGTATTGCTCTCATCGATGTTTTAATTGCTTGCACAAGCCTGAGTTAAAAGGCTGAATTCAGAAACGAACTGAAGCTCTAAACCCGAGTTTCACCCACTGATAACAGAGCACCTCTCAGCACTGCTACAAACACTGCGCTGAAGCTTGCTCATTAAGGAATTCCTAAGCATCAAGCTATATGCCGCTCGAAAAAGAGATCTAGCAATCAGCATAAAAACTTACTGAAGTGGAATTTGCATGTTTATAGCCTTCACTTCGCCACCCGAACACACTTTGTAGATAATTCCAGCTTTCTGATAGGCAGAAAAACACCTCGGAACGTGCAGGCTGAGCAATGCTCCCCTGACACCTGTACAGCTGCAGGGATGCTGCGGGAGCGGATGCGTGCGGCGGATTCCGAGCTGTCAGAGCGCTGCAGAAGCGCGGTGCCGCTTGGCTGGGGCTTGTACAGCTTTCGAGCTTGATAGCCCCTGCTATCACTTACAGCACCCGAATGGCTGATCCTTATTAAAATTAATGTGGGCTCTGCTGTCCAGCTCCCCTCAGCAGCTTCGAACACCCGGGGTTCGAGTCACCGGCGTTGGTACTTTTGCAGAGTTCCATTTTCTCCTGCAGACTGGAATTTTTCCGGATAAACTTTATGTAAAAATTCACTCCAACTTCTCCCCCCCCCCCCCCACCGGGAATCCAGGCTCACAGAAAACGCAACCAACTTTGACTTGTTCCTAAGCTGCAGGCATTCTTTTCTTTCAAAACCCAAAAACAGCTGGGGCTTGCATTTTCTCCCCGTGTTATCTGCTTACATACCCCATTTGATGCTGACATCCAAACCCCACCGAAAGCCCTGGTGAGCTGCAAGGCTCCACGATACCCATCTTACACACAGCAACCGCAGCACAAATTCATTTATTTAAGCTTATAAACAAAGAACAGGCATTTGAGGTTTGGACTCTCACATCAAAGCTGCCTTCTGTTACCAGGAACCTCACATTCACAGCACAGAACACGGATTCTGCACAGCCCGGATCACTCCTGCTGCAGCCTGGAGACCTGTGAAGAAATTGCCCATCTCCCAACTCACGCTGCTGCCCACTTTGCGTGCAACAACTGAAGAGCAAGGGGAACTTTATTGCTTTTCTTTTTGGTGTGTGTGACAGATGAAGGGTTTGGGTATTAATCCTCGGTGTGCTGTGAGATAGAGAAGACACAATGAAAACAAAGATGTATCTGGGAGGGGTATAAACACGGCAGCTCTCAGGAGCAATGCACACTCTGAGCACAGAAGATGAAATCATAATAGCATACACTTATTTACTCGTAAAATCCCATCAATAACACGAGATGTAGAGCTGAACTCTGGGCTCTTCTCCCATGCACTTAAAAATGAAATGAATCTTATAAAGGAACAGAAACATGTATAGCTGTATATATAAGCAGTGTGAGTAAGCTACAGTACGAAACAAACCAAATTATTTCCGTTTTCTTTTTAAAATACCTTCAGGAATGTTTGCCATTAGGAGTCATTTGTATTCAGAGAGCTCAAGTTGATCACAGAAACGGATCTGTGTCACAGGTTGGAGGACTAATGGATGCTGATCCAAGCTGGTAAATGTGTTGGGGTACTGCATCCTTCTGGGCATCTCCCTGCTCCAAGCACTGTGCCCATGGTGAGGGCTGGCATCCAAGAGGATAGACATTGGGATGGACATTGGGATGGACACTGAGATGGACACTGGGATGGACATTGGGATGGACATTGGGATGGACATTGGGATGGACATTGGGATGGACAGTGGGATGGACATTGGGATGGACAGTGGGGTTGACAGCAGGATGGACAGCAGGATGGACAGCAGGATGGACAGTGGGATGGCCTCACCTCTACTATGCTCTAATTTGTGCCACCATCCCAGCACCCCTCATTGGGGCTGTTATTTCCCAGAGAGTCTTCTGTTGTAAAAAGGTGTGTGAATGCGAATTCAAATCAGCCATCAGCTTCCTACTGAGTTCAGAACACCTCTTTCACCATTTTAAATGATTTTTAAATGAATGCAATGCACTCGATCTTCCAGCTGAAATAACTTCTGTATTATCCTCCGAGCCTGAATTCCTTTCCCCCCTTGCTCTCTGTTCACTTCAGATAATTCAATGGGAATTTATTTGAAAAGAGGTGGTGGGTCACAAATGAACCAAACTGCTGACAGCAGGAGCTCCCACCTGGTCGCTGTGCACGTGAGAGGCAGGGAGCCACACACAGGGTTGTTACCATTATGTTCATTGAAAATATTCTGCCTCAACTGAGTTGGTTTTTTTTTCTTTTTTTTTTTTCTTTTCTTTTCCCATAAGAATCGATTGTCCTTTGATTAAATGGAACTTTTACAGAATGTGCCTTTTCCATCATCTGGTTGGAAAAAGGCAAATATCTGAAGAGCAGAATCTCTGCCCAGGCCAGGGGCTGCCTGTGGGCACTGGGATGGAGCCTTCTGGGAAGTGTAGTTTGATTTAGGAAATCAAAGGTGCTGCAGGGAAGGGTGGAGGCAGCCGGGAGCCAAGAGCACCTCCCAGGCAGGATTTCTCAATTAAATTGCTCTGGCTTTTGGCTGAGAAGAAAGACTGCTTCTGGATTCGAACCCTTAAAAGCTCTGATTCTGATGCAAACATCTGAGCTGAGCTGCTGGCTCTGTTCCTGCTGAAGTCTCTTCCTGACATCAGGAAACGTGATGCTGCCATGCACTGCCACCACGATGCACGGATCCTGCTGGTGCTTTTGGCAAGTGCAAGGTGCTAAATGAGGGGGGTTATGGGGACACATCCCAATGGAAGCATGGACTGAGCCGTCCCTGGGGGACAAGGCAAGCTGTCTGACTCCCAAAGTCCGAAAAAGAAGCAACTCATTTTCTCTTGATTTGCCTTCTTTTTTCAAAGCCTGCATGAACAGACAGCGCCCAATGTAAGCTGCAGTAATAGCAGCTATCACAGCTATCACAAATGGGAGCAGAGCCCTTCTCTGCAGGAAACACGAGCTGCCAGGGGTTTGGGTGCCCTTAAGGGTTACCAACACCCTGAGGAGCCTTGGGATGGACGCAGCTTCACTTGGTGCAGCTCAGAGGCAGCACGATGTGGGTATCTTGAGCATCAGCTGTGCTGACTTTCTCTCTCCACTACAAACACTTTCTCTCTCCCTATCTTTGACACCACTTCCAGCCCTACAATTACTTGTTTGTTTGCTGCCCGTTCTATTAACAGCTTGTTGGTGTCAGAATCTCCAAATAAATCCCTTGTTTTAATTACCCCGTGGAAACACCATCACCTCATACTGCTGCTGCAGCTCAGGGCACCTGAACTGACCCATGCAGCTTTGTAAATGGCATTAATCACACACAGCTCACCAGCTGGAGCCTTTCCAGTCCCATCATGCAGCATGCAGCATCTCTCCCAAGCTTTGCCAAACCCCGTTGCTTCCCTTCTGCCCTGCTTCCCAATCTGCCCTGCTTCCCTTTGCCAGTCTGGATCCGTCCCCTCAATCCTGCCTTCCCAGGATCTGCTGCCAAATTATACGTGCCCCATAGGTGCCCTTATCCCAGAGGTGGGTCTGAAAGTCCTGCAGAGGGGATTCTGTCTGATTGCAGCTGGGGACGGCAGTGGAAGCTTCTCCCATGCCCTGGGTAAGGCACCCCAAGCATGGGGAGAAGGGTTTAAGCTGCACAAAAAGGGATTCAGCTGCACAGAGCAGAGGGATGCTTGCTATTTCTTTCTTTCTTTCTTTCTTTCTTTTTTGAGATAGAAGTTCTGTGGCTCCCTCTCTAGATGGAAAAAGGAAAACAAAGTTCCACTCCTACGGCCTGCTGAAGAGCTTGCTTACGAGGGGAAATTAATCCAAAATTAACTAGTGGTGTGAATTGCAAGTGGATTAGTTAAATTACATTAAACGCAGGTCTGGATACTTTCATTTAAAATTAAAGTGGCCTTAATCGAATTTGGCTCAAGTCACTTCAAAAGTGAATTAAGTAAAACTTAATTACAGACCCTTTAATTCCAAATAGTGTGTCTATATAGGTTGTTTAATATGCTTTCATTTATCCATTTTTAGAATTAGTCTTGATGAGCTTCTCTGAATCTCCCCTCATTAGGCAGACCCTCATTTATTTAGTAGAAAGACTCCAATTCCCTCTAAAAGGAAACAAAAAAGGGAAAGAGGAAGGGAAAAGGGAATAGGAAGGAAAAAAGGAAAGGGAAGGGGAAGGGAAAGAAGAAGAAAGAATAGAAAAATGCCACCTGCATCTGTCTCCAGCCAGACAAAATAGTGCTGCTGCATTTGCATCACCCTGCACTCCAGCACATTGTGCCTGGAGAACTCTCTGAAGTCATTTTCTTGCAGAATTCTTTTGCATCAGCTCTCAGCAACATTTCATTTGCAGTAACTCTCTCCTTGCAGTGCTCTTCTTTAATTCCTGTGCTCCCTTCCCTCCTCTGCTTCCAGCAGTGTTACCCATTTCAAGGATGGAGCCCCAAACCTCCTCTCAGCTCCACCATATCCTGGGACTGTGTCTCCTCCAACCTGACAGCACACTGATTTTGCTTCAGAAGCCACCAAGGACACAACAATGATGAAACAATGATGAACCCCAGTTCCATGTTGCTCTGATCCTGTCTACACTCAGGTGCTGGAGAGCAGGATGTTTCTAAAGGCGAAGGCATTTTAAAAGAAAGGAGGCAAGCTCTGAGTTCTGAATTCCATGCATCCCCTTCCAACAAGTAAAACAAGGGGAGAAGTGCCTGCCCTGCAACAGAGCTGCCCCTGGGAGCAGTGCACAAGCACCACAGCAGCAGAGATGCAGGAGTGACAGGCAAAGCTTATCGTATCCCAGAGTCGTGTTAGATATTAATCACTTTGCATCCAAAAAAGGCGTCCGAGGAACTTAATTTGTAGTGGAAATGTCAGATAAGAGAGATGCTGCAACTCCAACCGAGAACAAACAGCGAATACTGCGGGATGTTACTCTAAAATGACCTTTTACTTTATATTAAAGCAAACAGGTAGAAATCAAACTCAGATTCCCAGCAGAGACGATGCTGTGTGTGTATGTGTGTGTATTCCTTCCAATGGGGTGGAGGGACTCAGAGCCAACCCAGCACAGCACTCAGCTGATGTGATATCAGCCTCGGATGGGTGAGGAGTGTCTGAGAAATCTGGGCTGCCTACTGTATGCATTTATGTAAGCACATGAATATGAGGACATGCAGGTATCAGCTCCTCTGCACAACACACAAGCCAGTGCTGACTATTCTGAGCAGTATTTGTGCTCCTGGACAGAATTAGTGGGGATTTCAGCTGAAATAGTAATATTTTCTCCTAGAGGCGGTTGGCCACAAAATCCCACTTCTGTCTACGAAACACAGTTTTCAGTGGCCCCATGTCCTGTTGATGGCCAAGTCCAATTTGGGGGGTGAATGGCAGCACAATTGCTCTACCCAATTATATCCCATTTAAGCCTGAACTGCTAGAGTAGGGGTAGATTTCACCAGCAAGATTTTTCTTTGCTCGAACGCCTGTAGGAATGTTATTACATCCACTCCCAAGTTTTAGTTCTTCATACTTGTATTACTGCCTTTTTCAAGAACCAAAAGCTTTTCAATTTCTTAAACGGTTTTGCAGAACTGAAATTGAGCTGGATACCTGGAAGGACAGAGCCAACAGAATTAGCCAGCCTGAAAAAACCCTCCTGGCACAATTCACTGCTGCAACTTTGAATGAAAACAGTGACAAGTGCTGCTCAGAATAGCCTCTCTTCATTGCTATTTGTGCTTCTGTAAGGAAATGGCTTCTCAAAGCGTACAGACTTTGGACTCTGTTCATGATTCCATGTAGAAGTCAATGAAAGCACTTAGCAAACTCCTCTAGAGTAGTCCCTGTCTACTTTTATTCCTTTCTATTTTATGTTACTTCCTTCTAACTCGATTTTTACAGATGCCTCCCTGCCTTGACTTTGACTGATGTTTCTAATCCTCTGAGATATTGCAAATGCTCTGATTGTTATCAAACCTTGTTCCCTGTCTTCCTGCAGAGAATCTGACTGTTCCGTGTCCTATCAGCTTCCCTTGATGGATTTTGCCCTTCCTCACCCTTCCAAGGGTCTCTTTTTAAACCCAGCCCCTGGGGGCATTTTAACAACCACCTCCACTACGCAGAGGTTCTCATTACCTGCACATCCACCTGCAGGTTCATTTGCCCCTCCATTTAATTACATGTCCTTCCCAGCTCGTCCCTACAGAAACATACATGAGGGGGGCTGGAAGACCTCTAATTTTGAAGGGCTGATTTTGTCCTGGTTGGGAAGCAAGAAACTGTGGGTGTGGATACATTCAGGTTCAAAGAGCTGAATAGGTGAAGAGTTGAAGAGCGGAAGAGGTGAATTAATGGAATAAGAAATGTGATTGAGATTTATGAAATGCAACGACCACACAACCGTCCCATGGTCTGAGTTACAGCCACCAGGATCACATTCTGGAGAAGTACCACATCACAACGCTCCGTTTTCATACCACTCCTCTACTCTGACCTGAAATGGAAGATTTCCAGCTCTGTCCACGTCCCAGCACTGAGAGCTGGCTGTGCTGCTGTCAGCATGGGGAGAATTTCACTGCTGAAGACATCTGCTCCATTCTGTGCATGGAAAAACACAGCACTTTCTGACTGCATGGGAGCCTCTTGGTAACACTTCCCAAACCCTTGCAATTTAGCCTGTGATAGGCAGCATAACAACAGAACTTACTGTAGCTGTGCGTTAAGTTTGGGGTGTTGAGAACATTGTTTTGCAACCCTATTACTTGCAATGCTACAATATTTTGTTGTACCACCACATTTTGACCACACTTGCTGAAATTACAACGTAATGAAAAGTCTGCTTGGAATAACAGGTGCTGAAACAATACTGAATTGCAGCTTCCTTGGAGGACTGGAATTACCAAATTCCTTCTACACAATCCTTTAGTGCTGGTGAAGCACAGAGGCCAGCTGTGTAACACACCATACAGTAATTTCTAGGTTCTGTGTACTGGAAGAGCCTGAAACGAAGAAATCTGTAGGCACGGGAAATAAAGTCACAATCCACTTGGTGTTGGTGTTCATTGCAGATACAGCCCTCAGCCTAAGCCAGACCCATGGGAGCACTGAGCCATGCAGCTGCTCCCAGCACCTCCAAACTCAGAGCACCTCAATGGGACATCTGTCCTCATCAAAACCCTTCCAGTGTTTCACTGCAGCCTGATAAAAAGGCAGGAGAAAGACACCTCCCTGGGTTTGCCGTCCCCTTTCCACCTGACCACACTAGCTACACAATTTGACATTTATTTCATCTTAACAAAAGGGACAAATAGGGCTTTTCATTCACGTACTGTCATCAGCAAATGAGGTCCTGAGGACTAGGAAGATGGGAGATAACAGCTTTAGATAATGTGCTGCATCTCAGCAGGCAGTGGGTCTGCGTACCTTGGTGAGCAGCGTGAGATGCTGGGAGGTGAGCTGCAGGGAGAGCAGGGAGCAGGTGTGGGGTGCAGGGTGCAGGTGTGGGGTGCAGGGTGTAGGTGTGGGGTGCAGGGTGCAGGTGTGGGGTACAGGGTGTAGGTGTTGGGTACAGGGTGCAGGTGTGGGGTGCAGGGTGCAGGTGTGGGGTACAGGGTGTAGGTGTGGGGTGCAGGGTGCAGGTGTGGGGTACAGGGTGCAGGTGTGGGGTGCAGGGTGCAGGTGTGGGGTACAGGGTGTAGGTGTTGGGTACAGGGTGCAGGTGTGGGGTGCAGGGTGCAGGCGTGGGGTACAGGGTGTAGGTGTGGGGTGCAGGGTGCAGGTGTGGGGTACAGGGTGTAGGTGTTGGGTACAGGGTGCAGGTGTGGGGTGCAGGGTGCAGGTGTGGGGTACAGGGTGTAGGTGTGGGGTGCAGGGTGCAGGTGTGGGGTACAGGGTGTAGGTGTGGGGTGCAGGGTGCAGGTGTGGGGTACAGGGTGCAGGTGTGGGGTGCAGGGTGCAGGTGTGGGGTACAGGGTGTAGGTGTTGGGTACAGGGTGCAGGTGTGGGGTGCAGGGTGCAGGCGTGGGGTACAGGGTGTAGGTGTGGGGTGCAGGGTGTAGGTGTGGGGTACAGGGTGTAGGTGTGGGGTGCAGGGTGTAGGTGTGGGGTGCAGGTAAAAGGCAGCATTTTCTGAAAGAACGTCTTACGTTGCCAACAAAAATGGAGAGTTTAAAGAAAAGGGACAAGTGAGCTACCAGCACAGCAGAGCATAACATTTTGGGTCAAACATCATGTTTATCTTGATGCAAAGTAAGTTTGTGTGTATTTTGCTAATAACCACAGGAAATATATTTGATTTCCTCTGAACAGCATTTATCTTTCTGCATAATTTGCTTGGCTGCTGAACCAAAGAACTCACCATTCCTCTAGGAGCTGTAGATGACAGTTTAGGGAGAGTTTGGGGCCAAAAAAGCCCATGTTGGGATTTGGAAAACAGCCCCGGATGGATCAAAATTCAGCAGAAGCTGAGCTTCTCATACAAACACTTCTCCTCTGTAATGCACTGCTGCTCCCCAAACACTGCTGAGCTGTGGGCTGCTCCAGCAGCACCTCCATGGCCCATAACTTACAATGCTGGCAGCGGGGTGACAGAAAAGGAGATGGGAGAAAAATTAATTTATCTGTAGAAATTGTGCTGTAAGAGATGAAACCTTAATGGAACAGTGAGGGTAACAAGCAAGGTCAGTGGGAACTAGGGCTGATACTGGCAGGAGCTGGGAAAGCAGCAGAACTGACTCAGCTTGGGCTTGGGAAAAAAAGGAATAAAACAAGAACATTTTTTGGTTTTAGTTTATAATATTCAAGAGCTGCTATTACAGGTCATACCTGAAGTGTAGGAAACCCATGTTTCCTCCTTCAAAGTGGATAATGAGGACACCAAGAGACGGGCACAGTGACGGTGAGCACTTTGATTTGCTATTGTTCCCAGCATTGTCAGCTTGGAGTTGCCTCTCAGTGTCTTTGTACTTAGCAGCCCTTCATGATTCATTCCCCATTTCTCTGCCCACTTCCTTTTGAAACCCTCAGTATTCTGTGGCAAAATTTCAGGGGGCAAAAATAGTTAATTCTGGGTCTTGCTCCAAATGGATGTTTTCTGGCTATGGATTCACACCTCTTCCAGCTTTCAGCCACCCAAAGGTTCAAGCTGACCGTGGGTGTTTGCCTGGCCCAAAACAAAACCTCTTCATTTTAGTGTGAACTCTGTCATCGTTGTTACTCTTCAAACCTCTAAGCCCATTTCGAACTGAAAATGGTGTTTTGAAACAGTCAGAATGTTCCAGTTAGCAAACTGCTGGCTGGAGAATCTTTGCCATCTCCTCTCCTTCCTTTTATTTTTTTAATTTCTGGCCAAAATAATTTTCAAAAGTTGACCCAGAAGGTTTCACCTTCCCTGAATTGATGCAATTCCATGGGTTTGTCCTGAGCAGATCCTCTCCCTGCTAAGGTGGGATGTGTTTGGAGAACACCTCCCCATATCCCACTCATCGCAGCCCTCCTGCCAAGTGCCCGCTTTCAAGCATTTACTTTGCTCACAAAATCTCATCAAGCCTTGTTCTCCCCTCTCTCCATCACTCCCACCAGACAGCCCATTGCCAGGCATGTGCTCAGATGTGACTACTTCTCTCACAAAAAAAACAACAACCAGAGGCCTCGTTTTTTCACTTCTCTATCTGCTGCGATTGCTGTTTTCTCTCAGCCTCTCCAAAGCAAACCCTCTCAAATTTGGTTTGCTTCACAACCCTGCTGCTCCTGCTGGCTCTCCACCAGCACTGCTGCCAGGACCCTCTGCACGGAGAGATGGATTTTGTGAGCCCTGCTGCTCCCCGGGGCTGAGTCCCACTTATAGGCACTGCCAGCACAGGGCTGGAGACCACTTTAAGACCCATTTGTGGTTCGTGCAATGCTCCAAGTGTGTGACCAAGAGGGTCGCACCCTTGTTGCTGCCTCCGCTTTATCTTCTGTTTGCACGAACAATAAGCTTTTACACAGCTCTCCACATTCCTTCCTTCCTTCCCCCATCACCTTTTGAAAGCCTCCAGCAGTTCCATCATGCTCCTGCACTTGGACAAAAGCAGCGGCTCGCAGCGCTGCCAGGCCGTTTATCTTTTTGGCAGACTGGCCCCCGGAGATAAGAGACAATAGCAGGAGGACTCGGCTATTTGATAAATAAAATGCTAGAGGCAGTGGTGGGAAGGGATATCAGAGGTCTCCTGTCCAGCCTATGGGATTGCTGCCAACTTGAGAAGGTCTCAGAAACCTCTGTGGGCTCCCAAGCCCCACTTCCTCCGATTGAAGCCTGGCTCTTCCACATCACTGCAGCAGATGGAGGCTGCAGCAGATCCAGCCTGCACAATGGCCACGAGAATTGGGATTTCTTTCTGGCTTACAGCTCAGTGGAAGCCCAGTGAATGGCAAAGTCAAATCTTCGGTACAAAGGAGATTTTGCCTCCAAATTGCAGGTTCCTTTTCCAAACTGCAACAGCTACTCCATGAATCATGGCAGATTGCCCTATAAAGCAGCAAACCAATTTATTTTCCTCTGACTTCTTTTCAGAGGTAGCCAATTGTACTCTGTACTTTTTACTCCAATTTGTTTCCTGTTGCAAACAAATATCAAGGAAACAGTGAGCCCAAACATTTTCGGATTTTCCGGTGCTCTAACAAGCGATGCAGAGCAGGATCCCATAATGAGAAGCGTGCAGCAAGCAAAGGGAAGGCAGCATTAGCAGCTCCCGCTGCCTTGTATGCTCACACAGCATCTCAGTGTGAGAAATGAAGCTGCTAATGACTGGAAGTGAGTGAGCAATTCCTGTTGTTTAAGGAAAGATTTCCATAATGTCCAAACGCTGTCCCTGTGGGCAAAATCCAGAGGGAAAATGCGGCTGCTGGTGAGGAGGGAAGCTGCTAATAATTCTTACTGCTTGCAGGTGGTCTCTCTGTCTCTGCTGTTTCCTTGGCCTCTCTTTAAAGCTGTGCCTTTCTCCTTGCCTTGCATTTTCTGCCAGTGCCTTTGAGCATCTATGTGTGTTTGTGACAATGTTTCTCCGGCCAGCTCCCCTCGCACACTTTAATTACCTCCTGGTATTTCTGAAGGTATCCCCAGTGCTCTCTAATCCCCTCAATGTGCTGACTAGCTGAACCCCAGGAGATCCTCACAAGAGAAAAACCGCAGGATAAAAGCAAGCGATTTCAGGCCTCTGTTTTCTTAATTAGCAGCCTGTATGCCACAAGTCCACAGGAGAGGCTGTTTGACGTGGAGACTTTGCACTCGTGCTTAGAAATGAGCTCTCTGCCTTTTTGTAGCTCTTGGAAACTCTGCTGGTCCTTTTCTCGGTGTTCATTAATCACAATGCAACCTGTTGAGCATCAGTGGGGTGTGAGGATGGAGGATGGTACTGCAGTGCCCCACATGCTTCCCATGCCACTCTCACGGGTCTCAGGATGCTCTCCTGTACCGTTTGAACAAATAAGGCTCTGCATTCATAGAATCACTGAATGAATCATAGAATGGCCTGGGTTGAAAAGGAGCACAGTGCTCATCCAGTTCCAACCCCCCTGCTGTGTGCAGGTCGCCAACCAGCAGCCCAGGCTGCCCAGAGCCACATCCAGCCTGGCCTTGAATGCCTGCAGGGATGGGGCATCCACAGCCTCCTTGGGCAACCTGTTCCAGTGCTGACACTTCAGCCCTTGGGACAGCTCAGGAAATCACTCTTCACTTGCATGTTATCAGAGATTTGTGATGGGGAATGGGGTCAGATTGTGCTTAACTGGCAGTGCAGGTGGGCATCTGGCATTGCTGGAAGAGATCAGGGCTGCAAGCTTAACACCAGGTGCTGCATCCTCGTATTAGACATCCAGCAGAGCTAGTGGGCAAGGTGCAACTCAGCTGCAGCATCAGATGCTGTTTAACAGCACTTCATTCAGATATTCACATTAAGGCATCCAGTTTCCCTATAGTTTAGCTGTTCCCTCTCAGCTGCCTTCTCAGATGCAAATAATCCCTAAATGCCTCCTTAGCCCCACTTTGCCTTATCTGCCGTGTGCCTTTGGTGTGCTGTAAATGACACAACCCGCCTGCTCGTGAAAGCTGACATTTTCAAACCTGATTTTTAAATTGTAAAATACATGGCACGTGCCTTGCCAAAATCAGATGAAATCAAGTTAGTATCTAAAATGTTAAAATTACCATTTACATTTATATCAGGAATTAAAGCAAGAGGCTGCAGGCTGCACGGTTTGCAGGGATGCTAGCAGGAAACCCACAACCATCCTCACCCAAGCATACACACACACATCAGTCTGCTAAAGGTATTATTTAAATGCTGTTCGCTTGGCATCTTAGTGAATTTGCAATATTAAAAGTGACATTAACATCATAGGAGTGAAAGGTTTCAAATCTCTTCCAACAGAAGAGAAGAGAATAGAGAATACATCTCCATGCAAGTACTTTATCTTCCTTTCTTCCATTAAGCAAGTAAGGATATCCATAAAACAAAAAGGCATGCCAGTAACTCAGCATAAAGCTGGTGCTTCAACTGGAAATTCAACATCTTTGTGCTGGGGGAGATGTTAGTTCTTTGGTTTCATGTTAGAGCTTTGTTCTCAAGTCAAGCTTTGCCTTAGTTTGGCCCACTCTAAAATTACATACATGAGGTTTAGGCAGTACGGATGCCTATGAATCATAGAACCATAGAATGGCCTGGATTGAAAAGGACCACAATGCTCATCCAGCTCCAACCCCCTGCTGTGTGCAGGTCGCCAACCAGCAGCCCAGGCTGCCCAGAGCCACATCCAGCCTGGCCTTGAATGCCTGCAGGGATGGGGATCCACAGCGTCCTTGGGCAGCCTGTTCCAGTGCCTCACCACCCTCTGGGTGAAAAGCTTCCTCCTAATGTCCAACCTAAACCTCCCCTGTCTCAGTTTAAGACCATTCCCCCTATGCCCCATTTCCAGAAGAGATGGAAACCTTCAGGGACACACAGGCAAAGGTATTGAGGCACTTAACTCCTACAGGATATGGGAGATAATATATGTAACTGCACAGCGTAATAATGACAAACCTCTTCGGTAACAGTGAAGGGACTCTTCAGAAAGAGCTAAGAGAGGACGTTTAGATTTCAGATTGAAGAAATGTAAAACAAAGCCTCATACCAACAGCCTCAATTGCCCTTAGCATCATTTTCAGTTACGGTGCCTACGGAAGGTCAGCTGCCTGCATACCCCTGCACCTGCAAGCCACATCTGGGAAGGAAATTGGGTATCTAGGATGCAAATTAGCACTTCAGACTTTGAAATGCTGACTAGTGCCTATCTGCTTCTTTTGGCATCAAAAAACCTTGAAATATCTGCAGTGTATTTGGTTACTTCTAGAGCAAGGATTTTAACAGGCAATTTAAGTCAATCTGTCATACTTTGCACCAAAATGGATGTCAGAGACAATGTCCCAGCTAAGGCAGCTGCAATTTGGAGCTGAGAGCAGATGACTTAAATGGCTCAAAATATATTGCAAGCACTCAGCTGACAATGCCCCACTCTTACAGCAACCTTAAGTGAAGTCCACCAAATGATGGGGATCACTAAGCAGGATGCCCAGAACTGGGCACAGAATAACTGGCGTGGCAGCAGACAGCCTTGTTTTACTTTAGAGAGGCTTTACACCGAAGTAAGCATCCTGTAAGCTGCTTTCATTAATATGGATTCAAAACTGAGTAGTGCTTATTGGCCTGAATGCAGGTCTGTGTTGTCCTGGCAGTGTGCTTCAGTGCTGACTCACGTCTGGTACAAAGACAGGCAGAACTTCAGAACTCGCAGAGTTATTGTAAGGCTGTAAGATAAAGCAGCAGTTCAAATAGATGGAAAAAAGCAGGTGCTCTCTCTGCTCTCTTTAGGTCTGTCTGAGTCAAAGACAGCTTCTGAGGCAAAGACAGCTCTGGGCAGCCTGGTCTGGTGGTGCACATAGCTGGGGTGTTGAAACTAGATGATCACTGTGGTCCTTTCTAACCCAGGCCATTCTGTGATTCCGTTCTATGATTCTGTGACTAATGATGGTCCCACCAGCTCACAAAACATAAGCATGAACCGAGCACCATGTAAGCCCTGCTGGTGTAACTGAGATGGAACCTTTGGGATCCATCAGATGCTCTGGAAAGCCCATAAAGTGGAATTTTCTGAGCTATTTGTTCTTCTATCCTGAGTGAACACACCGTAAGAAGAACTTTGCTCAGCAGGCCCAAGCCAAAAAGGAAAGCAAGGATGTACAGAAGAATATGAATCGCTAAGGCAGAAAGCCAGACAAGCTATTTCACACTACTGAAACTTTCTGGGCCCAGAGCTGGCTTGAATTTGGGGCCCAAAGGTTCAGCTTAATGTATGCTTTGTTCCTTTTCAATGCAAGCTGCTCTAGAAGTATTATAAAGACTTGACAGAACTCAAAAGCTGTTGACCCTCTACAATAACCGAATCTATCGGCTTTCCATTGGAGAACTGCTCTTTGATTGAGGTTTCCACTTTTTTATTATTATTATTATTTTACAGATGTCAGATCAGCTACTCTGCTTTGTGACTGCAGAGAATAAAGGAGGATGGCAGATCCTGCACTTCCCAGCTAAGTGCTTTTGATCACTGGTCAACACAGTGATGAATGCTTTTCCATTGCACCCTTCATCCCATGCATTTTCAAGGCTGCTTAGAGGTGGGAAGGCAAGAAGAAAGAATGCTGCCATCCGACAGAATTCAATTTCCTGAAAAAAATAAATCTTTTTTTTTTTCTTTTTTTTTTTCCCCGTGACCTAAATGGAAAACATATTGTTCTGAAAGTGCTGTTCAAACTGAATTACCGAAACCTTTTATCAACAAAGAGACCGTCATATATCAGACATCTGGTGTGGATGTCAATTATAATAATTAATTAGACATCTCCCCAGATGCCTGACACTACATTCTGTCAGCAGATTTTTTGACTTCAATCAAAACTGCTGCTGCATTATGCATGAAACTCATGGAGTAGTTGGGAGTCGAGGAGATCAGCTACAAATCACAGCCACGCACACGGAAGGCCTCCTGGTTCTGATGGCTTTTACCACTTTTGAAGGCTGCCAAGTGAAGGTCACGTGCATTGATTTCTTTTCTATCCTTAATGTTTTCAAATGTTTCACATTCTTTCACGCAGACATTCAAAGGACTGGTGAGGAATAACGTTTTTAAACCAAAGCTATGGGCCACTTCGTCCCTGTGGTGGGGAAGAAGGAAGTCCCACCTGCAGTCACCTGCAATCTGAAGTGCAACCACAATGGAGCATCTTTATCCATTCCTCCTGTGACCAGGAGCAACACTGGAAGGAGATAGAAAAAGATGGCCCTGCATCGTTTACTTCCCTGTTCTTTTAATTCTTCCTTCTTTTTTTCCATAATTAAATTGAAAATAAATCAATTCTTGGGTTATTTAATTAACTTACAACACAACTTTTTTCTTTTTTTTCCAAAAATGCTCTTGTTTTTCCCAAAATAGAGCCCTACTTGATTCAGGAAATCACTCCAGTCCACCCCAGTATCCATATACATGCAGCTACACACAGAGGAAAACATCTTAAAGATAGGAAACACTTTAAGTTTCAGACTAAGAGCAAACACCTTTCCAATACACGGGCCCTTATGCAGTGCTTTGGTCCTCTCTCTTTAACGAGAATTTGTTGCATTCAGAGCTGCAGACTGACAGAAGCCTCCATTTGGAAACATTTTGAAGCAGGGCAAAATTAAATTCTGGTGTAAGTCCCTGGGTTATTCCTGTATTCACTGGGGCAAAGATTTCTGCCCATCTCGTGTTTGTTCTGTGAAGTATTTAGCACATGTTTGAACAGCATGAAATGATAAATGAATATGTAACTACATACACTCGCCTCTCCGGAGCTAGCAAGTTTCTTTCACTTGAAGGATTTGCCAATGAAAAATAGAATTACAAACAGCATGTGCATTTTCAGAAGAAAAAATATTCATAATAATCCACGTGTTTCAATATTTCATGGAAGTGTCGGGGTTAGTCTCGGTTTCAAGTCAAAGAAAGAGAGAACACGTTTAGATTGATGTGGATGTGCTTTGAAATAAAGAGCTGGGAGGTGGTGGAGTCACCGTCCCTGGTGGTGTTTAAGAGGCATCTGGATGAGGTGCTATGAGATGTGGTTTAAGTAGCTTAGTGGTAGTAATGGTGGTAGGATGGTGAATGGTTGCAGTTGTGATCTTGTAGGTCCTTTCCAACCTTGTGATTCTATGAACTGGAAGAGAAGCAAAGTCCCAACAAACAGAACAGGAACAGATTGCAGGAGCGTAGCGTGAGATGCAGCCCAGACCCTCCTACCAACACCTGCAGGAGGTCTGGGATGGTTTCTTTTGCTGGGATGGCTTTTTTTCCAAGAAAACTCCTCTTTGTCATTTGTGGAATGAAGGATGTTTCATGTCTGGCTCATGTCCACAGGGGGTGCTCCCAAATTTAATCTGCTGGTTAATAATTGCAATTAATTAAGGTTGGGGATTTAAGGTGGATTAGTTCAACTGCATTAAACCACTGTGTAAACACTTGTATTTAGGAGAGGAGCTGCCTAAACTTTGCTGGTTTGTCCTTGGGCTTGCTAGTATGCAAAGAACAGGAAGAGGAGAATTTGTCATGCACTTCCTTTCCTTGTGGCTGTTTTTTTATGTGTCTCAGAGCAACTTTCTGCTGCTTACCCTGCTTTGGAAGCACAAAACTTGGTGTTGCTCTGGAGAGTCCCTGCAGAGCAGCTAATGCCCCAGAAATCCCTGCCATTTGCAGCAATTGCGTAAAAAGAAAATCTTTGGAACCTAAATAGACTGCACTGATTTACACCACTTCAGCTCTGAATAAAAGGGTCGAGCCAGAAGAGTTTAAAACAATTTAACGAGTGTATTTGGCAGGTAATGTCGTGTCATTTTCCTCTAAGCCTTTTTTTTCAGGAGCAGCCCTGCAGCTCCTGATGCTGCTGGCTGTGTGGCACGAGGTGCTCAATGCGATGGGCAGCACTGCTGGGCTGATATTTCCATTCTCTTCTGAAAAACAGAGCCCACAGTGCACTGCACTGCAGAGTGGAGTTTCTTACTAAATCATCACAAGAATCATCTCTATTCAGGCAAATGATGCAGAGCTCGGAGAAATAAGTCACAAGAGTAGGGAACAATCTGGAGAAGACTTTCCAAGAGTTTCCAGCTCTCTGGAGGATGCAGATGTTTGTGCTCATTTATGTAACACAGATGTATGTCAGCATGCCGCAAACAGATGCAAAGTTCTGCCAGGTCCCAAGCTTTTGTCCCCCATTTCTGATCTGTGCACCCACCCTCGTCTGATGAACACACAAGAGATTAAATACACGTCGTTTATCTCCCAGAGTTCTTAATTGCTGTGCATTTTTAATCTTGCTTCATGTTTGGATAGAAAGCAAAAGCACTCCCGAAATGCCAAACACGTAAATAAAATGAAACAGAGAAGTGCAAGGAAGAATGATTACTTTGGACCCTCTGGAGTCATGAATTAATACTGAGCCCAGAAACATTCAACAATAACAATCACCAGCACTGCCATTGAGAATAGAAATGTCTATTTTTTTCCTTTGCTAAAGACAGACAATTCTCCAGTAACTTGCACCCAAAATTCCACCAGTCAATTAATGACCTTTGCCTCTGACATCCCTTCCTTCAAGGTTTGCCTGGTTATTATTTTCAGTGCTTAATCTTTCAGAGCGATTTGTGTCTCCTAATAACGGACTTGTTTTGCTATCAGTCAGCTCCAGGACTGCTGCAGCTCTTCCTTGAAAGCTTGCCTTGCTCACCAAGCGACTTCAAATACCATTCTGTCTCAGGCGGGGAAAAAAAAAAAAAGCCCCCCAAATCCCATATTGCTCCTTACAGTTTTATTACTTAGGAAACTGAAGAGAGAAAATAAAGGTCAGAAGAACTTTAAAACAACAGTAAAGTCAAGAGGACAGGAGAGTCTTAAAGGAAGTTACAAGCTTGAAATTACAGACATTTTTTTTAGGATGTACCAAGACATTTCCAACGAAGCACAAACCCTATGATTCCCTGCTCGACCCTCGCAGCCCAAGGGAAATTACTCAGAATTATCTCTCTCAGCTTGTCAAGAGAAAGCAGCTTATGAAATGTCAGACATTCACACGGTGCAGAGGAGACTGTAACCGAGAACCCCACGAGTGCTTGACTGGACATGGAAGGAGCTTCATAACCCCGCTGCCTCGGGATCACCTTCCTAATCTCTTCATTTATATACAGCAGCACTCTGCTGAGCATCCTCAGAGAACCAGAGCACCTACATCTGTACACCACATCGTGTGATAATGAACCATGCACCTCTCACTGCTGTGCTGGTCCCAGAGCCCAGGGCCCACAGAACAGCCTCTCACCAGCTGTGGGATTTAGTTCCCCACCCCCACCAGACTCACCAGGACACAGAGGGAAGGATGTCCCCAGGTCCTGGTTAGTGGGTTGTCTTCAGAGGAGAACAAGAATAACCAGGATAAGTCCAAAGGAACGATGCATGCTTTTGGAATTTGTTGTGGGTTGTTTCTGTTGGTGGTGGTTTTTGATTTGTTTTGTTTTTCCCAATGCAGAGAATCACAGAATGGCCTGGGTTGGAAGGGACCTCAAGAATCACAAAGCTCCAACCTCCCCACCACACGCAGGGACACCAACCTCCACATTTAATACCAGACCAGGCTGCCCAGGGCCCCATCCAACTTGGCCTTGAACACCTCCAGGGATGGGGCATCCACAGCCTCTCTGGGCAAAAGACAATGGCAGATCCATGAGAAAGTAAAACCCAGCAGTTGTCCGAGTATGAAAATCCTGGGCCTTAGGGCTGTGTAATTTTTGTAACACAGCTCATCAGCAGGCAGAAGGATGGGGAAGACCTTAAACAATCTCCTTGGAGCTCCTCCCTTTGCTGCCTTCGTGCAGGTGCCCATCCATCATGTCCCTACAGGCTCCTTCTTCCCTTCTGCCTTTTCACAGGGCATCCTAGCAAATGGTGATGAGCTCTTTTGATCCCACTGCTCTCCAATTCCAACTGAGCTACCAAAACAACTCTGCACTACCACCAATACCACCATCCAGCCTTCAGTGTGAAACTGCTGACAGAACACCAGCCACAGCCAGTGAAATGTTTCATTAATTACCATAATTGATATCAATAGCAGATGTCAGCCTTAATGAATGAGAGAAGTCACTGCCAATAAGAGACGCAAGGAGGAAGCCTCCAGCCTCTGAGTTCTGACTTCCCAGTGGCATTTTTCTGTGGGTATGAAGGTCTGCCCACCTCCCTGTCACCAGGTGAAGGCTGATGTTCTGCAGATGGGGCTGGGGAAGCAACAGCAATACAGCAGCAGAGAATGGCTCTGCACGGTGGATGGAGGGCAACACTATGGGGGTTTACCTGCCCAACTTTTCATCCCTGGGGGAGCAGCATTGCTTTTAGGAGGCAGACAGCAGCAGCATCATGAGGCCTCTGCACCAGAGCCAACCTTGTCCTCATGCTCATGAGCCGCTCTGCAGTAACAAATTAGCAGCTGAAGCCTCTCATCAGCAACACAGCTCTGCTCACAAGGAGATATCTGTTCCTAAAATCGTGAGGGAAAATGATTTCATAAAAGGTTTTCAGGCTCTTGAGTGTCTTGGCAGACTCCTTTTCAACTTTCCTAAGCAGAAAATCATGTGATAAAATAAGGCTAGAAGTGTTTTGGGCAAGTTTTGCACAACTCCGTATTTTTCTTTGGGCCAAATGATTTGATACCAAATACTTCCCTGCTTTGTTCAGTTATTCTGTTTTTACTCATGGGATAAAAGTCTCTCTTGCACATCCCTCAAGGTTCGCACTTCTGCAGAAAGCATACAAATAACTCTGAAATGAGAAGGAAAGGTACGCACTGAAAATGTCATTAATAAAATTAATGCTCATCTAAAATCTTATCAGAGCTAGAGCAATCAGGGCACTTGATCTTATGTCTTGGGCAGCTCTAAAGTCTTTCATTACTGGGCTCATTGGACCAGAGAGGCTACAAGCCCATACATCTGAATACAGATGATGTACAATTTATGGGTTCGTGGCCTTCCCACTTAACCCAAGTTACTGGCCCATGATAGGGTTTGCCAACCTTGCTGTTTCAGGCAGGAACAAACATTTTATATGCTGTCGATTTAGCAAACCTGTTCTCCTGATTCCTTCCTCCCCCCTTTCACTGGTTGTGTTCATTAATCATTCCCTACTGTCTCCCTGGCAAGACGTGTTAATTTTTATAGGGCTTGCTCAGCAAGTCTTCAGCAGCAGCTTGTTCCCAGGGCAGTGGAGCGTGGATACCTTGTTGAACTGTCAAGTGGGGTTTTGTCCAAGGGCACGTTCCTTCAGGGGGTTAGGGACCATAGGGACCAATTGCTGCTTCTACAGCACTACGCAAGACCTTTGCTGGGTGGAAGGCAGGGGAGGCATCCCATGGGTAGCAGTACCTTGGGATGCTCTTAGCCCAGACATTGCCATACTGGTAGAGTTTGCAGGTCTCTGGCAATGAAAGTGTGGCCATAGCTCAACAAAATAAGACGGCCTTTGGGTTTGGCTGCTGTTAAATCTACTGCTTGGCTAGGTGACTTTGGGCAGTCTACCAGGTCTCCCCCTGCTCCTGCTCCCATGACTTTACTTCAAAGAGCTACTTTATAAGGATAACATCACTTCAACATAATCCTCCTGGAATTGTATTTGTGCTTGTAACAGAGGAAAAGAAACCCAACTGCTAAAGTGGGACTTATTGCCCAGAACACCCCAGGCTGAAAGCAGGGACAGCAATGCAGGTACTTGGACTCTGCTGTCCTTGGACAGTGTACAGTAACCTTCTACAGAAATCCCAGATCCTATCAAAGCAAAGCTGCCCCATTCAAAATAGCAGAAAAGAGCCTATAACTTTACAGCTACTTGAGCAAGCTTTACATTAATGTCATCTAAATGGAGGAAACTAAAAAAGAATGGGAGAAAGGGAACATCAATTACACTGTATTATGGCAGGGTTTGGAAACACAGAGAGGAAGACAATGGAGGACACACCAAGGAAATCTGTGGGTTCTGAGACAGCCAATGCAGTAGCCCTGAAATATTTCTCTTTCCTGCAGCTACACTAAAATACAAATAAAGAAAAAGAAATTTTCTTGACTGAAGCCTATTGCTAACACTTGGAGAGGAAGATCAACGTCTGTAATGCAAACCTGTGTTTAAGCTGGCCAGCCAAGGGCAGATCAGCCAACAACCTCAATACTTTTGTTAGGAAAGGATCAGTCACCCTCTGGTGAACTCATCTCTTGCTGCACAACCACAGAGGGAACAGAGAAAACCTGATCTTAGTGTTGCATGAACAGAAAGGTTTTGGTTGGATTTTCTGGGACAAGCAAGTGGCTGCATTGACAGCCCTTACTTAGAAATGATCGAGGAGTCGGATTATGAGTCAGGGGAAGACTGGAGCCAAACTGGCAAAGCAATTGCAAGTCTCTCTGTAAGTGTGTGAGTGAGAGTGCGTGCAAGACAGCAACTCGCCTTCCCTCAGTGACTTGGATTGATGGCCCTCTGCTGTTCCCGTCTTTGAAGAACCCACCAGTCGATACTTCACTCCTTTGTGCCCAGTCATCCCATCATCTGTGTGCTTGGCACCAGTTCCCTTAGGTGTAAATAAGAATTATTTCTTAGGCTGCCAGTCCTTCTGCCTGGAAGACACGAGGTTCATCCAGCCTCCAGCATGCAGCTGGATCCCTTTTCCTTTCTCTCACAGCCTTTGGTACATACTCCTTTGCTGACCTTTTTCTTGGCACGTTTGCATCTACAGGGAGGTCGCTGACCTGGAGAATGGATGCAGGACAGATGCATCCTGACAATGCCTGGTTAATAGCAGAGAAGTCAGCCCTCTTGTTAGCAGTTGAGCGTGGTCTCTCCATGGGTCAGCCCCATCTCCCCTTTCACTGTGAAGCCTCGTGTGCATTTTGGCCATAGACCACAATTCCAGTAAGTTTGAGAGAGCTGTAGAAGGGGAAGGCTACTTTACCCACAGCTATGGGGAACCATCCCTACAGGGCAAGGAGCTGAGGTTCACCCAGGCTGAGAAATAAAGTCCCTGGAAAGCTGCTGGCAGAAGGAAAGCACAGCTCAGGGTAGAGAAGTCAGATTAATTGGGCTGGATGGTGATAGGCAATGAACATGACAGCAGTTAGCACTTCCAGAGCACTGTCCATACCTCCCTGAGGGCCACACTCAACACATCACCATTAACATCTCCAAAAAGAAGGCATTCCATGAGCAGCAAGATGTGCTTCTCGTGCACGTGTGCCCTATGAGGGCAGTGCCTTAATGTAGGCACTTAACTCCATAATAATATTACTGTTATTATTATACTACTACTGTGCCTGTTACAGCACTGTAGCATTTGATTCCAATTGCTGCTGACATTTTGAAATGTGCTGATACAAAGAAACTGCATCTCCCACAGCTCCTTCGGACTGCTGCTAAGGGCTGCATCGCTCCCATGAAGCCTGCAGATCTGCCAGCAGGCTGTTGTGTCCCCAGCTCATCCTGCAGGGCAGCCTCTGGTGCTCACGCCTGTTTATCCCATGCACAGATGCTGTTTTCTCTCATTCCTCTGGCTTCCTTTACATCTCACAAAATCACTGGCCTGATGCAACTGCTTGCTGTCTGGTCTCTGATCCTGCTAGCTCCATGCAGAGGCTCTACTGTTTAATCAAGGCATTGTGGGACTGATGGCCCAAGCCAAACCCTTCAGTGGTTAAGCAATGCGTTGGACAGGAAGGATATCTTGCTGCCCACACTCAGGTTCTGGAGCAGCTGAATGACATTCAACACTGAAAACTCTTTGCTGCCTTCAGCTGTGATTTCATGCCAAAATATCATGGCATGCAAATATCTGCAGAGCCAGGCGTGCTGGACGTCAAGCAGACACCGACTGCTGCCTTCCCAGCTGCAGTTCAGTTTGTCTCTGCGAAGACAAAGCCATCATCAGGAGTTCCAGAGACAGGGAGAAGGGGGCACAAGGCCAATGTTGGTTCACCGCTCCAGGAACACGCAAGGAACTGTGATCAATAACAAGCAAACTTGTCATTTGGAGTCTCCAGATAACTCTTGGTGCTTGGTGCTGTACAGACTATTGATATGAACAAGCTGGTAAAGGATCTTGCTCAAGGCTACCCAGAACAGATTTGTTTTGTTCAAGAGAAGGAGCCAAATTTGACAGTACTTTGTCTCCTAGACAACATCAGACAATTCGTAGTGTTGACTTGCCTGGAAAAAAGCTCCCAGGAGACCTGGAGCAACAAATCCTTCCCATCCTCGCTCACACAGCAAGCCTCCAAAGATGGGTTTGTTTGCATGGTTGTCTTACTGGGGCTCTCCTTTTCCTGGCCAGATCTCTGGGTGGGCATCTCCACTCCTGCTGGCAACATCTCACCAAAGTGCAGAGAGCCAAAGAGCCAGAAAAGCAGGGCTGTGGTCAGCATCTAAGAAACAGAATGCCCTCCAGACCACAAAGCTCTGCACTGGAAACAGGCAGTGAGGCTGTTTCTCTGTGAGCTTACACTGAAAAGAAAACTCCAACCACGCAACACATTACTCTGTGCCTGCCTTACCTATTTATCAACTTCTTGTGGAATATCTTTGTTTTTTCTTGTGCTGCCATTACTTTGCCTGCCTAACCACTCGTCTAATGAAACAGCTCTGCATTTCTCTTCATTACTCCTTCAGCCACATTTCGTATTTCTTATACAACACACACACATTCCGTGTTACCTATGATGCATATATCCACTTATTTTTACACCTTTCTTTTATTATTCTGGTCTCTATCTCAAGACTGACACCACACCCTTCTGTCTTGTCTCCAGAAAAAAGAACCCCAGCAAATCAATCCTCCAACAAACACGGAGCCTAAAGCCCAGCCCCCCGCAGTCTGCTTCTCTGCAGATTTTTTATGCCTTTTACTTGATCGTTTTATGCATCTCAAACATCACTGTTTTCTTCCCTTGAACATCCCAAAGCGTGTTGTGTGGGGAAGAAAGTTGTGTGAAAATCACTTGAAAATGAAAGCCACAAGCTATATTGTGGTAATAGCCCATTATATCTCTCCTCATATTTACTTCATTCAGCAACTTTTGACTTGATTTGACAATCAAAGTTAATGCTCTGATATACATATACACATCTACATGTATTTTCCCTTTTATCCCTTTGATTAGAACTGTGAACATTTTCAAAGATTTAAATTGAGGAAAGTGACTAATGCAGATCCTTCTGCTGGCTGCAACGTTAGCTTCGACTGTCTGCTAATAGCTCCAAGCATTGAGCTCAGCCTTCCAATGCAAAGACAAAAATGCCTGCCTGGGAGATACCTGAACAGCAGTGGGCTCCATACTGCTGGGTGTGTGAGGCAGGAGATGTGTGATGGCACAGGGTGTGTTGGTGGCACAGGGTGCTGATGGCAGTAAATGTGATGGTAGCAGGAGTTGTGTGATGGCACAGGATGCGTTGGTGGTAGGAGATGTGTGATGGCACAGGATGTGTTATGGGACAGAGTGTGTTGGTGGCACGGGGTGTGCTGGTGGCAGATGTGTTGGCAAAGGATGTGTTATGGCACAGGATACATATGCCATGGGATGCGTTGGAACCATCATAACCAGAAAGCCCAGTTTTGCCACAGCCTACACACATCATGGGGATGCATCTCTCGCAGTCGCATTTCTGATGTGCAATATTTTGAAACCACTTGTTTCCATTTTCTCATTTTGTTTCAAAGATGTCAAAGCCCTTTGATAAGAGAAGAATGGCTCATCACCACTTTCTGGTTTTGTTTCGGTTTTCTTTGTAACTTTTTATTCTTTAGAATCCCTTTATTGTTGGAAACGTAGAGTTTCAGATATGAAGTCTTCTGTTATGGTCTCAACGAGAAGGGGTCTGACTTCATCAAAACAAAATGACTCCACAGGAGTGGAGAGAACAACTTCAATAGCTGCAGAAGAATAGGGACGGAATTTTCATTACTTTTGAAATCTTCCAGTTTGAGCTTTTTATTATTTTTGTAATCATATTTCTACAGTATTTGTATTATTTCTAGGCTATTTTGATGGCCAGGAAATAAATTAATACAGAAATGTCAGAGTTTCCCACAGATCTCAAATCTTAAATCCCAACTATTTCTACAGAGTGCACCCAGTGCTCCTGGGATGAGTTTTATCGACTTTTTTTAACATAAAAACCCAACAGCTGCACCACCCAGGTTAAAAATGGGCATCTGTATAATTTATTCTAAAAGCTGAGGGCCTCCAAAGTAATACCTGGAGCAGATTCACATCTTCTCCAGAACATCTGGATGGCTCTCAGCAGTCTGTTAAGTTCTATATGGGAAAGAACAACTGGGAGAGAGCCCAATCCCACCTGGAGGTTTTTGAAGCTGTGAGAGCTCCTATCACTGGCCACGTCTTTGTCAGTGATCTGTGCCTGACTTAGGAACAGGAAACAGGGAAAGATGTTTGTTGTACGTTGAACAGAGAGGCAGAACAACCTCAAAACCCAAATGAAAACCTCCTCAGATCTGCAAAGGGCTCAGCAGTGAGGTACAGACACACTCTTTGCTCAGGTTTGATCTGGGTAACCTCTGTTTCTGTGTATTTAACCTGAACTGCACTGTGTAGCGTGAACCCTGCATCGCCACACCCAAATTAACCAAACCTTGTTGCTCATTACTGGCCAATCTACATCACAATTCCAAAAAACACAATGACTGAGTACGAACCCACATTCAAGCCTCAGATATTTCAGGCATCGACTGCTGAGTAAAACAGCGTTTCAAATTCTGATAGCGCCGTGGTTTTTCGCTCCCCCTGATAACCAGCAGGGAAGAACCCATTTTCCAACAGCAGCACTTTGGGAGTCCCACTGAGCTGAGAGACCCCACTAACTTAAATCCATGGGGAAGCTGAGGAGCAGTGCAGAAGCTGGGGGGGTCAGTGGGTCTCCGGCTGCTTCAGGCTGCCCACAGCCCCCCTCCTCTGTCCTTCTAAAAGTATGATATCAAAAATCAGCAGCACACATGGCCCTACTGCTGCAGGGCTCACCTGTGTGCCGTGAGGCTGATGGTGTTATTTACACTTCCCCAGACATTTGCCTTTTTCCCTGCGCCTGAAACAGCTACAAGTCCCCATCCCTTCCCCTGCAGCATCTGCTGTGCCAGCTGTTCCCCATCCCACAGATCGCCCTGCCTTGGTGCACGTTGACACTTGTCCGTATTCAATCACATCTTCATTTCTTCAGCTCCGTTCTCCAATTTGTCATGTTTGCCTTGCATGCAGTCTGTGTTCTCCAGCACATCTGGCTCTCTTCCCATCATTATACAGCTCCCAAACTCTGTGCACCCAATCTCTGTTCTGCTATCCATGCCATTAACAAACACATCAGCTGGCAGCAGAATCAGAAGAGGTCCCAAGGCACCCGCAATTTCATTTCTGACATCTCTCTCTTTAGCCAAGATGGCAAATGCTGGTGCCTGGCAACTCTCTGCCTCTGCAAATTCATCACCCCGGTCAAAATTGATTGATGTGGTGGAGCTGTGAGCCCACATCTCCCATCGCCCTCATCTCAATGCCTCCCACTGAGCTCTCTGAGTGCTCCTGCTGGGCAATGATTTGTTTCTTGCTACTTCATCCTGTCCCTATGGGTCTCAGTAAAGGTGCTGAAGATCCTCAGAAACATTCTGTGCAGCAAAAGGAGTCAGAAATTTCGTGCTGCCTCTTTATCCAGTCCTGCCCGCTAAAAGCTGCCCACCAAGCAATGATTTGTTTCAGGCATCTGGTGTCCGAGATACCAAAACGCTGCTGTTTCTCCCCTATCCACTTTCCATTTAAGTGCTAACTACTGTAAGGAGAAAGCCTCTCAGAAAACAAACCAGGCAGGAGCAGTCTGCAGAGCTCTCCCAGCCATCAGCTGTGGCCAAAGAAACCACTTCGGGATTAAGTGCAAAACTGGGCTGCAAAGCCTGAAAGCTGGCAAACTATTGGAAAACATTAAAAAAAAATTCCTCCACCTTTTGGAGTGCCTGACACATTGACATGTTCAGTGTCAGAGCTCAGGTTGTGGCTCTGGAAGAAGATATGCTGGATCCCAACCCCTAATTACACCCTGGCCAAGCAGCTCAAGTTTTATTAGTGCAGCTGTCAAGCAACAGCCTGACATGGCTCACCTTGGAGCCCAGCCTCCCCAGCCCTGACCCTGCAGCATGCCCAGCCTCCTTCCAAGGTAAAGCTGAGCCTTCACTCCTGAGGAGTCCTGGACTGGGCTATTCCATCTCAAAGTTTCTTAGAAAGCACTTTCTGCATTTATTACTATTGTTTTTTAAATTTAATTCACGGAGTTTATATAATCCAGCTACTTCTTCCCCTTGGTGGCATGGGGCAAAGCTAAGGTCAGACTGTTTTGCAAACAATACAGATCTTAAACTCAAATTAAGGTGGGAGCTTTACCTTGTGCTGAGCTCAGTTTCCCTTGGAAATGCCAGAGCCCATCCAGGTACAGAATCAGAAGGTCTCTGATTTAAATTAAGTTTAAATTATGCATGCAACTTCCTGGTATTGACGTGCTCTAAGGTGCATCATCCTGCAAAAGATGAAGGCTTGGAGGATTTGAAGAGGGAGGGTGCTGGGAAGGAGTTTGGGGAGGTAACAGCTTGATTTACTGAAAATAAAGTGCTTCCATCACATGCAGTTCAAGAGTTGTGGTGTTTTTTCCTTTTGACAACAGTCAGCCTGCTATTATGCTCCCCGCTGCACAGTGTTTAATACAGAGCTCTGCCAGAAGTTGTCTATTAGGTGAATTATCACAGCAAAAGAGTCGTCTGCTGGGGAAGCAGGCGCTGCTCTGGGGGAGAGGAGATCAGGGAGGAAGGATCTGAGCAAGTGCCATTCTGCCAACGCGTTGGAGCAACACGCTGCAACGTGAAAACCAGCCCCACTCACCCTCCCAGCACCACTGGGCGTTGTAACAGGAGTCAGCATTTCATCAAACAGCAAGAAATCCATTCTGCTAACAGACACCTCTGTGCCCAAACAGGAGCAGTGCTGGAAGACCCCGCAGGCACAGTGGGTCTCAGAAGACAAGAGTTTGCTCCCTGTGCTTCCCCTCTTGAGCTGCAGTTGAGATGAATGGAGCCCTGTTTGCAAACACAGCCCATGCACTTCCCATCTCTGGAAGTTCCAACCTCACAGCCCTCACCCCACTCAGCAGCAGACAAAATGCTCTCAGTTAAGACTGTTTCTTTCTCCTCCACACCCGTAGATTGGGATTGATCCAACAGACTTTGAGATGTCCCCTGAAAGTGGATCAAAAAGGAACTGGACAGAATTTATTTTTTATGTTTTAAATATAAGCTTAAAAAAAAAGAAAAGGATTCTTACATTATTTTTTTCAACTTTTTGCTTCGCAGGAAAAATGGAAATAATTTCACTTTGCATTAACTCCACCGTATTTTTATTTTCCATTTGGCCACTGAACCACAAGCGCGTGGTCTCTTAGCTCTCGCTGGCACCTATCTTTGTTCAATTGTTTTGGTTCATTGCCTCTATTTTCAAGAGAGAACCACAGCTTTCTAATTGCATCTGATGTGCTCATGGAGCTACTGAGCGGATGTCTGGGGCTGCTCTGGCTGGTGACAGGCTGTGTTGGTTTAATGCAGGAGAAAAGAACTGTCATCGGTCCATATTAGCTGTAATTTGTGTCTCCTTTCTATGTTTGGATCCACCCACTATGCACGCTCATGGCATTATACAGGAATCCCAGACTGAGAGCTCATTTTGTGAAGAAATGTTATCCTGTCAGAAATGCCACTTTATGATGAGTGAGATGCTGCTCAGGAACACATTGGCTTCAACCACACATCATTGGAAAAAAAAAGAACCACAGAATGGAACTGTTTTTATATTCATTTTGAAGCGATTTTTCATTTTACCTTTTTATTTTTTCCTTTCTGATCCCCGTTGGTATTAAAATGATACCCAGCTCCACCAGGGAAGGAGACATTTCAATCGTCAAAACCAGAAGGTTTGAGCGGTCCCCAAAGCTATCGCATTTCCTCCGAATTTTACATGAAATTTTTTTGGGGAAAAAAAAAACCCACAAATCCACCCCCAGAAATTAAAAAAAGAAGGAGAAATCGTGATGTCATTCAAAATAAGTCCTATGCAGGTATAGAAATCCCTCCTAAAGCCTCCTTTCAGTACCTGTAAGAAAGAACAGGACAGGCTCTACATCAGGTGTGCTGTGATAGGACAAGGGGCAGTTCATGGAATCATAGAATAGCCTGGGTTGCAAAGGAGCACAGTGCTCACCCAGCTCCAACCCCCCTGCTGTGTGCAGGTCACCAACCAGCAGCCCAGGCTGCCCAGAGCCACATCCAGCCTGGCCTTGAATGCCTGCAGGGATGGGGACCCACAGCCTCCTTGGGCAACCTGTTCCAGTGCCTCACCACCCTCTGTGTGAAATGGCTTAAACTAAAAGAGGGGAGATTTAGACTGGATATAAGGAGGAAGTTGTTTACAGTGAGAGTGGTGAGGCACTGCACAGGTTGCCCAGAGGTGGTGAAGACACCCAAAATCAGGCTGGAGGAGCTCTGAGCACCTAATGGAGCTGTGGGTGTCCCTGCTCACTGCAGGGGAGTTGGACCAGATGGCTTCTAAGGGTCCCTTCCAACCCAAATGATTCTATCATTCTAAAGCAGCACAAGCAAAGCACCTGCCAAGCTCACAGCTCCGCTCATCACATCTGCACAAGGATGCGTCATCCCCAGGGATAACAAATACCCCACTCCTCCCTCCACCTCTTGGCTCTCTGCCTTTCTCTCTCGCCTTGGGAGCTTTGACAGCCATGCTTTTGTCAAAACAGCAGCACTGATTTGAGCCGAGGCAAACAAGAACTGACGTGTGATTGACAGCAGCCCAAAGAGACGCACGGCTGGGCAGGCGGGGGTTACAGAGAGGGAGTAAATAAACAGAGACACCGGAGCAGTCAGACGTGTCACAGCCACCCCTGCAATAACTGGCTGCAAGTGTCCCTTGGTACGGGCTGGGTGTTCGAGGTTCCCATTTGTACCTTCTGTCCAGCAGCCAACTGGTTGGAGTCATCATGATGGGAAATTCCCCATTTAGAACTGGTTTAGGACATAGCCCTGCCCCCTAGCAGTCCTCCTGCTTGATCTTAACATTTATCAAGCACTCAGGGAACCTGGAGAAGAAAGACAGAGCACTGCATGTTGGCACGTGCTGCCTGGAGAGGAGCTGAGGACTGCTTGCTCCAGGTACCACGAATCCCCAAAGCCCCCAAGTGTCCCTGAAGGTGTTTAAGAGGAGGTGTGATGCGGCACAGAGGGATGTGGTTAATGGGCATGGTGGGGATGGGATGGGGTCGGACTTGAGTTGGAGGTCTTCTCCAACCTCAGTGCGTCTGTGATTGTGTGTGTGCAGCTCAACAGCAGCCCTGCTCTCCTCTTCACACAGCTCAGCCTTCAGAGGGGCTGAGTGGCAAACAATGCATGCAGACACGGGTGCAAACAAGGACTTCAGCAGAGAAACGAATAAAAGTCTTTGAAAGCTCAGTCTCCTCCCTCCTTCTTCACAAAGCGAACTTCCAGACTGAGAAGAGTAATTAGCCATTCCATCTTAATTACCAAGGGTAGAATTTCTTCCTTTGATTCACAGCATATGGAGCCATTCAAACAGTCCTCTGCAAATTACATGGTTGAACTCAACCTGAGCAGCTCGTCAAGCTAAACCCAGGTAGAAAAACCTTCTCAAAGGTGTTACTGCCCAGTGACCTGCTTCAGACGGGTCCATCTTGAGAAAGACATGACATTTCTCATTCCAAAAATAGCTATCATTTAGTGGTACGTTAGGTTAAGGCTTCCTTCAGTCAAAGTATAACCTTTTCAAAAGCTCTTACTTAAAGCCTCCCTACGTCAGGCAGTTGTGGAGTTCACTCCAGTGGTGCAGCTGGATGGTTGCAAGCCTGCTGGGTACGTGCTGCTCTCTCAGTATGTGCCTGGGATAAACCTAAGTGGGAACGACATGGCTATACCCATTTACCCACCTTACACCGAGCTTGTGCCTGTGTCGTTAAATGCGTGCAAATTAATTTCCAAGTGATGCACTAACCTGTAGTTTTCTCTGGTATAGAGGGTGAGAAGTGACACACTGCTGTGCTGGGAGCCCAGCAGGCTGTAGGACAAGCACGATGTCCTGTGCATCAACCCAAGGTCAGGATCTCACCTGGTCACTCCTTACAAACGGGATCTGTAGCAGTGATCCCCCAGCCTGACAAAGTGCCACATGAAGGCAGGGTGCCCCAGTGGGCATTCAGCTCCTCACCCAAGCTTCTGCCTTGAAATAAGTCATCAGATCGCTTCTGCAAAAGATTGTATGGGAATTGATTTCCCACCCCCAGACACAGGTTTTTGTAGTTGTTGTTGTTATCATGGCAGGTTTTTTTTTTTTAACAAGTCTATGGAAGCAATTCAAGCTTGCTGCTTCATTTCAGAGTCTTGTAGGGCAAGCCAGTCCTCTGATTTCAGTGACTCCAACCCCACTTACTGTGAGTGCTTTTTGCCGAGATGCTTTAAAGCTAGAAATCAATGTGTAGTTACTGTTTACCATGAAAATGAACATTTCAGCCTCTTACGCTAAAAGGGAAAGAAATTTTTGAGTCACCTGCCATTTAAATAGCATCTCTCATGCAGTCACTAATTTAATGCAAATCTCATATGGCTTCCTTGTATTTGTCATTTCAGTGTATTTTTGTGCTTGTAGTTTTTATGCTAATGAGCCTGCTCCATTGCTAACTAGGTCTTTACATCCATCATTTCAATGATACCAGTAATTACACAGTTATATATGGGTGCCTGTTCCATGCACTCAGCTTTCTGTCACCTCTTCTTTATTGCTGCCTGGGAGAAGTGAGTTCTCACTGTCAGACAGCAGTGGGGTTGTTTGCTGTGGTTCACTCCAACTCTGAGGTTGATCAATGCCAAAATTTCAGCTGATGCTCCAGGTGACAATAAACAGAACCTTGTGGATCTGAGTAAAATCTGGGAGATGTAGAATCATTTATGTTGGAAGAGACCTGTAAGATCATCAAGTCCACATGAGAATGGACAATAAGGACACAAAGCCTCACTTTGAGCTCAAGAGAAACGGCTCTTCTGTAACCCAGAGGTGCTGGACAAAAGCATCTTCCACCAGCAGACCCCATCCAGGCTGTGTCCAGGATTTATTGCTTAGGATCCGTTTGGCCAAGGAGAAAATGGATGAATCTGCATGGATAGAAGGGGAAGAGGGCCCTAATTCGTACACACAGGTGGAGAAAATAAAAGAAGAACATGGAGAACTAAGGCAGGGAATTGAGATAATGCCCTGTGGAGAGAGGAGACCTGGACAGCCTGTGCTCAGCCTGCAGCTTGGTTTCCCCATCAATAAGGGTTTCTCCCAAGACACTGGGTGCTGGGGTTGGCAGGGTCAAGGAGCAGACTGGGGAACTCCCTAATTCTCCCAAGCTGCCCAGAAAGACCTGAGGAGTCCAATATTTCCAGAAATCCCAGTTTTCTTCCTTCCTTCAGTCCTCCCCTAGCTAACACAGTCTGCTCTGTTCCTCTTCCAATACAGCACCAAAACTGGGGGCAAAGGCACCCTGTGGTACCAGCACAAATCCCACCCCCAGGTGACATTGGTGGAGGTGGAAAGCAGCCCATGTGCCTCAGCTACAGGATTGTTGCAGGAGGACTCTTTGCAAGAGAACCAAGCAAACTCCCTGAAAGCCTGCAAAGAAACATGACACGCAATCATTTCCAGGCACGTTGAGGAGAGATTAACGTGCAGCCCTGAAAAAAATATAAAGTTTCATTTTGTCCTTGGTGCTCTTGACAGAAGAATCGTCTGCAACTTACTGAAATGCCGGGGAAAGCCAAGATGAGCAGCTGATGGCTTCAGCATCCTTATGGATCAGGAATGAGGATGACTCCCCTACCCTTCTGCTTTGATAGAGATAAGGCAGAAATACACTTCAGATTAGGAGGCATTCAGGCTGCTGGAAGGTGACTGGAAATGCTGCAAAGGATGCGAGCACAAAATGTAAACAGCAACATGGGGAGAAAATAATTGAAAAGAAGCTGGCAGGCCGAGTGAGCGAGCCAAAGAGGTCAGCCCTGCGTGCTGGCTTCTGCTGGGGATATGCAGAGAAACCCCAGGGATCTGGCAATTAAACACCGGCACAGAAGAGTTACTGAGTGCCTTATGGAAGCGTTTCAGAACCCGAAGCAAAACCAGGCACCTTCTGTACTTGGCACCATGCAAACATGCAAGGAGAGAGACTAAACAAAGAGCTTACACGGGCACAAACTGGGAAAACTGAGGCACAGAGCAGCAGGTGATCTGCTGAATCAATTAGGAGCAGCACATCTTTTTTTTCCTGCTTCTTACGCCAGTGCTTTATGCTAAATGTCAAAATGCATTTGTTTGTGCTGCTCTTGAGAGCTGATGACACATGCACCGTCACTGTGCAAACACAGCAAGCCTCAGGGAGAACACGGGGCCCCATGGGGTGAGGGGTATCCATGGGGTTTCAGTGGTGAATGTAACTTGCAGCAGATGCTGCCAGAAGGACAGACCTTCACTACACCTATGGAACACGCTGAGGAGGGCACAGGACCACGTGCATTTGGTTTCCTTCTGACACTTTAGAAAGCAGGCTAGATGTGGAGCTGAGACCCCCATGCCACCCTAACACTGACAGTTTTAGTGACAGGTGTGATGCATCTGAGTCTTTTGGTTACTGTTACCGACATGTTTTTGTATCACAAAACTCTGATTAAAAACCCAGACAACCTGTGTCATGGTTAAAACATCTGTGGAAAAACTCAGTTTCTGCTTACATATTGTATTTTAGAAACCAAAAAATCACTAAGCCCACCAGCAATAACAACAGCAAGCTGCTAAAAGGTTTCGAAATACACTACTGAGAGACATTTCAACTTCCAGCTCAACATTTGCAAGGCATATCCCCATAACAAAAACCAAACCCAGACACACTATGGAAAATCAATGTCTGTTTCATGCTGCAGACTTTCATGAGCTCCACTGAAGTCAAATGTAAACCTGCCACCAATGAATTGTGACAACCTCTCTTGCCCCATAAATGCAAAATCCTTCATCAGCCGAGGGAGCTTCGAATGGCACAGAGGCTGATGCAGGCAGTGCTGCCATACAGCAGTGACAGAGAAGGGAAGCACCAGACAAGGTGCCCATGGAGAACAAACCACCTCCATTTTAAAGTCTGTAAAAGCAGTATCTGCTAGGGACAACATATGGATCAGCTGTGGGTAGAGGGGAGGGCAATGCAGCCTTTGAAAGGGTGTTCCCAGATTCGTTTTATGATCTCTTGAATATCAGTAAGTAAATATTTGATTGCACGTAGCAGTAAAGGAGGTGGAATTAAGGAGTAAATCCCACAGAGATTCACGTGCTGCTTCATTTCATGCTGTGCAGTGTGAATGGAAAAGGGCTCCAAGTCTCACTCAGAACTCATCCATCACCGAAATGACAACAACTGACAGTGCTGTGACCTGGGATGGGGGGTAGGGAGGCTGTGAGGCACAGCAGAACAAGCACAGAGCTTTAAGTGATGCTTTCACTTTGAGGTGCTCTGTATTCTTTCCTCTTTCTGACCCCACACTAAATTAAAGATGGAAGAAAAGAAGGTCTGTGCCACCACCAACCACCCCACTTCTCTATGACTTAATCATGTAAAGTCCCATTTAAAGTAATTGAGACCTGTGAAGCTTACATCTTGTTTAACTTCATTAGGAGCTGAGAGCTTTGGCCATGTCTGACGTGGCCTAACACTGAGGGACCCATCTGCCATTATAGGTGGGAAAATGCAAGATTTAGGTGACAATGAGATCCTCAAAACATCACTTAGTTGCTACATTCCCATCTGCGGGGCTCCCAAAGGTGAGAGCCTTTGGTCTGCAGTGCTCACCTTGAGATGATTTCCTCTTAATTCTGGGGAGGAATCAGAGCAGCACTCCCCCATCGAGCAAATTCAGCACTAAAAACCTCACAAATCCCCCTGTCTACCTGGAGGCTAAATTATATCCACTAGAAACAAACTCAGCTCTGCCAACATAAATGATCAGAGCTCCATAAAGGCTGAGTCTAATTGTACAAAGTGGTGATTAGCCACTTCCCTCTGGGGACACACAGCTTCCTTCCCAGAACGTGACACTGGGGCAGCCTCTAGTGGAGACAGGGAGCTGCCTGGTACCTGCATTGGGCTCTCTTTAGCCCCAAGGAGTCATTTTTGGGACTCTGGTTTCTCCCATGTCTGGGCTCTGCAGCCTGCCCAGAAGAAGTGCTCTGAAGGGCTGAGATGCTACAGGATTGGGGCTTGGCTGCTGCCTATGACGGGCGATGACAGCACCCAAATTATTGCTCAAATAAGAATTTTTTCCTCCTGATTAGCCACTCTCCAAGCTTGCTTCTATTTTTCTGATACTTTTTTCAATGTCCAAAGGGAAACTCGCTTGTCTTTAAGCAAAGACTACCTGCTGTGCTTGTTTGGGAAGAAGCTCCAGGACCAATTACAGCCGTAACACAGGGTGCTGTGAGCACACCAGAGCGTGGACCAGAAGCAGGGCAAAAAAATTATTACTTCTCCTTCTGTTCCATTATGGCCATTTCTCTATGCTAAAAGACTTAAATGATCAACGCTCTGTTAATAAATTTCATTTGGCTCATTTAATAGATGACTTAGTAGAGGAGTGAGTTTGGCCATGACCAATAATGAATTAATAACTATGCGAGGAGCACATTCCCTTACAGAAATACTTTATGCGTGCATAATTCTTTATTCCAGAGGAAAAGAGATGCTCTGCAAGACTGCACTGCTTCATCTCTACGAGCAAAGGTGAAGCTTTGATTTGGAGGCAGGTACAGAATTTCCCTTCAGGACACAGGTGGAATGGGTTTCTACCCATGGGCACCACCATGGAGCTGAACCTTCAGCGAGGAGCTTCCAGCCCAGCTGGCCAGAGCCCTCCTACTGCATCTCCTCACTAATGACATTAATTTCCCTGTGCTTCCCAGCATGTGGTCCTGAGATGAGGGCTAAAAATGAAGTTTGTCAGCTTTGCTCAGCTGGATCAAGGGAGGTGCTGGATGACTGGAGTTTGCATTGCTGTCTTTTCAGCTGTTGGACACCAACAGCTAGGACCAGAGGGAATGGTTTCAAGCTACGGGCAGGGGAGATTCAGGCTGGACATTAGGAAGTATTACTTTTCAGAAAGGGTGGTCAGGCACTGGAATGGATGCCCAGGGAGGTGGTGGACTCACCGAGCCTGGGGGTGTCCAAGGAAAGGCTGGATGTTGTGTTGAGGGACGTGGTTCAGTGGGAGCTATTGGGACTGGATGAGCTTTTTGGTCTTTTCCAACCTTGGTGATTCTGTGATTCTATGATTCTAACTCCTCTACCAAAGATCCATGACTGGTGCTGCTCATCAGCTCAGTTGGGGTGGACGTGCCCAACAGCTGGGTCCCAGCCCCAGCTAATTCAGCAATGCCTGAAGGTTGTGCACAGACGAAGATGCTCTTGACCAGGGAGGAGGGTCACAGTGGCCACTTGGCCCAAGGGGAAAGCAGTGGTGCTTTCCCCTTCCAGCACCTCATGCCAGCACTCCAGCAGCAGGGTTTGCTTCCAAATGAGGTTTGCACTGTAGCGAAAAAAGCAGGCAGTGTGCCACAAGCAGCAAAGCAACACGGATGGAATTTAGCAGAAGGAAGCTGTACTGCAAAGCCTGAGAGGCACTCTGCTCAGAGAAGGACCCACTGTGGTCCCACCTGGCATGGGCTGTGCTGGTGGCAGCAGGTGGGAACAGGCACTGGGGACATGGCTCCATCGGTGAGGAGAGCTCTGCTGGAGGTTATCATCCAGAGCTCTGCTCAGTGCCAAACATCTCTGGAAGCTGAGATGCCGTGGGCTCTCTTCACCCATTTGAAACGCATCAATTTTGCTTTCAGATGTAATGTTTCTCCTAGCACATAAATGGCATTTCCCTGTTGCAGCCCAGCCCGACAGTCTCATGCTGATGATGGTGACTAATGACGATTATTCCTCCCCCCTTGCACCATAACATCCTCCTCTCTGGCTGCAAACAGCACTCCTGCCTCCACACAGTCATCTTTCCTGAGCCCGCCTGTCTCTCACAAGCCCAATTTTCAAAACCTTTCCATCATTTTTGTGGCTCCCCTACCAATATGTGTTACTCTAGGCTCACGACATGCATCATATTGTAGTTCAGAGAGGACTAGCTCAGCCAGCAGCTGAAAATGGGGATTACAAAGATTTCCATGGTGGAACTTGCACACTGAGCATCGATCTGTGCCTCCATCTAGTGGTTAGAGCTATACACAGAGGGTAAGAGCTGGCTAGAACGCCCAGAAGACATGTTGCTCTCCACTGGTAGCAGCTCCCATTACTCACCCATCCTACTGTTGGCCAGCTGGACACAGGAAGCTGTGTTTTATCAAGTCCCATTGAGCACTCACTTCACAGATGGGGAACTGGGGAAACATGCACTTACTGACCCTGGAGATCTGAGCCTGCTCCACCAAGCAATGGACACTGACAGTGAGTGATTCTCAGAGCAGGAAAGCAGGCCAGACCTGGTAACACCCATCCATGCACTGTTATTACACAATATGAGGTCATTTGCCCAAAACAGGACTAAAATTGCCCCTGGTGAACAACTGGGCCCCCCCTAGCTTAAACACATCCTTCAGACCTCCAGCAGAGGTTCAACAAAGTGATGACTTTCTGACTGCAAGCAATTGGCACGTCTCCCCAAAGCCATTCCTTGTCCCCAGCTCCACTCTCCCCTGTTGGCAGAAATAAAGGGGAGGTGGGGGGGAGAGGGGGGAGGGGGAAGTTTCTGATTAAGATGCACAAACAGCTCTATTCAACAACTGATGCAATAAACGCGCTGAGTAAAATTACTGCCAAAGCTCATTGCAGTGCTTTATGGGGCTGCTCTAAGAGTGTGAAAAACCGTTTGCTGCATATTATTAAATGATGAAAAATGCCAAGCTCGCAAACAAACTGTGCAATGAATATGGCTCGACTGCCTCTAGTGAGAAGATGATGGAGCCTATGTAAGCAGGGTGGCAGGGAGAGGAGGAGGAATTGTTCCCTGTACTGCACTGTGCTGTGGTGATTACAGGGCAAAGTGACCAGAAGGAACAGCACAGTTCCTCACAGCTCCATTCCCAACTTCAATATTGATTTAGAGCACAACAAGTACAAAAAGCACTCTGCCACCCACAGCCAAAACCACACTGCCCAGATGCTAATTGATGTTCCTCTGCACTTTTCAGCAGCTTCTGTACCCAAGCCACACGTGCAGGCAGCACACTGCAATCACACTGCACATGATTTTATGGGTCAGGGTACCAGCAGCTCTAGCACAGCATCCAGAAACATCAACGCCTTTGGTGGCTCCTGTGCCACCTCGTGCAGGCTGGGGTGGGCATCTGTCTGCACAGCACATAAGGGCTGCAGTGATTTAGATGGGAATTGGAGTAAGCAACCCCACCTCAGCTGGATGGCAGGGTGTTGACAACATCCCTGTGAAGCTTTGTTATGAAAGAAGTCCTTATGTCTTTCTTCCCCAAGAATGTAATCAAAATAAGCTTTCAAGAATCAGGAATTACTGCATGTGTCACAGGGAGCATGCAGCAAGCATGGAACCATGCAGGAAGATAGGACCCCATGTGCTTTAAGAAGCAGACCCAGGCATGGATGGCCACAGAAGTGTGTCCCAGTGCTGAAACTCATCCTGCAGAGGGAATATTGTCACCTGCGCCACCAGAGCTGGAGCGCCAGGTGGAATTTTCACCTGGCATTTTACAGTTATAGGAAAAAAACATCCTATTTGCTGAAAAACACCCCACTTCTCCAAACTGGCAGCTGGAAATTGTGTATCGGTGTTCCAACAGGGCAGGATTGCTTTCAGCTCTGATCTGTACTCACCTTGGCCTCAAGTTCCTTGACTATTAACCTCAGGTGTATGGATGGAAGATGCAAGGTCATTCTGCTCCTTATCTTCCGCTCAAGACTGAGGCTTGCTTTCTCTGTGCTGGCTAGAAAAGAAAAGAAAGAAATTAAAACAAAAATTACTGTGTGCACAGGCTCAAATCCGCCTCAAGTTTTATATATGAAACAAGCAGTGCGTGGGTCTTTCAATGGCTTTTCAGATAAGGAAGAAATTTCACCCATGGAACCCTGAGATAAGCCACCACACATCACAGATCAATGATTTTTTCCCTCTCTGTGATCCAGGCTGGACTCAGAGACGCGATGTCCTTCTGGACTGTGAACAGTGAGCTGCTGGGTGAGCAGGCATGCAGATAACACAGAGCAGTCCCCATCACTCACCTCCAGGGCCAGAGAGCACACAGTGGTCCTTGCACTGAGAATGGAGCTGTTTCTTTGAAAAAAATGACTAGGATGTACTCAGAATCACCCCAGGGGCTCCAGGTGTGAAACCCAGGGCTTTTATTCCCAGAGAGCATGATTGGGAAATGCAGCTTTGGCTCTGTTTTCTCGCTCAGCTTTCCCAAAAGGAAGTGACTTATGTATTTCAGAGCTCCAAAATTCCCTTCATTTTAACACAAAGGCAGAAAACTCTGCAACATCCTCTTTCCCCTCCCCCAAACATACACTTTTTTGGTCTTGGATTCAAGCTGCCATTGTAATCAGCACACGAAAAAAAAGTTGCTTTACTCCCTGTGCTGAAGCTAATCTCAAAATGCTGCATAAATTGTCACTTACCTCACTGCCTAATATCATGTCTCAGCTAAGCACATATTAAAAATGGTGCTAAATGCAGCTTTAATGTTTGCACTTAAATGATTAGCCCCCTCCCACTTCTCCTCTGATCCCCTCTCTCTGCAGTGCTGCAGGTCTGGTTCACCCACTGCAGGAGCTAAAAACCTCACCCTTTGCTCCCAGCCCCTGCCCAGATGTGCAGGATCTGGTGATGGGAACACAGTGAGCACTCTGTGTATTTTGGGTAGACTCTCACCAAGAGGGCCGTGGGTCAATATCTTCCTCTTAGAGGATCTCACTGTGTCCTGCAGGCTGCTCTGCACCTCCAAAAAGAGAGAACTCATCCTGCGTCCTCAAGGTTCAACCCCAGCTTGTCATCAGATCTGATCCCAACAGCCTTTGAGCATCTCCTTGCCAAGTCACTGCCACCTCCCCACTCATCTCACCACACACAGGACAGGACAGGCTCTCTAAAGAGGAGCCACAAGTTTTATATCAACTCAAATTCACCAAAGGACACACACACAAAAAAAAACCCCACAGCCCAGACTGATTTCCATACGAAGGCCTTGCTGTAGATAATCACTATAAAGATTAATGCCTTGGAAACTGCTTATTCTTGGAGCTGAGCCCAACGCCCCAAGCCAGCTGCCAGCATGGGGCTGTAGGGCCACAACTCTCTGCGAGGAGCAATGAATGAATCTGAAACTGCCTTAAGGCCAGAGCAGGTTTCTGCTACCATGGACCCATTTGGGGAGTAGAACCAGAGGGGAAATCAGCCCCACGTTGTTGGGAAATGAATGAAAGGAGCACAGTCTCAATTATTATTATTCTCATAGAAGGCTTCTTTCTGTTCAGTTAGCATCCCAGTGCTTTGAGTGAATTGGATTATTGCAGGCATTTTGGGAATGGAAACATCCCAGCCTGTGAAGTCCTGCAGCAAAGGTTTGCCATTAGGATCTGTAGTTGGCTTTACAAATTCTACAGCAAGGCTCTCACTCAATTCTACTGCTCTCCAGAGAACAACAATTTCATAAAGCGTTTTTCATTCAGAGATCTCGGGGCATTCTGGTAGAAAGGAGAGGGTCTGGAGATGCCAGCCTGCTTCATGTAATGTGTGCACCACTGGTGGGACCTGTAGAGATGCTCTGGGAGTGCCACGAAGGCTCAGCCTTGTTTTGGGTTTCCTGCAGACAAGAGATCTTCAGCAGACCAAGGTCCAGCAAAGGCACAGCACAGCACTGTGTGCCCACACGTCACTGATTGTGCAGAGCAAAGCAGAAATGTGGGATTGTTATCTTCCCAAGATCCCAAATTGGGGTGATCTGCTTGAAAAGCATTAGGAAAAAAAAAAATAATATGTGGATCTGAGCTAAAACAAAGCATCCTACATGCAATGGGCTGTGGGATGTCATTGCTGGAGGTGTGGAACATAACCTTAATTAGCAAGGACTTGGATTTCTGCAAGCTTCCAGACATGAACTGCAAGGAGGGGAAGGCTCACTGTGAAAGTGAAGGCAAACGCATATTCAGAGGCTCCCAAACACAAGGATGGGCCACTTCTTTCATCCCTGCCTTGGAATTAGGAGCATTTTCTCAAATAAATAGATGTGGTTTTTTTAGTTAGAGCTTTTTTCCCTGAGAAAATTATGAAAGTTCAAGCGTGCAACTGCCAAAACAGTGTTTTTATCATCTTTTAATCTATTCCTTTACACTTACAAAGAATCTTAACATCATTTCTGTTAAAAGTTAAAACTGAAGCTCCTCTAAAAGCACACCCTGCTAGATTCATTGTGATTTTTACTTTGCTTTGCAGGAAGTAAAGGTGTTTTGTTGGTTTTTTTTTCCCCCTTTTCGTGCATAAGCAGTTCTTAAAATGTGAAATTACCCTAAGAATCAGAGTCTGCTCCAGAGCATCTGGGGAATTGCTGATGGCAGAAGCAGAGAGACAACACACTTTGGATAGCACGAATGCCACTGATACATCTGCCCACTTTGCTCCTTCCTGTTCATCTCTCAGTGCTTCAGCCCCTCCAGTCTGGCACAGAAGCAGACAAACCTTCAAGGGTTTCTGGAGCAGAAAGCTGAGCTTTCCTCCTTTCCTCCCTTGTTCTGACAACCTATGGCCGTGCAAAGTTTAATTGCTCAATCACCAACTGTGGCACACAGTGACACTGGGAGCTGCAGAACAGAGGTGTGAGCTTTTAGGACTTGCTGGGAAGTGCACTGAATTGCTGCCCACTGACAACAGCAACAATAATCTCACTTCAAGCTCAGGCCATCGGTTCCTGAACCCCCTTTCAGTTAATCCCAACAAAACTGTTGGTATTTTATTTATAGTTATCCTTTCAGATGGAGAAGAAGGGTTTAGAAAGAAGTTACTGCGAGCCTAAAAATTATTCTCCCTTTTAAGATTTCTGAAAGTGCTTGCAGCTTTCTGCCAAAGAGAGAAACCATCTATTTTCCAGCCGTAGCACCAGAGAAACCCAGCAGTAAATGACTGAAACACAATGGAGTTGTTTCACTCAGACCTTCTCAGAAGGGTACTTAAAGCATGAGTCTATGGGTGGCTGAAAGCTTATGGAGTGACTGAGCAAAGCTTAACCTCCCCAACCTCTGCATCCAGAACAGAACACGCTGCCAATCTCCTACTCCCATCCAGCCCCATCTGCTTCTCCCCTTACCTCAAGAAGCCCCAGGACTTCACCCCCAACCTCTGCTACACAACACCCCACTCTGGGCAGTCCAGCTTTGATTTTGGATACCCAGCCCTACCAATGGGAGGCTAAAACACAGAGCAAATGCAATCACCTGCCTCCAAATCCCTGAGTCTGCATGCCTCCCGAAGCCCAGCCATGTGTTATGAAAGCCTGAGCCTCTCTCCCCCTGCTGATGGGCAGATTCTGCACTCCCCTGCACTGTCCCTGCAGAGCATCGATGACAGCCTGCTGTCACAATGAGACTCGCAAATGGAGCTGCATTAAATCATTGCTCAGGTTTTCTCCAGCACAACAGAAAAATGAAGTTTATGCATGAAACGGCCCCAACAAGATTTAATATAGGAGAAATACCAGTGCTGCATGGAGAAAATAAAACCCAAAAGTAGGATTCTTTTATTGCTGTTTTGTCCTCTAGAGTTAAGAAGAGCTGATCGGGCAGTGAGATGCTGGCAATGCTGTGGGAAGGGAGGAACAGAGTGGGAATACATTGCTCCCAAACCTCCACGAGCAGAGCCCCAGCTCTCTGTCCACAGCACAGTTCTCAGGTCCTATAAGAGCACATTGCTCAGCCTCATGATGAGCTTTTACATCTAATTGCACGTGCTCACAAACAGGCAGAGTGCCAGCACTTGTGTCTTTGCAGGACATTTTCTGGGAGGTCCCTGTGTGCTTTCTACCCATCACCTGCCACGGAGGCACTGTACTGTTTTCCACATCCCATAATTTGAGTGGAGTCAGCGGACAGGGGAGGCTGAGCACTAAGGGCAGCTTTTGCTTCTGGACAATGAAATATTTTTCTCTTGAGCGCAATCCCAGCACGACAGGTAGAAGAAGAAAGGACAGGAACTTACTGCTTCCATATGCTGCATGGCAGTGACCAGCTGCACTGCTGGCAGGAGCTCACCCCAGTGCTTCCATCCCTTACTTTCATGCTGTGCAGTTTCCAGAGCTAGCCTGGAAATAACCACCTGAATTACAGGACTGGAAAGGTCGGGGGCCAACATTCCAGCTCACTGCAGAGCAATCCCATAATGGCCATGGGACAGCCAGAGCCTCATGCAGAGGGAGAGGGGCAGCTCACACACCTGGGGGCTGCTCAACCTCTGCTCCTGAGCACCTACAGCCCAGTCCCACTCAAGTATTCTCTCCTCCTGAAAGGCACTTACTCTGGCATGGTTAACGAGGCAGATTAATTCATGCAGATCCTTGCAGCAGAGTGGGGCTGTCACCGGTGGGGAGAGAGGTTTGATTGTATTATTCCCCATTGGCAACACTGGCACTATACAGCAGATTGATGGCTAATAAAATCTTTCAGTAATAGAGGGCTCTCAAGTTTTAGTTTTGAACCTTTGGCCCTTGCTCAAATCACCAGCAGATGCAAGCATTAATAAAACCAAACAGCACGTGGCTACTAAGGAGGCATATGGCTGGATGCTCAATAAAGGCAGTAAAACACAGGAGAGGGATCTTTACAGTCTGCTTTGACCTAATGGAATCATTCTTTCAGTAATGAAATTAGTCTTCACATGACGCAGCACACCTCGCATCAGTGAAGCGGTTCCCAGAAATCACAGAAGTTTGGGGCTGATGCTGCTCAGCATCACACCTCTATCTGAAAACCATTAGTGAAATCACAAATACGAACCAATGGGGAGAAACCTCTCTGGGTTCCCTGGGAAGAAGTCAGAGCAGGGGAGGCAGCTTCAGGCCAGAGGCTGCCATAGGCACCAGCACGCTGCAAGGGAGTTTGCTGCTAATTAAATCCTCTGCTGATTATTTATGGCTCACTATATACTGGCTCATTGATTTTAGAGGCCATGTTAGTTTTGTTTCCTACACGTCTGTCTGAGTGGCAGGATGGTGGTACGCAAAGAACAAGTGAGTTGGTGTCAGGGTGATCTGCTCTACAGATGCTCTGTGGGCTATGGGCTGCCTTTGGCACAGTGAGGGATGCTGAGCACAGCTCACTCAGTGCAAAGCCACGAGGTCAGCCCCACCAGCAGCTACTTTGGGAGCTCCAGACATGGGGTTCACACAGCTTTTCCTGGCGGGTTTGAGAGGAGACAACTGGGGAAGCAGAAACAGGTCAGCTATGGAAACACAACAGGCAAGGGCAGTAAAGACAAAGAGCTGTTTGTAATAAGAGAATGTTGGGATATTAATTGAAGTTAGCAGGCAGCAGGTTTGAAAACAAGTGGATGCTGTTCTCATGGAATGACAACAGGCTGCTGCAGGAGATGGGAGCCACGTAACTGAGGAAGCCGTGCAGGGGAAGAAGGTTGGCTTTGTAGCTACTGAACCCTGAAGGACTCCAACTGAAGGATTCAGACCCATTTTCCAGGGTGAAGAATCTTTTTGTGGTGTTTCTCTGTGGCTGTCCAGCATTGGTACCTCAAGGTAAGTGCTCCCTGCTGTCAGGATTCGTGCTGCTCCTTGTGTCTGCCCAGCCCTCTGTGCACCAAAGCATTCAGGCTTCTGCAAAGCCCAACGCAGACCTTGTGAGCCTTTTATGGCCCTGGATGCAGCCAGCCAAACCCTTGTGCTGCTGCTTGGCTCAGAAACCAATCGTTTTCATTGAAATTCTTGGGAATTCTCCTGAGTGTTGCATTGCCCACTGCTATGTCAGTCATACCCGACCTTTGCATTTATAGCATATGCAAGAAAACAAATAGGTTCTTTCCCTCGATTCCACAGTTGTTTTGTGCTTAAAGGGAATAAACTTTTGTTTCAATAATCAAACACAAAAGGTTCCCCAGAGGGTCGTTTAAGACTCCAAGATAGTTAAAAAGAACGTCTGCATGAATTAAAGAACAAGAAGTCACCACTGATCTAAGCCTCTTTCTAGTGCTTAACTAGAGTCTGTAGGTGGGGAAAAGCAAGACAGGTCAGTAGGAGGTACAGAAGAAAATTAGGATTTCTTCCTCTTCACAGTGTGTTTCCCAAGCAACAGCCAGGGGAACAAAACCTGTCCTTCAGCAGCCGTGTGGTCACTTCATGTCTCCACCTGTAACGAGGCACAGAGGACAGCAACTCTTCCCCACAACGGCTTATGCTTTGTCTGCTGCATGGTGCCTCCATTGCACAGCAGGTATAAAGGCCCCAAAGCGTGGGAATCCACAGCTCCCAAACACACAGACACAGTGATGCACACAGAAACTGCAGTTTGCTCATGCCAATTTTCAAGTTCAAGCTTTAGGTGCATTGCCACCAAGACACACGTGAGCTCCATCTACACTTAAGAGCAGCGATAGATTAAAATGTGTGCTCTGAACAATAGCCCCATTCATGCAGCAGAGCTGTTTGCTGGGAAGGTAGGGAGCAAGAGAGGCCCTATGTCTAAGTTGCAGTTGTTAATTAACCCGAAAAATGCCACTAATTATTTCTCTTCGAGGCAAGCATCTGAACACCAGGGACTACAAGCTCTTACCTACAAGAAAATTAACCATGCTGACAGTTCTTGCATCTCTGAACTCGTTTGATCCTTTACAAGATGCAGGAAGCCCCAGCATCCTGGGCATCTGATCGATGCACCCAAACCTCACTTCCACTTTGATCTCACACCAGGTCCCGATTCATTTTTGAAATGTAAATAGTGCTTTTGAACACTTAATCGCCCCTTAAAGCCAAATCGCAGGGGGAGACTAAGCTGCTCAAAGAGCAGAAAGCAGCTGAGCTCATCCCAAGCATTGGGCAAAGTTTGCATCCAGGTATTAAACCTGCCCACCTCTCCCCATAAGCCTAACTGGTGCTGTGGGAAAGGCAGAAAGGCCAAACCCTGGCAGGCGTTGTCCAAACCCAAAGCACAGCAATTTGCTCTTTGGGCAATCACCAGTGCCTGAGAGTTGGTATGCATGGATCAAACATTGACCCAGACTGCTGCCAGCCCCCAGGCACAGGGTGAGACACACATCAGAGAAAAGGAGCCCTGCGTGCTGCTGGTTTCCAACTAACACCAATTAACCCCAATTTCAGCTTGCACCTCTGACCCAGGCATCCAGACATCTCCAGGGGTAGATAGAAAGGAACACAATAGGTGAAAGCACAGCTTGTCTCAAGGCTATCAACCTCAGGAAAAAACCTTAACAACAGCTGAAAAGACCAACTCCTCATCATACAGAACAGCTAAATCAACTCACATGTTGACACAGGCAATGATGCATAGTCTTAGAGCAGAGCAGTGCCTGTGTTAGCACATCAGTCTTGCCAGAGCTTCCCAAGCTCTGCCACAGACTTCCAGGTTCACCCCACTCCTTAGCTAAGAGGACTCTCTATCCTTACCAGTACAAGGAAATATCAGTACTACTTCCACAACTAGGAAAAACTCATTTTCCCACTAGGAGGAAATGGGAGGCTCCCACTCTTTGGGAGAAAAGCCTATATTAGATGAGCTGCTTCAATAAGATAGGCAAGGTATAATGAGCCCCATGAACCTCTGGAATCTGAACTACACAGGCTCTGAGAACTGCTGCAAGATTCCCTTACCCATGTTGCTGAAGCAAACTCCTGCAGCAGCACAGCCACACAGCAAACCCCACAAGCATCAACCCTTGCAAAGGGTTTTGGGATCACCTCTGATTGCTGACTGAGCACAGCAGTGGCTGCTGCCCACCTCGGCAGGGCTTTCAGCACCAGGTGGCCCTGGTGGCAACTTGTGGCTCTGAATTTCATCAGTTGCTGTCAGGTAAAGACCGAAAGAACAATAAATGGAGATCAGATTAAGGAGAGAAAGAAACTCGCCAAAGATCACAGCAACTTCTGATGACATTTTAAGCTATTTTTTCTATTCCATCCATGGACTCTCTGCCCTTTTATGAGCATTCAGCATGTCTGGACTATATTTTCAAAACTGTGAGGTTTTGTTTGTTTTCCTTACTGGAAACGAAGGACATGTCAGGTCGTGATGAAATCATCACTCCTCACTTAAAGGACTGAAGTCCTTTATCCAGTACAATCAAAAGGCAAGGTACAGCCTGCCCTGACCTCCAGTTCCACAGATCTCCAAGAAACATCAGCATTTTGGGCTGTCTGTACTGCTTCCCATAGCAGGAAGGAATGTATTCCTAGCAACAATATCTATTTATCAGTCCACCTGTCAGACAAACAAAGCAGTTCTATTAATCATCATCATCCAAACTCTTATCTGAAGCACCATCTTGGAGCAAGCAATCTCCCCAGCACAATGCACGGCTGCTCTTGGCTAGCCTGGTGTCAGAACAGCAGAAGGAAATGAAATCTTCGTTAGGACGGAGGTTTGCTCCATCTCTTGGCATGGCTGATAGCAATGCACAGACCAGAGAAATGGCTCAGGAGGAGGAAACAGTGTCCTGGATTTATTCACACTGAGATTTGGGGAAGAAAGCTGCAACGTCCCCATAACCTCCACCACTAGTCACTGCCTGTGACTCATCTTTTTGGTGGTGGTCACTTACTGTTGGTCACAACAGCAGGTGGGATCTTGCACCTCACGTGCTCCATGGGGACAGCAGTGCACAGGAGGCTCCATGCTGGGATACTGCACCAAAGGCAGAGCAAAGGGGTTGGGGGCACCTCTATGGGGAGATGACACGGTGCTGCTCTCTGTGCAGAGAATGGTGGTGGAGCCCCTGAGCACCAGGTCTTCTCCCTGAGATGGAAGTGACTGACAGCACTGTGAGAGCTCTTAATGTGTTTACAGTCAATGTTGCAGGAGATGCTACAGCTCATTTCTGTTCAGGCACCTTGTGCAGATGATGAATGTTCTTTAATAGCTGCAATATTTAGTGTTTAATGTAAAATCACTTACTGCTAATGCTTTGCACTTGCAAAGTTATGAAGCTCCATTTATGCCTGACTGCAGAGTTGACAAATCCACTCCAGTCCTCAGCTCAGATATCTGCATGGTGAAGGCAGAAGTGAGGAAAGCCTTTCCCACTTCCTCCTGCCTTTCATACTTTGCCCTAAGACGTTTCCTCCAAGCAGCCCCCAGCACAACTGGGGTTCAATCAGCAGCAGACTCTCTACTCCTTTTCATCCACATCTCCTCACGTGTGCTACAGCATCGTCAGGGAACCACCTCCCACCCAGACGAACCCAACTGGGCTGCCAAAATCTCTGCTTCTCACTTCCCACCCTTCCCACAGCCACGTTTGGTGCTTTTCCCATCAAGACATCAGCCAACAGAGAGACACGGACACGAAGGGAGAAAAGGGGCACCTGCCTAAATCCCAGATTTGGCATTTGGGGAAACTAAGGAGGAAAGGGCCATGAGGCCCTATGCTGACAGCCTGCGCTCCGTGCCGGTGCGTGGAGCTCTGTGATTGTAACAGGAACAATGTACTGCAGCTCAGCTCCTGGAGAGAGAACAAATATCATTTGTTGGAGGGATGCTTGCTTAAAGCCCAGGGACTAGCGTCAAGAGTGCAGCAATCCACTCCCGTTACTGTCATTTATTTTGTGCTGCTGGTGGTTGCCTAGGGGGAAAAATAGACGGAGATTTGAAAGACAGCGCTAATTTAATTTGCCAGTATGAATAAAGATAAGACTGTAAAGCATGCTAATGAAGCTACAGTATCACATAATTCACATGCGAGGGAAACACTGCCTTCCTCAGATCGTGATTGTCTTTTCCACATTCGAAACTGATTAAAACAGGATGAGGGCATTTCATTACACGCCCTCCCATGAAAGGCAATGTTCTTCCAGGGACACTGGGGCACATTTAGAAAAAGCTGTAGGAGGAAAGATAGATGCCTATTGCCACGGTCGGTTAAATGTACAGATTCGAGTGCATTCACCGTATCTGCATACATTACCTGCTCACACCTGTTTATCTTAGTTTTATGCCTCTGCGGGATTCTTTCCCACTCCGTCTCCTTAGTTTGTCAATCGAGAAAGGAACACAGCCCAAAATGATGTTAGAAACAATACTACCAACCCCAGGGAACGAACGATGCCCCTAGTAGGGGGTGAGCAAATTAGAATGTAGGAAAATCAAAATTCCCCACGGCAGCTGAAGGACCTGGCTGGCTCCATAAGCACCGCGAGGGCTCCCAGGCACACATCTCCCCAGGCCATGGCTTTTGAAGCACGTTTGGGTCGAGCTGTATCTGTGAAGAGGATTCTGTGTTTCATGTGCTCCTCGCTGAGATAAGCAGGAAAGCAGCTCCCAACCCTGTGTGGGAATAGCAAGCCAATGTCTGTAACTCAGAAAGTAAAAAGCATATTGTAATTAAAAATAATTACCTATCAAGCCCCCTTAATCTTGATTTAGCTTCATGAGAGAGATGGATTTGCTGCTCTAGCCAATGGGGTGGAAGAGAATTTAAGGGAATTTTAGACAAGGAGTAAAAGCACTTTCATTGATATTTAGCACACAGGATGCTCAGTTTTAAGGCGCTCTGCCGCCTTGTGCAGGATTGCCAACACAGTGACTCAACTCTACATGAGTCACACACCCTGTGCTGCCTCAGGTGCTGGGAAGTCTGCTTTGTCTTCTCTGAGGTTTCCTTTATTCTCCAAAATCGCCCGATTATCCTTGCCATTCCACTTTAAAAACACACAAATAATAGTTGCTTACACCCTCCATCTGGTCAGAAGGGAAGAGTTGGCCCACTGCTCAACAGCACTGTGCTCTGACACGAAGACACCAGGCACTGGGACCTGAGGATACAGGGACATGGGGACATGAGGACACAAAGACATGGGGACAAGGTGTGCTGTACAGTCTGCGAATGGTTCTGGGGCAGATAGAGACAGAAAGTGACCCAGATTTAACTCAGCCATCGCTGCTGTGGTGCCCAGACCATTAAAAATAATGCATCTTTGTAAGGACCACTGCACTCACTGCAACTCATCCACGGTCTCTATGGGACAGGGTCTGTGAAGGTGTGAGCACAGCACCCAGCTGCTCATGTCCCAGGTGAGGGCATAACTGCAAGCTCTTGGCCATTGAAGCCTTCGTGGTTCAAACCAGGCTCCCAGAATCCTCAGGCAGGGCAAGGAAAGAGGAAGGCTGATAAAGCGAAGTGGTATTTACAGCGTATGTCATACATTTATCCCAGCTTTTTTTTCAAGCAGCTTTTGGAAATCTCATCTCTGAGGATTTATTCTTTGCTCTGCTTCAGCTCTCTGTGCCACGCTCCCTCCTTTCCTCTGCACCACAGTATCTCCGTCCAGAAGAGAGCTATGAATCCAGGAAATTCATGAACTCCCAGAAAGTTACAGCTCTTAAAAATATTCATTTGCAATGTGAAAAATGGTTTGATGTATATCTAAACCTAGGTGACTTTATGGAGCCATTACGGTGCAGGTTTGAATTGTAATGCCATATATCTGTTCGTAATTACTTGGTCTTCACTGTTGCTCAGTCCTCCTGTTTTATACAGAAAAGTTAAAAGCAACAAAAGCATTTTAGCCTTGCCAGACCTGTGCTGGGCAGACAGACCGAGTGCGGGGGGGGGTATGCTGGGATTAATTGGCTGAAATAGAGCAAAATGGGCTCAGTTTGCAGCATAGGGAACTGAACAAAAGCAAAAATTGGCCTTCAGAAAATCATTAAGTATTTGAAACAATATCTATTGTCTGCTCTTTGTGTTTCCTTTGGTTGCTAAACCCTTATAAGTCTACTTGAATGAAGCCAGGCTTTTTCCTACATTCATATAAGAAAGCTTTGAGTTAGAGCTCTTCGTCTGTTAAATGAGAGAAGAAATTCTCCTGTAATCATACGCCTTCAGGAGTGAGGGCTTTATGAAACAGGACTTAAAAACCAAGCGTGGTCTGTAGCAGAAGGCCACTGCCAGCAGCCAGGTCCTCTGCACAGAGCCCTGCCAGAGAGGCGTATGATATAAACCTGCACCAGAAGCGTGGGATATCAGGGATATCATGCCAGTGGGCATGGCGGGGATGCAGTGGGGTTGGACTTGGTGATCTCAGAGCTCTCTTCCAACCTCATTGATTCTGTGATTCTATGTCAAGCTCCTTCAGAATTTGGCTGAACTGCTGCTTGCCATCCCCTACACACTTCCAAAAGAGTTTTCTTCTTTTCTTTTTTCTTAATGATGACCTTCACCTTCAACATGACAGCAATGTGTTCCTCCATCACAAGGCAGCACAATTACCAGCTGGGGAAGCTGAGGCACTTGCAGAGAACACAACAGTAATGCAGAGTGACTGGCATTTTCCTCATGTGTTTGTGCCATGATCTTGGGAAGAGCATCCTACCCAGCCACCTGAAAATGAGAAAGTAACTGCAGATCCCCAACACCTCTGATTTCAGGCCAAATATTTGTTAAAACAGAAATTCTGTCTCCAGCTTAAGCAAAAAAATCTTTCTGTTCTATTTTTGAAGAACAAAATGGGTCCTTTCCCCATCGATCCTCCCATCCCCAGCATGGGAAGAGCATCCACTGCCAATGATGTTCTCATTCCCAACTGGTGGTTTAAGCCAGCTCTGCTGGTTGTCTGCTGATGGAGAACAGACACTTTGGCCACTGCTTTGCTGCAACACCCTGCAAACCTTTCCCATGATTTTTTTGCCAGTGTAAAGAAAAGCACCAGGCCTGAGAAAACAGACCTCAGCGCTACGTCCTTCCAAAGCACCGCTTTTCCTTTCCTTGGGTTTCGATCATTTAGTTTGTCTGTCCAAGCACCTGGAATCCTGGGCACAAAAAATACCATCACATGGAACAAGGGATTCAGCAGTGTTACAGTTTCTGGGTAGAAACTTTACCAGCAAAGGTGGACAGTGGTAAGAGCCAGCTCCAGCCAACAGCGCCTGATGCTCCTCAACTGAGTAACTACAGCAGGAGGAAGCCTAAGACAAGATAGCTTCAGGATAAGTGACTGATTCATGCTGTAATGGAAAGTCTGAAGCTCCGTGTTTAAAACTTACGACATGTAAAAGGAGAAAATGTATTTATTACTCTCTTACTCCAGCTGCTGTCTCTGAGTGTTGTTGGGGCTTATCGGAGAGATCTCTCTTCCCAGCCCCAGCCTCCATCAGCCGCCCAATCTCAACCTGTCAGGCCAACATTATCTTTGTTCATTTGCAGAACAATTCTGCAGAGTTATTAAGAAGGAGTCTTGCCGTGATAATGCTTTTGTGCTTTGAGGCAGTAATCTGGAGTCACTGCAAAGAACAGCAGACAGACAAAGCCCTCAGCACATGAACGCAAACACGAGCTGCAAAGGAGCCAATACTAATTCTTCAGATCCTTCTTTTTGTTTTAAATGTGCAAATTCTCTTTCTCCAGGAAATAATTTATAAGCCATGTTTCACTGAGAAGGTTCATAAAAAATACCATCCAGCCTTTCATCTGTCTACAGAGAAACCCAGCTACTTTACTATTGTAAAATTAAACTTAGGATAAATGAACCAAAGTTAATTATGTAAGGAATGAGAAATAATGAAATGCCACAAACTTCTCATTGGTAATGTTTTACTGCACTTTGCATATATTTGGCCAGACAATGTCTGTTACAGCAGTGGGGAACTAACAGGACAAAATCACCTATGGATCAAATGTTGCTGCCCCAAAAGCAGATGGGTTCCTTACAGAGCAGGGCTGTGTCCAAGCACCAGATCCAACTCTGTAGACCAAACCAACCCAACAAGGTTACTGAAGCCACTTCTCTCCCCTGCCTCAGCCAAGATAGATGCTGAATCCCTGAATTCCTGCACCAGTATGGGTAGCAGTATTGGTTCCCTAGGGCAGATTGCGTGGCTCAGCAGCCCAGCTGAGTGCTGAAAGCTTCAGAGGGGTGACTGCAATCAGAACCACAGCAGATCACACGTGTGGAGCCCAGCACACAGCACCAGCTTGGGGCTGCCTCTGCTGATGGGACTGACTGTGACACGGGCAGGTTGGGAACAGCCCATGAGGACAACAGCTGAGCCTCATCACCTTCCTGTGAAATGATGAGGTGATGCTTCTGTTTTTTTCAGCCCTCTCCTCTGTAGTTTAATTACATGATAAGCTACTGGGTGAAGCTGTGTTGAGCAAATGAAGGTGTCCAGACACTGGTGACCCTAACCAGCTTCCACCACCATCACTGACACCAGGTCAACACCCTCCCCAGAGTGCTCTGATGGCCCTATCCTCAGCTTCATGTTATCTCACTGCCTTCAACAGGCTAAGTGCCAAGGGGGATGGTGAAGGGCTGTGTATGACCTCATTAAATTAAGCACTCAGCTATAAACAATGACAAACAGCAGTCAGCTATATTCTGATCTTAGGCAGCCCTGAACAGTCCCACTTTAACAGCACTGAAAAGCTTTTCAGGACAGCACACAATGGGATGTGATGCTGCAGCATTTCCACTCCCTCCCTGCTGTAGCAGCAGCGCCGTGCTTGCTTGGAAATGTTGCTTCTCTTGAAGAGATCACTGCATCTATCTCAGGATAAGCACTCACTTAGAAGACATGTATAGGAAAACTGTCCCCATATCTCAGTCTTTCTGTAGATTTCACAGCATATAAAAGCCTCTTATTCCTTGTATTCATCACCAAGAACAGAAGCTTTGAATTCTTTGATTCCAGTAAACTACCATTTATTAGAGACATTAAATGAAAGACAGTCAAAAGGAGAATGCAACAGAAAACTCCAGTGCTGGAAAGCCTGCTTCTACCTTGCTTTTCTCATTACTAGCACAAACAGCCTTTCAGAACTTCAAAGGTAAGTACTGCTATATAATAAGGCACATTGCAGGCAGAGAGATACAGGCGGATGTAAACTGAGCTAAATGGGAAGATATGTATTTGGAGATAAGTTACATCTCTGAATTCAAATCCCTATTTATCGCCTCTGATAAGTTACTCATGCATTTAAAGTCAGGACATGGTGTGTGTTTGCCTCTCTCCCCCAAGAGATGCATACACTGCACATTAGCAAAGCAACACTTCCAGCTGTACTGCAAACCCATCTCCAAAGCCCTCTTGGCAGGGCTGGCTGGCTCTGTGGGGCTGGGAAGACCCCCTGAGGTGTGATATCTCATGTTAGGGCCTAGAGCTTGGACAGTGAGAAGATGGAGGAATGCAAGAAGGCCCACAGAGATTGACGTTTAAGCAACAGTGAAATGAAAATGTCAGTTCTCTTGTGCTGGAAGATGAAAAGCAGGTCAGAAGGATGGCCCCAGAGCCAAGAGTGTAGTGGACGGGAAGGAGGTCACCTCTGCACCCTGCAGTGAACAGCAGAGAATCACCAAATTCCTTGGAAAAGAAGTACCAACCAATTACAATAGTGAGCCATGGACAGGAGCAGTGACCACAGGGTGCTCAATCTGAGGGGGGTGGGTGGTCTGACTGCTCTGATAGTGGAAAAATCCATGAAGGTCCCAATTGCTGCCTCTGGCAAACAGTGATGGCTTCATAGCAGTTTGTCATCAGTCAGCTGAAATCGACTGTGAAGCTTAGTTTGCTCATTTCTGGCTTCTGCAATTCAGATCGTTCTTATTCCTTTCCCTTTTTACTCCATCATATGGGGCAAGGATTTTAAATAGCTGAAATGTAAAGGTCGGAATTCACTGCCAGGGTGCTTTGCTGAGAGTGGGGTTGGAGAGCAGGCAAGGAAATCCACAGTGCCCCGGAAGAGACCAGGACTGGTGGAGATACTGACTGTTCTTTATCAGAGCAAAGAGAGCCCTTATGAGAACATCAGCAGGGCAGTGGCTCAGCTGGAGTGGTGATTCCTGTGGCGATGGCCAAGATCAGGCTTTTAATGCAAGCTCATCACTCCTGGCTGATTTACAAGAGCCATCTGACAAAGCCCTATCTCCAGAGAGGCGTTCTCTAATCCTCCCAAGCTCCAAAGGGGCTGTCTTTGACAAGCAACAGATGTGCAATGCTTCTCTCCTAAATGGGCTTCTGTGATAAGAGGACCCGGCCCATCTCTGATCCCCAGCATTAGAGAAACTGCTCACTCAGCTTGCTAAGGGCTGCTATCTGCTATTTCAGCACACAGCAGTTCACACCTAAAGGTATCCCCCTGTAATTATAGCCTGCTCTGATCCCTCAGGCTTCAGGCCTAATAGGGTTGTATTTACAGAATAAATTTCCATTTAATTGTCCATTTGACTCAATGAGAAAGAGTCAGGATGGGAAGAGAAATGAAAAATGCTGCAAGAATTCATTCACAAAATCTGAGAAAGATAAACTCTAACAATGCCAGCTTACACAATGGATTATTTCTTGGTTGTAGGGTGTCCAAAGTCCCAAATGACCAATGAGCCAAAGTCCTCTTTCCATAGTCATCCAAAAGCTGATACCTGGGGTTATGGCACTACAGCCTTCTTAGTGACCTAAGAAGCTGGCAGCTGGTGGCTTCTGTGACTCTACCTTTGCCACTGATGTTCCTAACTCCTCTAAGAAAGAGAAGAAGTGGGGCTTCTATGGCACTTAAGAAAAAAATGTTAATTTTAAGCAAAACAGCAACAAGGGAAAATCAAAACATGAAATTCTAAAATGTGATCTCTGTTCATGTCACTTTCCCTTGGAGGAAAACAAAGCCATGCTGGCGTGGAACCCCACTGACCACCTCCATTACACCATCTCAGACCTGTGTTCTGCAATGGAAACTGGGATGTGTTTGAGGGACCTTTTTCCATCACCACGGTGTTCCATTTATCACTTTCCCAGGTGTCACTGCAGACACCTCCTGCGTCTTGGCATCTTATTGCACTGAAACACATCAACTAACACCTTGCATTCAGTAACCACAGTGGGCCTATGCTTCTCCACGCAGGCAGTGAGAGGGAACACACTTTATACCCACTGCAGTGCTGTTGTCATTCTGTGATGCAGGGAGCATCCCTGAGTCTTCCTCCATCTATTTTTATTGACGTCCATCAAGTTGAGAGACATCAGTCGTGTCATTAGACTGGCACATCCAGAAGCAGGAACAAAAACAGCCAAAACAATGAAAGTTCTCTCCCAGTAAAAGCGTCTGACCTGGAGAGTTCTCCACTAATAAGGCAGGAGCAAAAGCTTCCTGAGCAATTCTGGCTTTGAAGATGGCTCGTACATCTTTCCAGCTGATCTCTGCCATGTGCAGTGAAGGCTGACAGAGGTTCAGAGGCAGTTTCTGCTGCAGTGCTTCTGAGCAGCGCGTGCGTTGCTCTTCAGCGTGCACCAAGGGATGCTCCTTTGAAGGTGAAACATCGTTAAAATTAGAAGGAGCCCCAGCCATCGTGGCTCCTTTGTTTTGGTTTGTTTGTTTCATCTGCGGACAGCAGGGATGTAAAGGAAGCCAGGCACGTGTGAGCTTTGGGATTTTCCCAGTCCTTCCCATGGAAGCCACATCTGTGCAAAGCAGCAGCATCACACACTCCGAGGACCAAGGGCCAACGAGGGAGCAAAAACAGTCGATAAAAAAATCAAGCATCATTGAATGCTTTTGCTAAATATCACCCATCCCTCCTGCTCCCAGAAGCAGTGGGTTTCCTTGGAAACTACAGCAATGCCAACAGGCAATGGGACTGGTCCATCAGGCTCATGTTTGTCCAGATCTGCTAGTATCCAGCTCTATCCATTAGATAACCACACCGCAGCCCTAAGGGTTGTGCTGGCTTGTAGGGATGTCAGGGCACACTGAGAGCTTCAGGATGTCCCTCTGTTACAAGTTCAGCTCTCTAACAATCCGAGCAATGGGGCAGGGAGCTGGGCAAGTAGGCACAACACACCTGAGGGTGCAGCTGCAATGCTGGGGTGGGTGAAGGGTCAGGAGGGTCCTCTGCAAATGTCCTGCGCTGACAAACTCATCTGACACATGGAGCTCAGGGCTTTTTTCTGCTCTCTGATGAAGGTAAAGGTTTCAGGGGTTGCATTTTAATCCTAGGTGCTACACCTGAAAGCACGTAGGAGCTGTTAAGGCTGTTACAATGACTTCTGCATTTTCCATCCCATCAGTGATTTGGACAGTCTGAACCCCAGCTCCTTTGTATGGCCTGGGAGCACAGAGGTGACCACACTTTGGAGATACTTGCCATACCCAGGGAAGCAGTGAGCACTGGGACCTGCTGCACAGACAGTTCCTATCTCACAGGCTTTTAGCCCCACAATTGAGGGCCATCAGAAATGCCCCATGCCCAGCCTCACTGCAGCCCCATGCAAGGTGGTGATGACAAGCTGGATGTCTCTGATTCCTATGCTTCAGCATCTTTCTCTTGCAAAGACAGCGATAACAATAATTCTTGCATTACTACTGATAGTACTGCTGCTGCTGTTACTACACTGCCTCAAGCCTTCTGTCACACATCCCTAGTCCAGCTGCATGCAATGGGGAGCGCAGCCTGTTGCTGTGAGGGGGGCTGCCCTCCCTGCATCCATCCCACAACTGCACGATGGGGATCTCATCCTGACTCTGGGCACAGCAGCAAAGTGAGTAATAACAATAACTTCTAGTCAGGGTTTTAATGGCAAAGCAAGCCTCCCTCTCTCTCTGAAGAATCCTTTAAATGTTCCCCTGCTCTTTATCTTTTGCTTCCTTTAAACTATGATGGAATTTAGGACTAATGAAAATGTGAGTCTGAGAGCATTTACTGGAAGCCAGCTGCTCTTGCTTTTTCATCTCTCTCTCCGGCCTGTCTCATGATCTGCCTTTTCTGTGTACACCCAGAGAAAGTGAACACATTTTTTTAGTGGAAGCTTGGTGTCTAATCAGGGTTGAAGCAGGTTTGGGTCATCCATCTTCATATGGACAACAAGGTCATAAAGTGGGCCCTGCTTGCTTATTTTCCTTCCCAATATCTTTTTTCAGCAGCAAATGGTATCTTAATAAAACAGATAAAACAGAGCCTTTTTTTTTTCCTTTCTTTTTTCTTTGGTCATTTTTAGAGGGAAACAATGTATTGGGAGAAAATAAAAGCTTTAATGTGTTTTGCTTTTTCTGCATCACACAATCAGCATTTGGCTTTGTTATGACCCTAAAAAGCTGGTGGGACACAAGGAAAAGACTGATGCAATTTTTCACAATGGAGGACAAACCTCTCCCATGGTAACCTGTGAGAAACTCAGTGTTAGAAAAGATTCTTCGCAATGCTACCAGCTGGCAAACCCACACCGGGTGATCTTCTATTTTAAGGTCTTTTCCAAGCCCCAGCCATGCTATGATGCTATGATGCTATGATTCACTGACCTTGTTTTTCTGCCTCTTTGCCCTCCTTCCTTAGCTAGCACAGGACAGAAGTGGAGGATCTCTGCAGAGTGCTGCAAGGTGTGCAATATGATCACACATCCCAGGAGCACAGAGCATCCCAGCTGATGCAGGCAACAGAAACCTTTGCCCTCAGCCTCCTGGCAAGTCACTGCACAGTTCCTGCATTTCCTCAAACATTTCCTATTGTGAAGCTTTCTTTCCTCAGACCAGAGCTAACAAGGCTGGCGGTGGGGATCTGAATCAAGCTCTAAGCTAGGATGCATCATTCTGGCCTGGTCTGTGCAGCACCAGGCATGGCAGAGCAGAAATCCTGCCCTCCAGCTGAAGGCCTCTGGCTTTCTAATGCCACTATCTCCATTTAGTGCCAAACGGATGGAGAGGAGAAGGAACCAAGTTAACCTCCAAAGTGATTTCTCCGTAGGTGCAAGGAATGAGGTGCTGGAAAGGACAGCAGGTACAGGAATGCACTATACTTTGGGCTGGGAGCAGCAGACAGCACTTACAGCACAGCCTGTTTTGGGAAGAGGACAAAACTACTTAGGGATGTACTAATCTGAGCAACATTTATCATTTGTCTCCTTTTTTCTTTTCTTTTCTTTTCTTTTTTTTTGAGTGTGTTTGTGTTTTCAAAACAGCAGGAATATCAGTGTGGGGAGTGAGAGACTGGAGTTTTCAAGCAAATAAATGACAGATCCTGATAAACTTGAAACAAAATTAGAGCACAGGTTATAGGAAAGATGAATCCCTATTTAGTAATACGAACAAACCTTATATTGTGAACCTACATGAAGAAAAGCCAGAGCAATTAGAATTTCAGGCTGCCACAGAACAGGCTCACAGTAAATAGCAGTGCAGTGTGCCTGCTCTTTCATTAAAGACAAATTGTCAAATAGCTTCTGATGGAAACCTGCCCTGTCTAAGCGTGATCAGAAAGGAGCCGGTGAAGCGCTGCTGCTGGCTGAGCCACAGACATTAAAGCAGATGGAACAGGAATAGTTTGGAGCTTTTTTAGCAAAGAGCTCCTCGAGGTTGCACTTTTTCCTCCCGTCTCTGAGTTTGGTAAATGAAGGGATTTATTTCAAGGCAGACACAAAGGCTGAGGTCTCAGTCTCAACCTAGGGCTCGCTGTCCCTGGGCTTCTGGAAGTGTCACTGAGCTTTTTTGGGGCTGGGATGCACCAGTAAAGACACAGGTGATGCTGTCCAGCTGGTGGCAGGGCTGGCCCCAGCCACTGCAGCATGGGCACAACAGCCAGGCCAAGGGGCAGCCTCGTGCATTTCCAAATGCTGTCCTCACTGCCCCATTCCGTGGTCACATCCATCCCTTGAACAACCTATAAGCTGCCATCCTGCCAGGCAGCGTTTGGAGGAAACCTGATAACCATCAGTCCACCTCTCTAATTACACTGATGTAATTAAGCAGCCCCTTCAGTCAGACACAGATTCAATTTTGCATAACATCAGCACTTGGCAATTTTCCTTGGCCACCTCCAAAATGGCAATTATCACCAGGTGATTTGTGCAGCAAACCTCTGCCCTCTGCCCTGCACGAGCAGCACACGCCCTGCAACTCGGATGGATAAATGGGGTTGGCTTGTTGGGTTCACCAAGAATCTCTGTGCATACAGAGCTGGCTAAAATGAATCACCCCAAATGCATTTAAGCCATGAGAGAGCTTAAACGTGAACCCTTGTCAGCTGGATTTTGAGCTAGCCCTTGAAATCCATTTTTGAGATGGTTCTGGGGATGTTACATCATGCATGTTCCACCCCCAGCAACCCATGGGTTGGTGCAGCGCCTCCAGCCTCTGAGTTCATCTCCACCAAAGTGAAATTAAAATAGACAGAAACAATGACTGTAGGGAAAATGGAAGAGTTGATAAGGGGCTTGAACGTGCTGGTGAGAGAGTTATAGGGTTTGGGTTTTTTTCCCCTTCAAGTCTATGAAATTGTCACCTTGTAGAAGGATTTTTTGAAAAGAGTTATGCATGGAAGAGCCTGGGAATGGGTGTTGTGATGATCAGAACAAGGAATTTGTGAGGTGTTTGCATCTGGTCCAGCAGAAAGCCATGTGAGATGCCCAGGGCCAAGGGAAACCTCTCTGTGGCATCACTGGGTGCTGGACCAGGCACACACAGCTCTGCAATTTGCTTCTCCCACACGTCAGAAAGATGGATGGTTCGCTGCCTACATGATGGTTTCTAGATATCCCTGTCTTGTCCCTTAATCAAACACTATATCAAGCCAACAGTCCACGTGCTTAATGTGACAGTGGCAACGTCTGACTGCTTCTTCCCATTCATAAGCCAGATCGTTATCTCCTCCCATCTGCAGACATAAAAATCCTATGGAGTTATTACACAAGTGGTGCCACTGTAAAATGCTCCCAGGCCATCCTCAGTTCCCCTTTCCTTTCTGCACTGCCATCAGTAGGACCGAGACCTCCCCAACTCTGCATCCCCAGCCCCTCCAAGGGCTGTGCTGCAATCAGGCACCCTGCGCCCCCAATTTCAGCCTGACTGAGAGCTCACCCCACAAGCACCAAGCATGGGGCAGGCACTGTCCCCTCCCTGGCTCTGCAATGTGTTTCCTCTTCATTTCTCTGCACTCGGTATAAATCAGGGAGCCGGAGCATTTTTTATTTGGAGCATCTGCTGGAACAGCAATTAATCACTGTCAGGCTATCTGAAAATACCCATTAGTTTTGTTTTACTCTTTACTACATAAGCAGAAGAGATACATCTCCATTCCAGCTACCAATCCATGCAGCCAGAGCACACCTGGGAGCAGAAATTTACCAAAGGATCCCCAGAAATGAAGAGATGGAGTTTGGGTGTAGTTTGGCTGGAAATGGGGCTGTTTGGGAAAAAATGGGAGGGGCGCTTTGCTGGGAAGAAAAGGGAAGAAGCCCTGTGGCTCTACAAACAGATGTTAATGTTTAACAGGACCCATAATTGGAATTGGCTACAGAGCTTGGAGAAAATTATTTTTCCTTTGTTTGTTAGCTTTGAGCTCTTTAGGCAGTTAATTAAAAGACGCTCATGGAACATATCTTCTTCAAATTCAGGCACACAGCCAATAAAAAGTGACCGTGAACTTGGCATCCCAGGGTTCTCGATTAATTTGCTCTCTGTGATTTAGAGCTGTGTGCTGCTTTCAACGTTAGAATTTTCTTTCACTAATTTCTAGGACCATGAACTCTCTGTCACAAGATCTAAAATACCCGAGCTCTGGGTTTTTTTTAAGCTTTCATTGCATGCAGACAGCGCCATAAGTAAGGCTTCCAAAACATTTTGCAACACCTAGTTTCTAAGTTGCATATGCAATTCTGTCAGTTCCTCCAACATGCAGAGTATGGGGGCAGCTTGGCAGCCCTCCCCCAGTCTCAGCTCCATACAGCTACAAGCCAAACTGCCTTTAAAGAAGTCAGCAGATGTGATTGAAAGACAGAGAGGACACACAACAGTCACAGCTCTGTTTAGCAGAGCCATGGCTGCATTCGGTGGCTGCAATACAGACTTTACATGAAAAATATGTGCACTTTCAGGATCGCTGCCAGGATGGCTCAAGCTCTCAGTGTTAATGCATGTAAATCTATCAATCCATCTATCAAACTATTTATCAATCTATCTGCCTGTTTACCTATCTACTTACCTATCTATCTACCTATCTGCCTATTCATCCATCCATCCATCCATCCATCCATCCATCCATCCATCCATCCATCCATCCATCCATCCATCCATCTTCTTCCTATGTGTCTGCATGTGTGTTAGTGCTTACTGTCTGCTACTGAGTCCACACAAAGAAAATTATCATGGACTGATACTAGTGCAATTGAGCATGCACACAGTGTGCACACCTGAAGTTTCCATGCCTATCAGAGTTGGCCCAATGATTGTAAAAGGGGCACCAAACAAACTCTGATTAAACTTCTATGAAGATATTTTAGCACAACAAGTGAATCTCTGTCATTCATGCTGATCTTGATGCTGCAGCACTCACACTGAGAGGGAATTCCAAGTGCCCACTGCAGAGCTCTGCTGTTGCCATGACCTGACCTCTTCCCACCAGCTCAACCTTTGCTTTTCTGCCCCTCCATCACCAACAAAACGCTAAGAAAACCAAACCCAAATATTCACACCAAATCCAAATGATTCCTCCGCTTTTTTTCCAGCAAGCATTCCTCAAAATCCTCAAAACAGGCCCTTAATGAATCACTACATCTCATTGATCTCTTTAACTGGGATCACTTATTTACTTAAATTTTTAGAATTTGCTACTGTCCCTGAGGTCATTTTGCTTTTAGAGAAGCAGCCTGCTAGGAAGTTAATTATGTAAAACTAGCAATTAATTTCTCACAGGCATGACAAATATTTGACTTAAAAGATGTATTTCCCCTTCGGTGAGCAGCAGCCCATCGGTGTGCTGTTAGCTGCAGCGGTACATGCCTGGGAATAAAAAGCTGTGCTGGGAAATTAAGGTCCTCATTTGACTTTCAAGGCCTCCCTGCTGAAGTTCTACTGCTTTTTTTGTCCACATTCATGAACAGAGAGTGCACAGACATCACACGTTCTCAGGATTTTCAGGTATTTCAGTTGGCTTTTGTGAAAAAATTCTCTTAAATCCACAGGGCTTTCTTCTCAAGAGCTGAAGTTGTGCACTTCTGCTCCAGATTTATGCCACGCATCCTCGTTTATTTAGCTGCAAGATCTGAACAAGATGTCCAGGTTTAGGAAGACTCAAATGTTTTCATCTGGGCATGATGGAGCTCCTGGAAACCTTGGAGCACTTCAGTGATCGAGCTGCTGAGAAAGCCAGGAAAACACTCTGGAAAGTGAAAATTTTGCTCGGGATGCAATCAGCAGTTCTGCACAGTGCCTGAAATGGGCTCCTGGGCTGCACACTAACGCAGACCTGCAGATGCCACTTGCACAGCCTCCCATGGTAAGGAGAGAGAAGGAGCAGAGATGAGCAGCCATCTTACCACGCAGATCAGTTCTCAGCAGGTCAGCTCTGCTCCCCCACAGGCACTCTGCAGCTCACAGAACAGCACCAGCTTCTCCACACCACATTAAAGCCACAAATGGAACAGTATTTTTTTCAAAATCTGCAAGGTTTGGGGGAAGATTTTTTGCTTGCTTTTCTACACTTGTGACAAAGATTTTCAACTCTTCCTGTCCGGGAGCGTGGCAATACTTCAACCCTGCAAGCCTTTTTCTCATGCCAAATATCACATGATTTGGAGTCCCACATGTGTTTCCTGCTCATCAATTCCCTTCTTTTTGCAACAAGGGCACTGACTGAGCCATTTTCCTGTTTGTTGAAGCCTTGGTGTTGCCGAACAGGAAGCTCATACAGAAATCAAAGCATGCACTCTTTTTTTTTTACCTCTGCTTTCTTTGTGACTGTATTGGCAGCCAGCTGTGTGGATGCCCCTTCCCAGCCCAATGCAAACACAAGGTGTTAGCTCCATGAATTGTCACTAAGCCAGAGCTTTGGGGATGGGCAGGAGCTCCCTTGCAGATGGGCTGAGGGAAGGTAATGTCACAACCTGTCATGGCTCAACTGCTTTCAGGGATGTGTCAGCTTGAGTCTATCTGAAGTTCAATTATTCTCTGCACGAAGCTGAATTTTGTCATTTTTGAATATGAAATGTCCTGGATAAGCTGCATCTCAGCTTCCATTGGTTCATCTGAACCACGTGGCTCACATGGGTACTTTTACCCTCTGCAAAGTCAAGGTTACAGAACTGAAGTGTGAAATGATATTACAGAGACAGTCAGCATCAAGTAGGAAGAGCAGGATTTGTTCAGATTGGAATCTTATTGAAAAGCCCAATTCAAACCTCACTAGAGATTCAGGATGGAAATAATCCTTTACTTTTATTTTGCCTTCATTTTCAATCTGTCTCATTTATTCTCAACACTAGCAGAGCAGAAATACCAGCAAAAATGCCATTCCTTGCACAATTCCTTGTTCCAGTTTACATGAGAAGAAGAGCCTGAGGTAGAGAAGGTCTGTGGCAGCTGAGATATCAGGCTAAGGAGCTTTGAATTTGAGAAGAAAGCACACTTTGGTAACGTTGGTTAAATGAAACACCTGAAGTGCTGCAAACACCTCCAGTTCTGCCCGGCCCTCTTGAGACCATTCATTTTCTTCTTGAAGAGGAAATCTTCAGCAGGTTCAGCCAAGCCCATGTCAGCAAACACGCCTGTCACAGAACCACATTGCTTCCTCCTGTGTCCTCTCTGCTATTTACACAAAATAACACTAATTATCTAAAATGCTGGCTTCCTCAAAATACCTGTTGGAACAGAAGATACAATTACCATAATTCCATTGCAAATTTTAGTTCCCATAATCACGCTCCATTACAATAGGCGTTGAAGGTACCTTTGGCTTTACCTGGGAGATGGTGAAAGCAAAGATTTAACTCATTCAGCTCTTTTCAGCAGGAGGACGTGTAGGATGCACTCATCTGTAAGCAGCAGTTTTGGTTTTTGTTCGGCCCTGATCCCAGGACCAAAATGCCAAGATAAGCCAAGAGCAGAGGGTACCCAGCCAGGCTGGTTTATCCTTCAGTCTAAGAACACTGCAGGGTGCAGAGAAGAGCTTCAAGTGGGGGTTGGCTGAGCAGCACTGCGAATGGGCCCTGAGATTCCTTTGCATGCACTGGGAGCAAACACAACAGCAGCTACTCCATCTCTGCCATGGAGAAATAACTTCCAGCAGGTCTGGAGACCTCTTTAGGAGCACAGATTTCATGGTTTCTCACAATTTCATCTTTTCTCACGCCCTTCTGGTTCTCTGGTTTCCTTTTCTGAGGACAGTAGATGAAAACTTGGGCTTTGCTCTCCAGTTGCAAACTCCCTTCCCATGCTTTGCCATGATACGCTGAGACACCAACTTGGCAGGTAACAAAAGAACTCCAGGCAGCATTCCATTCAGATCACAGCAGATTATCCCACTGAGGGATGTTTTCAGGTATCAGCACGGCACAGCAGAACACAGTCCCTTCGACCTGATGAAAACAAACCTGTACAAAACCTCTCCAGGATGCTGGAAAACCAAACGTATTCATCATCCACTCTCCCACTTGCTTGCAGGTGCCGTAATTGCTGCAGCACATCCAGCACGTCTCTGTAATTACAGCAAGCTCCAATCTGAGCAACGGATGGACGTGGGAAACAGTAACTGAGGCCTCTGAAAGCTGAGGGCTGGAATTCTAACAAGCTCAGGTATTCATACCCACTACTCTCCAAAGCATTACATTGCTTTTGTTGTTGAAGAAGTCGATGCTGCAGCTCCTGTGATAAGTCCCCTCTCTGAGGACCCTCCTGCTGAGTACCTTTCCCCAGGTCTTGTGGCACCAGCAGAACAGATCAAGTTCTGAACTTTCAGCTTCTGCCTGGCACCTCCTCCAAAGAACAGCCTTTCTTTGTAGACAGTAAAATTTTGCCTCTTTTCTCCAGAAATAACCTGCACAGCCCTAGTCCTGCCGCATGGAATTGAACTGCCACTTTCCCAGCTCGTGATGGATCCACAGATCACACAGCCTGATATTAGTTTGGCTGCCAGGAGCCCTCCTTTAGTGCTGGTGGCTCAAGCCAAACCTTTCAGAGCTGAACATTTTAAATTCCCATCCCACTAGTGACCATAAAATTGACAGAAGCTCACAAAGCTCATTAAGTTGCACAGATACATCCTTTTTCCCTTCGTGCACCTGGAGATATATTTTATATGATCTGCATTGCTACCAACAGGGATAGCTAGGGGGTAAACACAGCTGAAAGAACGAGACAATTCCAGCCCAGGTTCCTATCCTGGAAGGAGGGTCACAACCATGGAGCTTCAGAAACCTCCTGAATCACACAGACAGCGTGCTTTACATAGTGAGATTACACACATACAAATCACTGGTGAGGTTCTGCTTTGCATTTCCAGTGGGTTCTCTGGTGCTCATGAGCTGCTGTTTCAGATGTTGAGTCACGCAAAGTCCAAAGCATTATCTTCTGTTTAAAATAAGAAGCCGAGATCTCTTTTACCCCTGGGAGACAGAGCTTCCAGAAGAATATTGAATATCACCAGCTTCTTAATCAAATAATAATCAGAAACAACGTTACTGATTTTTTTACTGGCTCTGCTTTTCCAGAGGTTGAGGTTTGCTGTGCAGTATGCTAACAAACAGCTTTCAAGATCCCCTTTCCCCTCCTGCCTTCTTCAGGAGTTTATTTTTAAAAGTACCATCCAGGGCATTGGAATAGCAATAAAGAATAGGTTAAAGCCTCTGATGTTTCGTTCCAGGAAAGCTGAAAAGATTAATGCACTTGTCTGCAACTTGAGCCTCTTCTATTCCCAGTTCTCCAGAAACCAAACAGCATGTACAGCAATTTCTTTATTACTTAAATCACATTGCACGATTATTGCACCGCTTTGGCTGGAAGGCAGCAGAACTGCACTGCCTGCCAAGGGGACGGAGGGCAGCCTGGAAGCCATGGGGAAACGTCATTGCCCCACTGGGGTCTGTGAGTAACCACACTTCTGCAGCTCTGTGTGATGGGGATCGGTCCAGATCCAACACAGATATGGAAGATCTCCGTTTGCTAAAATGCCACCCCTCCTTAATGATATTAAGCACCATAAAAATGGGCATAAAGTGGAGCCTGCTCAATCATTATGATTGTTTGCACAGCACAAACACGCAATTAGATGTCAAGGCAGAGCTAATGGTATTTGCTAATTCTGTTCATGTTGAATTTTACGTCTTGACAGATTCCTTTTTACATTATTTTTATATTTGGATTTTATTTTCTCCTTTAACATTTCCCAAAGGTTCGATTGCTGGCGCTATCAGCAGATCCGGGTGTTCCTCATTTTAACTGCATTTATTTCTTGAGGTTATTTATGTGTTGACTATCTTTGCTAATAGGAACCAGAGTCTTTAGGATGGCAGCTATGAGTGACAGCCTAAGAAATCACTTTAGACAGGATTCCTGACACAATATTTTGACTATTTCATTTTAAGTAAGACACTGTGATTGTCAGCTCGGTTACAATACAGCCCTGCTCCCCAGTGGAAAAAAAAGGATCTGAAAATTGAAGGAAATCAAATTCCCACTTAAATGACTTTTAGAGTAAAACAGTCAGGTCCTGCCCTTGCCTCTCCCTGCACACGTGCACAACACTGCACGGTGCTTGAAATGCTTAAGGAGACAACAAACAGCTTGGAGATGGCTGAGTCCCCAGGCACACTTTGAGTAAGCACCTACAAAATACAGGGAGTTCATCCCTCTTTGTGAGCTGATGATGGTATTTTGCCATTTCTGTTCCTTTTCTGGCTAATGCAACGCCTGGAACAAAACAAAATATTTTTGATGGAAAAGCTTTGAGGTTTTCTTGCTGTTTTTTAGCTGAAAAGGTTTTCGTGGGAATTGAAAAGGAAAATACAAGAGAGTGGTTATGCATTGATTTCTTGGATGTCGGGGATAGGGCAGGAAGAGAACGTAGGAAGAACCGAGGTGGAGCTTTCCAGATCTGGGGCAGCGTTCACTAAGAAACTCGGTGATGGTGGGGTCTGCTGATGAACTGCCTGGGATTTAAACTCTGCCACTGCATTACACTTTATTTGATATAAAGCAAGGTCACTCCTCATCCTTTAGGTTATTCAGGATTAGGAAATTGAAGCCATTTGAACCGAGATGGTATTTCTTAATATAATAATGGCCGGGAAATTGAACCGTAAGAATGACTTCTTGTTATTAGTTCATAGGAGGTGCTTTTTAAAAATTAGAGTAGAAGGAGGACGACTGCAGCTTAATCCCAAGATAAATCATCGCCCTGCAATGGCCAGCAAAGCGCAGGGCTTGATGTGATTAGGGGACTTAAAGCTGTGGCAGGGCAAGTTAAAGCCTCGCTAATGATTTTAACTAGGATTACACCGAGATAAATAGGACTTCCATACGCTGGCTGTTCTTTGCATCACTGTATGTTGCAAGTGGTTTTCAGTCAGGGTTTTTTTTCTTTTCTGGATGTTTCACAGGAAGGGTAAATCACTACAAATGCACCCAATTCATCCCCATCTCACTGCAGTCACTGATTTATTTTATCTGCCTCAGAATTCTTGAAGAGTGGAAGACACCAGTGGGAAAAAACAGCAAACCAGTTAAAGCAGTTTGAGTTGAAACCCCTTCCTCTCTCCTACTCTGTGTACATTTAAGCACAGAACAGCTTTTTAACCAAAGTGAGAACTTCAGCAGAAAGCTGTTGTTTGGGTTAAAATATCTCCCATTTCGATCCCTGAACATTCTGACTCTTTGCATATCCTATTCATTTTTTCCTCCCTCTCGCTTTGCGTCAACCCAATGGGAAAGGAAAAAAATGTTTGAGGGTTGTTGGGTTTTTTTGGGACTTATTTTTAAGTTTTGCAGAAAAGGGGAAAAAAAAATAAAAGAAGAAAAAAGAAAAGCCATCTCGAAGATATATCCACGTATTTTCAGTTTTTTAGAGATGGGAAACACATTTCCTCAAACATCTGCAGCACACCAGCTGCTCCAGCCTCTGTGTGCTCATCCAAATTCCTTCTCCCCTTTCTCTTTCCTCATCATCCTCCTCTTTCAATCTGCTGCTGCCATTGCTGGTGATGAACTTTGGCTGCTAGAGGTGTGACCCAGTGGGCTCCATTCACAAGGGCAGGAGAATGGGCTTTTCTGGGGTTGTCCAGCCCACAAGCTGTGCACAAACTGCCCTCCTTTCCCACCTTTATTCATGTTTGAGGATCAGGATTTGGTTGGTGCTGTGTAAAGCAGTCTCTCCTTTTGTTCTCAGGAAGCATTCTGCTGTTTGAGAGCTCTTGGATTGGCAGCTCTGATGAATGAAGACGTTGTCAGCCAACTCCTTGTTTTCTGTTTGGAAATGCACTGTTTTAGTGAAAAACATTCTATTTTTTTTTCTAAAAAGCCCAAATGTAGAAGGGAGTTTTCTTATTTCTTGCCTCCCCCCTGCAAGAAACAAAGATTCAGAATCAGTTGCACTGGATTTTTATCTCCTTTTTTGGTAGAGGAAGGAAACCATCCAATCTCTTTGTATTCCTTTGACAAAATAAACAGAAGTGGAATTCATGATAGAACCAAACAAGTCACCACCAGCAGGGCCAGGAAGGCACCAGACAGACAGACTGGGGAAGGTGGCATTTCCTTCACTGCTGGGCTGTGCAGAGACATTAAGGAGCAATTTGCTCTGCAATAAGGTGCAGGAAGAGTCTTCAGCAGATTGTCACAAAATGCCAAAGTGGGAAAGACCACCAGAAGCTGAAAACATTAATTAAATACCTAGAAACCAGTGGGTAACAAAGAAAGTGTTGCGTTCCCAACCATAATGTTGGCCAAATGGAGCTTGTTTTTATCACTGTGCAAGTAGCTAAAAAAAGCAGAAAGACACCAGAACAGCCAACTGTCACCACTAGAGACCTTCATCTGCTCCTGTGCAGCCAATGGGAGCCCTGAGGGGCAGAAAGGCCCCAGGAACCCCGTTAGGTGGACAAAGCAGCACCAGCCCTTGGATCTGTCACATCCTGGGGTTCCCACCAGACAGGCAGGGAACCTGCAGCCCAGGATTTAAACTGGTCAGCACTGCTCTTCCATACCCGTGTCAGCAGGTGCTTCTGCTTACAGCAGCTGGGAATACGGTCGCTCAGCCTCTGTATTAACATCTGCCTCTGCAGTGTTGCTGGAACTGGTTCATTTTTCTTACTGAGAGCAAAAGAGGGAGAAGAGTGCCATACAAAGCAACAGAAAGCAGAGGCAGCTTATTTGAGCCAAGGGTACCTCTGTGGATTAAGGAGTGGTGCAGGAAAGAAGAAAAAAAAATAATGAAATTGACATTATTATCTTTTGAGAGTATTCACAATCAAGTCCTGTCTCTGTAGTGAAGACAAACCTTTGTAACTATGCATGGCAAGACTCTAGCTTTCGCTTTATTTAATTTTGCTGTGTGCACAGTAGGAAAGATAGGGTTGGGTGTATGGTGGATCAACACGAAAGCCCGTGCTTTCACCAGCAGCTTGTAATTTTAGCTGTCAGCTGAGTTGTTTACACAGCTAAACAAACGGATCCCAGTCTCTGTCCCTCTTATCTCTGGTGCACACACAGAGTGGGAACAAGTTGAGAGGCCCCTCTAAAAACACTGCTAGCTCTCTGCTGGGCGCTGGGTCAGGAGCCTGCCTTTGTTCCCACTGCTCTGTACATCAGATTACAGCCCTTGCTCTGCTTGCATCTCCTCTCTGCAGGAGCACGCACACACACAGCACTGCTCGCTGGGTTTTGTTTTCCCAGAGAGTCCATCTGCTTATGCTCATGTAATCTCCTCACAGGAATTCCTGGGCTCAAGCCCTGCTGTTGGCTGCTCTGACATTTCTCATGCCCCCTCAGTGCCTCTGCTCAGTGCCATGCAGAGGTCCCAGCCTCTTCCTTTGCTCTGAACTGCACTAAGCACATTCAGACACTCCCAATGTCTGCTGCAGAAGTGAGGGCACTGGGCAAAACCAAGCTCACTAACCATCAAAGAGCCATCCATCCTCCCAAGGTCAAGCCAGCCAGTGTTTAAATGCTCTTTTTCTCTTGCACATGTACAGATGCATCAGCTCACCCCGGGGATGATGATAGCAGGGTCTGTGTTTCTGCCAGGAGCTACATGCAGTAAATCAAAGCAAATCAGACGCAGATCCCACAGGTTACCAAGCTCTTTGGCCGATTCTGTTTTAGCTGTGAGGCAGGTGATGTGCCTGATTCTAAAGCATCTCAATCTGAATATCCTCACAAGGGAAAACATCAAACCACTCTTGGTGATTCCAGTGGACGTTTTCACCTCTTTCTGGCAGTGGCTCCAGGAGTTGCTCTCATTGAAATGTGGCGGGGTATGGACAAAAGAGACTTTTTCAGCCCTTCTCCTGCACTGCATGCTGTTAAGCAAACTGGGCAGGAAAGAGCCTTTGGTGTAATACAACCTTAGGAGATGACAGAGCAATACACAGAGCACAGGTCCTTCCATAATTAGCACGCACTGCATTGGTTGAGTTTAAGAGGAGCCACAGTGAGCTGGATTCCCTTTCCTCTGAACAATCAACATCTCAGTGCCCAAAAGAAATGCAGAACTATGATCCCACCTTGCAGTGCCAGTTCAGCCTCCCTACACTCTGGCTGTGCTCAACTGATGGAGTTTAATCTGAGCAATGAAAATGCACACGAATGGAGGAAGAGGTTAATGACCAGCTTGTAATTTATCCTGCAAAACACCCAGGGACTAAAGACGGGCTCTGACTGCACAGCCCAGCTGCAGAGCAGGATGTTTCCATTCATGCTGGTGTGCTGCAGTGCCTGAATTACTGCCCTGATGAGAGGAAGCGTGCACCTGAAGGGAAGATGCTGTCTGAAAAGCATGGCCTCCTGGAGCAGGGTCACTGAGTTCCTAACATCAATAAACACTCAGTACCTACAGACTGTTTCCAAAGCTCATTATTTCAGAGGACTGCTCTATATGTGAGTGAAACTCATTACCTGAGTGGCTTGTTATATTTTCTAGTCAGTGCCAAGATGTAGGCATTCCTTGACTATCTTAATTAATGATTGATTACAAACTGAAGTGTATCATTTGTATTTAGATATGTTTCTCACGGCTGAGCTGAAGCCACTGAAATCCATCTTTCAGAGAAGCCATCAAAGGCCAAGCAGCCCCATCCCACATGGTAATTAGAAGTATTTTTCCCTACTGGAGCAGAGAACTTGACCTCAGTGCTCCAGCAAGACTCCAAGACCAGGTCTGAAACTGCAGCAAAACTGCACGTGGCCCAGAGTCTGAAAACAGCTTCGGAAGGCTCCGTTGCCCAGGGAGCTGCACCAGCATCCATGACTCACCAACATCCCCAGCAGTTATACTTCATAGAAGCAAACCTCTTCTCTGTAAACAACCTTATCATATAACAACAGCCTCAATATATATAATATATATAAAAGCAAGCCTAAATATTTCACTGTAAGTACCAACAGGAGGACCTTAGGTTTCCCTTGGGGGTCACACTGATACACTGGATGTAAAGCTGAATTTGTGTATGGATTATCCAGCACTATCCTACTGTGACCATCAGTTTGCACTCCTGAGCAATGAGCAGTGCTTGAGTGGTGAGCAGGGGGATGGAAAAGCAAAGGATTTACCTGGGAGCAGCCAGCAGGGTGCTGGGGGGAGCATGTGGGTCTGCAGCCATGGAACCATAGAATCACAGATCCATAGCATCATAGAATGGCGTGGGTTGGAAGGAATATGTAGTTTCAACCCTGTTAGAGGTGAGAGGCTTGTATTCACTAAGGGTGAGATTTATTGGTTCAAGTTCAGTTATCTAAACCCAAGTTTGAGCATACAGGCAATGGAGAGGACCAGGCAGCCCTGAGGGCAATTCACCTCCTTCCAGGACAGGTTCTTAGGAAGCCCAGCTGGTTCCTTCAGCATTTCTGGGTGGAACAGAGCCATAATTTCCTCCCGACTCCTTAAATCAGCACTGTAATCAAAGCAGAATTCAACTCAAATCTTCACCTGCTGGAATGCACAAGGAATGCAGCTTGAAAAATGCACTTTGTTTGTCTCCAGCATTCTAACTGTTTGGAAATGTCACCCAGCTGCAGTTGAGCCAGCAGTGCTGCAGGAGCCAGGTCCAGCCACACAGCATCGTGATGTTGGTTCACAGCACAGCTTTAATTCCAAGGGAGGAACTTTTCACCGAATGCCTTCAGAAATAGTGAACTTCAACTGTGTGCTCAAGGGTTTGAGTGTTGTTGTTTGATTTTGTTTTTTTTTTTAATGAATTTTCTGATGTTACTGCTGAATGTCGTACACTGCACTGAGTTATTTTACTTCTGTTATGTTCCGTGTGGTGCTTGCTGCAATGAACTGCCTTGAGCAATGATGATAACAACACCACTGAATTAACAATAATTACAGACATTTTTTCCCTTCAGTTTCCACACAGTTACTCTGTTCAGCCTGCCAGGAGTATCTCCTTTTCCACCAGAAATTGCAGCTTCTCATGAAAACATTGGTTTGGAGGTTTTTCAACCTATTTAAGAGGAAACTAAGAGAAGGAGAATCAAATTTCTTTGCTCAGAAGGAAGTGCATAGACTCAGACTGCAAGCTGCAAACAGCCGCTGGGAGTGAGGTCTGGTGATTAAAGGAGAGGAATAGAGGTTGGGGTAATCATGTTAATCCACTGTTATTGAGCCCCATAGTGCTTAAAAAGGTACAGAGGCTTGTGACTGTGTTCCCAGCAGAAGACTCAAGGGCAAACATTTCTAAATGGAATTTACCATTATTCACCTGCTGCTTATATACACCCAACGTGTGAATCGACACGCTTCTAAATCTACTACTGCATCTCTCCTGCTGGATAGGTGTTCTGTGAGGTGGCTGGAGGGATGTTACATAAGGACGTGGGATGCATCTGTAGTGCTGACCATAGCAGAGGCATTAAAGCATCTACTTCTGCTTCTCATCACTACAGCAACACCCCCCTGGAATGGGAATGTGGGTGTCCTATTCTTTTCTCCACTTTGTGAGTATAATTCAAGTGGGACCAACCTGGATTTATCAAACCAGGCTCACCTAGCTAAAAGTTGGCCAGGAGATCAAGGCATCTCCAAGGGGTTACTTCTTTCACTTCTTGCAGGGATGGGCCTGAAGTGACTCCTTGGAGTACTTTAACACCTGCCTTTCAGAGAGCTGAAGCTGGCTGACAGTCACAACTCTTGTCTCCAGGAGCACAGCAGGACACTTGAGATGCACTATGATGAGGGGGGCTGAAAGAGGTCTTTTCAAAAGGAAATATTTCCAAGTGTAGACCAATCATTTCCCAATGTTTGGTTTTCTCTCTCTCTGAAAAAAAAAAATAAATATTTTGAAAGGAGGGAGAAAAGAATTTCTCTTCCTCTGCCCTGTGCAGAAGAGGTTCAGGTAAGTGACTCTCCTTGGCAGCTGCCTATAATCACAGTTTCTGGTTCATCCGATGAACCCAACCTCCCTGCTCAAAGAGGCTGATTGTGACCCAACCATTTCCTAAGCAGATACTCCTTCAATTTACAGATCTCTTTCAGCGGTCTCTTAAAGCTCCCTCTCGCTAATGGCTCTTTTTTAAACCACAGGGGAAAGGTGTGAGAGAAGTGCCTCTTCCTATTGTGCCTGAGAAGCAAGTTGAGGTGGGAGGTCACCTGCTGCTGATGTGAGCCATCCAGGTGCTCTAGAGAGGACTTTGGATGTCAGGGGGAAATTCTTTACAGAAAGAGTGGTGAGGTGCTGGAACAGCTGCCCAGAGAGGCTGTGGATGCCCCATCCATCCCTGGAAGTGTTCAAGGCCAGGTTGGATAGGGCCCTGGGCAGCCTGGGCTGCTTATGAAATGGAGCTTGGTGGCCCTGCATGTGGCAGGGGGTTGGAGATTCATGATCCTTAAGGTCCCTCCCAACCCTGGCCATTCTGTTATTCTGTGACTTGCAAGCACAAAGCCAGCATGCAAATACTTCTGACTGCTACTGGAGCTGTGGCATCCTGTCCCTTCAATTTGTTGTGCTGTTGCACTGAAGGATGGAAAAGACCTTCTTGCTGATGGAGCTCATGGACGAGCCCAGGGAAGTGCCAGCAGCACACTGGTGCTGATAGCAGCCAGGAGCTGCAGAGCAGACCCAGTGCCATCACAGACCCATGGCACAGGTCTGATAAGGCAGCTGGACCACACTGGCTCTTAAAATCATCTCGCAGCGCCCAGTGGGGCATTAAGGACAATTAATTACAGGCTGCCCTACTGCAAGAGACTGCGAGACATGGAGAGGAGACAGGAGATGAGGTGGGGAGAAGCAGCATCACTCCTGCTCCTTCCTTCTGCAAAGCTCTGTCAAGGATAACAACCCTGTATTTAGTGTAATTTACAGTAAACTGTGTTTTAATGGATGTTGTGGGATCCTTATTATGAAAATCCTCTTATGAGCAGCAGCTCCTTTAATAACCTGGGCTGCAAGAAGTGTCTGTCTATTTGCATTTATTTGCATGTATTTGCATGCAAGTTGCTAATATGAAATCTCAAAAGCTCTGACGACTTCATGTTGTTAACTCAGCCCATAATCTGAAGGACTTGCAATCTGAGAGCACAACATTCTTACAAGAATAAGCTGTGCTCCAGCACTACCAAAGAGTGTGGGGTGCAGGGCTCCCTGTCTGCCCACGGGACTTCCCATTGATAGGACACGCTTCTGCATCCTCCAAAATCTCAGCCTTGAGACCAAAAATCTGCCTGAGCTCTCGCTGTGCCCGAGGATGGCTCACCCACCTTCTGAGCAGCAGATGGTAACGCTGCGGAAAACCAAGTTGCTACAGCAAAAAGAGTGCTGTCAAAACCTGCAATTTCACCTTGGAAATGGCATCATCAGACACCCACGTGTGAGCAGGCTGATATCTGGGGAAAGGAGAATGTGTGGTGAGATCCCAAGGAGTCATTCACAAACTGATACTGGAAGGGAACTGCTTCCCTGCTAATCCCAGGGACACTGTGAGACAGCGATGGGGCTTGAAAATGAGACTGCCATTCTTTTTAAACGTTACCACTTCCCTTTGAAACTTCATTCTGGTTCAGAAATTAAAAACAAAACACAGCTGTAGTAATAATGACAACCATAATAAAGAACGGTGCAGCAGGAATGGTGAACATTTGCTCCATTGGATGCTGCACCGTGGTTGTTTCAATGTGGCTGCATCATCCGAGCTCCCTAATTTCAGAACTTATCATTCCGAAGAGGTAGAAATGTTGTTTAGATGATCCTAAACATTGCGATATGAAATCTGTACCGTGAGACAATGTGAATTATGATGTAATAAAATTGATCAAAAGAAATGAAGCATAACAATAATATAGAAAACCTACGGATTTACTGTCTTGAAACAACAGATTTAGGACACAACTGAAATGAAACGAGACCACTGAAATGAAACCATTCAGCTTCCCATAGAAAATGATGTGTAAATTGGCATATTTGTGCAGTGCTTCAATTCTGCATGAGAAAACTCCAACTTTTAAGCGTGACATAAATAATCAGGCCCAGAGCTTCCCACAAACCTACAGCTTTGCCTCGATGATGAATGTGCCTGAGCACAGCAATGTGCTGCAGGTCTGGGGAGATCTCTGCTGATAAAGAACCCTTTCTCTCAACTGGATCAGCGCAGAGCACATGCCTGAAACCCATCGAAAGCTTTCCATTAATTGCTGGATGTTGCTAAAACTTCTCTTAAGTTTTGCTGGGAATATCTTGCAGAATAGAGCAAGTGGTGGACCTGCCAACCCCAGCATCCCCATCCTCACACAGCCCTTGCATACAACCCACAGCTAACATAATCAGCAGCTCAGGTTGATCTGAAGGAGGTTTGGAACAATCTTTGCTGACAGGCTCAAGGCCAAGCCTCCTTATGCTTCCTTTCACCTCTCAGTTTGCATCACGAGGAGTAAATGAGGATGGCTCCTTCCCCTGAGATTCCCAATCCCACTTGTTAGAGTCAGAGTCTGCACACTTTGGAGAAGCATTTGGATTTACAGACATCAGTGTGCATTACATGCAGTGTTGGAAAGCCTGGGGGAGGATTATTAAGTGGCCCTCACCTCACTAGCAGAAAGCGCAGCTACCCAACAACCAGCTCCTGCTCTGTTTTTCACACAGAGGGACACAGTGCAAGCAAAGCTCAGCCCCAGGGAAATAAAGCAAATGCAATATAGATGGTGATGTGGGACACAATAAGCACCAACCCAGCAGATTTAAAAATTATACTTGAAAGGACAGCCCTCATGCAGAAAACAGCAGCATTACCAATCTCTCCCATTCAAAAAGTTTGTGTCCTCCTTCTAAGTCAACAGATCTGCTCAAATGCCAGGAGAGCTGCTGAGGTCACACACAGAGGGCTCTCAGCCTCCTGTCTCAGAGTTTCAGCTGCCTGTAAAGTTGTTCACATTTTCGGGCTATCAGTGCAAAGGCTGAAACAGCCTGCTTCGATTTTAAATAAAAGCTGTGACTGCACTGTAAGTGCTGGCCATGCTTCATATAGATTTTGTGGCTGGGTAGCCTTGTGCTCCAGTAGGCGAGAAGAGCAGCCTGGAAACTTCTAGGTAATAAATACACTTTTCCATCAACTGGTGGTGACAAGAATTGCCCAGAAGGGAACAGCAAAAGAAAAAAACCCTCTAGATTCACAGCAGCTGTGACAGCCCAGCACTGATCCTGCTAACGTGTCTGATAAAGGCAAAGCTGCACGCGTCCGGATGGCACTGAGAGCTGATGGAGCACGTAGGCACCTCTTCTGCCTGAGCCATGGGGAGCTGCTGGGTCACCTGGCACCACCTGGGAACCACCAGTGTGTCACTGAGCTTCCTGTCCTCCCCAGACAGCCCGTCTCAGCTTTGCTTTCAAGTAGCTCACAGCAATGATATTCCATCCCCATCAATTACCGCTATTAAGTTAGCGCCAGCAAACCAGTCCTTGGGGTGGCATCGTTACTGCTATTAAGAACAAGAAGCAGCAGCAGGGGTTCTGCTCATCTTCCCCCCTTCCTAGTGGAAGCTCTTATTGGGGACTTCTTTCAATATTTCATTAATACTCAGACATATGCTCTGGGAATGTCAAAATGCTGGGATCGCCTGGAACGAAGTGATAAACAGAACTGACGCTGAATTAAACACTGAATTACCTGGAGAGCAGATAGGGTTTATTTGGATGTACATCACTATAGCTACAGCCCTTCACGTGCACCTCCATCCCCTACTTTACCCAAAGCTCCGCAGACTGGAATAAACTGAAATAAAATGTTATAATCTCAGGAAATCTGCATGTCCTCTTCATGTTTAAATGGATGTGCTTGGCACGTACGTCTAGACAATTTAGGCTAATTATTTTTTGTGTTTATATTTATTGGCTATGATTAGTTATGCAACAAAGACTATGGGAGAACAAATCATGTCAGTGCAGCTAATTGGAGATAACACAAGCTGTAGTGAAAGCAGCAATTTCTGTATTTTACGCATGAAAAAGAGACCTGATCCTGCTGCTTGTAAATCAATAAAGTGCTGCTGAGGTCTCCATCTGAGGATAGCAGCCAAAGCACTGTATCAGTTGTTCCTGATTTCATGTGTTCTGTCTATGAAGCTACTGAAAGCCACAGATTTTAATGGGGTAAAGAGGTGGGGGTCAGAACAGCATAGGAAGAAGATATTACAGAAAATGAGATATGTAGGATTTTGTTCCTTCAGAGAGAAGGCTGGTGTGAGGCCATCTGTCTGCATATTTTAGGAGTTTTTAGGGACTGAATATGAACTGATTTCAGCCTGCCAGACTAGAAATGTCTATTTTCTCAAACCCTCCAGGCTTTGCTCCTTAGCTCCTATCTCAAGCCCTGGTTTTGCAAAAGGCAGAATGCAAGCAATGAGCTTGTCCAAAAAGCCACCCATTATCATAGCTCTTGCTTGCTTCCCTTTCACTTAAAACATCTGGGCAGGTGTTTGCAGGTGTCAGCACCCCCTCAGCTCACACTTCCCAGGAATGTACTGCCATCATGCCTTGCAGCTATCACAGACTTGTGAGCCCAGCCTTGCTCTGATGGACGGCAGTGCCACTGCCTCCACTTCCTGGTGAGGAAAGACAAGGTTTGTCAAGGTGCCGAGGCACCTGAAGATGCAAACAGATGCTGGGTGTTCTATTCTGAATATCCTGAATAGATCCTGATGTGCCTGGTGCCTCCTCCTGCCGACAGCTGGAGCTACAGGTACTCAAATAGCCCTCAAATAGCCCAGGGCTGAATGAGAAGTTTCTTCTGCCATCTGGCACAGGACAGTCACCATGTCACCTTGCTTCCTCCTGACCACAGTAGAAGCCAGGAGTTTCAGGTGGGGTGAAGCTTACCCTGGAGAGGGTCCTCCTCATGCTCGGGGCTGAACCAGGGAGCTCAAAGGAAACCCCACACACATCCCATGGACCACGAGAGGCCTGGAGGCATCTCCCTGCCCAACTCCACTTCTCCCTTCCCCAAGACACTGCCAACGTTTGCACCTTCCCAGTTCCAGTGGCAAAAAAGAACCAATCTGCCCCCATGCTGCCCTTTATTCCCACCAATGCTGTTTGTTTGTTTATTCCTGGAGAGCAGGACCTGCTAATTTATGTTAACTGGGATTGCACAGGTAGATATTTCCCCTCCACTTCCCCCTGCATCCCGCTGCGAAACCAAACTGACTTTATAATCTCCTACAGCAGCCAGCAGCCTGCTGGAACACCAGCCTCAGCATGCAAAGCATGTTGACAAGCTGCCTTTTTTTTCTCCCCTCCTCATGAGGAATTCTGTGCATTTTGACAGTTTTGAAGGCTCACTGAGCTATGATTACAATTCTCTTATGTTATATATATATATATATGCATACATAAATATATATATATAAAGGAAGCCACCATTCCTGAGGCTGATTGCCCTGCAGCTCTGTAACAGCACAGCCTTCCCTCCCCTTCTGCTGTCTCCCCATATGCTGTTTCAAGGAGGAAAAAGCAAAGGAAGGCATCTCTGCTCCGTGTTGCTCTGTGCTGGGTGACACTTTTCATTTTAGTCTCTGCCGCAGGTTTGAGTCGCGAGCCCAGAGCACAGGGGCCTGTGCAAGATTTTGTCTTTGGGGAAAGCAATGCTCTGCATGGTTTCTTCAAGATAGTCCAAAAGCTCTAGCTGTCCTGCTCTGCTTTTTGCTCAGAGCTGATAGAAGGGAATCCATCTTTCCCAGGCACTCAGCCCCTCTCGCTGCCCAGAGGCACAGCTGGGAGATGGGACCAACTCTCACCACTGCTGGCATGCACTTGGGAGCAGCTCCACAACCACAGCACTGTGCTGCATCTTCCAGCAGCTCAGGAAACGAGCATCCCAAGAGATGTGGGGGCTTGAATTACTGAGGGAGTTTAGAAAAAAACTGGCTGATGTCATGAGAGAATTTATTTTACCCATCAGATAGGGCAGGGGCTTTTATCTCCTGCAGGGAGTCAGCACAGGTGTGTAATGCTGTAACAGAGATCAGAACTTGACCACAGATACCTCATTAGCTTGAAAAGTTACCTGTTTTATTTCTGTCCAAAGGATATTTTAGTTGGGTGCTTTCATCTGAGAAAACACTAACTTCTGGGAAAGCAAGCTTTAATGTCATGTGTGTTTTCTGCCTTTGAGGAGTGGAAAATGCCACACACTGTGGCATATGCACAGGATTGAACCACAAGGGAAGAAAATAAGCAGTCGTCTTTCTTGGTTTGATCTGTGTACATCTGTTTCCTGGGAGAGAGGTGAAATGGGATATTTACTTGGGTAAGTATTGTAAGGCAGATGCACTTGACTGCAAAATAAATAAAAAATGATATTAAAATTAGCTATGTAAAAGAAGTGCTCTGGAGCTCTGTTTTCCATTACAAACCCGAGTTCTTATGCGCAGCATGCATAACAGGGCTATGAATATTCTCATCTCTAAAGTTTCCAAGCAAAACGTCTGTCCCATCAGAGATAAAAACAGAACTCCTTGCTTTTAATGCGGCTGGGATTTCCCCCTGAGCCTGGAGGGGCTGCTCTGCTGATGGTGCTGTCAGCTGTGGCCTGGGGGAAGCAGCACGGAGCAGGCAGCTGGAGTCTGGGCTGACACTGAAAAGCCCTGCAGACCTCATGCCAGGCCGGCTCCCCAGACAGACAGACAGACAGACACTGTTTGACCAAAGACTTCAGCTCCTGCCCCTGCACCTCTACTGTGAGTAAGCCCATGTGGAGCTGTGGATATGTGATTAGGGTCCCAGGGAGGGCTTGTGACCTCAACCAAAGGACTGGAGAACCTGTCCTATGGAGGAAGACTGAAAGAGTGAGGGCTTTTCAGCATGTAAGAGATTTTGCAGGGGGGATTTAATGACAGTATTCCAGGATTTAAAGGAGGATGGAATCTGTCTCTTCACCAGGAGCCACAGGGTTATGGTGGAATCCCCATCCTTGGGGTTCTTAAGATGCAAATGGATAGCAGTGCTGGACATCTCATCCAGGCTCCCCACCCCATGGACCTAATGATCTTCCCAGGTCCCTTCCATGGGCTGTGCTGTGGCTCTGTGACTCCACAACAGAGGTTGATGTGTACATGAGGGGCACAGCAGTCACTGGCCATGGGCAAATGCTGGTCCAGGAAACCACCCTGAGCTGTTCTGCACAAGGCATGGCTGTATCACAACCCAACTCTTCTTCTGATGCTGTCCTAAAGGAGATTTCTGTCTTCTCCAGCTGTGTTGTCAGAAGGAAGACATCAGCTTAAGTGGAACATGTCCTGAGAAGGGACTTGCATGTTGCAGCAAAGAATACACTGTGATTTGATCAGAGCCCAAAGTAAGCTGCAGAACAAGGATGGCCTCTGTCAGATGCATATCTGGTCTGAGGAGCTCACCTCCCCATCAGCCTGCCGTCAGTAGTTTGAGGATGAAGACTGGAAGAATTTAAGGAGGAAATAAAGAGCAATGTTTTAAGAAGGAGGGTAATTTATCATGAGAGGTCTCACTGATGGATGGTGTTCTTTCCTCGTCAGCTGCTGTCTTTCAATCAAGATAGGCTGATGTCTTACTAGAAGATGCATTCTGGTTCAAGCACGCGGTGTTGGGCTCAGAAAGGGAATCACTCTGTGATTTCTACAGCAGGAAATCAGAGCTGATGGCTGCAATTGTGCTCCTATCTGGCCTTAAAATCTATTGATCTGTGAAAATAATTGCCACAGTTTACTGATTTTCCTGAATGTTTGATGGCAGGTAAGAAATACTTCTGTCTCTGGTGGCCTGAGCTGCCCTGAAAGAATTTCCTCCGTGCGTTCAGGAGTTGGAAAATAAATATTGATTCAGCATAACCAAAGAAAAAAAATTTAAATGGATCTTTGCTTAGCTGGATGACATGTTTTCTTCCTGTACTTGCTCAGAAGCTGTCAGGACCACTCAGCATCATCTTGTGGGTGGATCTGGGCTGCTATGCAGACAAACATGGGCTCTTTCCGACTTCATGAATTGTAAGCCCTCGCATTCTTCTTGCTGAACTGGTGTGGCTACAATTGGGGTCAAATACCCAGCTGTGTCCTGATAAGGCTGAACATTAAAAATAGAGTCGTCTTCACATGCAAAGAAAGGTTTGAGCATACAGAACTAATGTGAACTAACTTTTAATTTCACCAGGAAAGAGGTTGGACCTTGCCAAGCTCCTGGGCCTCTTCTGAGCAACACCTGCACAAATGGTGCCCAGACCTCTGACACCATGAAATACATTTGTTTGTGTTTGGCATTTCAGACTAAGGACATTCTCCTCCCCTGCCCTGATCCTGCTCCTTTCTCTTGCCGAGACCTGCGTGTTTTGTCTTCCTAGTTATCATTCTGCAAATTCAAACATGATATTAGTTTAATTAGAGATCAACTCCTTTTATGGAATGCAAATGCCCTACCCAACTAAATCCCCCTTCTGCAGTTGGCAGATGCAAATTAAATCCTATGCACTGAAGTGTAATTTGGCTTTGAACACTCTTACAGGCCCTCAGTGATTCGGTGGGTGGAGGGGAATTAGTCTTAAGCTGCATTTGTTGCTTTCCCCTCCCTTAATTTGTTTATTTGAATGCTACTGAAGCAATATCCACTGCAGACAAATTGCCAAGTGACACACATGAATGAGAGCCAGGGTTTTGATGCTGGTTTTTTGGAGCTGTAAATAACACAGGTCCAGTCTACCTGAAATAATGGGAAATAAGGGGCCATCTGCCACTTCATGTCCCATCATATTCTCAGTGACCAGCATATTGGGATGCCCAAGTGGGCCATCCTACAGTCACACAAGGACAGCAGAGCTGGCCTGTGGCATTTCTCAGCACTCCAGGAGTCCCATTTTTCAATGAAATGCTCTTCTTTAGCTGTTCTGTCCCCAGCCTGATGGGTGACGCTGGAATCCCCATCCCACATAGAGGAAGCTGCCCATAGTGATGCACTGAGCTGGTTCCTCCAGCACCACTCCTTGCTGGTGAGCCTCAGTGAAAACTGCAATATTTTTGTCTTGGATTTCTACAAGTATTGTGATGAGGATCTAAAAAGGGCCCTGAGAGCTCACCTAGTGCATGAGCTTTAAATTAACAGACAAAATGGACATTCTGGCAAAATAATCCCTGGCTGTCTCCTTTAGGACTGCCACAATGGTTTTCACCTATCACCACTAACAAGTTGTACTTTCAGTGTTCCATTTTATTTTCCTTCACTGCATCTACCTTGAAATGAGTTTCTATGATGCTGTGGGCCAAAAACTATAATCTGAGATATATGTCTGATCTACCCTTTCACTCCATACATTTCCATTTAAGCAAGAAGCTTTTTAAGCCAACCCCGACAGATTAATTACAGACCACAGTCAGCATTTTTCCTCCTTCCTCTTCGACAGCCATTTAACCCAAGTAGTTCTTCCTCACAGTAACGTTCCTTCAGCTTCTCTTTCAAGGTCTCTGTTTGCTCTCATGTTCTTCTGGGCTCTGACAACTTCTCTTTGGTTCAGTGTTCCAACTGCTGGTGTTCCACTGGTCTCATCCAGTCCCCCAAGCTGGTTATTTGAAGGCATTACTTTAAAGCCTCCCATGTGCTACACTGGAGAAGAGGATTGGCAACAGGCACTTCAATTCCTGTTCTTGGTTTTCTACTGAGCACTGAGCAACTAAGCAAGCAAGTGCTTTTCAATTACATGCTTGTTGCAGACACTCCCTGCGTATGTTTTATAACAATGATTCTGGATCAAGAGGTATCCAGCTAAAGGGATAAACACTTAGCCCAGATAAGCAGATTTGTAGAAATTATTGTTATCCAGAGCTGGTTTGCCTCATTAGGAATCAGCAGTGGACAGCTCTTAAAATCTGACAGGGATAAATTTATCCCACCAAAGTAAAATCTGCTAAGGGATGATTCTAAATTATGTTATATTCATAACAGCATTTTCCTTCTGTTAGTTAATATGGCAAAATTAACCACGCGTGAGAAATGATTCTCTGCCATCAACAAGGATCTGAAAAGCACCAGGAGGGCTCAGGTCCTCTGTGCAAAAGAAACAGAGAAGCAAAGACTGAGAGCCAAAGAGCAATGAGATCACAACTCCCTTGTGTGGGCTGTAGGACTGGGCAGCAGGGAAGGGCTGCACGATGCAGCCTGCGAGTCTGTTGCATTTTGGTAACAGACACAAGATTTTGCTGCACCTGGTGTTTGCGCGGAGACTGCTGTGACCCTGGAGGTGAAATCACATGAAGATCACCGATCCTATTCTGAGCTTAGCAGCTTTTCTTTGCCTCTCAGTCTTGCTCTCCCCTCTACCTCCTTTCCTTCTGTTTTCATGAGCAGGTTTTTTTGCATAGACGAATGTTATTTTGGGAGAGGGGGAAGTGTTTGTCTTTCCTATGCAGCAAGGTACCCAGCTCCCTGGGCAGAAGGTCACCTCGAAAGACCTCATGCATCATGCTGCTCCCATCATTTAATCTATGAATCGGCCAGGGGAGAAGGCCAGTGCCATAAAGCACAGACAAGGGTGGCCAGCAAAGCATGCACTTGTCACAGAACTAGTGCCAGAAATATACGGGCGATCAATCAGAGTTATGGCATGCTCTCCTTGTGGTTAGTTGATATATAATACTCTCAATCAATAACTAAGGAGGGGTGGGGGGGGAGAGAAGAAGGGGATTTGATTTAACATTTTCCTAGGCTTTGTAGAAAACAAAGATTTATTGCGACATTAAAAAATAAAAACCAACAAATTTAGCCTCTAGCTTAATAGCCAATTGGTCCCTGTGATATTGCTGGAATCGTATTTACTGCAGGTCCTAATACAAAGACATTAATATCTGTACACCTGCTCAGCCATGTCATGCTGGATATTAGCCAGCGTGAAGCATGCATTTGGTCCTGACTTGCAAATAGCTTGCTTAAGAAAACATTTGCTTTACCGCATTTAACATTTTGAATCTGTGAGAAGTTTACAAAATATCATCTGTGTTAGCAAGGAGACCTCAGGACTGATTTGGCTCGGCTTCATGGTACGGAAAAACTCTAAACATTAGTAGGTTCAGACCTCAGTTAGGGGCCAATCCTGCTCAGAACACAGTAACGGGTGGCTCTGTGCTGATTTCAGCCATTAAAGTTTTGAGCCAGGAGAGTACCAGCACCTCACAGCCATGTTTGCTTTCAGACCTGTGCTGCACTGCGCTCAAACCCTGATCTCAATTCCCAGCAGATTGTCTGAATCTGCATAATTAGATCAGGATGTGTATGTCTGAGCATTCCGGTACTTTTCAAGTCCTGTTGGGTCAAAGAACATATGAAGGTGACATACATGATAGCGATGCTGGGATTCACAAATCCATCACAACTCCAACAAAGCTCTGAGAGGCAACACGATTTCCCATCTGCAAGAAGATCAGCACCCCTTTGCCCCCAGCCTTATCTCTATATCCGTGGGCATTTCAAACCCTTCTAAACATCCACAGAAGTCTGGCTCAAGTACAGTGGCAAAAAGCTCAGATTTATGACACACGTTTCAGTTCACAGGCATCTTGTGAGACCCAAATATATGCTCCCTCCTTGCTCAGAGCACAAGGGTACCATGTGAATTTTGCCAAACAGTTGAACTTTTGAACCAATACGCCTTGCATAATGGGAAGACTAATGTCCTCCAGCTTAGGAATTACTCCATGTGTGACCTGAGCTATGGAGGAAATCAGCTCAGTAATTCCTGTGATATCTTCTGCCCTTCAATTCCATTGCCCACATTATTCGTTGGCTTGAAATTTATGTCACCAATTTGCAGCAAAGTGCAAGGCGAGTGAAGACCATCAGGGTCCTCATTTAGAGCTCGACATACTAAATTTGTAGAAGTGCAGGTAAAAATGCAAAAGGGAGAGCAATGGAGTGTCAGACAAAACCTGCAGGAATTTCACAGATTATTTACTCTTATTCCACAGGCAAGAAACAAACCCATCCACAACAGGAAAGTTACTGAAGGCAAATAAATATTGTAATTGTCACCATGAACTGCTGATAGATCCTTCATGACAAGAAAAATTACCTCCTTTTTCCTCCCAACAAGTATCAGATGCTTTAGAAGTAGTTTGTTCTGTTGATTATTTCCGTTAAATGAGCCCTGTTATAATTATGAAGCTCGTGATCTGGAGTTAATCCCTGTCTCCAGTCTCCCCAGTCGCTGAGAAGACGTGATCTCAATCTTGGCATGAGCCGTTGTGTTCAGCCTCCTAAAAACCCTGCTCAGAGCAGACAAAGCTCCACAAACATTCCTGAGGTCAGAAATGAATGCCTATTTATTGCAACAATTGCTGCAGCACCGGCCATTCAGAACTCCAAGAGCAAAACACAGGAGTTTCTTCAGAAACAAAACCAAACAGATGCCTCAAATAAACACAATCAGCAGATTATTCCTTTCAGTAATCTCCCTAGTAATTAATTTTCCTGTTATCATGAAAGCCAGTTCAGGGGCTGGTAAGAAAAGCCCTGCTTTCCCCCAGCCTTGTGGCCATCCAGGATCTCAGCCCACCCCATCAGAGCCCACCAGAGGCCCCACTGCCTGCCCACAGACAGATCACAATGGGTTCTTCCCAAGAAAAGCCAGCTCAGAAACATATTTACCTCTTACAACAAAAGCAAGCAGATAAATAAGAAGGAAGCACACGTGGTGTTTAGGATAGCATGCAATTAAAGGATTAAAAATTCATACATTTCGATGGGAAACGGCACTGAAATTGCTGAGCCGTTAATGACTTTGAATGAACGGGGGTTTATCTCCTCACTCTACTGGAGTGTTCAGAACCAAGATAGAGCTGTTATCATTTTTTAATTGTTCCATCCGCTGCATGTTGGAGATGTGTGCCTGCCTGAGAAGCTTTTGTTATTTCGAAGGAGGAAGAAAACTTTTCTAACCCTGCTGCTCTGGCCCTGGGCTGTGGAGCTGCATGGGGAGGACAAGACATGGGGAGGAAGAGCAGAGATGTACACCACTGTATAATCAATGAAAACAGGCATGTTACAATTAAGAAATATACAAGCAAGTTAGGCTAAACAGGTTGTCACGCTAAAAAAGAACAGATGGAAAGCTTACCCTTGTTCTGGGCTCGCTGAGAAGAATCCAAAAGGAACAATCTCCAAAAGAGACCCTTTCCCAGTGGTAGTCAGCTCTTAAATGGGGTCTAGGAGAGGTGGTCAAACAGAAGTTCAGGCCGTGATTCAGGAGTTTCCATACAACCATGGAATCATAGAATTGTTAAGGTTGGAAAAGACCACTGAGATCATCAAGTCCAACCATCAGTGGGTCACTACCTACCCACTAAATCACCACCATGCCTGCTAAACCTTCATCCTCTGGATGGAGCCTGATCTGGAGATGCTCAACTCCATTAGCATGGTACCCAGGTTCATCTACCCCAGGCTCACGCAGCTGAACCCTTCACTTCCCACTTGGGCTCTTATTGGAAGAAAGTCAGCCCTTTCAGAAGCCAGCACTAAAGCTAAGCACTTTCTGGTCCTCACATACAGGCCTGAATGAAATTTATGGGCTATAATGCCTTCTGCTGAATGACTGTCACCTTTTTTAAACTATTTTTTAAAAACATCTATTATTTTTAGAAAGACAGATAGACGATCAGCAAGAGAGGGAGAGACATGAGCAGATATACTGCAGAAAGGGAAATTCATGCCAGCATCTTGCTGTCTAACTCTCTCTCTTTAAGAAGCAGTTTTTTAAACATTATTATTATTTTCACAGCCAGAAAGACTAGACAATTGATTGCATTTTTAAGCAAGCTGAGAGGCCCATCTGATCACACAATAGGCCAGGCTGGAGCTCGAGGAGAAACCTCAGCTATTGAGAGAGGTGCAAGGCAATTGGAAGTGGACGATAGCCAGCTCGTAATCACAGACAAGGCCGAAGTCTGACAGATGCAACACGATCCACTTGCAATGGAGAGCTCTATTTTCATCATGTTAGAAAAGTAGCCTGATTATTCTCATTTCTGGAAGATGATGGGCAGCGTTGGTTTATAATTTGGCCGTTCTGTTTTTTTAGCTCTGGATGGTTCTTTCTTTGATAATTGGAACTAAAAATGGCAAAAAAAAAAAGGATTTCACTTACGGAATTCAAAGACTCAAAACAAACAAAAAAACAAGAAATCATTTAATGAAAAGGATCAATCAGTAATAATTACAGCTTGGAAGATGAAAACTTTGGGAAGCAATGGACATATGGAAGCAGGAAATTGGAAAGAGTTTTCTGAGCTTCACATCTGGTCAGATACACACTCTCTAATAAGCATCAGATAAATATGTCTCCTTGCAGAACAGAATCATCCACCAATGGTATTTGCCGTGGGTTCCCTCACTGCCTGAATGCAGAGGGCCATTCCTACAGCTGCAGTGCTACTTTTGTCCTATTTGGAGAAGTTTAAGTGTGATTTTACTGATTTTTCCCTCTTTCTTTCACCCTGTGCTGTTGGTATGGATGACTGAGCTCCAGAACTACATACATCCATGTAATGAAGCGTGGCCTTACCGAGCACAAAGAGTTACACCAGCTTTTCCCAGCAGCAGACCTGTCTTCCCAGCTCTGCACTCTGAAGGGCACAACTGAGACCTGGCAGCTCTGCACTCTGGCCAGAAGCATTCACAAACTCTTAATTTATTAAGCACTTCCCACAGAAGTGCTGAACATTTAGGAATGTACTAAAAATTAGAGTGCAGCCCTGCAGTGGGGCCATCATGGCTGTAACCACTGTGACTGCTGCAATAAAGACCATTTGTTTTTGCTGAATTTTAACACGCCGATGTAGCATGTCTCTGTTATTCCTCCATTTGGTAGAGGAAAATACCAAGAGGTGACTTATTTAAAATTACTTTTTTATTGGCATTTTCATTTCTTAAACATAAACATCATCTGGTTCACATTACTCAGTCAGCCGCTAAGGAAATAATAATAAGTTTTGTTGATACTATTTTTCTCCGAGGGATTAATAAGGATAATATTTATATATGTATTAACAGATTGGCACATACCCTCAGGCAATAGCAGAGAGAATACCAAACACCAGCAGTACAAAAGCAAGTTGCAGGTGGCTGGCTATTATTGCATTTCATTGGGATGAGAGGAGGAAGGGCACCAAAAGGACAGCCCTCAAGGCCATGGGTTATTGTAAGCAAGACCATCTTCTCAGGGCCATGGATTACAAAACCATCTTCTGTTGCTCCTCAGGAAGGGGACAATTCTGACAGCGTCTGGTCAGCTCTCAAGGGCTGAAAACAAGCCAAACCCAACAGCATTTCAGCAGGGAGAGTAAGGCAGCGTGTCTTCTAAAGACTCTACTCTTTATATATCCTAAATCTCCCTTAGTCTGTTCTGGTACGTGTTTATGACAGTACACATTTATGAAAGTGGCTGCTCTGGTACTTTTTAGGGGCCCCTTAGCTTAAATGTAAAGTTGCATGCTCTTGGGTGCTCACTCTTGGGTGCAAGTACCTCACTGAGTACCTCACAGCTAAATTAAGATACTTTGCAGCCAACAGCAAGAGATTGGGATCTTCAGTCAGCATGAGACTATTTGGGGACTGAAGGTGACTTCTGCAGGGCGCCCTTCTGTTTTCACCAGCTGAAGAGGGAGTGTAAAGTGGGATTTATCTCACTACCTGTTGGTAACGTGGTATCCAAGCAGTTTGTGCAGGTTCTGTCCACACCTCCTCTCACTGCAGAGATCCTATATAAAATATACTTCAGGCTGGTAATGGCCAGGGAGAAGCTTGGTCCCAGCTCTGTAACCAAGGAGAGGGAATAAAGGATCCTGATGAGCAGGAACTGGGAGCTGTGCACAGCCCGCCCATCTCCTGAATCCCTGTCATGAAACAGGATCAGATAACCATAAAAAGTGATGTTCAGATCATGGCTGCACAAGCTGACAGTATTTTGCTTTTTGCTCACCAGTCTGACCTCTGAGAATGAACACTGTCTGCCCTTCCAGCCCCTCCCCAGCTGATAGCTTTTAACTCACACTAGGTCTGTGTGGGACCGTGAGCACTGAAGGAAGAACCTTGTGCCATTAGAGATGGAAAGGAAAAGGCAAGCTGTGATTGATGCCTGTAATACTGCCTGCACAAATCATAGAGCTCAGTGAAACTTCTATAATTTAAAGGAGAAATAAGAAGGGAAACATTATGTCCGCGTCACATATGATGGCTCTTGGAGTAAGACAAACACCGTGCAATCAGAGTAGACAGCAGGACACAGAAGAGAGGCTACACACTGAGATTGTAAATATTATGGACCCCGAATTGTCCATTCCCAGGTCTGTGTGTCTGGAATGACAGCACCGATTTGGAACAGACTGCTGTATCCATGCTAGAAGACTCCTTGGAGAATTAAATTAAAAGGCTAAGCATCTTCCTCTGATTTAGCTGCTTTGAAGTGTTTTCCATTCTTCCCACACAAAGATTTTGTTTTGAACTAACCTTTCTACAGGTCAAATGGACATAAACTTTGGTGACTGACTTTAATGAGAATTTCTTCACGCTCTGCAGATTAAAGCCTGAACTGAACGCAGCTCGAACGCTCCTAATTCCTGCTTACTCTTGCAGGTCCTGCCCCAGGAGAGGGCTCACTGCCCTGCGCTGGGTGGATGGGAAGGATGCAGTTGTCCTGATCCCATCTGTGGTTCCAGGAGCCGCCCAGCTGAGGTTCCACTTGGTGTGCAGCTCCTGGCAGACCGAACCCCATTTGCATGTTTATCAGCAGCCTCTCAGTGCTGCTGCTCCTGTTTTCTCAGCCCGTCTGGAAGGAGGATGGGAAGCAGCATGGCTCCTGGATCTGTTAATCAACTTTATGAAAACCTGTGGGGTCAGAAGAGCAATCAAATAACGGAGGATGAGCCAGTGCTGCCTCTCTGCACTTTCCACCTTTGTAGTCATTTCATCCCTCCTTCCTGCAAAATCAGCTCGCTTCGGCCTGACCTTGTAATGTGACAGCTCCGTTCAGCCTGGCAAAATGACGAAGATTTGTCCCTCTTTGTGTTACTGTGTTTGCCTTCACTCCACTCCTCCGATCCGTTTGCTTCAAGCTCAGGCTCCCTAATTGTATTCCGATGGAGACAAACCTCATGATTAAGACTCAAACGCGAGCCTCGCCGAGCCGCAGCAGCGCGGGCGTCAGAGACCCTGAAATTGCAAACTCAATCTTCCTGATGGATTTAATTTGGGGATCTGTTTTGTCACCCTCGTGCTGGGTGCTGTCCCCATCCTGCCTGCCCCTCCTTCTCTCACTCCCCCTGGCAATTTCCTCATTGCTTAAAAATATTCAGTGAGGCTCCATCAAAGCGAATATTGAGACTTGTATTATTGTTGCCAGGGGTGACATTAGATGAGAATTATATGAAACAATAAGGGCGCTGGAGTATAATCCATTTGACATTTGGAACATGTTCCCAGTGCTCTGTGCTCCTCGAAACATTCACACAACAGAACCATCTTCATTTTCATCACAATATCTGCGTGTGCACGTGTGAGCAGATTTTTCTCTCCCTTTATTTCTCTGTCTGGTCATTCTCTTTTATGCCAACAGAAGAGAAACACCTCGCTGCCCTGTCCAAGTGTCGTTTTTGCTCATTTGCACCCAGAGGACAAAGAGGAGAAGTAGACTGCTCTCAGCATACAGCTGGGCTGGAGCTCGTTGCTCTTGCTGAAAGCTGTCCCAGGCCAAGGCTTGGGCTCCTGCACGTGCCCCTAGGATGTAAGGGGGAAGAAGCACTTTGATCTGGACCAGGTGCAAACAGGGGGGTGTGAGTGCCTGACCAGCCTGACCAGCCCCTGTCCTCCTCCCCTGCACAGTGCTAGCCAGGATCTCAGATTGGGTGCAGTGGCACAGTGCACTCCTGAATCCTTCTTGCTTGCAGTGTTTTGTGCTTTTTAAGTACAGTGCCACGAGTTCAGGCCCTCGCACCACACTGGGCAACTGCATGCAAGCACAGCTGCCATGTGAAACCCAAATTTCTCAGACCCCCACCAGTGCCAAGCGAACACACAGCATAAGCTCCTCCGCCACAGTCTCATATCCCAAGTAATTATTTCAATTACAGATTCTAAAGGATCCTCCCATTTGCAGGCTGGATTCTCCATGCTCAGCTCCTGCCCGCAGCACTGGGGCTGTGAAACAAACCCATACAGCACCAATTCACTCTTCATTCAGAGAATGTGCAATATTGCACATTAAAGAGGACACAGAACACACAGCACAGGCTGGATTTGGCAGAGGTTTTTAAGCACTTGGGATTCCTGCTAATTTTCGTGAGCTGTAGGTATTTGTGATGTGCAAGAGAAATAAAAATATGGGGAAAGTCACAGTGGTCAGAGCAGGCAAATTTACATTCCGAGATTACACCAGCACATCCTTTAGCACAACTGCATTAAAAATGTGTTTATCCCATCTAATATCAGTGCTTTACATTATTTTTGCTTTAGAAATCATTATCTTGCCAGCTCAGCTGCATGTTCTGAATTATTTACTAGGAAAACTGTGCATCTAGCCTGGAGATTCAGCCTGGGTTTGTTCCGAGTTTCCCAAAGGTTCATGAACTTGTTTGAGTGCCTGGGCTGATTTATGGGGCTGACGTGAACACAGGTGAGTCTCATTGGCTTCTGCTTGAAATTCTGGTCTCATTCTCCCACAAATCTCGAAGCGAAGCTTATGGAACATGAAACATCCTGAACTGCAAATGAACGAAATGTTTGTAGAAACCTCAGCAAAATGAAACAGCGAGAGATCCTGCACAGACTGTTCCTGCACTGAGCACATCCCACTGACCTGCTGCCGGTCCCCACTGCAGAGGGAGCCAACAAAATACAAAGCTGCTCGGATGGCCGAAGTGCTGGAGACAGGGAGGGAAGAGGGTTTGTGCCCGAAGGGTTTTCTAGGAATTCAACTCTTCTTCTGTTAACAACAGATATGGGATTTTTCAAAAATTGTGTTATTATTCCAAATGATCCTCACCATGATGATTATATTTTTGCTCTTCCTCCACTCTGTTAATGAAAACAATGGCAAAATTAAAAGTCATTTGAAGCAAATGGATTAACGCCTTCTGTTTCAGAACCTCTCTTTTCTCCCAGCACGAGACGCATTGATGTGGCTCCTTACCCACAAACAGTCCCAGAATCAGGCTTTTCCAAGGCAGAAATCAGAAATGTCCTCTTCTGTTCATAACCAGTGAGTGCACCCCATTCCCTGGCATCATTTTCCATACACTGGCTCTTCTGATGACAAGTGATGCTATCAGATTTAGGTTCTCCTCCTCTCCAGGCACAAAACCTAGCAATGCATCCTACAGACAGGAAATTCTCTGTGGGATCTGTTACACTTCCTTCTACCCGAAGGGATGCTGAAGGAGCTGAGCTTTAGCAGCCAACCTCTCAGTCCTTGGGCAGCTGCTGCAGCCCACAGCTCACACCAAGAAGCTAAAGATTTCCCATCGCTTTTCCCATTGAAAAGCACAGGATGAGCTTTTTACTTTGCAGTTATGGAAATGACTGGGGGAGATGTGGGGCAAGACAAAGGTTGCCTTTCTAAGGTGTGTTTAATGGGAGCAGCTCCCTTCGCTGCCAGCCCTCTTATGAGGTCCTGCTTATGAAACCCCAGTCCTGTCCTCCTAACAAAGCAGGAAGATAATTAAATTTCACAGTGCAGTTACACCTGAGTAAATATTGTCTATAAAAATCAATTGGCATTTATTGTACTTAATGTATAATAACTATTGTTATAAATCTAAATTATCCTTATAAATCTAAATTAAATGCCTAGGTTTAAATGTATTTAGGACATTTAATTAATAAAGAGTTACCAACTAACCATTACTAATCTGTTTACTCCTAGCCTGATTTCCATTTCCAAAGGATTTATTTCTCAGCGCTGTGTGTGGGAGGGGAAAAGTGAGGCTACATGAAGGGGTTCAAAAAGCTGCTGAGGGTACAGAAATAGCTACAGCTTGCCCAGGAAATTACCTCATCTTTTCTCCATTGAGAAATGCCACAACCAGGAATTTGCAAAGGAAAAGGTCAATTCTGACCCTAAAATACCTTTAAGTGCTTGAGAAGCGCTACCCCAGGTGTTCAAGGCCAGGTTGGATGGGGCCCTGGGCAGCCTGGGCTGGTATTGAATGTGGAGGTTGGTGGCCCTGCGTGTGGTGGGGAGGTTGGAGATTCATGATCCTCGGGGTCCCTTCCAAACCATTCTGTGTGTGAGAAATTTTGAACTCTGGAACATCACGTTTCGATTCACTAAGGAGAAATTCTAACCTTCTGTTTCCTGGGTTCACCAGGTGAGGACTCCAGGTTTCCTCCAGCAGAGCAGCTCAGTGCTTTGTGTTCTAACACTCACATGCTGGTCAGTCACAGCCATGTCGTTGAGTCCGTGCACTTCAGCCTGCTGCTCTCCCTCCCCCATTTCAAATTCCCATTTTGAAACCTTTTAATGCTTTTCTTTTGAAATGGTACTTTATCACTCAGTTCCTTTCTATACGATTGAACAACTGACTGAACAACAGCAAATGAAGCAAATGTTTTGTTCCAGCTGGAATGATTTCTTATCCAGTTTTGTTTTGCTACGAAGTCGGAGAACATCATCCATATCAAGTCAAGCCCCAGATATTTCACACCAGCCACTGAGCATCCCTACCCAGCAACTCTGCAAAGCCCCCAGTGGTTACCAGTGGGTTGCTCTTCCCTCTCTCCATACCAATGCCCACTTAGCTCACGTAAAGCCATGGAGTCAAATCAGGATAAGCGCAGCATGGCGTAGCTCTGTTGAGCCAAAACCAGATCCAGTGATTAATTTAGCTAAAAACATGTGATTATGGGCAATACCAATACCTTTTTTCTGCTGCTGGAAAGTGATTCATACTTTTCCTCCGTGTAATGCCATCACATAGGCTAACAGCTCTCCCAGCCCTGTCCTTATTGACCTGAAGTCATTAAACTCATTGAGTGCACTGTAAGATGTGAATGGTCACAGCCCAGCCAGGTGAGAAGGAGTACTGGTAGCAGTGAGCTGTTGGTTCCCTCCTCGCTACACTGAACAGATAATTCCCAGCACATTCAATTCAACCCTTTGCACAGGACGTAAAGCAAGGTTTATGTACTAATTAAGCCAGAGTTGAAGGTTATAGTCAGACACTCAATTGCAATTGTTCTAGTGCATTTTAATTAGTTAATCGCTTGTAGAAGTCAGTTTCCCCTTCCCTGCTCAGGCAGGGTGAGGCTGCTGTGCGTGGTGCACTGAGCAGGCAGTGTGTGTGGTGGGGGGTCTGGGACAGCCCCCAGCCCTGAGCTCAGCCCTGCAAATCTGCACTGAGCTGAGCTCCTGTGGCCACACCAGCACGAGGTCTGGTGGCATCACACCCCCCACTGCCAGGGCTGCTCTGCTGAGCCGCCTCGTGTGTTAAATTCCAGAAGAGTAACTGAAAGGAAGATACCCTCTAGGAAGATGAGATGTTCTATGGGATTTCTGTCTCTTTCTGCTTGATTCAGACTGAGTTTGGCAGATGGAAGCAAGCTCCGTCCTAAAGAGAGAATGAAGTTGAGCAAACATTCTGAAACGGAGCCTCGCATCTCTGTGCTAACAACTGCTCATCTCTGGGAGTGACATTTGACTTCATCTGTCTAACTAGCTTGACGGCTTCTCAGTGCTTTTTCTGATTGGGATAATTTATTTGTTTTCATGCTAAGTTTTATTGCTTATTGATTTTCCAAGTCATACCAAACCCATGTCAGTTTTTATCTGCTCAAAGTAATAGAAACCATTTCGTAGAAGATACACTGTGTAAAATCTTACTAAAACCTACAAGTGCTGTTAATTACCACAGTGACAGTCCCAAGGTGTGTGAGCTGCATGCAGAGGGCACGGGGCACCCACCCACCTCCCCCTGCAGAGAGTGAATGGGACACGCACCACCTCCTCAGCTGGCTCTGATGTGTTTCCTCAAGGACTTCTAGGAGTTCACAGAATCACAGAATCATTATGGTTGGAGCATCCCACCCCCACCATGCCCACTAATCCATCTGGAGGTGCTGCTCCGAGCCTCCCCACGAGCCTGGGAAGTGCTGACAGCGCACCATGGGGGGGTGGGGAAGGAGGAGGGGAGCACAGGGAGGAGGGGAAACGTTTCTCAGTTTAGAAAGTAATAATGCAGCTTAATTGTGGCGGCAGCTGGCAGCGTGAGGCAAAGTGAGGTGAGGCCCAATTACTGCACTTGGCAGCTGTCTGCTCTGCTGAGTGTGCTGATGGAGGAGGGCAGGCTACTTCCAGCAGGCGGGTTGGAGATGAAGAGCGGGAGATGCACCAGGAGGGAGATCCCTGTGACACCAAACAGAGGGATGGAGAACTCCGAGGTGCTCCCAAAGGGACCAGGCAGAAAAAGGCAAGGAAAGGAAGCCCATCTGAGAATGGAGACCAATTCTAACTTCAGGAAAGCTGAGGAACGGTGGGCATGGAGACCCTGTCTGAGGTTTCCGAGCTGCCTGCAGCCTGTCATGCCACCCCACAGAGCAGGGCGTGCTCCCAGCTCCAGAGGTGCCTTCTGGGGATGGGATGTGACCTTGGGGACTTCTGCTTAGCAAAGACTCATGCATACAGTTCAATGTATGCAGTTTAATGCATAGAATTTTCCTCCCTTTCTCCTTTTGTCCTCTTCCAAGACTGAGCAGTATGAAGGAGAAATGCAACTGGGATGGTTTATATTTCCATAAGAAGAAGCAGGCTTGATTTTCATCAGCACTGAGGTCCCTCTCCACATTTAGGTTATAGCAAAGGTCCTGAAAATAATCTGTTCTAAGATTCCTTCACATTGCCAGTTTCCAAGGAGCTGCAAAGCCCCTTCGTTCTCCCATTTCTCAGCTCACCATCATGCAATGATGCTGAAATTGTTGATTAGCTGACATCCAACACTTAAATGTTACAAGCCTTTCCTATTTATTTCCTGGGCAGAGAATTACCACTGTGTGTTATTTTTATTTTAAAGACCCAGCTTCTGAAACTACTTAAAAAGCTTTTGATCAAAGATGTACAGTGGTGCTGACAGAACACAGAAGAGTTTTTGCTAGGGAAAGCCATCATTAATTATCAGACTGTAAGTAGCACTGATGCACAAGCATTTGATTTTGATTTAATGTCTAAATAAGCTCACTTACAATGGCAAAGTGCTTCTCGTTTAATTGAAAAGCACTACGTTTTCTATCTCCCCTTCTTATTCTGGCCACAGTCCAGGTGTGGAAATAGAAAGAAACATGAACAGAATGGAAGAAGTCAGTGTGAAAAAGCATCAGAGCCAAGGGAGCCCGCTGAGCCTTCTGCCAACACCACTGCTGAGCTGTCTGCAGTTCTCTGGGCCACCTCATCTCTTTGGAGTTGCCCTCGCCCTCCAGCTCTCCTGCCATCCTAGCCTGGTGTCGGTCCATCTGTCCATCCCGTCTTTAGTTCTACCTCTCCCTTTACATCTCATTTGCTGAAATCACATCACCATTGGTTTCTCCCATCCTCTTCCAAAAGGGGAGTTTCATCTTGAAACAAGTCTGCACTCACAGACAAGCTCAGAAAACAGAGACGCTGTCTTGCCAAGAGGAGAGGAAGGACTTTGGAGAGCCTCATCTCGCTCACACGTCCCACATCTGCACGGCCGCCCGTGGCTTTGCAACCTAGCAGACAGCAATAGCTGATATTTTTAGTGCTGCCAGACACTCGATACCTGCCAAGGTCACTTTCTGACAAAAGCACTGATGAGCCGGCGTGGCAGTGTGTAACAACCCCATCACTTCCCAGCAATTGGCTTCAACATTTGTGCTGCCACTTGCCAAGGCGAGATGCAGCTGGCGAGGCACGACTGCGGCTGCTGCACCGCTGCGCCTCTGCCCCTGCTCAGTGCATGGTGCTGGGTCCTGTGCAGCTGCTGAATGCTGTGCTGCTGAGGAATGGGCTTTGGGGGGATGCTGCTGGAGCAACAGCTGCCCTCTGTTTTGGAGTGAGTGTCATCTCGTCACTCATTTCACCAACAGGGAGAAAAACCCAGACAAGAGCATGCTGAGTGGAAAAAAAAGGAAAGCCTGATTTGTTTTTCTCTAAGCCCCGTGTGAGGAATGCTGCAGAGGAAAGAAAGCAGGACTGTCAGAACTGGGAGAGAAAATCATTTCTCTCTTCTTGTTCCATCAACCCAAGTGGTTAAAATGAATACTGAGGAAAGAAGGGAATTGATTCCTCTGCCTGTGGGCAGCGGAACTCCCTGGCACGTCCATGCCACCAAGTGGGACTATTTTGTTGTGGTCAGCTATTCTTTCATAGGCCCATCTTCTATTGAACTCCCCCTCTGCGGCTTTAGGCAGATACAGAAGCCTGTCTGCAACTTCAGAGTCAGCCCATATGACACTGGGTGGGAGATGCATCCTCATCCACACTCAGACACTGCAAGAGGCAAACTCCAAATGGAGATGATGGTCTCATGGGCAGCGGTGAACTGGGCTGACAGCTCCTCTGCACTGCCCAAACTGAATGCTCATCAACGATTTTGCACTTCAGGTGCCTTCTACAAGTGTTAATGAACTAACCCTTATGATAGCTCTCCGAAGGAAGAGCTCTGTGCAGAGGGGAAGGTGAGATCAAGGCTCAGTGGAGCTTGCGGGGCACAGAAAAATCTCTGTGGCTCAAACAGCTGTCAAGCACTGCTGTTAGAAACAGTGCAGATCAGAAGAAAACTACATTTATTCCATCCTTAAATCAAGTTATTGGTTAAGGAAGGTAAACTGAGGCATAGTTCATCACATTAAGATCTTAAAGCCTAGAGCAAGTGTCAGACCACAAAGGCTATGCTCGAGCGGCACATAGCAGACAGTTCCATCCAGCTGCAGATTAACGTCTCTGGTAAATGACTTTAAGCCTAATGACACATGACATGCAAAGATCAGACTGCTAAGCACTGCAAGAAACACAGTGAGAATGATTGTTTATGAAAAACAAACCTCAGGAGGATCCCATGCCACCCAGCTCAAATATCTCTTTGGATGGGAAGGAATGCTGCTGGAACAGTGAATTTGCAATCTTGCCAATGTGTAAAAGATGGACTGGATATTTAGGAAGAGGTGACTGTCACGGTGTGCCTGGGCAGAGGCTGTACTGACAAAAAAAAACCAAGATTCAGACAGTGAAAAATTGACCATTTCAAGATTAAACTACAAATTTATATCTGACTTATCATTTTCCTCTTAATGTATGAATGTCTTATCTGAAGCTCAGCAGAGCTGCATGCTCCTGCAGGCTATGGAAAGCAATTTTCTTAATGAATGAATATTAGCTCGACAAGCTAACAAACCCTGATCTTTGACAATGACTGCCTAGACTGTCAGGATGGTGGGGTGGACTTGCTCAGGCCATGACCTGAAATGCAGCCAAAAGCCCCAGCAGCAGTAGAGAAGCAATGAAAGCGATGACCACGTAGCATGTGGACACCAACCTGTGAGGTTCTGATGCCTAAAATAGCAAGGAAATGAGTGGGGGAGATGCTGGGATGGACCTGGAGAAGTTAAGGATGGAAGAATCCATCTGCTAGTGCTCAGATGGAGTACTCAGAAGTCACAGTTGTTCTTCTAGAGCTGGGAAGGAGCTCTGGCAGCCTGAGCTGATGCTGAGTCCTCCAGTCCTGCCTGCTCCCCTCTATCACTGCACATCTATTGACTGGGGAGGGATTAACAGTGAGGGGGCTTGAAAGCTGAATCAAACCTTGGAACGTGCTGCTCTGACCACAGAACATGAGAGATGGCATCTGATGCAATGGCAATAACCTGCCCTGCCTGCAGGGCTGATGCAGACACGGTTGGCAAAGATTCTCTCCCTTTCTTGGTCCCACTGCAAAAGCAGGATTTATCCCTCAACGCGGGAGAAAGCAAAACTCTGTTCGAATTACTGGTTTCAAGGCTTTCACGTAATGCTGCATGATTTAAAATAGGAGAGAAAAGATTGAATTTAACCCTTTTATAACCTTTTATTTGGAAAATTGGAGGGGAAAAAAAGTAATTCTAGATGTTAGGGAAGGTTTTCCTTCCAACTTTAGGATCTTCAGAAGTGATCACAAAAGTAATGGTAGTTTATCATCAAGAAAGCTTCGAATTGGAAAACGTAACAGTAACAGTACCTTTCCAAGAGGGCACATCTAGCTCTTTCCAAGCTCAGACCACTAGCATGTGCTGCCTATGCTGGATGAAGAACCATGCTGAAGATTTCAGTCATCCATTTTAGGGTTGTGCAGTAAAACACAGGTTTCACTCCATCCAACCATCACAGAACTGTCCGTCACCTCCTTGAACACCCACAGCTGCTGTGGAACGTGGCTGTGATGTAAAGGAACTGCATCACATGCCCAGAGATGTGTCTGATCTGATCTGCTTGGGGTGCTGGAGATCTCACTTGCCTCCTCCAGCTACAGGCTGTGATGCCACCAACCCCACAGCCCTGAAGGACTGGAGGTGACTTTGTGCGGAGCTGTGAAGTCAGGCTGAGAAACAGGAGGCTTTTCTGGGGCATCTTCCTCCTCCTTACAGCAATGTAAAACACAGTGTCATTATTTTCCTTTAATAAAGTGGAACAAACTTAAGATGCTTAAACGTTGATTAAAGGCTTTGATCTCTGAAAGTGCGATTAGTGTCCTTCTGTCGAGGAAAGTCACTTTGAGGAATGTATATGCTGATTCCACATAATCCCCCCATTAATTCTGTGTCAGATACAGTGTTTACTGGAAGCACACGACAAGCCTTTTCTTCTTCTTTTTTTTTTTTTCCCCCATGGATTATTCTTAACCTGGCATTTCCATGCAGTTTGCCCCATTATGTATGGAGATGGAAGGGATAGGAGGACAGTAGCCAAGCTATGGCTCTGCAAGGGCAGAACTCCACAACCAGCAACCAGCAGCCAAGAGGGCACGATGCTCCTCTGCAGACTCTTCCACAACTCAGGCTCTCCTCCAGCTTTGCAGGGAAAGGACAGCCAGCAGCATTTCCTGGGCTGGGGTCTGGGAGCCCCCCTGGATGCGATGATGAGGCAGAAGTTTGTGTTTCAGTTTCCCCACTTGCAAAGCAATCTATGCACAAGCCTTCCACCTCCAGCTGCGCTGTGTAATGCAGGGCACCCCACATCTGCTCAGCTGTGTGCAAATATCATTTCCAAATGGTGTGGAAGGAGAAAGGAAATCAGTGGACGGCTCCTCCAGCATTTCCTCATTCTCAGTGGGACATTCCTGCACCCTGCATGCTGTTCCTGCTCCAAGCACATCCCCAGCTTGCTGGCAGTGCCCGTTCATCCTGCTGCTAGCATCTCCTCATGCAGGGGTTTCCAACTGGACCAGAACGGTGGTAGAAACAGAGGCGGATCCCTTTGGGGTCACTTCTGGGGAGAAGGATGAAGCTGTCATTGTGCATCACTGCTGTACTAATCCAGCATTTTAGTTTTAGTTTTAGAAACCAAAGAAAGCCTGACACAGACTCAGAAAGGAGCACCACCACGTTTGGAGGTCTTGTGCATTCTGGGGTTGGTGATTATTTCTGTTCTCAAAAGCATTTGCATTTGTGATCAAAACGACTTCATTTTGTTTCCTATGTGAGAACTGAGTGCTCCAGAACACCCACCGAAATCTGCCCTTACACATCTGACAAAGGCTAAAAATCAAATGAACACAGAAATGTATTCCAACGCCACACACCCTCTTTGCATTCAAAGAACATCTTCCAACCCAAACCTTTCTACGAGTCTATGATCCGGGCTTAATGTTCCACATCGTGTAATGAATATGCTTTCTACTACTGATTTCAGATGAACATTTTAAGAGTCTTTTAACAGCAAATAAACCCTTCACTAAATAAATAAGCGGCTCCTTCTCATCCTTACACAGCCTTGATTGGAATCTCAAAGCCATGGGCTGCTTGGATTTCAGGAATGACCCCACTGCTTGAAACCCCTGCATGGAGCAACTCACCTGCATTCATTTGCTCTGTGCACAGCACAGGGAAAGCCAGTGCCCATGACAACAGCAATGTTCTGCTGCCCAAATGCTCTTGTCTCCCTGAAAAGAGGTTCCAGCTGTGACCTCCCTGCTCTGCACATCAGAGAAATGTGTGCAAACTCCTCTGCTGGAGCAATGTCAGCGTATTTAATGCTCTCTGCCTGCCTCAGTCCAAGCCCAGGCTGACGGATCCACCTCACTTTGTGTCTTCTGCTGCTCTTAAGAGACTAATGAGGAAATTTTCCTGTGACTGCCTCACTTGTGCGCTCCCTCTCTGCATTGAGTAGCTAATGGTAAGAAGATCTAATAGTGTGATATCACTTTAAAGTGAAGAGCATAAATAAGGCTCTTATAACTCTGTAATTACGTCTGCATTGCACCTATTAACTATTCATCTGCATGTAGTGCTCTGCATGGGGACGGGATGACTTCAAAAGGCTTTTCTGCACTGTCTGATGAAACCTTGGTTTGAAAAAGAAGGAAAAACGGGGAAAGGAATGGAAGGGAGGAAAACAGCCACAGATCTCTGGGGTATTAAGAGTGCAATCCAGAAGCAGTGCTGAGGGCATGATGCTGCACTGGTATCTTGATGGATTTCAGGCGTCAGAGTACTGGAGCACTGGGAGCATCACAGCCAGCCCAGGCACAATTCCAGCTTGATAACCATCTCCACATCTGCAGCACAGCAAAATAAGCTCAGCCACTACGAGCAAAGAAAAGCAGCGTGCAGCTCCTGGGTTGAGCTCGGGGATCGTTCAGGAGTGCCGTTTTGTGATCCTCGCTGCCCCGAGCGCGCTGTGCTGATCAGATGGAGCACTGATAGCACTGCGCTAAAAGCTCTGCCCAACTTTCTTTGTTGTGAAAGCTGAGAGGGGGGGGACGGCGCTCTGTTTGCCCAGAGGTCTCAATTTCCTCACTGGTTTCATTTGGTGTTGGAGAGAAAACCAAATCCTGTCTGCGGGTTGGGGATCTCAGCGCGTTGAGCTCTGACTGCGATGATGCAATGCTTTATCACTTGCCAGGCAAAAATAGCCCTTCAAAACAAACAGCGATGTGAAAAGGAGAAAGTGCGAGGTTGCATTTAAAAATACCAGCACTTTGACTTCATCTGAACTTTGCACCAGTTCCCCACTATGACAAAATCCTGAGGAAATCAAGATTAATCCGGAAAACGTTCTCACATCAACACATGCAAAGTGAACCCGAGCTGTCAGAGCTCCTCCGAGCCAGCTCTGTGGGTTTGGCTTAACGGTCTGAATGCCAACCAATAGCAGCGCGTGTTCACAAAGGTTGTATTCAGGAAAGGAAAAGCAGAATGCAACCTTTGGTCCTGAGGGTTAATTAGGGGATAATTAGGTTACATAATGCATGGCACGATGAGAACCCTTCTCCTCAGCTCAGAGAAAAGCCCCCCCCCCCCCCCCCCCCGATGCTCCAAGGCCTCTGCTGAGTTACTGCGATGCAACAGCTGCTCACATCCACCGCTGCTGCAGGGAACTGCGGAGTGCAGCTACCAGGGTGAGGCTGGCATTGATTTGCATAGCACACAAACTCACAGCCCCGAGCTTCACTTTACAATTCATGATACAGCGCTTTCAGAAGCAGCTGTGGAGCTTCCACTGCCTTGCAGGGCGCTGCTCCCCTGCCAACCAACCCTGCAGCATGGCCATGCCAAGCCCATGCCCAGCTCCTAGGGCTGAGCTCAGACAGAGCTTGGTCAGAGCATCAGTTCTTCACAAGACCTTGAGAAATGTTGGGTATTTGATATGTTTTAGAGCCCTAAGATCTATTTAAACTACTGTAAGGCAGGATAACCCCAGAGGCTACACTAAAAGTGATGGAAACGGAGGTGCACTGATGGAGGATACAGATGGGGATGGTTATGGTTTGAAATTTTAAAATTCTGGATTTGAAAAGGTAAACAAAGCTAATGAGACTGAAAACCCACACTGAAACCACAGCAAATAGTGATCACACCAAAAGTTGCAAAGATCTGTAAACAATTAGGAACAAAGCTCCATCCCAACCAGCACCACCAAAGCTAGATGCAGCTTATTTCCAGCAACAGGAAAAGGGGAGATGGAAAAAAAACAGGGATTCTAAGCACACAGCCAATGAAATTAAACTAAGAATTAATTTCATCCATTATAACTGATTGTTGTAAATTAAAACTAGAGGAAAATAATTGGTAGCATGTAGCTCTTAGTGTTTGATACAGATTAGAGGAATTAGATTTTTTTATTAGGAACACTAAACTCATCGGCCATGCTCTCGTGTCCTCAGCAATACGCATTTTTCCTGATTACAGCATGCAGCCTCTTGGCACAGCGAGGTTGGTGGCCACAAGCATTTGCTTCATTAGGACGCACATCCACAGCCATTCATGCAGCCCTGGAAGCCAAGCTGGGCTCAAAATGAGTTCCCCAAGGAGCAGAGTGGAGCCTGCTGCTCTCAGGACATGTGCAGAGCAGCTGGTTGTAGCCAGGATGTACCTGCTGCAGTGCTGGAGATGTTCAGCATCTCCATGGATTGTCCAATACCCAGGAAAGCAATTGCCTTTTGATGCAGAGAGCGCTCGCTGAGCCTTATTTTCTGCTGTGCTGGTCTGCTCCAGCTGCTCCAGCTCGGTGCAGTGATTGTTGCTATTGAGCTAAGCCCACAGGAAGCAGGCAGAATCTGCTGGTGAACCCATCCTGCTGATTCAGCCTCCATTTGGCAGCATCCCTCGGGTCTGCTGCTCCTGGGTCTGCTCAGCTCCTTCCCTTACCAGCCGTACCCCTGGCACACACAGCCCACTGCTAAGCCTCGAGTCCCAGTTCTGTCACCCTGTGTTTGCAGAGGGGCTGTTGTTCCCTGAGTTGTGCCTTTATCAATACTCCTTTAAGGTATTTTAAGGTTTGGAGAGTGAAGCTCTTGCTCCAATACAGCCAGAACTGCAGGAGTTAAGCGTTCTTCTTTCGCTCTATACTAAGATATTTTCTCACCAGGTGAAAAGCATCAGAAAGGCCCAGCTTTGTGCTGCCGTGGAGTTTAGAAAGTGGCAGGAAATTAAGTTATATGTGAGCTGTTCTGTTTTTCTCAGAGGGTTATTTTTATCCATTTATTTAATTAATTCCTTTGGCTTATATAAGGGGAATAAGACTTTGCACGTAGGCCATGCTTCTTTTCCCAAGGAACTCAAAACACTTCACAGAACAGAAACAGGCCCTGCAGCTGCCCCTGTGCAAACATTTGGCCCCTAAAAGAGCGGTGAGGACTCATCTAAGATGCAAAGGGAAGAAAAGAACACCCCAAAAGTGAGTGAGGACTGCAGAGAACAAGATTGAGGCTGTTCAGTCGACAGCGCGTTGTGCAATCCAGCTTACACCTTGATTTTTGCAGAGGGTTCTGTGGGATGCTCGGCGAGCCCAGCAGTCTGCTTCCCATCTTCTGGGAGAGGAGCAGAAGGCAAAATCTTCCTTCCCAGCAGGAACTGACAGAGAGGGAGCAGTGCCACCTACTGCAGCAGCAGCACCTGGCTCGCTCAGAACAAGCTAAAATAGCAACTTCTTGTTTTGTGGTTGGGAATGTAAAGAAAAGGGGGGAAAAAAAAAGGGGAGGAGGGAGGGAGCAACCTAAAAAAAGGAATTTGCTGAATGGTGTTTTGTGCTGGCGTCGCGTTTATAAATAGCCGAAGTGACACTCCTCTCTGCAGGATGAGCTTCTGAATATTTCTGATCAGCAAAGAGTTCTAGCTGCAAATAACAATAAGTGGGGAAATGTGTATAAATAAAAGGCATTAAAAACCTTTTCTGTGTGGGATCAGCATCACATCTTGAAGCCCACATCAAAGGGACTCAATTAGCAGACGCGTTTTCTAATTACATGTTCTAATTTTCGACAAATCTGGGTTTCTAATGAAGCTCTGATTAATGATCCAGATGGTAAGGACCAGACCCGACATTCCGCAGCATGCAGAAGCGTGCTGGAAGTGCCAAGAAGACCACCTGATGCTTAAGAACCGGCGTCATCTCATTTGCCCAGGCACCTTTCTTCTTTCCAATCCCTCCCAAATTGCCCCACGCAGGTGCAGATGATGGCACTGTAGAATGGAACAGCAATAAAACCACACCGCTGACCACTCATGCCATCCGTATTTTCCCTTTGCCATCTTGATTTGGGCATGCAAACGGCACTTCTTTGCAGCACAGCCCACAGGTAGTCTCAGAGGCATTATTTTTCATTACAGAAAAGGTTCCCTGTCAACCTCCCTTGGGTGTTAGTTGGCATTTCCAGCATTAATCATTAATCCAGCATTAATATGCACAGCGCTGCAGGGTTCCTATCAGCATAAAGAGCTCAGATCTTCCCTGGGACCCCTCAGCCCCAGCACACCTCCAGGAAGGAGGAGGGCATAGAAGCAGCCAAACCTGCACTGTGGCCACAGATCTGCACTTCCAGCCAGAGCTGTCGCATGTCCTACAAAGATGGGCTTGTAGGAAACCCCTTCTGCCATGCACGGGCAGGAAAGCCTGGGTCATTCAGCTGTAAGCAGCTCTTGGCTGACAGATGCCATCTCTCTCCCTCACTGCAATACAGATACCTGATGGATGCAATTGCTGTGGCACCTCTCTGCATGTCAGCCCGGAGACACAAGACACAACACAGGAGAAGAAGAGGCACGGAAAACTCAGTCCATTCCTGGATGCATGGGACAATGGCAAGGAAAACTATTCCCCTTCCGTCCTAATGGAAAGGAAATCTTCTTCTTTTCTGTGGGTTTTATTTTTCTTTCCTTTAAGACACTGTTATGGTACGGATTGGACCTTGCTCCACTCTCCATGGCTGGATAGCTGCATGCTATCTTGGATCTATCTCTTGAATCCAGGTAGCTTTCAAATCCACAAAACTTGTGCTCCACCTGCACCTGGTCCACAGCCAGCACCCCCTGGACTCCCCAGAGGCATCAGTATTATAGCTGCATAGGCTTTCTGGTGCTCTCCAGACCTGCAAGAAAACCTACAAGAAAAGGATGCAAGAAAAGAAGAGCTGTATTTTTCTTTACAGATAAGTCCAACAGATCTGGATTGAGGCACGAATGAAAAGTAAGACACTTACCCTAACATCCTAACCACTCCAAGATCCCTTTTGACTTTCGCAACTGTCTTTTAACAACACGGTCTTAAAAAGCACAGGAATCTGGAAACAGCTACAACAGAACTGAGCTGGAAGTGAGAAATACCAGAGCAGACCTTTGGCTGTTGAATTGTATTCTCTCATACTGCTGCAGCCCTATGTATAAATAGACAGCCTGCTCTGAAAGAACATGTCTAACAATGCTGCTAACATTGTCTAACAGCTCCAAGGGAAATTTCTCTCCGGCATGAGATGTAGTTGAACTAAACTTCTAAAAAAAAAAAAAAAAGTCAGCATAGGTTTCATTTTAAATTTAAGCATCAAGTCTAACACGGTCAGCAGGACTCCCATCCTATCCTCTTTCATTTCCCTCTATACAGGACAGATTCCTGAGGGCGATAGATCAGGCTGTGCTTGATTCTTTCTACAGTCTATAAAGGGCTCAGGCAGTGTACTTCACTTCTGGAAGGCTGCAGCTAAGTAGGATGAAGTGCTTGCTGCATTCAGCATCACGAAAGACAGGTCAAATAAAAAGAACCTGCAAATGTTTTTGAGTATCGTCATTTTGAAACAAATCCTGTGACTTCCTAGAATCTTGGCTTAACTTTTGCAAGCTGAATGGCATTTATATGCCTGTGCCAGCAAGGTGTTTCCCTTGACCTAGCAATTGTTACTATAATCTGAACTCAGCTCAGTGAACCAGTGCCACAGCTTGCACTGCCAGTGGGAATGAAGCTTCAGCCTCCTCAGAAAATGAAGAAATTATTCAATGACCACTAATTGGAAATACTACAAACCCTTGGTGGATTAAAGAAGATTAATGGAGAAAGAAGAGATTGAGCATTCGCTGGCATTAATACACAGGCTGAGATCTCTAAGTAGCTGAGCTGCCCGCTCTTAGACATGCTGTGGTAACTTTGAAAAGTGATGTTGATTTGTTTATTTTATGGATCACGATGACAATCTGAAGGAAAAATGCTCCAGTACAGGATAGGAGATGCTGGGTGGCTGGATGCCTGCCATGCTCCTGCCTGCCTTGGGTGGCTGTGTTCAGTCCAAAGCCTCTTCCCTGGCGTGGACATGGCAGAGAGCAGCAGGCAGGGCTCAGGCTGTGCAGGCTGTGCAACAGAGTCTCTTTGCATTGCTTTTAGCACTGGAAAGGCAAAACTGCTGGGACAACCCCTGACCAGCCCCTGACCACAGCATGGACCACAGGGTGGGAAGGCACAAATGAAACATGCAGCACGTGGACATCATCCTGCTCTCCTTCCAACCCTCCAGATGGGACCTGCAGACTGGCCGCAGCCCAGACTGAGTGATTAAGTGCCACTGACAATAGAAGCTCCATGTACAGTGTTGAACTTTATTTATTATCTTAATTGGTTTTTATGCTAAGATGGAGTCATTGCTGGGAAATGCATCTCAAGGCGTCTCAAAACCTGCTACACCACATTATTCTCAAATAAAAGGAGAAAATGCACCTTGCCATGATTTCCAGGCAGCATTAGAGATGCTGAGAGGTGGGAGCAGAAGCTGAAATGAACACAAGGCAGAATAAGAGGAGAATACAGGAAGGAGGGGAAGGTCAGACGCTGGGTGTGGGCACCTGTGTCCCCAGTATTTCAGAGTGCAGGGCCAACCCCAAGCTTCAGTTGGTGCCAACTGCTGTGCATCATTCCATCTTCCAGAGCCGGGCTGAGAACACAAACTCCTTTTCCAGCTGCTGACAGGGCTGGGATTTAAACACAGGGAATTAGATTTGAAAAGCTCCGTATCTCATTAATAATCTGTCGAGCCATTAAGTGCACTCAATAAAGATTTTACCACCATTTTTTTGCCATTGCAGGAGCAAATTACATGACCATCCTCCCAGCCTTGGGGTAATGGTACAAGCGGCTTTCCCTGCGGTCAGCTGAAGAAACAGCCAGGTATCCCACGCCAGGGGCATCGTTTAAAAAACAATTACTGCAGAGCAGATGAGAAATACTTTTTATCTTTGGCCTTGATTGCATTTCAAAACTGATACCTTCTTCCTCCCATCGTTTCATTTACATATCAAAATAATTGCCTCTGCAATTCAGCAGATCGCTGCAGCGCTGCCTGCCAAGAGCTGGGCAGAGCTGGGCACATCACAGCTCACCATGGGGTACAGAAACACTTCAGCACAGCCCAACCTGAAGAAATGTCCTCACAAAGAAGCTGATAAAAGGCAAATGTCATGCCTACGGTGACATGAAACCCCCTCAAGTTCTTTTCTTTTTATCAGCTCAGATAAATACTAGAAACCTCCCGTGTTATTTGTGTTTTGTGCAAAAAGAGAAAATGCAGGAGGGCTTGGAGAGAAAGGTGATGGAAGAAGGATGAAAAATGTGGGAGAGCAGAGAGAGATGGAGACATTTTGTTGGACATATTACCAAAACTTTATGCTTCTGGATGATGCAGCAAGTTTGCCATAAACAAAAAGAATCACAAAACCCTGAACAATCAACACAACAGCCTGAAACTCCACGAGGATTAACCTTCTTCTGCAATAGTAGGAAGAGAAAATCTTCTTGTCGGGAGTTCTGAAGCCCTTAATAAATCTTCTGTTAAAAAAAAAGAAAGAAAGAAAGAAATCATGAGCTACGTCTCATTTGCCCCCAATGATAGCCTGTCTCCTTGAGATCTAATGGGAAACTTAATGACCCCAGAATTTTACTCCTGCACAAAGTGCTCCTGCAGGACCTGGTAAGTGTTCAGAGATGACGGAGCTCAGACAGCCCTGACATGGCTGCAGTAAGGTCAGCCAGGCTGTGGGGCTGTCAGCCCAGCCAGCAGCAGCAGTAACCCCAGCACGCTGATCTGGGGCTGATCCCATGCAGGGCAGGGATGGAACCCCTGAGCCAGGCTCTGCCAGAGCTGGGCAGCACTGAGCATGGATGCAGGAGATAAATGTATGCAATCTGTGACCCAAAATGCAAGACAAAGTAATAATAGTTTGCATCTTCTAAGGCTGCTAAGGAAAAAGTCCTCTGATTCTACTGACCACCTACAGAGAAATTCGACACAAATCAACCGCTGTAAGCTTTCTTATGGATGTGGTTAGTGGTCACGGTGGGGGTGGGATAACAACTGGACTTGGTGATCTTAGAGGTCTTTTCCAACTGTAACAAGTCTGCGAGTCTATGATTTTGAACTTCAGTAGCTAACAGAAGAAATGTTTTATTGTCTCGCTTGCTCAGTAAGGTGCTGCCATGCCCTCTGCGAAATTACAAGAGTCAGGAACAGATCTTGCCCAAACAATATCTCCATCAATGTAAATTCACATAGATAAAATGAATTATTTCCTCTTCTGCAAAGAAAGAAAACTGTAAAGCACCACAGCAGGAGAGTCACAGCCCCACGACAGCTCCCCGTGGAGCAGCACTGCACTGTATGAGCACGTGGGCACTTCCTTCCTCTTCTCCCCGCTGTGCTGCTGTGACTCTGCCACACACAGAAACAGCCCCAGTGATGGATTCCCTTGGTAGCAGCAGAAGCTCTTTTAATAAAACAAAGAAAAGGGAAATAAATCCCTCGGCTCATTTTTAAAACTGCTTCCCCTTCCCTCTAGGAGCATCTCTCAGCCCTGCCACGATCCTGTGAGGGTTTTCTCCATTAATGCGTGCCCAGGTTTGGCATCTCTGCACTTCAGCCTAGTGCAAGCACAACTAAAAGCTCCTTGCTGCAGTCCCCAACACTCCCTGGAGTGGTAGCAAAGATTCTCCACCTTCATCTGAAGGTTTTTCATCTTCCTGACTTCAGACTCTGCACAGATCCATCAGACCCAAAGAGACACCCTGAGTGTGCGCCCTGCACAAACATCAGGGAGTCGAGCAACGCAAACAGAACCTTCTGCTCAGCACCACGGATGCAGGTGGCTGTGAATGCTGTTCATGGGACCAAAGGAAAACGCTCCACGATTTACCTCACAGCAAGCTTTGCAAGGAGATGTGTCAGTGTGCAGCTGCAGAGGACCGCGGTGCGATTTGCTTTTCTATCTTTTCCCTAATTGCTCACTTAAAGGAGGCTGTAAAAGCTGAATGTAGTTGTTGCGTAAGTTGTGAGTTATACCAAACGCCGGCTGCTTTCAGATCTCCCATTAGCAAAAAGGTCTTCTGGTGAAATCTACGGGGAGTTCTTGGCGACCTGCATTCAGGGTGACTAACAACCAATGCATTGACACACGGGGCATTGCTTCAGAAAGCCACTGGTGTTGGTGGATCCCATTGGGAAAGAGGAGAGCTCCCATTAAGAACAGGACTGTTATTTTTTTCTTGGTCAGCACAGCAACAGCAACAAAAGAGCAGGCGTTAAGTTGCAGAGCTGAGCACAAATAGCCCTTGATAAGACTGAGGTGATAGCTCTCCTTCCAGCTGTCACCCAGCCAAGCCAATTGCCTTTGAAGAACCTGTGTCTACGTATGTTATAATTTGATGGAAAATAATACCATGACCTATTAGAGACGGGAAAGCTGGAGGTCTCACGGGTCACCAAATAAATGTGAGGTAGCGCTATGGATATAATCATTTAAGACCTGAAAGCGAAAGTAATGGATGAACACTGGATTTCAATTATCCTTAGATAATTCAAATTACTTTAAATAGATAGCTGACCTACTAAAACCTGCCCACTCCCTAGTCCTGCGTTTGCTGGCCAATTCAGATAATGACTATTTGATCCTCTTTTTTTTCTTTTTACATGGAATTCGTGAATAGCAGTGAAGGGTTTCTTTTTGAGTCACCCACTGTTCAACATCTCCCCACGTTAAATACAGTTGTTACAGCACTGACATTTGCAACTTGAAAAGTTAAAGTTGGTGGCATTTCTCCGGGAACAAGCAGGCTCATTTACAGCATGGGATGAGGGGAACAGCTGGGTGCTTCGCTTCAGGACTAACTTGTGTACTCATTTTCCATCACCTCGCTGGCTAGTTTAAAATTAACCTTGTGCAGCCTCAGAGAAGGAAGAAAAGGTTTAATTGCATGACTAATGAACGCTAGGGATACAGCCAGGATCTGCACACCTGCTGTGTTACATACCATTTCTGGAGTTTAGTGTAATTATTGCGTTATTGCTATCATTTGTATTATGTTAAGATACAGGAGCTCTCCTCCTGTACCAAAATCCCGCTGTGCCAGGCAGGACAGCAATGTACAACAAAATGATCACCTGCAACCAAAAGGCAGAGGGTGGCTTTGCTGTGCCCACGTTTCCTGGCTTGAGCCCACTTCTCCCCTCCAGCAAACCTGGCTCCTGCAGTGAGTGCAAGCACGGGGCTGAGGCTGTGCCTGGCTGGGAGCAGCAGAGCTCACATGGGGGTTGCAGCAGACAACCTGGAAGGAATGTCGCTCTCAATGTTAGAGCACCAAATAATGTGCATGCCTGTGATGCCAAACCAAGTATTCAAGAAACAAAGTGGACAAAATGATGGAATGGTAGAGAAAGAAAGCATTCCCAGCTAGGTAGGACACCAAATTTCAGGTATCTGGATGCACAACCAGAAGCTTCCATGTGGGTCAGGAGCAGTCCATGGCTTAGGAGCACCCCATATGTGCTGTGTGAGGATCACTCAGGCTACAATTTGCATTCTGAAACCTTTCAGCCAGGCAATGCATTCCCAGAGCTGGCAGGTAGCACACTTGTGTGCTGGAGCATCCCAGTGCACGATGGGGTGGAATATTTTGGAAGGGGAAGATGGGATGCACCTGCTGAAGACTCTTCCAGCTACGTTCCAGCTACATCTGCTGCACAGGTAAACGTCCCAATAATTTGCTAACAGACAATTGATTCGAGCAGTTTACAGAGTCAAGGGAGATGTATGGAGACAAGATGCGACTTCGCTGACTTCATTTATCGCTCCTAATTGCTAAGCAAATGACGAGTGGAAAAACACTCGCTGCCTCCTGTGAGCAACTGGTTCCTAAAGTTACACAAGATTTAATTTGCTGCGGGAAGGAGGGACGGTGAGGAGTGAGGGCCCAACTTTAAGGAAACTTCGAGGCTGGAACATTATTACAGTCTATTGTCAACGCTGAAAATGCATCACTAAAGCTGACAGCTAGAGCGAGGTTTGGACAAGGCATGTCAGTTTTCTGCAAGACCATAAAAAAGGCTTCTCAGAGTGAAATCAATTCTTTTAAAATTACCAGAAGTCCCCACATTTTGCAGCACATATTAAGATGTGGATTAATATAATTGCATTGCTACTAATCTCAATGCTTGCATGCTTAATCAGACAGCTGACAAGCTTTTCAATTAGAAACATTACATTAAGTTGCTGGAGCCTCAGATTTTTTATCCTTGGTTCTGGCATTTGAATGGGGACTTTGCAGGGCGCTGGATTTCAGCCTGGTACCCGAGGACATGAGCACCCCTGCAAGTCAGCTATGGGGCACGAGCCCACTCAGCCCTCAGTGGCCAAATCCAAAGCACATCATCCTTTGATGCAGAATGCATGCTTTAATTAACCACTTCTAATTATGCTACGAATGGTCCTAAACTTACAATAAATAATAGAAAAACCAAACCAGAAGTGCAGGCTCTCAGCTGCTGTATCTGTGAACATCTGGTGCCCTTTGCAAGATGATTAACAGTACCGTTTTCTCCTGATCAGCCCCTTACTAAATACAGGACCTTCCAGGCTGGTATTGGTTAATATTAATAGGGGAATTTTGTGTTAATTGACTAAGAGAAAGATGAATGAAATCAGCCTTGTAAGAGAGAAAATGATCCTCAATGCTTCCACTGGGGATATCTTCTACATGCCTGCATCCATTAAGTTCTGTATAATTTTATTTAGCAACTCAACCTAGGAAACATTAAGCCCATTGACTTTGCAAATAACTCCTGAATTCACCTGAAAACCTGCCTGGATTTTTCACATGCATTCTGCAGTACTCGTACTGTTGCAATTCCTGGTAATTTAACAGCAATTTCTTTTTCCCTTTGCATCCCACGCCTCAGAAGCAGCAGCTTCCAATGCCATGGCACAGTGACACTGTGCAGTAACAGACGATGAGGAGCAGGAGAAGGAGCACAGCAGAGGACTCAGATTTGAGGTGTTTGATCCCAGCCCCCCAGCTTCTCACTGTGCTGATTCCAGCTCCCCATACTCCTTGCTTATGAGAAGCTGATGGAGCTGTCCTGAGAGGGAGGGGATGAATCCCAGCTGGAAACATTTTATTAATTTGGGATGGTCTTTCAAAAGCTCACCGTTCACTTGGTATTTTCACAGGGCAATTAAACGGGAGGAAACATGAATCCTTCACAGCTCACTGAACCATCTCGTCGGAGCCATCAGGGCACACATCCTTCTTGCTGCCCCATTCTGCCATGTTAAAGAGGTATTTAATGGCCATTTTACATTTCAGACGGAGATGTCTCAAACAGAACTGGTTGCTTCCTTTTGCCAGACTGCATCGGTCGCATCCTCTCCATAATAAAACACCTTCAAGGTGAATTTATTTAAGAATATTTAAACCACAGCAAAAGCAGCAAACCCTGCAAGAAACAGCTTCTGCATCACTCATTGCAATTTGTGCTTGGGAAAGCTTCTGATTTTTTTTTTTTGGGGGGGGAGGGGAGGAAGCTAAAAAAGAGATCTTTTCAAGCCAGCTTGCTCAAGTCTGGCTAAACCAGCATCTCATGTGAGTCCACAGAAGTGAGCTCTTGATCTCCCCTGTGAGTTCTGCCTTCCTGGTTTCAGAGCAGAAGCACTGAACTTCCACTTCTCAGACTCAGGCTTGAAACTCCAACTGGAACCTGCCAAATGGCAAAGCTTTTCCTAAAGATCATCTGTGCATGTTCTCAAACCACATCTCTCCCACCCAAAGAAACTTGGAGGAGCAGCTCCGTTCTGGTGGAAGTTGCACTCCAGGTGAAAGCTGCTGCTCTGCTGGCTCAGATCTGTGTGTGATCAACAAAATAAACCGAGTCCCTGACAACAATCTAACCTTACTTCCAGCCACCCAAGCGGTTTGTCTTTCACAGAATAATGTTCCTTCCCTAGAAAAGCAAGTTTATTTTGGCTGCCCTATCAAACTGCTGCCCCTGATGCTAGTGCTGAGCTTCTCAGGAACTTCCCAGCTGGAACACTGCTGCTCAGACAGATTGGATCGGAGAAGTAGGAAGACAAAGAGCCTGCATGCAGTACAGTTTGGTTGCGGTTGGACTTGATGATCTTTAAGGTCTTTTCCAACCTGAGCAATTCTGTGATTCTGTGCTCTGGCTGTTAAGGGTAAAGACAGAGACAGGGAGAGAAGGAGAGAAGCTCTCCCAGGTAGCAACAGCAGTAAGATGAGAGGTGGTGGCCTTAGGTCATTCCAGAGTAGGTTCAGGTTGGATATAAGGAAACATTTATTTGCAGATGATGCAGTGGCACAGTTGCTCGGAGAGTGGTGGAGTCACCATCCCTGGAGGTGTTCAGTGACCATGGAGATGTGGCACTGAGAGACGTGGTTATGGGCATGGTGGGATGGGTTGGTGTCCAACTTGGTGATCCCAGAGGTCTTTTCCAACCTCAATCATTCTGTGATTTGATGAAACACAAGGGAGGTACAGGCAGAGCACAGTGCCATACCACCTGGTTTCTGAGGAAGGCACAGATAAGAGGAGGTGGCTCCTTGCTCCACAGAGGCACAGCCCTTTGCCCACTCTTCTGATGTATTTATTTCCCCCCTCCAGCCAGTGATATGTTTTCCACTCCGCCAGCGACGTGTCTGCTTTATGGCGAGTAAGATGACGGGACAGAGGGATGAGGCGTTAATAGGAAGGAGACAGGAGCAAGAGACTGAGCAAGATGCAGAAACGACTTGAAAACCTAAGGGGAGGGAAGCCAGCGAGAGAAATTTCTGTCTGTTAAACACGATCGATGCCTGCTGACATCAATCACGGCGAGCTGGGTGCACTGATGGATGTTTCCTCCCTGTCTGCAGTGAAGACAAATGGGTGCAGGCAGGGAACGCCTCGGCCACTGCGTGGAACCCGAGGGAAAGCAATCCAGCCTGGGGAAAGCACAGCACAGCCACTCTCAGGTGGCCCAGAGGACTGAGACGTCATTTATTAGATACTTTCTTAATTAATTTTTTGAAACTAATACAGATCATTGCTGGAAGAAGATGATTTGTCAAAAGTGGTTCCTTTTGCGGGAACAAAGCGGCTGCAGAGAAATCTCCTGGTGGGTTCCTGAGCTCCGGGAAGGGCTCTGATGGAAACGGCAAGGATCCAGGCTTCTGCAGAGCCCCATCCTGCTATGACCCCCAGCCCCACAGGAGTAACAGGCTGAAAACCTCTTTTTTTTTTTCCATGAGAACTCCCATAGCAAAAGCACCAAGTGTATCCGGGAACAAAGCATCTAAATCTGACTGATCAGCCACGTGCCATTTTGTATTGAAAAACACATCACCATCAATTCAAACTAAAAGAGGGGAAATTTAGACCAGACATAAGGAAAAGGTTTTTCATGATAGGAATGATGTGTCCTCAGCACGGGTTGCAGAGAGGAGGTGGGTGCCCCATCCCTGGAGACACCCTGCATCAGGCTGGACCAGGCTCTGAGCACCTGACTGAACTGCAGAAGCCCATGAGCACTGCAGAGAAGTTGGACCAGATGGCTGCTAAGTGTCCCTTCAAACTCCAACCATTCTGTGTTTCTGTGATTCAGTGATCAAGTGCAAGTGAACGCTTCTGCCTGCTTATGCAGAATAAATACACAAAACAAGAACATTCTCACGTCAAAAAGCATTAAAAAAGCTCCAGAGCCCTTGGTTTTCTTTGTTTTGTGCAACACAAGAAAAGGCTCTCCTTCCCTCCTTCCTTCATCCACAACCTTTGATTTGTCTGAGTTTACAGTGACAGCTGGGAATCCCCCCAGAGGTGTCTGTACATCAGAGGAACCAGGACCTGGATTTAAAGACATTTCTCTTGCTTCGTGGCTGCTGTGGGATCCTGGTCCAAATCCTCTTTCTTCCAGGCCACGTGTTCTCAGTACAGCAGTTCCAGAGACTCAAATGCTGCAGTTTCTCTATGCTGGGACAGCACAGAGCTGAGAACAGGTCCTGTAGTCCTGGCCAGACTGAGGGCCTGGGCAAATCCTGCCTTGAGCAGTGAGGTGCCCCCTTAAGCAGTTTCTCTGTTCAGATTTAAAGCCTTCAATGACTTCTTGAAGGTGAATTTCTAACCTTCCCTGTTTAAAGGAAAATACCAACCCGTCTTCTCAAAGACAAACGGCTGCAATAGGATGGAGGTGCCTGCTGTGAGCCCAAGTGTGCTGTGAAGGATGCCAGTTCAGGCTCTGGTACCTGATCTGGTACAAACCTCTCTGTGGCTGTAATGCAGCCCCATGCCATGCTGCCCCAGGGCTGACACCTTTCAGAAGGGCTTCAAGGCTCAGTTCCTGGCAGCAGACAACAAGAAGGATGTCATGGGAGTTGGCTAAACATGAGAGTGATGGAGGCTGGGTAATAATTCAGATCTCACACAAGGTAATGTCTAGACTTCAAATCAATGGCTGCAAAGAGAAATACAGAAGGGTGCAGCAAAGGCAGCAAGCTGCAGATAATTCCTCTCCATCACAGCGCATCGCCCAGCCAGACATCCCCAGGCCTCCACAACCACATCACTGCTGCAGGGCCCACCCAAGGATGGCTGACATTTAAACATTCTCTCTCAGACAAAAATTGCCTGTTCCTCCCCAGAATAAACCTGCAATTTTTTCAGTGCTGAGGCCACAAAGTTCAGGTGTTTCAATTCAGAAGCGAGGACAAAATTGTTTACTCTGCGCTGGAGAAGCAGGGCACAGCAGAAGCAGCTCTGATGACAGCCTGCCCCTTCTGCAACAGAGGTTATAACTTGTTTTTAATCACTGTTTGCTCTCTTTTATTTCTTGTTTCATTTTCAGCTGCTCAAGGCAAGAGCTAAAGTCAATTTACTGTACATATAGATTACCTGCTGCTTCAGGGTAACTGATGGGAAAGGTCTCGGGCTGTGATGAAAGGAGATGGCAAAGAGGATCAGCAGCTACAGCAGCTTCTCCAGGTCAGAGTGCACACATGGTGCTGGCTGTCACACCTCTGTCATGTGCAAGGCCCACAGTGAACACTGTATGAGGTTTCCTGTGTGTCCTGGCAAACCCTGGGACTCAGTCAGCACTCCTCACATAAGCAATGCCTGGCTCCCTGCAGCTTTGAGCCAGAACCATTTCAACATAAGTCAGAGGATGGTTTTGAACTTCCCACACCTGAAGGCACAATCCTGCCTTGTGAGTTCCGTTAGGATGAGCCCCCACATTTCTCCACTGGTTCCACATTCATCCAAAGAATTCCTCACCTTTGCATTTCCTCGGGGCAGCAACCACAATTACAAGCATTCAACCCATCCCCAGCTAACAACACAAAACTCTGGACAAAGCACTGTAGCAACCTTGATCCTAGATCCTAATTACTCTCATCCAACATCCAATTTGGGTGAGGCACAGAGGCCAGAATGATGATTTGAATCCATGTGAGAATCAGGCGCACCAGCATCCCATCCATGCAAAGCATCAAGGGGATGGGAGGAGGACGAAGCAGCACCTCGCTCAGTTCCTGATGCTCCAGCTTAATCCCTCTGCTCCTCCTGCCTTTCCCTGCATTGGCAAATTGTGCACAGCCCTCGCTCCTCGCCTGCTCCCTGCTGCCACTGCTGCCAGCTGCGAGAGCGGCACCGGTTTGTGAGATGCTGCAGTGCCATCTTCAGACAGGAGGGCAGCAGCCACAACCGTGGGATGTTTTTACAAATAGGAGGAGGAGGGAAAAAAATAAAATAAAATAAAATAAACAATGAAAATCTGCCCACGTCCAGACCTGTGCAGAGGGAATGTGTGTCCAGAGGCTGGGAAAACATTTGCAGTTGGCATCACAGGAATCAAGCGGCGCTGCCCCTGCCATCTCCTGATCCCAAAGACACAGCAGAGAACAAGAGCTGAAGCTCTACATGGCCCTGGAAGGCTAAAGCACAGAGATGATTCAACTGCATTAAACAGTGCAGGGGTTCCATAAGAAGGAATTCTCTCTCTCCCCTCTGATTCAGCATGCTCAGGTGGAGTATTGCAATGCACATCGTAACACCTTCCTCCTCTTGCACCCTCACAGCAAGCTGCAGGATATCATTTTATCCCATTCTGCAGCAGCAAAACAACTGGGCTGGAGACTTCACTTCCCAACCATGCATCACAGCCCCCCTCCCCATCACCCTGTGCCAGCCCCTGCCACCTTCTAACCCGAGCTTCAACATTTTGAGGGGGAAATCAGTGAAGTGATGGAGCAGAAAAGTGTCAGAGAAGGGGGGTTGTGGGCTCAGGTCTGCACCCCTTCTTTTTAACTCAGTGCTACATCAGTAACCACCAACAGCATCGGTGGATGGAGCCCACTGGTAAATGACGCATGTGGCTTTGCAGAGCACTAATCGGGTGGGGGTTGGTGCTAAGAGATTTTCAGACTCTGAAAGCCAGGGCCCTTAACACTTTCTTTTTTTTCCTCACAGCACTCATTATTTGGGCCAATTTTTGGTAATTTCAGTAATTTTGGCCTGCTTACAGACATTGCTGCTGCTGAAAACCAATTCTGAGCCCAGGAGACTGCAGCACTACGAAGCTTTAGGGAAGGAAAGCAAACGGCCCTAGGATTTCCCTGGATGCTGCCTTATCCCCATGGGCTCTGACCCTACTGAGCTGCAAAACACATCTGAAGGAGGGGATTGGGTGAGCTCAGGAGCGGATTTCTGCAGCAGCTCCATGGAGCTGAGAGCTTTTCTAGCAGCACAAACACTGGATCCTCTCAGAAAGGTATTCACCTCACCTGAATTTGGGTGGTTTGAAGTTTAATTTTTCAGATTGAGCTAGTTATCACACTTCTCTCTGTAGTTAATGGAGAGAAATAAGAGCTGCTAGAGGGCAATTCCTCTGACCCGTTGTTAACACTTGTCTCAGCATGAGAGAAATAGCCCTCTGGAGAGGCTGCCTTCTGCACTGACTGTAAAAAGACAAGGATGAGCAGCTCAAGCTCTCAAGCCCAATTTTTTGACAAATCCCATATGAAATGCAGGGTAACTGCCCAGCCAGCAGCACCCCATGCTCATCGATTCCCAGGGCTGCAGGGAGCTGGAACCAGAAGAGCTGCACACAACCAAAACCTTTCACCAGCTTAAAGACCTGCACTTGTCCTTCAAAAGCTTCATGCTGAATAGTTACTATTATCTTTCACATTGACTTCACTTGATTTGATTCCCTGAAGTCTGGGGAGCACTGGGGGAACAGAAGAAGGGCTACAGCTCTGTGCTCATCTCCACTGCTCCTGGGTGAGGTGAGGAGCTGTGTGGCAGCCCCAGCCCATTCCCACCAGTGGCCCCAACCAAAGGGATGCACAGAGAAGGACAGCCCCTGCTCCTGCTCTGCTGCCTTAATAAACCTCAATGAACTGCCCCAGGCTATCACACATGCATGAATTTTAGCGTGCTGCTTTGTTGCAACAGATATCAAACTGCCCCAGCATCAGCAAGTGAGCAATGAGGCAGCATTCTCAGATCTCAGACTGAAAAACAGTTCATCTCCAAAACCCACTTTCATTCTGCCACCATGGCAACTTTTAACAGCCTTAATTGCTTCTTATTTTAACACACAAGGAATAAAAGCTCTGTGATCTTCTACTACTTTATTATTATCGAAACTCATTAAAACAAAAATTAAATGCAGCAAGCACAACTGTGTGTGTGTGTGTGTGAGTTTCAGCTTTTGCTACACCTGTAAATCCTGTAACATAGATCCTTGCCACTCCTCCAGCAACTGTCACAAGGTTGTAAGGAACACATGAACATTTGCTTGCTCATGGCTCTGCCCCCTCCAGGATCTCTCATTACAGGAATCTACATCTCCTTCCAGACTGCATGCAAGCCAGCAAGCAGCAGCCAACACTGTCCTCTGATGTTTCTCTCTCTGTGCACAAAAATTAGCACATCAGGCTGGAAATTCAACTGCAGAGAATTGCTCTAAGGTCTGCATGCACACCCGCAGCTGTGCAGTTCCACAGCACAAATTTATCCCTGATTTTGTCGTGCTTATCGTGGCGTTGCCGCTAACAGACAGCAGCCAAATCTTTGCAACTTGCAGTGGAGTTGCAACCTAAAAGGCCAAACAGGTGAGGTTGCACTGGAGCCCTTTCCAGAACTATGAGGAAAATCACCTGTATCCCATCCCAGCACAGACCTCGGCATGTGCAGCTCAGGTCCTGGAAGCTCGCAGGATGTGCAGTGAGATGCAGCACCTCTCTGTGGGTTGGGAACACAGCCATCACCCAGCACAGTGAGTCCCAAAGGCCATCACACCCCTCCAGCACCCCCAGCCCAGCAGCCCCACCTCGCCTCCCTTCCCGCAACAGCAGCTCACTTCTGAATCTTGGCAGAGTGCTTGTCTCTTCCCCAGGAACCTTGAGCAGTAAAGCCAGTGACCTCCCTGCTGCAAACTCACCTCCATGAATGACAATAAAACATACAATATTTTGCAATCTGCTTCCTATTCATTAGGATTTGCTGAATCTAATAAAACTGCTACTGGGCCAGCCACTCTTGTAGCTCACAACTCATGCTGAAAAATATAATTATATTGCAGTGAGGTTTGTAAACAACCCGAGCCTTGTTTATTATGAGCCTCTCTTTAAAATCCAATCAGATTAATTTTACATGCAACTTAAACTGCTGCTGCTGCTAATTTTAGGTAATGTGCTTGATAAATTTCTCTTCTGTGGCTGGGTGGAAAAAGCCATACAGCAGCAGGATTCAGCTGGGGCTGCTGTCTGAGCACTGTACAGCTGGGTCTGCACCTTAACCACACTTTGCTTCTCTGCTCCCCAGAAGCTCAAGCCTTCTGCTATTCTCTTTGCTTCCCAGAAAGGATGGCTTTGCACACCAATAAGATTCTCCTCAATTGGAAATTTGCACCCTGCCACAAGTTTGCTGCTGCCTTTGCAGCAGCGTGTGGGAAATGCTGGGCTGATTCAAGCCTGACATTTCTGCACCTGGAAATGACATCTGATTCTGCCCCCTTCCCCTTCGTTCAGACCCGATTCAGAGGATGCAAAAGCAATTGCAGTAAGCAAAGAGAAGGTGGGTGCTGAATACCTAAGCAGGTTTGTATTTATCCTTAAGCATAAGGCTTTTTATTTTGAAAAAAAAAAGTGAAAAGGGGAAAAAAGGAAGATTAAGTGAATTTAGCAAGAAGTTGGTCAATCCTTTAATACCAAGAGGTCAGAGCCATCCCACATGGATAATCAGTTTGCTTTCAATTTCTCCTTGGTGGGTTGCCGGTTGGAAAATCTCATTTCAAGACACAAAGAGTCAGGTCAGGGAAGTCATAGCTCCTAATTATGTGAAATGAAGTGGGACATAGTGGATTTGAAGCAATCTTGGCTGTGGGTATCTGTGGGAAAGTTTTCCAAAGTTGCCTTTAAGTGGGGATCAGATGGTACCTAACCTCAGGGCGGCTGTGAGATGGAACAAGGGGCAAAACTTAGGAGCTGGAAAAATTCTCCAACCTCCAACACACGTAGGTTAGGGACCTCTAAATGTTCAGCAAACACCGCTGTACTCCTCAAGAATACAACAAGAAACAACCTTAGAATCAAACACATTGAAAAAAAGGTGATATTCTGCACTTAGACAGTGAGCACATTCATACAGCTATCTGTACATATACAAACTTTTCCTTCGTGGCTTAGGCCAGAAATGCTATCACTTGCTTCTTGTAATAAGACATTTTGTATACCAAAAATCAAGAAAAGGCCCTAAAAAGATTTCAAACAAACCTCACAACACCATAAACAGATTTAAAACTAACATTTATCCAACTTGCATCCATTTTTTTTTCCTTCAGAGATGGTAACCTAGATAAGGAAAGCATTCACCAACAATGTACAGGCAAGCTTTTAAGCACCTTAAAATTTTAATTGAATTAAAGGTGTGAATTTGCAGTGGCAACTCGGAATTGCATTAAGGTCCCTCATACGCACTTTCCACTCAGAAATAGAACAGCACTGATTTGATTTAGTTTAATTGATGCTGGATGCAAAGTAAGGCACGCTGACTTAGACCACTCTGAAGAGCAGAGTTCCCATGCTGGGATTTAATGCAATCTAACCTGATCCAGAGCAGGCAATTCAGGCCATACATGTTTGCCTGGAGCATGGATGCCAAAGTCTGGACGCAGTTGCATCTGAACATGTCACTCAAACTCCTGAGAACTTAAATTTCTCAGCTGAAAAAGTTACCTTTGCTGAGCCCTGTATTTTGAATGGGCTCCATCCTGCTGTCAGATGCTGTCTGATGTTCCCTCAGACCCCTCAATCTCTGCCATTTCTGTTTCTCACTCTCCTCCCCACATCTCAGCTGCAATTCTCTGTTGCATTTCCCAGCTGCCAGCGTTTTCTCTGGCTCATGTTGCACTGCTGTCCTGCCTCTGCCTGAGCAAGTCTCACCTGAATGCAGCAGTTTGCAGTGAGATTGTCCTGCACTCTGTAATAAAGAGTAAGTGGATTAACCATGCTGCAGCAGTGCTCTGCAACAATGAATCTTGCATGGAATTACACTGCTTCATGCCCCAGGTTCATGCTGTGTCTCATCACTGTTCATCTTCAACCCCTCCAGGCTGGGCAGCATGCAGGATGATGGGAGGGCAGGGGAATGGAGGAGTGCTTTTTAATCTTAATAAGGAACATTGCAAGGTTTGTCTTTAATGGGTTTACGGGAGATGCTTTGAGGTCAGCAGTGGTTGCAAGTCCTTTCACAGCTGAGATAAAACAGAATGAAAGTGCAACGTGTGTGTGCACACATTCACCACAGCCATCAAGTGCTGAGACACAGCAGCGTAAGCCAGGCATTACATCCTAACTGCTGTAGCATTGATAGCAAAGGATGGAAAGAAGCTACAAACTCCAGAACCAGGAAAAAAATGGGTACCACTTTGCTGTCACCACGATCTAGAAGCTGCCACGTGTCCAGCACAGCAGCCAGCACTGCACACACAGCAAGGGCTGACTGAACCAGGGAACACCTGGGGAGCAAAAGCCATGCAAAGAGGAGCCCTGTGCCTTTGGCAGCAGCTCAGACACAGAACAGCCAGCGAGATAAACGACGGCTTAACTAAAAGCTTCACTCTTTTTCCTTTGTTTTGACTTTTTTTAAACTCTACTTGTTACAGCAGCAAAGCATCATAAAGTTGCGTTTAAATTAAAACAATCCTCCAGCCTGGGGAACAGGAGCACAAAAGGGCCATTCATTTCCAAGAGAAAAAGGGGGCAGGAAATCCAGCTAAGATTTATGCAGTTATTCCTCTGCAATTATCCAGTTGAGAGCAAAAGCCCACGGGTCAGCAGTACCTCATTCATTACAACACCCTGCTATAGCTTCCCTTCTTAATCCTGGTTTCCATTTTTGAGGCCCCAGGATGGGACAGCAGTGAGCTGCACTCATCTCCCTTAAAAAACACCACCAGTTGTTCTGACACTGGGAGAGCAACAGCACAGAGGTATTAATCTCAACAAGGCAATAACACCCTAGGAATAACAGGGTAGGAATAACAGCAAGAGCGCAGGAAGAAATTACCTGAGATATCTCCAGCAGCTTTCTGAAGGCACTGGTTGGACTGGGTGCCCTCTGGACGTCCTCAGCCTAACACAGCCCTCATAACAAACGATACTGATTAGCTCTGACATGCATAGCCTGGGACAAAAGAGGTACACGAGGAACTGAGCTTTACGACCAAGGTTTTCTGGTTAATTAAAAGATCCTCCTCTTAAATTACTGCCACTTAGCCCGGGTGCACAGCACTATCTTGCACCAGCTGAGGACACAGCCCTGAGCAGATTTAGCAAATGACAGTGATTTAGGCCCTAGGCAGCTTCTTCCAAGAAAGGGAAGATTTATTTATCAGCAAGTCAGAGCCGGTGCCCTTGTGCCCGCAGCAGGACTCCCATGGGCACACTGTGACTGGCAGCTCCCACTGATGCGTGAATGGGATTTTTCTAACATTTTTTATAAATTTCCCATTGCAATCAGCAGTTATTTTTCCCAGAGGCCGCAGGGAACCAAAGGAGAGCAGCAGTGCTAAACCTCATGGACTGAGGGACCGTGCTGACCGCAAAGTCAGCTCAGGTTGGTGCAGCACTGATTTCATTGAACTTCACACCAGAAACCACAGCAAATCAATATTTTCAGTATTCTTCCATCTGGAGATTAAGCTTAAGAACTTGTTCCTAAAGTCATTAATCACACTGTAAAATAAAAAAGCTACACGTTCTTCTGAGTTTTGAAGATGTAGCTCCAAGCCCTTTAATGGAAGCCACTGAAATGCCTCCGCTGCAATCCGCAGCTTCTACTTTCACATTGACTCCTGAAGGCTTTATGAGGGTTCCTTCTGTTACAGCTCTGATGTGACCACTCTGCATCATATCACGCATTCTCTAGCAGGAAATGTTTCAGTGGAGGATTGCAAACGTTAAAGCTACAACCAGGAGATTCCAGACTGGGCTGTGAGAAGCATTCCAATTGAAATGATCTACACAGGTGCCCACCCCAATAAATAGAAAGAACTGACCTGTTCTTTTTTTAGGATTAGACTGTTCTGCAGGAACGATGCAGGTAACTAATGACCATGTCAGGACTGCTTTATGTTCCCAGAGTGCGACACAGTACCTTTACTGTAAATTAAAAGATTAAAGTTTTTACTGCATCTTAGTGCCACAGTTCACTTAAAGGGCAAGTCTTAGGTCCAAAAATTACCCCTCCTTGTTTGCAATTACAGTGATTCGGATCTTAGTTATAGATTAAATACAAAACAAAGCAGTAAGGAGAGACAGATATTACAGAGGTGAGGGGACGGGGGGGGGAAATTTCAGTCCTATCTCTCACATTCATTAATAGCATTAGTCAGATGTGGATTTATTGGTTTGTTAACTAACCGGCTTCTTTGGAACCCAAAAGCACCTTGCAACATTTCTAGCACTTCTGCAATAGCAGCACAAAGTTCTGCCCATAAGCATTTGAGCTCACCACACTTTAACAGAACAGGGACAACACATTGTCTTTCTAACATTAGCCTTAAAGCAGCAGCAGCAGGGAAGAGAGAAGACCCAGCCTCCTAAATTCCAGCACCTTACAGTCCCTGCAGGGTCTGGCAGTGAGCACAAGGTCAGCAGACATCAAATCACCTGAGCCTGTGCGTGAACACTGATCTTGTTTCTTCCTGCAGTAGGGGCCACAGATGCGACTCATCAGGTGTGGCAGTGAGCTGACAGCAGCTTCTGGGATGGAAAACAGGCAGGGTACCTCTTGTCTGTTGTCTTCTGTGTCAGAGCTCCTTGGATCTCATCACCAAGGGATGGAAGGCGGATGCTTAGTGCTGGGTGGGACAGACATGGCACAACAAAAACTCGACACCAGCATCTCTGCAGCTCCAACTGCTAGTACCTCTAAATGCCTTTGAACAGATTCCTGGATTGCAGGTCTCTCAAGTTAACAGGAGATAGGTGGGTTTCAATTTTCCCAAGGAACCATTCATTTCCTGCCCAGGATTTTCTCAGTAGAGTCAAAAGGGAGAGCTGCTCCTCCTGACTATGAGTCACATCAACAGGAGTAACTCCATTCCTCAGAGGAAGGCTGATCCTTATGTTACTAGTGGCCAAGCTGGATGTAAAACCACAATTAAGTACAAACATTCAGTCCTCTTCAGAGGCAACATCACTGCTTCACTATCCAGACTGAACCCAGTGCTGAGTTAGAGCCATGGAGTTGTTCATCTGGATGGATGAAGGAATTTGCCTTGGCTCTGGGTGCAAGCTGGGAGCAGGAAAGGCACAGAGCTCTGCAGTCTGAATAGGGACCACATCAATCCCACTCTGGGTTTCTCAGCACTCCAGAATAAAAATGACTAAAACGACATCATTTTGGCCCAACTTTTATCTTAGGCATGTTGTAAAGAGAAGGAAACTGAATGCAAATTATTCTCTTTTGTAATGCAGATGTGGTTGTCAGAAAAAGGACCCAAACACAAACAAAAGCCAGCACAGGCACATTTTTATTCTTGGAAGACTAGATTCCTGCTTGGTAAGAATAGTGGAGCTCAGGAGCTTATTTACCACCCCAACTATTTCAATTTGGACTTCATGCACTTCTTCCCTAGGACTGGAGAATGAGATTAATCCCTCTGCAGAGAGGATCCAAGACCTCCAGGCATCATCACCCATCTTGCCAAGCAGGAATATTTTCTTCAAAGGCACCACAAACCAGTTGCTGAAGTGCTTGTATTCTCCACTCTCAGTCCTTCATAGAAGAGGCAAGACCTGCAACTTAGTGGAAAAGTGAAGTTGTGTGTAGGAAAGTAATTGTTACTGTTGAGCTTAAATCTCTACCAGTTCCTGCAATGTCTCATCTCACGGCACATGGAGCAAATGTCCTGATTAAATAATAATAAACCTTGCTGCATTTAATCATTGGGTTTTATAGTTAATAATAAGGTTCAAAACTCCAGGCTGTTGCTTGTAAAAAGCACACAGAAGATCTGAAACAGCGTAATATGCTTCTTGGGAAGAATATGAATCCTTTCTTCAAAAGGACCAAACAGGCTCAAAGTGACCAAGGACAGCCAAGGACAAGTCAAGCTGGGGGCAGGAAAGCATTTTATCTCTGTATGAAATGACACTGCAGAGACCAGGAACACGAGCACAGCTTCCCAAGACAAAGCTGAATCCTCTAAAGGCTCCAGTTCCCACAGCTTCTGTGGACACCCTGGGGACACAGAGCCCCTGTACAGAACCCAGAGTGTGCTCAAAGCAAAGCAGTGCCTTGGCCATAAGTCACCCAGGGCACTGGGGTGAGGAAAGTGACCCAAATTCAGGCCCTAGCTCATCACCTACAGCCCCCACCGTCCTCTTTCCAAGCACACAATGCACTGCTGAGGGCACGAGGCAGCAATGTGCTACAGGGAAAAAAAAGCCACATTTGTTAGAAAGGAATAATTGCATGCACACAACCCACTCTGGTGGGGTAAACTGTTCTGTTGGAGTAAAACCCTGCTGCAGGAAAAGAACGCCTGCTGTAAAGGTGTCCTCTATATTAAGCATTTTACGAGCAAAAAATGTGGCCTTTGTCACTTACAATTAACAGCCTTTTCAGAGCTTTTACATTGATCATGTAGGGGCTACTAAATAAAAAATCCCCTCTTTGCTTTTACTGGTTAATACTTACTAATGTCTCCTTTATATTCCTGCTTTTGTATTCATCAATATTTCCTTTTATCTCAGGCTGAAAACCATCTGTAACACTCACAGAGTAAAGCTTCACATCCTCAAGAGCAAAAAAAAACCCAGAAATAAATAATCTTTACAAATCACCCAACGAAGAAATGCTCAACCTGTTTGCACCACAACGTGGATGTGCAGAGGGTTAAAAGTGCCTTCTGTGCTGCAGAACAGCCAAAAATTAAGCTTGACATTCAGCTTCTCCATTCAGGTGGGCATTTCAGAGCCTCCAGCAGGTTCTGCCCTGTTGTGTCGAGTAGCAAATGGATCCCTAAGTGTCTCAAATGCCAGTTTACCATTTGGCCCAGTTTGAAAAGACAAATGTTTCAAATTGCACCACATTAAGGAGGTGATCTATATTTTGCCTCCTATTAAGACAAAAGGTCACAGCGTACAAAATAGTTTTCAGCAAAATACAAACTGCTTCTGACTGATGCACAGCCACGTCTCCAATCAGACTGCTCCACAGAAACTTGCAGTCCTTTAATAACTGAAATTAAGCCTCTAGTTTTTCTTCTTTTCTCCTGAAAGAACTTGGTAAATCTGCTATAAATAGCATTCCTTCCTATTAAGCCTGGCAGAATTGGGTTTGGTTTACACTGCCTGAGAGTTGACTTAACTTTCAGATGGCCACTCCAGGGCAGATGAATGCAACCCTTTGTGCAAGGGTGAGAAATGCACAGCAACAGGACAATGCATCTCCAAGAGAGCTGCCCAAGGAGAGCTGAGGTGTGCTGGGCAGGAAGGGAAGCACACCATCTGCAGCACTAGTTTCAAGATAATAGGAAATGTAGAGAGAATTTGGTGAAAAAAGTATGCTGTAAAGAGGCAATTTAGTCATGATCACAGCCTCAGAGGGAACAGAGACAGCACCCGGAGGAAAGCCAAGGGCTGATATGCAAACAGTGCTGCAGGACCTGAGATAAAGTCTCTGCTGCTCGCCATTGCAAGGAGGAAAGCAATTAAGTGCAAAGTTCATTTTCCCTGATTGTCAAAGCAGAAAAAAAGCAGGTGATTTTCCACATCAGGGGCTCAGAATAGGAACAGCCTAAAGACAAGTGCTGCTGCTGACCGCTTTGCTCTTCAGTGCTGGGGATGCTGAGGATCCAGCACAGCACCCAGGGCACACAGCTGATGCCCCATGCTGCACCTGGGTGAGCATCATTCACCTCAAACTACTTCCAGTGGTGTTAAAAGCTCCGTCACACAAAGACCACGCCATCCTGCTCCCCTCCAAGTTAAAAGAAATTTTATATCATTGCCCACTAAAGTCAACATTTTTGTCCTTGAGGCTTAACCTCATTGGTACATCTCACAAATAAAGGAGACGCAATACAAACAGGAAGGAAAAAACCCACTTCCATCAGCATTTCATTATTCTCTCTCTAGTCATTCAGCCCTGGAAGATCTCTCATAATCCCTCGCACTTTGCATTTTAACAGCCCTGTGAACACTCCCTCTCCCTATTTTCTAGCTTTTAACCCTTTGGTTGGATTTAATCATTTAAAGTTTTTTGTTTTGAAGTCACACATTTCCCTAAAGAACACGGTTTCCACCCACACGCTCCTAAAAGCACCTATTTCTCCACTGTTATTTGGCTCTTTCACTACTGTAAAGCACTGAATTGGAGCCCACTTTGTCTCTGCTTGATGGTTACCCCAAGCAAGATCCTGCACACAGCTCACAACCCGCTGAGTGACACATCCCCTGTGGGTTTCCTGCTCCTGGGAGCTGCCAATCCCGCTGCCTCAACACATTTAAACAAACTGTGATGACATTTAATCAGCCTATGTGGGGCAAACCGAAATCTCCTGTTATCACAGAGCGATGTCAAAGTAAAAGCTCTAACTGCAGTCACAACCTCTGCTGGCTCCCTCGGGTCTCTCCAAGCCAAGGAACTTCTCTGCTTCAAAGCAAGCGTAAGCCTTGCACGCCTTCTTTCCACTTTCTTCTCTTCTTGTGCAGCTGAGAAGTAACATCTAGAAACAAAAATCCCAATTCTTTCTCCTTTTCCTTTCTATCTCAATAGCAAACGATTCTGAATCACAGCAAGCCCACCACAATGCTCCTAAAACAAAGCAGAGGACGTGGTTATTAACAGGCCCCTACAAACCCTCTGCTCACATCTCCCTGCTTGTTTTCCTCATCTAATTAGCGGTGCTGAGAATTAAACCTCAGCCTTCAGACCAACAGCTCCCCAGGAGAGCGATGCAGCTATAATACTATTTAAATATGAAACAGCTCTTGTCCTCAGCTAGCGTTGAGGAGGCACAAACCTGGGGAAGTTGTAATTACAGAGAGTGATTAAGAATTGTGAGTTATTGTCACGGAGCACAGAGCTGCTTTGTGCCGCCCTCATGAGATGGAAGGCATATCTCTGCTGGCTCTGGGACATGTGGGTGAGCAGCCCTGCAAACACAGCTGTGCACCAGCACTGCCCACAGCAGGAAGGGCTCAGCTCGATGTGCAAGGCAGCACAAAGCTCAGCTGTGCCAAAGCCACACTCCATCCATGTCGCCCCTTCTAAACACTGAGCTAAGTGCACCCCAAATCCATCTCCCCTCCAAACACCAGCTCAGCTGCCCTTATGCCTGCACACAGCTGCTGCACGCACAAGACCCTTCTGACAAGCAGCTCCACAACTTTTGCTTTGGACCGTTCTGAGCGTGGTTCCCTCAGCACCATTTGCAATCCACCATTCCTTGTGTTGGCACAGAGCTGCTGCTGCTGTCCTACACCTCCAGACCACACTGGGCTCTGCCAACCTCCATCTCACAACACCATTTCCCTCCAACTCATCTCTCTCAAGCCAAATCCAAACCCAGATGGTTTTACTTGTAGAAAAAATACAGCAGGTGATCAGCATCCTTTCCTAATAATTGCATTTAGGAATGGTGTGCAGAGGAATAGCACAGGCGTGAGCAAACCCCAGATTTTTATAGTGCATAGTATAGTTTTTTTACATAAGAATGTACTCCATTTCTTTACACATTTTCTAAAGCCCAACTTTTTAACTTAAGTGCATCCTAATCCCCAAATCTCACTTAAGAGCAACAGCAATAAGCTCAGAAGCTATCTTACGTGATTTGGGGATTTCTTCCCCAACGTGTTGACTCTGCTTAATAACAGAGTTTCAGCTGCCGTTCATCCCCATAGTACCCTTCTGCTCATCCCCAGTTTGAGTGCAGAGAACACTATAGGGCACAACTGTCATCGTCTTTCTGCTCCTCCCCCTTTCAGATCTTTTCTGCCTGGGAACTGCTGGATGCTGAGAACACAGCCAGATTGTGAGCTCGGTGTCCTTGAGGCTATTCTGCAACCCGTGCCTGTGACACAGAGCTACCTGAGCATTAAACTAACAGCCCCACAAAGCTGCTGCATCCCAGGCGTGCTGCTGGCTTGCTTTGTTCCCGATTAGCAAATCAAGGCTAATCCTTCCAGATTTGCTCAGATTACAGCCTCTTGAGGCTGAGGAGTAGAATAACAGGTTCCCTCCCCTCCCCCCCCCCGGAAGGAACTGATAGAAGCAGAAGAAAATCCCTAACAAAGGCTGGAGCCCAGACAGGATCTGAGTGGAGTCCAACCCACAGAAGATACTGCGCATTTGTTCACATTCAAGGGAACATAAAAGCCGTGACACCTTTGGATTTTTTTTCTCATAGCTTAAGTCAGAACAGATTCACATGAGCTGGAAAATAAAGAAATGTTTCTGTCACACTCCTTCTCCCACTGAGAGCAAACACAATACACGCAGATTCCAAAGGATTTGCATCTTTTAGGTGACTCAGCCAGCAAATGCAATTTAATGCAGACATGTGTGAAATGCTGAGTCCAGAGGGACAAACACTAAACCAGCCAGAACAGCTCTGGTGGAGCAATCATGCAGCATGATGATGGCCACGGATGGGATTTACGGTTCAGCACAGGAAGATCTCTGCAGTCATGACACCCTTCTCTTTATCTCTGTGGTTTTAGTGGCAGCCAGGGAGGAAAAGCACAAACCAGGCAGGACAGCTGCCCTCGCAGCAGCTCTGCAGAAGGCATCAGATGGAGCAGTATGTCCTGAAAGCTGCAGCAGAGATCAGTCCTGTTCTAACACAAAAGCTGGTTGTTTTAGAGCAACCTTTCCAGCCTGACAGCAGCAATGACAGTTTTCAGAGCCCGTTTTCAAACCTTTAGCAGCTCAAGTTGTTAATGACAATGGCAAGTTTACCTCCTGCTTCGTGCAGCTCCAACCCTATCGTGTGCAGGTTGTCAGGAAGGTGCATCCTCAGAGCTTGAGCCAAGGAGAGGCAGAGCTGGATGTCTGAAGGGCAGATGCTCAGCACCCACCTGGAGAGCAGAGCACCCTGGATGAGCCCCAGACAGCCGGCTGCACTCACAGCCCAGTCCTAATGCTGCACTTAAGGCCCCTCAGGCAAAATTGCTGCCCTTTCCTCTGTTGGTACAGAAGTTTCTTCCTCTTTCCTTTCAGCCTCAGAGCTGGGAAGCCCTGGTTTGCCTTCAGGCAGACCGTCAGTTAATTATCACAGCAGTTCATGCCCAGAGCACTTGGCGTTTGTACAGCAACCAAGGCACTTCTGTTCCACCCTAATCCAGACATCTTGAAAGCAGTTCCCTTAAGAGCAAAATCCTTTTCCAGGGAACTTTTCCGACTCGCTGTCTGCCTTTAAATTTGCACATCAGTATTTTCCAAGGAAATGGAGTGCAAATCCAATGCAACAGTAGCAATTAAAATACACAGAAATAAATAAGGGAAATTGAGTTGGTGGTGGCACATTGCACAGTTCGGGCTATTTTATCCTCGTCATGCACACAGGATGCTGACAGATGATGCATGTCATTCTCAGGGACAACTCCACAGGATAAAAAGACTCCAAACCCCACAGAAGTGTTCACATTTCACCACAGAACGGATCTCTTTTGTCAAATTGCCAGTTATCTTCACAGAATAATCTTACCCACTGAGTTGCTGCTTTCTATAGTAGCTGCAGGGAACACTACAAGTATTGTGATAAGCAAAACTGTTTCACCTGGGCTAAAGTGGCATGGTTACTGCAGCACCACAATTTGAAGCCGAAGGACTGCTTGATCTCCAAGTGCCTTTTATTACAAAATTAGGGTTACAGCTGCCAGATCTGAACTTCACACTTGCCAAGCGTGCACACTGCACTGTGTGAATGCTGTTAGCACTTCCCATGACCTGCTGTAAGTCTCAGAAAACATTCAAGCAATACCAAGCCTCAGCTACGGAACAGAGTGACTGTACCTTAACAGGTTACCATGCATCAGCTGATCTGCAGAAAAACACAAGTGCTGAACAAAAGCAAGGTAAAACAGGGAGAGAAAAGTGCTTTGGGTTAATGCATTTTCCCTACTTTTGTTGCTGGCTTAGCCACTGCAACCACCAGAAGAACCAAAGCCAATGTGACAGTGGTATCCACAGAACCCCCATGGAGGTGCAGAGCAGCTGTGAGAGCAGCAGGGCTGCCCTAGGATAGGTAACCCCAGATTTCAAACCCCAACCCAGTGAGGATAACTCTAACCCTACTCTCCATGCGCTCTCCCCACCCCTGGCACCCTCAGCCAACATCACAGGGACGCAGCCATGCACACAGCCAAAGAGCTGCCTTCCATAACTCCACCAGGAGCTGATGCTTCCTGCACTTATCCCCACAAGGTCATTTTCAGCTTTGAGACCAGAGAGTGTTTCAGTATTTATGTCTGTACCCTCACAGTCTGCAGTTATTTCATCTCTGGGCAATTACCTGAAGCAGCTCAATAGCGATTGTCCCTTCTTGATGTCTCCAGCCACAGTTCCCCCATTGCTCACACACCAGCTCTCTGGACAGAGGGAATGGAAGCCAAGGGAACCACCAAGCCCAGGGCAACTGAGGTTGGCCTTGGTGCACTTAGAGGTCTGTTTCTTAAGGATTCTATGAAACGTCAGATGAAAGCTCCTGGCCTCCTTGAAGAACCATTCACAGCCATCAAACACCACTGCTGCCCTGGGCATTACTCACAGCCTCCCCCTGCCTGAGCACTGCCAGCAGCTGAGGTCACTCTGCTTTGATTTGCTGCTTATCTCAGGAGCAGAAGAAAACTTCTTTCACTGTAGTTTCCTGAAAGAGCTTTGGCTGCTTATTTCTTATTGTTCACTTGTCCTTATCTGGCATTTATTATTATGTACAGCTCAGCTTTTCAAGGCAACTTTAATTTACCTGCAGATCGTATTACATAGCCCCCATTTTCAGATTTATAGCTCAAATCGTGTCTTTTTGCATTGCATGATTATCTGAATGGAGCGTGCTGCTGTGATGGATGGACCTCAGATGCTTTGGTGGTTCAACTGAACACAAGAATTGCCAAAAAAGCAGATTTTTTCTGATTTCGATGCAATTACCCAAAGCCATAGAAGTCTGCAAATCTTGGCGAGAAATATGAGATGGAGGTATGATTTACTTAAATACTCTAAGTTATCTGATGAAGAAAGTGTTTTTCTCTTCCACAGACAATAGAGAAAGCCCAGCCTTCTGATACAGGCAACACTCGTAGCAGGGAACACAGCCTTGATATTAACCTTCTCATATTTGCCTATATCCAACGTTTTTGCAAGATTCAGGAGACTGTGTCTCAATTTCTGAGGCTGGAAGGTAGAAATGCCAAGTAGTGTTTTATCAGTAGTGATGTTATTTAAGTTCTACCACGCTCACTCTCCCTGCACATCTTCCATCCAGTAAGGCACACAAGACCCAGCCACTGAAACCACATTTGTATTAGAACTGAATTTAGGATGGAAGGGGCCTCTGGACATGACCTAGCCCAGCCTCCCTGCACCAGTAGAGTCCCAAGCATTGCTCATGAGCTCAGAGCTCTTCCACAGGTTCGATCTGCCAGGTGATGTGATGTGCCACACTGGTGAAGCTGGCTCTGCTGGGAAGGGACAGCCAGGCAGAAATCCGGCACTGCTGCTGCCCTGTGCCATTGCAGGGAGCACTGCCCTCCTCCTTTGGGTCCCTTGCTCCAAAAGCAGCTCCCAGTGCTGCTCTGTGAAGCACCATTCCTACCTCTGCCTGCCTGGAGCCCAGCGTGGCCCCATCCAAGCCATGCCCAAGTAGGGCCTTTAAGCATGTGCAGGGACATGAGAGCACCCTGTCCAGGAGGTTTGCTTTGGCCCTTTGCAAATCTACATGCCTGTGGTCAGCACAGTATGATCCAGCTACAGCAGCTGCTAACACCCATTTTAGTGTTTGCACAGCAGCACAGCTCTTCAGAGCCTTTCCTACCTTATGCATTTTCTCTAAGCCCAGCTATTGTGGAGAGTTACATACACACACTTAGAAGGGTATCTTTTTATCCAACATTTCAGATAAACAGGCGTAATTAACAGAACAAAGCCCACATTTCAAAATCCTATCTAGTGCTCTGTTAAGAAAGCCATCCAGTGCAGGTCTTGTGCTTTCCTTGATTGGAAAGCTGGCTGTTCCTCTGCAGTCGCAGCTAAGTGGTTTCCATGATTTTCTGTTATCTGAAGGAGGATGAAATCAAATACGAGATTATAGTCACTACTGCAAAACACTGACAGACACCATCCATCAGGGCAATGGATGAACCATCATCACTGAATGCCTCCAAAGAGCTTCCATCTGCAGAGCTGGCCCTGGGGCTCAGGGCTCCAGACAGAGACTGGAATCTCAGGCCAGCAGTGAAGTTGAGAAGAACGTGGATGGAGGAAAAACTGAAATTCAATGAGAGTTTTCTGGTCTTGCTTAAGCCATCCCATCCAGAGGACAAATTCTGCTTGGGATTTCAAAGTGCTCCCCCCCAAAAAGGCCAACAGGCACAGGCCAGATGATTATTGGCAAGCAGTTTTCTGTGCTAGAAAACCCCTCAAAGTACCCATGTATGAGTGTCATTCAGGCTACAGCTGGAATCAATGATTTGTAGCAGGCTTTTATCTACCAGTAGATCTATACTGCAGAAATCGAAGTTTTTATGTGTTTTAATTTTCTTCTTTCTTTATAGAAGGGACAAAACAATAATGAAAGACTGGGGAAAAAAAAAAAAAGAATTGAAAAATACAGAAGCTGTTCTGAAAAGTTAGCACGTGCTTTAAAAGTTAAAAGAAGTTGCCCTCGTACTCAGCAGATGGACTAGAATACAGACTGCCTGATTTTCACATTGCTTCTATGATCTGGCTCTGCACGATTCAAACAACGGTAAAAATACAGCCCTTAATAATTATTTCTCATCACTTCCCTGTAGCCAAATTCTAGCAGCAAGTTGTGCCTGGGGTCTGCAGCTGCCTTCCAGTGGGCTGAGACCCCACTTGGTGTTTTGCTGTACAGCTGGTAGCCCTGCAATGTGCTCAGGAGTCGACTACAGAGCAAGTGCTCCTGTATGGACAGGGGATTTGCTTTCACAGGATTCCCTCCTTGCGGTGTTCTGGGCCATCATCCTTCTGTCTGACAAAGCACTTACATTTTGCTTAAGGTTGGAGCTTCCTGAGATAATTCTCAGGGAGGAGAAAGGGAGGGAAAAAAAAGACATAAAGGAAATGACGGCACAGCTTTGTGCACACGGGGCCATGGTTGAATGCAATACACTCGGAAGAGGATTCTGCCTCATCTCCTGAAATTATACAGAGCAAAAAAGTGCCTGAGGATCCTTCTATCCAATCCCTTGTTAAAAAACAAACAAAAACAGTTTGATATTACCTTTGTGAGTAGAATCTGAGCCCCCCACCTTTCTGCTTTGCTGTTACACATCCCGCTCAGCCCCACTTTGCCCCAAGGAAAGCAATAAACCCACAGCACCACCTCTCCATCCAGACTCAAGCTAACACTGATGTGCTCCCACAAGTGATGTCCCACTGAGTCTTGTCCAAATGCTGGCACTGCTCAGCTACAGAGTTTGTTCTCAAGGCATTTCTGCTTTATTATTTTTATTTATTTTGTGTCTGTTATACTTTGTGTTTCATTCATGGACCTTTGTATTACATTCGGTTTAATCAGCATTAAAGGGATTGGTGCTGAAAATCCAACCAACAGCAGAGGGAATCTGTGTCAGAATGGATAGTTTCTTTTGATGCTCGGGGTAATTTTTTCTGAAAGGCTTATTTAGGATACCTGGAATTTCTGAAACATCTTTGTTAGAATACTTATCCTTAATTCCTTTCCTGTATTGTCTGTGGTCACTGTTTAGCAGCTGTGTGGCTGTAGCCTCACTGCTGTCAGCAGAGGGATGCTGGATGCTCATCCCTTCATGTCTGCTCCACTGCTCAAAGAATTACTTCCAAACTGCTCAGATATAAAAAAAAATGTGGAGATAAAGGGGCACTGATTAATCACAAGGCATGGGGACAGAAAAAGCTAATCAAAACTCAGTGGAATGAGAGAATCAGCACTGCTGATCTTGGGCACAGCTTTGTACGCACGGGACATGGAAGCAAGTAATGCAAAATGAGTAAACCTGGGCAAAGTGTCTGCCACAGGACACAACACAGTGCACTCCCAGCCCTCCTCCTAAGAGATGCACAGCTACCAGGGACAGCCTGGAGGAATCATTGCTGATTACCAACTCCACGAAAGCCAAGGACTTCCTCCCAGTTCACTTGTTTCTTTTCTGACAGGAGCAAGAGATCAAAAATGAAAGGGGAAGTTACTACTTAATAGTCCTGAAAGCCAAGCAAGGCTATTAGGATACAAATACACAATCTTCTTTTGCAAAGAAGCGTGAAAGAAATTGCCATGGAGGGAAGCAGAAGTGAGATCTGGAGACATGCATCAAACGAGAGATGCGGAACCAGACAGAAGTATCTCACACAGCAGAGATCTCCAGCCTGGGGGCAAGGCTCCCTTTGCTGAGAACAAAGTGATGGAGGCCATTTACCCCAGCTGCCTGCTTGGCAATGAATTTGAGCCTGTGACAAGAGAAGCAAGAGACAAAAAGCTGCTTGGAGCAAAGGATCATATCCATAGGAGCGCCCAGGCACCCACTTGCATCGGTGCTTCTTGTAGAAACTGTTTTCTCCTGGGACACCAACAGCTTCTGCAAGCCAAACCAAAGCTGCAGCACAGACAGGCATGAAGAAAGCAGCACGCGCTGCTTTTGTTGCTGTTAATCAGAACACAGGTAAATTATTTCTTCCATCTGTGACTCCCACAAATGAATGAGATCGCCTCTCTGCTTTTTTCTCAACTGCCCCACTCGCCAGCCGTGTGTTCTGCCTGTCACACCGGCCATTTATGATGGAATAAAGTGCATGCACCTCCAGGCAGTACATTTTTTCATTTGATTTGGGTTTTAAATGCATTGAACACAAGAACTTTTGTGATGCCTGAATACTCAGAACACTCATTAAACATTTAGTGTGTGAAGGGGAAGAGAAAACAAACAAACCAACAACCAAAACCCCAGAAGAAATACAGAACAGGGAAATCTAGTTCAAGGCAAACTTTCTTCAGGGGCAGATTCCCTCCTCTGCCCAAGGATGAAGGAACATTCGCTCTTCCATATTCAGTGGTTGCTGAGACCTGGCAAGCTGTGATACCACTTGGGGCTGTTTTAAATTGCTGCCCTGACACAAAGGCATCTGCAGTGATCTGAAAGCATACAGAATAAAATGAATACAGAGCATCCTCCCGTTTCAAAGAGCCTCTGTCTTCCTCAGGCATGCCACCGCCTCTCTGCACCTCAGGCAGGCCTGCTTTCATCTGCTTGCTTCGTACTGTTGGGGCTGCCTGGGGCAGGAGGACCTGGCATGAGCGTGGCACAGTGCATGCATGGCTGTGCCCAAGTGGGCACCCAGTGCTGTCAGAGATCCCAGTGCCCTCGGTGATCCCAGCAATCCTGCTGCTCTTCTCATTCATCCCAAGAGAATTCTTCCCTCCCCCAATTCAAGATGCTGGAAACTCCTTGATGATATGGGAAGTCTTGCAGCTCCTGTGCAGCTGTATGAATTGCTGATCTGCAAGAAGGATAATGGATCTGGGAACTCCTGTCAGTATCACCGGGGCTGTGGCACAGGCATCTGTGCTGAAGGGTCTGATCCTGCACTCTGCTGCTGCTTGACTATGGCCAGATTTGAGTCCTGAGCTCAGCACAACGAGCTGAGTCCCAACGAGCTGAAATAACTTTAAGTCACATCTGCAGCTTTTTGAGTATTTTATTAGCAAACACATGCATACAATTTCTTGCATAATATGGATTTGCCTGGAGGGACTCGCACCATTTGTCAACAAAACCACTGAATGCTGCATGGAAGGATGCTCTCATCACATATTCATTACAACCACTGCCCAAAGGGCCTGCAGGAAAACCCACAAAGGATGGGGTTAGCTCAATTGCACTCAACTACAGGGTCTGCTCCATGAGCCCTGGTTTCTGTCCCATTCGGCGCTGCAAGGTGCCTGTGTCCCCCTGCTGTCCTCTGCAATGAGGGGACCGCAGTGTGGTGGGGTCCCTGTGGTCATCTGCCATGGGACATGCTCCACAAGTCTTGGATGCTTGAAACTGAGATTCCACCTCAAAATCCTCACCAATACAAACACTGGGTAAGCTTGCATCACGAGTACAGCAGATTTAAATCCCGATGTGTCCAAATGGAAGATGATAATGTCAATGCAGAGCAAGGTTTCAGGGATGCCATCTTCGCCGAGGGACTTAACCCACTGATTTTAAATGTAACTCCCTGCATTTGTAAGGGCTGAAATAACTTCACAGCATCTTGAATGGCAGGCTTTGGGTCATCACCCATCAAAACCACAGGTGATCAATGAGCAAAGTTAAGGATGGGTGATTTAATAACAAGCAAACAAACAGGTAAAGTGCCCAGTTCTTATGGAGCGTGGATATTATCTCATTTTCTATTTACTGTCAGGATCTCTGTGATAAATAGCCCTTCATGACTCTGATTTTCACATGCTAGAGTTATTAAACTTAATGTGTTTTATTAGGGTTGGGTTGAACTTTCACGATTCATCCAACTTATGTATTTCTCTGTAATCTCATTGTTTTGCTCTTTGTCTCAGAAGCTATAATAGTAATCTATGTCAATAATTCTGTCAAGCAGGAGTGATGATACTTGAAACAGAGAGTTTAAAGCATGGAAACCATATATTATCTCAAAGACAGAAAAATGAAGATCAGTATAATCACTGGATGAACGTGCTGAGAGCAGTGGGGGGCTGTACAGCAAAGGAATATTTCTATTATGTACTTAAAATAAGTTTACATGCTGCAAAGTCCTCTTCTATTAGCCTTTGGCTGTGATGTGACTTGATGCACATTTTCCTCCCACATCCCACATAAGTTAAGTGCTGCATGAAGAAGCATCCTGAAAGACCACCAGCTTTGGGAAGAATTTCAGGGCACATCCCCAACACAGAGCAGCTGAAGTAGCTGTGTCCTGAGATGGGTACGTGGATCCAGACATCACAAGAGCTAGCAGCTTCATTGTGTTCCACCTTTTAGTTCAGAACTGCCATGTTTTACACAACCTTGTCTTTCGAGAGGCCGAGCTTCCAGGCCAGAGAATATCATCCTCAGATTCCACACACCTCTAGAATTCCAGCTAGGAAGGCTCATCTTTAAAGCAAAGGAACACAGGGTGCTTTCACCTCAATGCCATACATCACCAAAGTCAAATATTCTACCTAGACTGGAATAGACACTTTCTAGACTTGATGTTGACCCTTACTTTCTTTCAAATCATGAATTTCCAAGAAAGCTTTCAGAGTAATCCTACCTATTACTCCTGCCAGAGCTGGATCTAAGCCTCCTGAGATTCATTACATTTAAATGGGCTTCCAGAAGGCCATGGGTCTCAGGGTGGATGAAACATCAGTGAGCCTGAAGTGAGCTGTGAGGAACTGTAATGTATTCTGAGGAGACCGTATCCCTGGGTCTAGAATTACACAGATATATGTAATGAATAAACCATTCACTTCCTATTGTGTTACCCAGACTGTAATCTCTAAAGATCCAAAATTACCTGGAAAAGAATATGATATTCAACAGCAGCATAACAGCAAACTATCCCCCAAAGCAGAGAGTTCAGCTTACAGCACAGTTTGAAGTGCCCTCTTCTGTGGGGAAAAAAAAGTGCCTTCAGTCCTCCAATAATTGTTTCAAATGAGTCTTTTAAAGCATTGAAATGCCAAACCACGAGACAAGAACACGCACCGTCTTAAGCACCATGGGTCACATTATCAGACTCTCCTCTGCAATCACAGGAACCAGGCATTGAAAAAAAAAAAATCACCCCTGAACAAATGCACATATATTACTCATTCCCTGCTCCTCTCCTTCTCCTTCCTTTCATTCCCCCCACCCTCCCAGGTGCAGCAACAGCTCAGAGCCTCTCCCTGCACAGCATCCTGCCATGCTGACCCAGCTCTGTCCCTGGGCCCACTGCTTCCATTCGCTCTGCTCCTGTCCCCACCACCACCACGTTTGCAGTGCAGTCAGCCTCACACCTCCATTCACATCCTGTTCTCTTTTTCATCTCTTTGCATTCAGGGGGGGGAAATCAATCCGCTTTATACATGCCACTTTTTGCAGAACTTTGATCTCCTTCTGCCTCCAGCCCGTGACGTCTTTCCCTTCCCTGCCTCCAGCCTGGACTGTTAACACACCAGTTTGATATATTTTTTTTTTACCCTGATACAAAACAAGGGTTGGGGTTTGCTTTAAATTAAGTTTAATCTCATCAATCTCCAAGCACCGAGTGAGAAGCAGCACAGCCAGAGCAGATGGGCTCATCCCACCAGGAGGGCTCAGACACAGCACGAGGAGTGAAGGAGCAGCCCAGGGAGCACAGCTGAGAGCCCACCCCATTACCCTGCAGGGCAGGCTGGCCTCTGGCTCCAGATGCATCTACATTCATTCCAGCTGCAGCAGCCAGATGAGTTCTGCATCACATCTGCATGACCCAGAGGTGGGACGTGTCCCTGCATCTTTTCCTGCCCCCCACCCGCTCACCATTTGCTCCTCTCAGTATGATAACACAGAGCAGGCTGGGGCTCATCGTGGCTCAAAAAAGCCTCACAGACAGCACTAAAAAAATGATGCTTCTCCTTTAAAACATCCTCATATTCCGAGAGTGCTAAAAAATAGCCTATATATAAATAAGCTGGTCAGCTGCACTTAGAACATTCAGAGTAATTCTCTTCCTTGCACTTCTCTCTTTGGGTTACAAAGCAAGGATCTCTGGCTGCTCCTTCCTGACATTCTTGAATTTCAAATAGAGACTCTGTGCGGCTGTTCTGCATTCTCTTAAAAATGCCTTTACAAATTATTTAAGGCAAGTTGTCTTCATGGTTTTCAGTTCACTACAGACAAGAAACAAAGCTGAAGAGCACCCGCTGATAGCATTATAAATGCCATGCAGGTTCTTGTTTCAGTCCCAAATCTTACATCACTGCTGGCATTAATGGAGGCAACGTCTGATTTTGCACCAGCTTAAGTGAAACCAACATCAGAGCTACAAATATTTGATAAAATAACCACACAGAGTAAAAAGGTAGAGAGAAATTAATTAATTACTGCCGTTTCAGATGAAGTAGCTGGGCTATCAAGTGTTTTAATAGCTGTTCAAAGAAAGGAAATGTTTTTTACCACCAGGAAGTAAGAAAAATGTTGACCAAACAGCTGTGAGCATAAAAACCAACACGTGAAGCCTACAGAAAACAAACAAAAGCCCATAAAGATAATTGAGAGAAGCCAGGTGACAACCAAGACAGACGGGAACTTCATCTGCCATTGGGAGCTGTGTTTGAACCATGTGGGCAAACACAGGGCAACAAGCCTGCCTAGGTCTGTTGGTTGATTCAAGCTCATCATCAATTAGCTGCACACCAAAGGTGATTATGGATGATCAGACTGCCCTTAGAAAACCAAGTCTGCAAGCATTTATTTGCAACTTCCAGAACTGCAGATACATGTATCAACCAAGTGCTTTTTGACATCATTTTGTTCACATTCCAGCCGCACCCAAAACTGAAGCCCAACTGAGTCCCACAGCTTAAAAGCACCTCTGAGTGTAAACCAGAATCCTCCATCCCATGTTAAAATCAGATTCACACTCCTTCTCCATCGTTCCTCTCCATCCAGGACATGAGCTAAACCCACACAATCCACAGGGTAACAGATGGAGCTGACACCAGGAGCCCTAATGAGCAATATAAACCAGATTTTATTAGCAAAGTCCATTTGCTGGCTGGGGATCCCAGATATCCAAGCCAGCCATTTCTGCCCATCTTACTCCATTCCTTTCCATTTGTTTCATTAAATAAATGGCAGGGCTGGCTCCCAGCCACTGCCTACTGCCTTTGCCAGCCATGATCCCGGAGCAGCTGAAGAACCAGGCAGCAGCCGGCATTTGTAGGCATCTGCTCAGAGATGGGGGATGGAACTGGCTCATCCTCAGTGTCCCTTCTAACCCAAGCCATTCTATGATGAGAAGATTCAGGAGGGAGAGCAGAGCCCGGCCAGCAAAAAAGGTTTGTGTGCATAGATGTGGGTTTGTGCTTTAATCTCTATTTATTCAGTCTGAACTAATGACCCATGGATTAGCCCTTGCTAACAGGTGAGCCACTTCTCCACAAAGCACTTTGTTTCAGATCAGAGGTTGGCAAGTGACTAAAAAGGGCTCATGCCACATTAAAATAATACTTAAATTAGTAAGAGCAAGTCAATTGCCCAGCTGAGGTTGAATAATTTGCTGGTGGGAGGCACGAATGAAACAGAGCAGGGCACAAATGTTCCCCTAGAATAAATTCATATTCAAAACAACAGGCAGCAGAAGAGAAAAGAAGGGAGAAGGATCCTGCTGGCTGTGTGTGGATGGATGCAGAAGCACTGTGCTGTGTTTGTCCTGCCCTGCTGCCATGGCAGAGCTGCTCGCTGAGCTCTCAGGCTGAGGGCACTTTGGAGCAGGGTCTTCAAGCAAACAGTCTTGGGCAGAGCAGGTCTGGATCTCTATTGGAAAGCAGCAGAAGCTGCTCTCACATCTGCATGGGACAGCAGACTGGTGGGATTTCTCCATGCTGCCCATTCGTGTCTTTCCCTCTCTCTGACCCATCCCTGTCCCTTGTACCTTCACTTCTTCCACAGCAGTGCAGATGGTCACTATTTTCCCATGGCTTTCTCCACAAATTGCAGGTAGGAGGTAGCATCCCAAGAACGCTGCTTGAGTCTGACTCCCCTTCCCTCTGCCCCCAGCTGTTCCAGCAGCCCTGTGGTCATTTCTGCTTTAGGGGGTGAGGTACCAACCAAGGAACAGGGCTGTGCATACAGCAGTGTGGCAGAGGAAATCAGGAAACGGGGGAAGATCTGTTTATTCAAATGTGTTATTTTTTACCTTGCTTTTATAAGAAACACGTGCAGGCATGCATGGCTGAGTCCATCAGTGAGTGTACAGCTCAATAACGATAGAATGAGGCTGGCTTTTTCCCCATCTTCTTTTCCTTTTCCTTAAATAATTCCCACAGAATGCCAAAATAGCCCCAAACTTTGGCAAAGAGGCAGAAGCTCAGGAAACAAGGCGAATTCCTGCAGCAGTGAAACACTTTCCAAGCTCTGCTCACATCCAGTACCACTTCAGATGGCCAAAGGGCTCTCCCAACTCAAACACCTCCTTCTCCCCCAGTCCCTCCCAGCCTCCTCCAGGCACTGCAGCCTCTTTGCAGTCGCTCACCCCCCCCGAATCCCCACCTGCAGAACAACTTCAGAGCTTCGAGTGCTTGAGGCTGGCGCAGCTGGAGGGAACTCACTTCCATAGATACGGAGCGTGGCTGCCTGCCCAGTTCCAACAAAAGATGGATTTTGTAAAGCCAGCTAAAACTATGCCATCCATTAGCAGAACTACAAAGCAGAACATTTTAAAGTTAATTGGTTTTGCAATTAAAAGATACGCAGAACATGCGATGCAATTAATTTTACATAAACTTGGTCAGGAATTAAACGTGAAAGCACTTGGTTACTTCCTTAAATGAAGTGTATGTTTACTTCCACCACAGCTATCTTCTGTGCATACCAAAACAGGAGGCACAGAACAGCTCTGCAAATGGACAGTGCTACATTCTACTGAATGCACATTTCCCAATCTGCAGAGCACGTTCCAGCAGGCTCTCCTGGAGCACGTTCACATGTCTGGATAGCAGTGTGCTCTTCCTGCATACCACAGCCCCTGCCACAAGTGACATTAGTTCAAACAGCAAACAGACACCGTGGAAATAAGGCAGAGTGCTTACATCTATGTGCCACACAGGGAGAAAAGAGGCACAGGGAAAGCAAACCAGACGCTCCCAAAGACTTACACTGCAGGCTCAGCTCCTCCAGACTCAGCTCCTTGCCTTCATTCCAGTGCTCCCCACGGTGTATCCCCACGGATACCTGCACCCCCACTGCCCTGCTGATGCCTTTGGAGCAATGCAGAGCAAACCAAAGCACTGTTTTCCTTCAAATAACCGATTGCTAGATAATTAGCTCTTTTGTTCTGCATGCACAAACTCAGCTACTTAATTACAGATCACCTTGTCAATAGTTTCTCAGTTTGCCCTGGGTCTTGTTGCTGGGAGGCACATTTAGCAGCAAGCAGGAAAGGAAAAACCGCAGCACTGCTAAGAACGAGATTCGCTCAGAAGGAGCTTTAAAAGAAATCCTCCCCGGCTGTCTGGGAGAGCTGTTGTTTCACAAGGAGCCACAGCAACCAGCACTCCCATTATGCCCCTGTTGGTTTGCCATTCTGCAGGCATAAAGATCAGCAGAGCAGCAATCCAAATGACTTTTCTTCCATGAGCTTTGCAACACCATAAAGGAGGTAAAACAAAATCAAAGCAAACAGTGCTACCCAGCTGTAGTCCACAAGAGTACTTTCAGTTATTGACCTGTGCTGCATTTATCTCAGAGCCACTGGGCTTTTTATTGTTTTGCCTTTCTCTCCAACGAGACAAAAGACTTTTTTCTACCTTTGAAGCTTCTGCATTCAGTGAAGTGTCAAGAAAATCCTTGCAAAGAGTAGATGCTGCAGAAATTCACCACTGCAAATGAAGGAAGCAAGGCAACGTGGAAGACAGACAGACCACGCTGTTTCAGCTCACACCAGAAGCCCAGCTCCTGCCCCGCTCCCTCCTGCACCTTCAGGAGCACTGAGATCTCAGCATGAGGGCTTGAAATGAAGGTAGGCAAAAGTAGGACCGTGTGTGGCCCCATCATTTAGAGCCTGTGCTCCTCCAGACTGTGCCAAGAGGCACCTGAGGTCCCAGGAAGATGAGCATTGCATGGACTTACCCAGGCCTGGGCACCCAGCAGACATCTCACACCTTTGTACCAGGCACAGTCAGCGAGCAGCAGAGCTGTTGGGTTCAGTCCCTGCAGGTTTTCCTCACACCCTGTGTAGCAGAGGAAGGACTGGGAGCACTCGGAGCTAAATGAGCTTTCTCTTTACATTTAATCAGCCCAGTATGTTAATTGAATATGAATTGATTGCAAAGGACGTTAATTGAGATTTAAGAGAGATACATTTAGGCACCCGTGTAATTAACTCAAAATAACAGAGGCAATAAGCGTGGAAGCTTATTAATACAATACCAAGCATCACTGGGGTAGTTCCTCCCCACACCCACACAACTGCACAGCACAGCTATCCCAAGTTACACGCATCCTTTCAGAGCACACACTGTCAGTTGCTGCTCAATGAGAGCCAGCTGGCTCTGGCAGTGGCTCTGCCTCTGGACTGAGGCTGTCCCCTGCTGTCCTTTGCTGTGGGGCTGCTGCTCCCCACTTCCATGCCAGCCCTGCTCCTTGGATCTGCACAGCTTGTGAGAGTTCACCCAGGAGCTGTTTGTAGATGTGACAACGAACGCCAGGCTGGGAGCAGGTAGAAAGGCTTTTGGCTGCTTGACCTAAACTTGGCATTCAAACAAGTCTTCATTTCACTCTTTGTCTTTCAGTGTGTTATAGGAAAACTTCTGGCTTGTATCAGTTTTTTTATGGCTTACCCAATGGTACCCACATGGGCAGAACTGGGGAAGGGAAGTCCACAGGCAAGAGAAAACCCACACACGGCATTTAGAGGCTTCTTTTTGAAGCAGCAGCCTTTTTTCCCCCTTGTTTTTCTCAATATCTTCCTCCAGCATCAAAGTTCTCCTTTGAAATAAAGCTGTACATGGGGCCCACTGGGGCTAATTACCAAATCCTCAGGTGGATGTTCTCCATTTCAGAGGTTGAAAAAGCAGGGAAAGCAAGCAAAGTCAAGTCAGTACATTAACGCTTTTCAAAACAAACATCATTTATCTACCTCAGAAGTGAGGCTCGGAGGTCTTCTTGATGACTATTGGCCATTCCAACAAATGGAAGCACTGCTTTCACTGGGGTTGGAAGAAATTGCTGATGATAGGAAGAACAGGTTTCCCGTTGCACAATAATTAAAGGATTTCCAAGACACCCTTACTATAAGGAGGCAAAAAGCCAGAAATGTACACATTGTCATAACTTGATGCACCAAAATCAGTGTTTACATTGGCTCACAGAGGACTGCAGAGGATTCCCCTGGATGCCTCATTTAAATATTTGTTAATGTAAATGAACATTTTTGAAAGCAAATTGTATTCAAATAAGAAATAAAGTAGCCACGTTTTCAGTACTGCACACAAAGGAAACACTTTGATTTCAAAGAAGCTCCATCATCAGTGGTCTTTTAAAAAATACAGAGAGTATTTTATGTGCTTAATCAACTGTAATCATGTTTTGCTACTGCTTAAGAAAGAGAGAAATTATGTACATAAAAATACCAAAAGCAAACTGAAATTTGAAAAGAAATGTTAAACCAAGCCTGCTTCCTTTATTACGTTGGTGAGCTCTTGATTCCAACACATACATTCATATGGGAAGATCTGCAGCCTAAAGCCCCAAGCCCTGGTCTTCTAGGATAGCAGGGGTGAAATCTGTTTCCTAAGGTATGCAAGGAGCAGGTATGACAGAGAAATCACAGCAGGGCCTTCACAGCTGTGCTGCAAAAGCCACAAGACCAACACAAAGCCCACATGTATCTCCAGTGCTGCAGACATAACCAGGAGCCCCCAAGGGGTTTGGGATGAACTCTGGGGTCAGCGTCACCCCCAGGAAAACAGCCCCACAGGGACAACGAAGTGGGCAGGAGATGAGGGAGCACTGTGTGCCTACCCACAAGTTATGTGGTGTTGTACAGATGGAGCACAGGACTGAGGCATAAGTGTGAATGGCCTGAGCCAGCACTGAAGCCAAACCCCAGGTCCTGTTCCCACCTCTGCAACAATTCTGTTTAGCAAAGTCACTTTCAAGACATTTGCAAAACATTTTGCACTTTTCCTCTAATTCCTTCCTTGCAGGAGAGCTTAACTGAAGCCTACCACTATGAGCCAAGTCTTCAAGGATGCTATCACAAAAATTCATAACCATTTTATTTCCATCTAATCTAGTATTTGGGGGGCTACTGTCTTCCCTTTGATTTAAGAATAGTTAGGGCTGTGCTGAACTTGGGCAACAAAATATAACTATGCAATCTGCCAATGGGATTTCCCCCTGTCCTTGGAGCAGTGTGCAGGACCAGGCTCACGGTGCCACTACCCTCAGGAGGCACAGATCCACGTTTCAGAGATGGCAGCAGATCAGCTTGCTGTACCTCCAACACTCAGCACTGCTATATTTACTCCACACAGCCAGGTGCTTGCAGAATAGATGCTATCATCACATTTAAGCTCCGAGCTAACTGCTCCAGGAGGACAATCAGTTTACAAGCAGTTCTGATGAGGCCATTAGATGCACCACCATCAGTGCTAATCAACACAACTGAAGCTGTTCAGTGTACTTACAAAGTGCTCCCATCAGCTCCACAGAATAACACAAAGCCCACGTTGCTTTATAATTTCCCTTGCAAATTTACCACATTTGGTGAAGGTATGAATTCCCCATTATGTCCAAAAGCTGTCAAAAAAATAATAATAATAATAATTCTGCTTACCCATACGCTGTGGTGACGAGAACTGTGACAGCTCATTTTCTGTAATGAGCTCAGCACTGTGAAATAGAGATATGGCAAACACAGAAATTGAGCTGCTCTGCAGATTTCTGCCATGCCACCACACACTGGCTGCATGGCACTGCCAACACACAGCTGTCATCCCACCAGGGACAAGACACCCAACATTCTGTGCTGAGGCTCATCCCATGTGTGAAATGGCACACAGCTGTCACAGCAAGTGCTTCTGGCATAGTGTGGAGCCTCACCACTGCTCTGAAAGGCACCAACGCACACCAGCCAAGGCTGCAGGACCCCATCCAAGCGATGCTGCAGTCAGATGTGATCTGTAGGAGCTCTGGGTGCTCACAAATAGAGAGCACTCTGAACAGGTTAGGAGCTGCAGCTCCAGCTTTGTCCATAACGGAGCTTCTCAGCACCAGCACAGTGCTGGTGGTAAACAGCAACATCCAGAGGCTCGATAGCAAAATCCACCTTTGGCCAGGCACTTACATCTACTCTTCTAATGGGTTCCTCAGCTGACAGTGAAGACCTGCAGCCATGGATCAGGGAAACCACAGCTGAGAAAACCCCACCACAATTTACTACATTACTTGCTTTTCCTAAATCATCCCCTTCAGACCACTCCCAGCCTACCTTAGCATGTGCAGCTGGCAGCCAAGAGCACACAGCCCAACTGCCAAGCCCTTCCAGACTGTGAGTAGAAACCATGTTTAGAGCCATGGATGTCCACCATCACAATTCCAACTCTCCTGGCTGTAGGAACAGTCTCCCAAGAGTACTGGGGACATCTTGGAGCAAGAGGAAAGGCCCTTCATCTCCAGAAATCAGACCATTGTAGATAGTGTAGCTCAAATATGCAGCAGGTATTTTAGTGTGGCTGTACTTTATAGTATAGCCATAAAGGTAATAAAACAAAAGGTTAATACTAGCAAGTCCATAAATTTAGTAGTTGAAGATTAGTACGTTCTGTTTTGGTTTCTCACACTTCATTGAAATTTTAGATAGAAAGGTTTCAATTTGTCCTTGCACCAAGTTTGAGGCAACAGAAAGAACCAGGCAGGGCTGTTCAATAGCTTCTGAATCTCAGCAATAATTACCACTGAAAAAACCCTACAGTACAGGCTGGACTGGCGTGAGGTTTCATGACAACTCCCAGTTTCTGTGTCACAATCAGTGCCTGCCCTCAGCAGGCTGTGCTGCAGAATTCCCTCCTGAAGCCAACTCAGCTGTCTGCAAGTCACTGCTGTGGCCACGAGTCGCCCACCTCAGCCCCCAGAGCAGTTCTGAGTGCACACACACTGTGCTCCACTCGCTCTTATGGGCACAGACAGCTGACCCCAAAGTTTTACTGGTCAGCCTCCCAAGGGGATTATCCAGGCACAAACAGCTCCATCTTCAACTCATGAGCTTCTCCATTTCTGCAGCTATGGGCTCACCATGACCCAAAGCACGCTAACAGCAACGCAGTACTGGTGGGCATCACCTCCCTGTGCTCACATCCACGCTCAGTGATGACACTGTGGTACTCCCAGGGAGATCTCAAGGGCTAGGAATGGCAAAACTGGTAAACTGCAGAATTATTACCCTCAGGAATTACAAAAAAAAATACATATTTAAAGGAGTTGTTATACAAAGTTATTTGAGGGCAAATTCTTTTTCCTGGTTCTCAGGAGAGTTACGGCTCATTCTGCCTCTCAGCATAACCCATTGTTTTTCCAAGAGTCACTTCAAGTATTTTATCTCGAGCCAGGATTAGTACTGTGCCATTTACTATTCTTATTACAATCTCCATGAGAACAAGCCCTCCAAATCTTCAACACCACCTGTAGCCAGAGACTTATAGTTATGTTCCTGCACTGTGTTACTTTGATGTCTTCCATATTCAGTTGTTTTTATGGGGCTGCCTCTTCTGTTTTCTCTCCTTTTACAGCCCCACTAATCTGTGAGAAGTAGAAGCAGAAGGAAAGGAGCAGAAGAAGCGATCAATCAAATTGCAAAACACTGCACAGGACAAAACGGTGTGGTGCAAAAAAACTACTTCCAGCTGAATTGAAGTAATTGGTTCCCAGGGGTACAAGAAGCATTTCCTCTCCCAAGTGATGTGAGCTTCCTTCCAGAGGCCCTGTAATACATGTCACCAAACATCACAGTTCCCTGGAGTCTGATAGCCTCAGCAAGTCCAGGTCTGTCCTAAGGCAAGGGATGGAGTAGAAGAAAGCAGAATGCCGTGCAGGGTTAACCCAGCCATGTTTTAAATACGTTCCTTTAACAAGCAATGGACACAACAGCCAGCCCTGTGCCAGAGGTCCCCTGCCTTGTTAGCACAGCACTGCTACATGCTGCAAGTGCAGCAGGGCAGCTCCCCAGGCACGATGCTGCAGGGCCGTAGTTTGGGCACTGAAGCAGTTATTTCCCTTTCTAAGCAGTTCTTCTCTGATGTGAACTCTGAGTTCAGACACCAGAGAGGATGTTTCCCTCTGCAACCTGAGGCTGTGCAAGCAGCATCCGCCCCAGGAAGGCGTGCAAGTCATTCCCATGGCATTACTTACTTGTTCATGCATGTTGTGGTCCCCACAGAGCCTCTAGCTGCCTGGCACTGCTCTTGTGAAAGGATCTCCAGAGGACTGGAAAGACACAGGGCTCCTGCTTATCAGGTAGCAGACATACAGGGGCACACAGGCTTTCTTTGTCCATTCTGGAGGCTCAAATCAGGTTTTGTGCAAGGAGATCAGCTACCCATCATAAGACTTCATCTTCAAAAATCTTCCCCCAGCCTCCAAAGCAAAAGCCAAGCTGTGAATCTCGATAAAATGACAACAAGGTGGGTCAGAAGAAGAAGGTTGTACAGGACATTGTATGCTGGATGGTCAGAGAATTATGTCCTTAAGTTGCCTTGAAACAGCACAGCACAGATTTTCTAACGAAGTTAAATGTGCCTGGGAACAATTGATATAGAATGAGCAAGATGGCTGGGAGGATTGGTCAGTAATTTTAGAAATAAAATTGTGATTAAAAACACTTCACTGTTAAAAGCTGGGAAGCAGATTGCCTGATTGTGATTAATACAGTACTGCAGGCTGTGGCTGCCCAGAAGAACGGTAGAGACTAAACTTGAGTTAAATTCTTATCCAACAAAATGTATCCAATGTAATCCAATAGGTCCTAAAAGGTTAATGTAAGCTAAATCAACGCCGCTTCTGTCCAGATAAGGTGTGGGAAATTGTCCTTGAGTGTGAATGTTCACAAATCTGGAGATGAGGGTAATAAAGGGCTTTCATCTCATTCTAGCCTCTGCCAAATCCATTGCAATGCATGGAAAGTTGATAAGGGTACTGATTTATCAGCCAGCAGAACATAACACTGGAGTAGTTTTAAAACATTTCGTCTTGGCTTATGTCAGTTTTCTTAATAAACATGAAGAAAAAAAGAAAACCAACACCTTTTTGACAGTCAAAGAAGTGGGAGCAGGTGGTGGCAATCACAGAGACAGACGTGGCCCAGCAGAACCCCGGCGTTCCCTGGAGGTGAGGAGCATCTGCAGGGCTGGCTGAGCAGTGAGATGGCAATGGGAGAAGTGCTCTGCTGGGATAAGGGGCTGAGTGGAAGCAGAGCTTCAGCATGCTCTGAAACTTCAAGCACATGGTTAAATCCCAGGGATCAAGGAGATTTCCAAGCTCTGCTCAAATCCATCAAAGCTAACGGGGTGCTTAGCTTCCATTCATGACTCTGAAAATATCCCTATATATTTATGGCTAAACTTTAAACACGGGCTTAAATACTCTTCTGGTGTGTGAAGTCAGAGCTCCTCTCTTTCCTGCTTTCAGCTCAAACTTTGCCACCAGTCCAGCTGCAGTTCTGTGCACACCTGGTGGCTCAGCCTGAGCAGACGCACAAATGAGCTCCTGCTCTACATGCAGCGTGGCATGCACTGACAGCATGCACAACCTGCTTCCTACAACATCTCGGGATCAATATGAAATTCTACAGTAGGAGAGCTCAGAATCACAAGGACAAAAAAAAAACAACAGCCTTTGAGCTCTACCAGCCCTCGAGCAAAGGAGGATTTCTCCCTGTAATGCACCGAGGCTTTGTCCAGCTTGGTTTAAAGGCTCAGGGTCACTTCAAAATGCCAGATCCTGCAGAGCCCATGATGTCACTATGGTCAGGTGCTAAAAGTACATACAAAATATGCAGATTTGAATTACTCTGTAGATAGCACTGCCCACTGCAAAGCTCAGCTTCCTTCAGTGTTTGCTGCTAAACACACAACAGTTCTCCTGCCAGCTCCTTAGCCAGTCTTCTCCTCTACCCAAGCAGATGGTGCTAGGAGGGATGCACTCAGCATTAACTCTGTGTCTTATTGTTACAGTAGATTAATACCTGAACACTCTATAAAGGCATGAATTATGACTACGTATACAAACAAGCAGTATATGTACACAAACTTCCAGGAGATGTGTTTCCCTTGAACGAGCTGTCTATTACCAAGCACTTACATATTATGTTTACACAGGCTTTTACAACCAACACTTGAAGCACCAAGCACTTAAAACTATCGATTCGATTAATTCAGTCATCTTCATAAAGCCATCCCCTCTGCTTCCCCTGTAAAGCAGCCCAGCTTGCAGCCCCCTGCCCATGGCCAGCCCTGCCATCAGTGCAGTGGGGCATCCCTGCACAGCCCTGTGCCACCTTCAGTTTGCCACCAATAGAGTTAATTACATGAGATCCCCTCTTGCAGCACTCATCCCCCTCTCTCAGGACCCACGATGCCAAAAGTTGACCTGAAGCCACTTCACGCAGATAATGTTGTGCACAGCTGAAATAATTTACTGCTTCATATCACTGTGGGGCAAAGAAAAGCCCAAGGGTGCATCAGGAGAACACCTGCAGCCAGGTGCTTCTGGCTCCAGCCCTTGACTCAGCAGTGCTGTCCTGCAGGCTCTATTATCCCTCTGAGCACACACAAATTAGCTCATTTGTCTGTCACCTCATTATACTGCCAGTTCTTCAGAACTGGGGATTTTTCTCGACGTGATTTGCACAGTGCCCAGCACAGACCCAGGCGCTCAGTCTCACCAAGGAGCAGCCAGACTCTCGTCATCGGATAAAACAATCAACATCAATCCATTTCGTAGCTCTGGCTGCCTCCCCTGTCTTTAAATCAAGCCCGAGGTACCATGCTTTCCTGTCACCTGCGCTCTTCCCCTCAAATCATTATTTTATAGCCTGCAAAGAAGTTTAGCTTAGGAGAAAAGAGGCAAAAAGTAGCATCCCGACTCCTCAGCAAGAGATGGAAGGCTAAGTAGTGGCAAGAAGGGCAGCCAAATCTCAGAGTATTATTTAAGAGAGAGTAATAAATAGCACAGGCAATGCTCATGTGGGCTGTAATGGGTTTTATCAGCAGAACATGCATCTTAAGGAACATGGCAGAGGAGCCAGGTGACAAGTGCCACAGGCAGAGGCTCATGACAGACAGGGCCTCCTGAGAAACAAGGCATGGCAGGACAGGAGACAGCCTTAGAGAGGATGGATGATGGAGATGGCTCTCTGCTGTCTCTAACTCTTGGCTAATAAAAAAATCCCAGCAAATGGAAGCTAAATCTAGAAAGAATAAATCAATAGCATTTAGGAGAAATAGAACAGTGTAAACCAGTGAGGGAGGCAGTTCCCATCCTAAACGCTTCCCGTTCCCCTCCATCTGGCAAGGCAGAGCCTCAGAGTGGGGTATCATTCCCAAAGGGGAGGACACAAGTCTGCTCCCCACACTCCTATACAGCATCACCCTCACCCTGCTGAGCCCCAGCACTGTGCCCCTGACCCCCACCAGGGCACTGCAGGCGAAGCAGGGAGCAGAGACCCCGCCAGCTTCCTCCTCCCAGTGCTTAACTCAATGATTCCAGCTGTTTTCTTCCTGCAGAAGACAGACCTGGGTGTGTTAGGATGTGGGCAATGCTGTGTGATAAGCCAAGCATTGTTCAGCACTCAGTACAACCTTGGCAGCACTAATAGGCACCTTGCAAGTCAAGAAAAGCATTTGCAAACGCAGCCACCTTCAAACGAGAAGCACAAGCACTATCCAGCAGGGCAAGCTCTGCACAGATCTAGCAAGCCAGACATTTGAAGGAAGTGTTAATTGAAAAAACGATTTTAAACTCCTCATTCGGTGCCACTGGCCAGCGAGCCCCATTTGGCAGCACTCCCATGCATGGGGTAATGTTTGTTCTGTGGCTTTCACACCCACTCAGTTTTACTCAGTGACAGGGAGCAAACAACGCTCAAGAGAGCTCTGCTTTCTCTCCCGTAGCTCAGCCAGACAGCACACAGGAGCAGTGCATGTGGCCAGGCATCCTTATAGCATAGCAGTGACCACAAAGAGCCTCGGGAAGCTGATGGAGCTGCCCTCAGAAGCACAGCAGTACGTGGGGCCAGGACAGCCACACAGGGATCAATGCCTGCCCCCAAAGCAGCATCCAATACGTGGCAGAGCACAGCTCCACAGCTCCTAAAATTGCCTACATACATGAATAGCAATAGCTTACCATTAAGAAAAGGTCTGTATTATTCTTTTGATGGTGTTGCAGTGCTCTTGAAAAATGGGTGTTATTTATTTGATCGTCCCCTAAAGATTCTTTTGTCACAGGCTATTGTGTAAATTTGTGTTCAGACCATTTTTTTAAATGTTGAATTATTCACTTGATTGGCCTTAATGTCTTCTCCTGAACACCTCAATATGGTGTGATTATTATCAATAGAAGGAGGGCTAATAAAAATGTGGAAATAATAACTGCAGCTGGATTTTCAAAAGGGAAAGGATAATTTTCTAACTGCTAAAACATTAGTAGTTAAGAAAGTTAAGATAAGGGTAATAAAGCCTCGTGCTTCAGGGCTTTGCAAAAGGGGTTAGGAAGTAATTATTTTAAATTCTTTCTTCAGTATTATGTAATTTAACTCTCGTTAATAAAGGACCCAATTTTCAAAGGCAATGAAAGATGTAGCTAGGAACTAGATGAGATTTTAGAAAATAGAAGTCAGAGCTCAACTTGCTTCAGTGCTCTCCAAAAACCCCCCCAGACACTTATTTGCATCTTCCAACTCCGATGATAAAATATTTTTTCTTTCCAAAATGTCAATTTGCTGAAAGCGAGGCGTTTCACTGTAATGCAGGGGCATTCACTCACATGTCTGAGGTCCCATGAACCGCAGGCTGAGGCACTGGGTTGGATTCATCTGTAATTCAGAAGCCTCTGATGGATGAGAGATGCCAGCTGCCCACCTTTTAAACACGGGTTCAGAAGGAGCTCTGCTCATTTGCTGGGCACAAACCTGGAGATCTGGTTCCTCTGTTTCAGACACTTTCTCCCAGCTTCACCATGCTCTAGCAGGGCAAAGGAGCGTGATCTATGTGCCCCATCCCTCATGCATGCAATGCAGTACCTTTATTTTGTTATACACGTGCTTTATATTTTCATGAGAGATGCTTTTCACCTCCAATATACCACAGCATGGATGGTGAGAGGACTCTCTCTGCTATTTCCACTCAGTTATCTTCAATCAAAACCTCCGTTGGAATGACATTACCCCCTTCACACATCCTCCCACATCTCCTCTGTCCTGCTCCCTCACTGCCAGTCTCAGCATTGTGGCAGTGCCACGTTTAACACCACCACACAACCCCAGCTCTTCTTGGTAAACCACAGCTATGTAGCACAGGTAAGGACCTTCCCTGGCCTCTCCCTGCACCTTTGGGCTGTCAAGGGGCAGCATCACAACACCCCCAGCCCACGTTGTTCTCCTTCATGACAGAGAAGCTCTGCAGCTCCTGCACTGCGATACCCCAACGTGAGGTGCTGGGAGCCACGGAGGTGTCTCAGATGGAATAAACCTGTACCATGAATAATTGAGGAGCATCACAGAAGCTTTTTACGGAACAAATGGAAGCATTCAAATTGCTTCTGTAATGCAACACACCAAGTGTTCAAACACAGCCAGCTATTGAAGTGAAATAATCACCCATGGTAATTAAGACCAGGCACGCGGCTGAGGTGCTGCACTGCTTGCTTTACCCACGGTTTTCCACCACACTGCACAGTGCTGAGAGAGAATGGCTTCGACTGAAACAACTTCCCTGCATTTTCAGGCCAAAGCTGAACCCAACCCATTTGGCTGTGAAAGCTCTGCTGGGCTTTCCTCACACACCAAATTACTTTTCGAAATATCCAGACCCGCTAGGATTGGCTTGAAATATTCAACTACGTGTGAGGAGTTTCTACTGAGCCTTGAAGTCTGAAAATGCTTTACAGAAGGTCTGGAGGCTGCAAGTAGATCGTTTACACACAGGCAGGAGCCTTCCCCAGTGACCTGCAGCACTGATCCTGATGTGGGAAAGCAGGGGCTGAGCACAAGGCAAGGTGCAAGCAGCACCCACAGGCAGAAACTGATAAGAGTTAATTTTCCCCACACATAATGGAATTAAGATAGTGGTGGTGTTATTGTTTATATTATTATTATTATTATTACTATTATTATTCAAACTGAGTGCTGTATTAATAGAGCTCCTTCAAAGTCACCCACAAAAATAATATGTATGTATGTAAGAAGCAGAAAAAGCTATTCCTGAATATCAGCTGATGCTTGGTAGATATTTTCAACTTACCCCAAGGGAAAATATATTAAAATTAAATGCATTTCTCCCATTCACTATCACTAAATCTTAATATTATTTTGAATTTAAACCTAAGCAACGTGGTGTCCAGGTCATCAGAGCCCTTTTTGGCCTTGCAGAGGCAAACATGTCCAGCTGGGCTCAGCAGGGTGCTTTCAGACGTCTGCCTGCTGCATGCTATGCACACAGCATGCATCACATCATGGCCTCTGGCTTGAATAATGTGAAGTTACAAAAAATACAGTCACTGTGGTAACTGCTTCTAAACAATATAAAGGCTGGGTAGGTAAAAAATGGCCTGAGAAGAGGACAGCCCCATGTGGGTCTGGTTTGAGGGGAAGTGGAGCGTGGTGTATTGGCCAACCACCATGTAAATGGAAGGTGATGGCAACTCCATGGCTAAGGGCAGCTCTCACCTACTGTGCTCAATGCAGAGCAAACACCTGTGGCTGTCAAGCACTTCTGAGGTGCAGTGTTGTGGTTTCAGACACTCCAGCTCAAGCCCCTCCAGAAATACCTGTGGTGGGATTCCTGCTCTGGGCTTTAGCACCAGCACTGAGGGCTCCAGCAACATCTCCTAATGTCTGGGCATTTACAGCAGCATCCATTTCTCCCATTTCTATACTCACTTCTCAGCCTACTATCAATGATAAAACACTGCACTGTTGGCCCATCTTTAGTTTTTTTCCATGGACTGGTACCTTGCAGCCAGAAAGGATTGCCTGAAGGTCCCTCAGACCTGCTGTGGGATTTCTCCTGCAGTTAAATAATCCTTCGTGATTTTCCCACAGAGGTTTGCTTCAAGGATGTCTCACAGCGTCCTTTGGAGAGGCAGCTTTCTTAGCCTGAAGGTTGCTCACCAACAGCTTACGCCACCTGTGTGCTATTTGTGACATGCCTTTGTTGGCTGGAATCACTGGGCCTTGTTTCTGGTCTTCAGCCAAGAAACTGAAGCAATTATGCTCCTAACAGGAATTAACATAAACATAGAAGCCGTTTGTGATAGAATTCTGAAACCACTTCAGTTTGTGCTGGGGTTTCCACATTCCCCATGCTTTTCTGTATTCCCATTATAATTTTCCATCATCAATTGTAACAAAGCACACCACATTTTAAGAGATTCCACAGCAATCTTGACGAATATTTGCTTGGTATCAGATTCAAAGCCCCACATTGCCTCCACTCCATCCATCTGCAGTCACTTCAGTGCAGAACAGCACCAGGAACTGAGCAATAAACACTGCTTCAAAGAGGTGACTCCATCACAGTCTACCAAATTAGGAGGAAGGGAACTGGCCAAAGAGCTCTGTGGCACTGTTTTTTAAGAGTGAGAATCCCATTTTGGAAGCAAGCTTTTTTACTTAAATAAGTTGCTTCAGGTAAATTGTTCAGCTTTTTCTAGGTTCCAAGCTATGACTCCTTTCCTTCTGTGTACAATGCTATAAAGAAAAGCTATTTTCATCTGCCATTAGAGGATTAAGCAGCTCCCAGAGTGCCTGAACCATACCCTACAAGGACCACTGCAACAAAGGACAGGGTTTTCCTGAGCTGAGAGCACTGTTTGTCTCCCATGCAGATTCAACCCCTTTCTCTGGAAGGATACCTGCAATGCCATTATAATTATTTGGATTTTCGCTTTAGTTCTGCTTTATTTTAGAGAAAGTCAAGGGCTGGACAGCATGAAAGACAAGGAAGTCCAGGATGAGAAGTTTAGATGGTGACTTTCAGAATACCCTCAGGTTATATCTCTACTACAGTCATGGATCTAGTCAGAAATGTTCTGTGCCTGCTGGAAGGGAACCATTAGCCCAGGCTGAGCTCTACACTTGTGAAAGCAAACTCTGACCAGTCTTCCTACATTTGGCTGTGCAGCTATCTGGAATTTTTCTATTTCCATGACACTGGGTCTAATGAAGACAGCTATGAACTTCCAGATCAGTGTACAGCTTTGGTGAACTCATCCTGGTGTCCAAACATACAGCTTTGAATTTCAGTAAGTAACCATAACTGAACAGTTGAAAGAAGAAACCTTGGCTTGCCAGGTTGCACACCTTCCACCTGGTTTTTAATCTCACTGTTTTACTTCTCCTTTCTGAGACAAGGACAATTCCACCTGTGCTTTCACAGGTCTGTTGTGATTATTTCCTAGAGCAGTGCTTGCATTATCTACCTGGACATGGAACATATTCTAAACTCCAGTAATGTGGGATCACTACAGAAACTGAACAGAGCAACACACAAGAGATCAGATACCTTCAGAACTGTGCTTACAGCACCTGCAAACAGAGGCTGAGACAAGGTGGGGGCACGCAGACCTACAGCACTTCATACGTGCTGTCTGCACACAGGCAGCAGCAGTTGCTGCGCTGGGAATTTTGCTGTTCATACATAAAAGCTTTTATGTGTCCATTTCATCTCTTACACCGAGTGACACAACTGTAGGTGGCATTCAGCGAGGCTGATTTGAACAGCCTTCCCTGGAGTTTAGCCAGCTTGCTCCTGTCCCATTGCTCCCCACAAAGAACTTCCCCTCACACCCTGGCTCGTGTCTCCTTAGGTCAGCACAGGCTGCTGGAGGCTCAGCATCCCCACTGTGGTAACATGGCACTGCACCTCTCCACGGCGCGGTAGGTGAAGTTCAACACTGGGCACTCCACTACTGGCAAAGAAGGCAACAGGAAATGACAAACATACATTCAACACTGAAAATGTTGGGATGACATTAGGATTTTCCTCTTGTTATCAGTGATATAGTAACTAGACTGGAAGGAAAACTCCTGTTGTGGTTTGTAATGCCGTTTGCCAGTGAAAGACGGTCCATGGCATACACAGTACTTGAAAAAGCTATCTGTTCTGAACATATGGATCCCATTCCTGGTCCCTTAATGTCTGTTGCTGCATTCTGGCCGCCAGCTCATGCCCACTCTGAAGACCTGTGCTGCCTTGTCTCGCAGGTTTCATGCCAGTGAAGGATGTCTTCATACAAGCTGCCATGAAATGTCTGCACTCTTAGCCAGGCAAAGTCATATTGCCTCTTTGTGCTGCGTTCAGGTAAGTCTATTTTCCTCTAAACAACTCTACCACTGCTCTCATATGGCGGTGAGTTATGAGCCCATGGAAGTCCAGATCCATCATCCCAAGCATTAGCCCCAGCATGGCTGAGGAGGGCAGTTCATCACGGGGAGTTCAGGCTTCTGGAGCAGACATCCCTTGGCTTTTAGTGGATGTCATTCTTTCATTACTCACTGCAAATGGGGCAACAACAAATGAAAGACTTTCCTCTTTTTCTTGCAGCGTTTCGGTAGATGGGCAAAGATAGCCAAGGCAATACATTGCAGGATACATTGCTTAGAGGTCTCTATGCTGTAGCTCCTTATAACTTATTCATGATTCATTACTCTTTCTGGGTTGAAAATTGAGAGAAAGCCATTAAGTAACTGGGATGCATATTTATTCAAGACTAAACAGATGTTTTGGAATCGAGGCTGCAAATAACAACTCAGCGAGAGATGCCAGGTTTTTAAAGGCAAAACAGCAAACAGCACAGAGAGAGACTCGATGCCAACTGGGAGCTCCTGAAGCATGTAAAGCACCCCAGCCTCACCAGTGTTGCAAAGGCGACTGCATCAGATGAATTTCCAGTGTGTGTGAGGAGCTGAACTCACCCAAATGGGCCCAGCACAGCACGCCTGCTGCGTGCAACAGCCTGGGCAGCTGGGGGCTGCTGGAGCTGCTCAGCAGAAGTTACAGTAACGTGTTCCCATTTGAGGATCCAGCTCTTCTCGTTTTGTTAAATTCAAATCTTAACCATCCACCGTTTCTGATGAATATTATGAGCCTTTCTATTTTTTTTTCCCCCCGTTTCTCAAATGTCAAGTAGATCTTTTACAGCAGCTCTTAAGAAGATAAAGGGGATTAAAGGATCATTTTATCCTATTTAAAGTTAGCTCTGAGACGATAGGAGTAAACAGGGACATTTTAAAGGATGTTAATCTCAGCTCTTTCTTATCCTCCTCCCTTTTCTTTTTCTTCTTTGCTAGCAAAATTTCACTTTTGTGGGTAAAATGAGTGCAAGAAGGCAAATTCTACTACCCTTTCTCCACACTTCAAAAAGCAAACACAAAATATCACTCCTGATTGCAATATTAAACATGAGTTTAAATTGGGCTGCCAATCACTGGCTTAGATTTTATGGCAAAAGCATGGAGAAAGTTAGAGGGAGACAAAAAGTTCTCTGGCAAATGGAGGAAGCCTGTCTCTGACACTAGAATTAAGAAGCAAGGACGCTGCTTATTAGAAGAATCACGGAAATAACATCGTTTAAAGAAAACTGAGTACCAGAAATAAGAGCTTTGGACTATCTGTAGGGATTTCAACGTGGGCTGTCAGGAGATTGGGAGAGAGAAGCAGACTTGCAAACCTCTAATGAGGGATGGTTATCTTCCACTTAATGCATACAAACCAAACCCCTACTGTTAGCACTCCTAGCCTGAGCTGATTTGTTGTCAGCAGAAGGTACCCAACAGGATTCTCACTGCCTCCATTCAGCCACGTAACACAGTAAGGAAACTGCTCTCTCTGCACAGTCAGACACATCACACCTGCTTCTCGAGATGCTTTTCAGGGCAGGGTCAGGAAGCTTGCAGTGCCCTACAGAACTGAAGTCCTTGGTTTTGCTGCACATCTGGAGCGCTCCGTGACACCCAGGGCAGCAGCTGGGCAGATGCTGGTGCTGGGAGGAACAGAGAGTTGCACTGACAAAATGAATCTTGTTTGGGACTTGGCAGATAATTACGTTGAATATTTATCTCCATAAGAATAAAGAAATGTCTGCGGTGCAGGAGAGATTCTCTTTCACTGAATTATGTGCTTTAATTTCCTGCAAAAACCATCCTGAGATCTGATGCAGAAGTGGCCATCACTCCTCCAACTCCATCTCCAGGAGCGCAGACCCACTGTGAGCTGCATTTTGCAGATGGAGTTTGTGGAATTAAGTGTCATTACAAAGCAGGAGAAGGGGGACTGCTGGAGGAGCGCTGCCTGTAGCTCCACTGTGAAGCTGCCTAGAACATCGTATCAGCAGGCACTCAGACACACTGAAGATGCTGTTCTGATACAGATGAAAACACCCTCCTGACCAGCATGAGAGGAGCTGGACAAACCACAAGCCTTCCTCCTTCTGTGATGATGCTCACACTGCACTGAGGGATCCTTCTGTCACACCACATCCCCACATGATGCTGCTGATGGACACCAGTTTCTCTCCTCATTGGTGTGAGCTGCCCTGCAGAGGTCGGGGTTGGCAGAAAACCAGACCCAGCAGAGAGATCTCACTGAGAGCTGCACTGTGGCACTGTGTACTGCTGTTCCCAAAGCAGGAGTGTGGCTTGAGGAGATGTGGCTGCTCGCTCTCCCAGAGTTTAAGATTTGTTCATTCTTTGTTTATTTCCTTTAATCTAAAATAAAAGTAATTGAGACTGAAAGTTCATGTTTTACTCTTTGTCTGAGAAACATAACAAAGAAAAACAATTGCAGAGGAAGGCAGTACATTTTACTTCCAAGCTTTCAAGGGATTATTACCAACAACAGCAGAGAAAAAATAACAGCTTTTGAAACTTACGAGAAAATACTTTGACAGCATCCCCATTAAACAGCCTCCCTCATCTTTAAGCTGCAGTAATTACGTTCACTTAATACCAGACAGTAAAATATTTACAAACAACGCAGAGAATGAAATGAAGTTTCCAGCCCTGGCACAGCTGTACGTCCAGCTCTGCCTCCTGTTCCTGGGGGAGGCTCCGCAGCCTGGCTGTGCTGTGCTGAGCTGTGCTGCCCTGGGGATCCGTGCACTAAATGCAAAAACCCACCAGCACTGGCACCCAGAAAGCAGTTATTCACACAATGGAGCAGCCGTGGAAAAGCATCAGCAGGGTCAGGCAGAGGGGCACAGCTCAGCAGTAGCCTGGCCTTTATCCCAGCACGGGGTGAGGCTCCCCTCAGCAGCTCCTCCAGCCAGGGCTCTGCTTCTCTTCTTGAGTATCCCAGGGCTCTGGGAGCTCCATCCTGCAGCTGCAAAGCCAACCAGGCTGAGGTTCTCATTAGCAATGCCTCCTCCCTGCCAGAGCTGGGGGAAGTGGAGTCTCTACAAAGCGCCTTTCGAGTTATTTTTTCCCCACTTTGCTCTGTTCCTTTTTATACTTGCTCTATTGCTCCTGTCAGTCTTCCAGGCAGAGGAACACTCTGCAGCAAGCTCCACTAGACTGAAGCCCCAGGTAGCTGAAATAGCACAAACCCATGACAGCCCAGTGCTCAGAGACCCGAGCCTTCCTCTGTCACAAGAAGATTCATCAAATCCACCTTCAGCAGTTGGTTCATTCATAAATAACAGCCTAGATTGCTGCCAGATGCTAGATCATTAATACTGAACATCATTTGGATGAAAAAAAGACCCTCAATTAAATACAAAAATATCTTTTTTTTTTTTTTTTCTTTTTTTTTTTGCAATGAGAGAGTATGAACTTTGATGCCCACAGAATTACACAGGGCATTCTGGAGGAAGGATTGTCAGAGCAAACAGCAACCTGGCTTATCAGGGGCTGACACAGCCCAGCTCCAGCACAGCCCTCGTCGGAGAAAAGCTGTAGAGATGGGAAGTGAATGAGTACACAGGAACACATCGATCCCACAGCCTGGAGCCTGGCAGATAAAGAATTTAGGAAAAGGTTCCAAAAAAAAAATAATTTGGACATATATTATCTCAGACAATGCAGCACTGCACACAGCCGTGGCTTTTCGCTAGACCCCATCTGGGGCTCTCAGAGGGGGTTCGTGGCCCGAGCAGCAGCACTCTGCAAAGCACAGATATCTGCGAAGGAAGGGATAAAGTGATGCAGAGAATGGAGAAGAATCAGCCTGTGGCCACAGCATGTTTGCTTCGAGTGTGTGACAATCAAGCTGCTTCCCCCCCTTTTCTTCAGCACCGTGTTGCTGGTCCCCTCTTTATCTACACTGTGTACACATTAGCTCTTATATGGCTCTTCTATAGAAAGAATCAAGTTGGTTTTTTTTCAGGAAATACACCTGGGCATGAAGCAAAGTCCACATGCTACATCCACACTGTGCACTACTCGCTGACCTGGGGACATGGCCCTGTTCCCTGCACCCTGCTCCTCAACGTGCAGCTCCAAGCACCAGCACCTGTTCCTCTAGGAGTTCATGGTATTTCCCACACACAAATGACTCAGCCTCGAAAAATGAGATGTTGTGGACCCACTGGAGAGTAAGGGATGCAGGCACAGAGACACTGAACCACTTTGCTATAGGATAAGATAAGGTTCATCTCCAATCAGAGCATCTCCCAGCGACGTAAGCAGACACTCGAGTGCTCTGATGAGCCAGAACTTAAACAGAGCAAAGCTAAATAGAATAAAGTCCCTTTTACCTCTGAATGAGCGCGTCCACATAGGTGGCTAATGTGGTTTAACTGCCTCACTTGAGAAGTTAATTTGGACAAATATTCCTGTTCCTCTCGTGCAGGGTGGGCCCCCATCACCAGTGGTCTGGAGGGTATTAGGAAAACGACCTCTTCATTAACCTGCTGTCAGCAGTTTCCTGCTCAGCAGTCAAGCGTGGGGTTTTTTTAGTAGTTTACGGTTATGTTGGACAATATAACACCACGAGCATTAAATTACTCTGCCACTTGCCAGAGAACCTGAGCCCATGTAGATGGATTTTAAATCGCCACACTGCACAAAGGAGGTCTTCTGCAACAGGTACCTTACCCATAATTGGAAATTTATTTAATACTTTATTGATTGACTTCTTTATTACCTTCTGACAAGTTTAGCTCAGCAAACAGAACCAATCCCAGAAGCCAAGGGCTGGGGCTGGCCGCTTTTTGCCTGCTGAGAGTCAGTTGGATTCACAAATTGAATTATAGTTATTGTTCTGCTTGTAGCATTTTTTATTTCTCATCATGACAGATGGCTCTCTAAATGACAGCAGATTTGTATTTCATTAGGACACTTAGTCAAAAAATCAATACTGCTTCCACATACCTTTCTGAGAATACATACACAGACCACGCAGGCTGCTAGGGGCTTGATGCGATTTAGATAGCATTAGCTACATGGCAGACATATGTTTTACTTGTAATAATGTCTCATTGATTACAAAACAGCAGCCCTGGAAAACAGAGTGCTCTTATTACCCTTTATCTTTCTCTCTGCATGGTGGGGATGGCACTTTTTGGGTGCAGCAAAGAAAGGTGGGCAAGGTAAGGAGACAACGTCTGAGCTTATGCCTAGCCATGGCTCTGTCTCCAATCTCCATTGCCCTCTTGTGGTCCCCAAGCAATATCTCACCTGAAAAGAGACCAGTACAGATGGAAAAAGCATTTCTACATTGTAGCCTGAGACACCAAAGGAGGCTGCTTCTGTCTTAAAAGCAAGGCAAAACATTTCAAGGAGGCTTTGTGTTGCTTAATGCCTTCCCACTCCTCTCATTGTTCTATCTTTCCACTCCCCCATCCTCATCGATGTCATTGATTCAATCCAGGAGTTACTTTAGAGTTACAGGCTATATTGATTAATTTGGGTTGTAATGAGTCTTTTCAACGTAAGCAGCAGTGCATAAAAAATTGGTTTTAAACCTCCCACTTACGGTGCATTGATTTACTGTGATTAAAAGGGGATAAAAGGCTTTAGTTATTCCTTGCTTGGTGCACAGATATCACCACAGAAAAACTGGAAATTAGGTTTCCAAAAATGCTGATAGCACATTGAGGGATACTGAACAAATGGTCCATGCAGTCCTCCAGAGTAATGCAGCTGGTGTGGAGATGAAGACTCCTTCACATCCACAGAGGAAGGGCAGGACACTGAGGAGGTCCTCCCTCCAGGGATGTGCTCTCCAGGACAAGAACACATGGAGGTGCAACGTGAATCCAGCCCTTCTGTGTCGTGGCTCTCACTCCAGGTACCCACAAAGTAAAAAGCTCAGGATCTCCAGCTGAATGCACACGAGGAAGGGTGCTGCAGCCCCACAAGCTCACACAGTTGGCTCAGCACTCCATGCAGCCTCACCCCAAGCACATGATGGAGGCTGACCTGCAAATCCTTCAGCCCTGTGAGGGACGTACAGATAGGAGAAGCCTAGTTTGGATGTTCCTGCTGTGTTTCATGACTTACACTTGCAGATCCAATGAGACAGGGACTTGATCCCAGGCATCCTGCAGGAACAAGATGAGGGGTACAGAAATGTAGCTGCTCCACGTGGGGACACATGGCTTCCTGAGGGAGTCATACAGTAACCCTCACCTAAAGCTTCCCCCAGCACAGCCTGATGGCTCTTCTTCCCACAGCATTCTCCAGTTCTGCCCCCTGGAAGCTCTCCATGCTCTCTGCAGGACCTGATCCCTTAGTGTTTCCCCTCATACTACAGACACTGAGCACAGGGGACATTCTCACTTCCAGGACTCCTATTTCAAATCCAGCAGAGATCCCTGACCAGCACTGCCCATGAGCATCAGTGGAGCACTGGAAGCAGCACCTTCACAGCAGGATTTTGATGCCCACCATGCCTCACCTCAGGGTTCCAGAGAACCACTGGCACTTTCCCTGGAGCACAGTGCATCCCCCCTGCACGCACACAACCACTGATCTCAGCCCCTATCACTGACCTCACTGCTGTCCCTTCTCACAGAATCACAGAATCACAGAATGGCCAGGGTTGGAAGGGACCTCAAGGATCATGAATCTCCAACCCCCCTGTCACATGCAGGGCCTTCTGATTTACTCCTGGAGTCTCAGCCTCCCCTACTCTGTGGGGCAGTTTCAGCAGCCTTTGACACTTTCTTTAAGAAAGAGAGGAGCCAAAAAAAAACCAACAGAAAACAACCCTGCTGGTCTTATAAAAGACGTTTTACGTTGAGCAGTGCTCAGTGCTTACAGCTTCATGAATTGCAAAAACATTCGAAAATCTTGGTATTACAGGAAAATCTGTTCTGGTTCACTGCTTCTGTCACTAAAACTCATAGCATCACTTTGCCAAAGCAATTAATGCCCACTGCCAGGCTGGGATCCTGATTCCTATTTCTAGGCCTGTCCCCACTCCTGTGAGCAAGCACTTCATCTTCCAATATGACTAAGGAAGAGTGGAGGGACAGCCATTAGTAGGGGTGCATGATGATAAGGGAAGAGCCAGAAGCAGTCTAACAAACATACTTTTTTATAATATAATCACTCTTCTGTTCCATTTCTTCTTTTCCATGCACAGAGCAGCAGAACAGCAGCACCAGAAGCCTTGAGGGCACAGAACTCCTGACCCAGCCCTCACCTATCATCATTAAGCATCCTGGCCCCAAAGTCCCCATTACAGTTTGGACTTTGAAGAGTAATAAAGAATGTCAGGCTGACAAATATATGCTATCAGAAGAGATTTCTTCTTTGGTTTACAAGATGATTCCACAGTTTTATTGCACCTCTCTGGAGGTCTCAGCCTATGTGCTGTTATTTTTCTGCTCCCACGCTGAGAGATGAGCAAACAGCCCCATGTTAGGTTTGTGCCCAGAGTCGTTTCCACTCCAGGGTCTTAAAAATTTTAATGGATAAATCTTAAAAGGTCAACGGCTGACAAAATCAATGCGGAGAGCTAAAAGAAAGGGAAATACAGATGACAACATTGACTCAGGCTAACAAGGATGCATCCCTAGCGACCATCAGGTTCTGACTGCAAGGTGTGAAGCTGCTCAGTCACTGCTCTGAACGCCATTCTGAGCAGTGCCAAAGAAGAGCTTCACCAGCAGAAGGATGCACACACCCATCATAAACATCATAAACATCCCGAAAATCTTCTAGAAACCCAGGATTTTGCAGAAAACTCTCACAAAACGTCATGGTGAGAATTTTCACATTATTAACACTATTTCTCAGTGGTCTGACAGCCCCGGTTGATAACCAAGACAACCCAGTGAAGACTGACTTTTCATATCTGTCTTAAAGAACGGGTGAATAAACAGAAGTTTGAAGGCAAGTGTTTGGAAAGAAGACTCAAGCTTCTCACTTATGAGGGTGCTTTCAGGTTTCAACCTACCTACTTCAACCTTTTATTCACCAGAACACGGCGTGCTGTGCTGGGCACCTTCTCACACCCCAAGACAAACAGCCTCAGCTAGAAAGCGAGCAATGCCTGAGTGCATCACCACGAGTGAATGGTGAGCTCTGACCTGGGATCTGCATCACAGGCCTTTGCTTCCCCCTGTGCTTTTGTACAGCATTGCTGTGCCATCAAACAGCTGCAGCGCGGTTACAGGCAGGTGCCCATGGCAGCTGGATGGCCCCATGCAGCAGGTACAAGGACAGAGTGTGCATCAGTGCAGTCTGCTGCCACTTTTCTGAATGACTCTGCAATTCAGTAATTCCTCTGTCAAAAGGGCACCTAGAGGTTGTGCACTACAACATCCACGTTTCTGCTCCCACAGCTCTGCCTGTCTGTGCGAGCTTATTTCTATTTTGTTGCGTGTTTACGTGGTGAACTGCATTTCTAAAGTCCATCATTAACACACTGTGCCTCCTAAGAATGGTAAGCACAATAAAAACGAATCTCAGAAACCAACAAGAAAGCCTTCGTTGGCCAGTTTGATGGCTACATAAGGAGCTGATTGCTCTGCACCTACCAGCTACACTCACCCCATATGAGAACACCTTTCAGACACTGGCAGGGAGGTGAAGGAAAGGACTGGGTTGTGTCATCTGCTGGTGCAGGTGGGCAGAGCTGAGCAGCAGGTGTGCTTGGTGAGCAGCAAGGTGCAATTAGGTGAGTTAAGTACAATCGCAATGAAACGCTGCTTATTTTCCACTGCAATAAAAATGATAATGATTCTGCAGAAAAATGTCGTTACTTCACACTCATTTAATTCTGGAAATCTAAATTCACAAAGGAAACAAGAAGCCCTTTAATCTCCTGGTAGATAAATAGCCCAATTTTATTTCGACTATTATTTTTTATCCTTTTCTAAGACATTTTATAAGACTTCAGAACATGAGAGCAAAGTTTAATTAACATTATCACATTAAAAAGCACAGCCAAAATTTTCATGGAGTTTTAATTGAAATATAATACTGTCTCAATTCTTTTTTTTTTTTTTTTTTCTTTTGCATCAAGAATAATGATGAAAAACACAGCCTGCACTGACTGCTGGATGGGATACAGCACGTGAGCAGAGAGGGCTTATTTAAGAAGCCATTTGGATGGCTCAGGATAAGCTTTTCTTCCAGAGATGTACCAGGTGATGCTGTGAGCAGAGAGGCACGCTTCTATTTCCTTTCTTCCCACCTCCAAAATCATTGCTTTGTCTCCACAGGTGAAGCCAATTACATGCAAACGTTTTTTTGGATGGAGGTTTGTGCACCTGCACCTCAGCCACGCAGAGGATAATAAGGCAGCTTTATAGCCAGATAACACCTTCCATCAGAAAATCTCTGAGCCCTTTCAAAACGTTGCCTCCTGTCCCTCGGCAGCCTTCTGGCACTACAAATCAAACCTGGGCCTTCTGGCTCAGAACATGCAGGTATTCACCTCTGCTCTCAGCTGCAGCAATGTTTTCCGCGCCTCATTACAACAGAGCCAATGCCAGCAGGTCTCTGTGCCAGGCAGGGCCAGGTCCTGGCCATGGATCTGGAGCACAGTAGTGAGGCTGCTCTGCCCAGCAGAACAACCCAACCCAGGAGTTCTCTTGGCTGGGAAATAAGAGCTGACATTTGCAAAGCCTTCTGTGGGAATGGACAGGATAAAAATGCAAAGCAGCAAGATATCGCAGAGTGAAAATGTGAACTGTCCCTTTGGGGTTTTGCTCAGCTTCAGCTTAATTTACTGAGACCTAAAGATCTCATCCACAGATGGCACAAGCCCCACTTTCATGGGGGTGAAGGTGTGAGCCTTGTGTGCTTCACAGAATCACAGAATGGCCAGGGTTGGAAGGGACCTCAAGGATCACACGCAGGGCCACCAACCTCCCCATTTCACACCAGCCCAGGCTGCCCAGGGCCCCATCCAACCTGGCCTTGAACACCTCCAGGGATGGATGGGGCATCACAGCCTCTCTGGGCAGCTGTTCCAGCACCTCACCACTCTCATAGCAAAGAACTTCCCCCTGACATCCAACCTCAATCTTCCCTCCCTCAACTTCAAACCATTTTCCCTTGTCCTGCAGTTATCAACCCCTCAGCAGGATAAAGATCTCCCTTCAGTGTTTTGTTCCTGCTTCCAAAGTGACAATACAGGAGAGCCCAAGCTGCGAGGTGCCCGGATTCAGCCCCTCTCACCAGCCTGGCCCACTTCCACTCACTTAATGGAAAGATGCAGTTTGCCAGTCTGTTCTCCAGCTGGGAGCATCAGTTCACTACTTACTGTCAGGGCATCAAAGGCAAAAATTGAGTGTTTCACTCACGTGGTTGCACACTGGTCAAATTCCTACATCTGATGTTCCTGAGGCTGTCTACATCATTTTGAAGCTGTAATAGGAAGCCTGCTGGTCATAGCATTGCAATATATTGTGATTGAAATATGCTGTGCTGCTCTGGCCAACTTCTATAGAATTATCATAGTTTGGGGGATGGTTTTGGATAAAAAATTTTCTGAGGCTTGACATTTCTGACTGAAGAGGGAGAAAGTGCTAAAAAGAGAGAATGGCAGCAGAAAGGAAAGAAAAGAAAAAACCCTAAGTTGTGTTTCAAGAAAATATTCCGGATTTGTTCTTCACTGGAAAGAAAAGACAATTTGAAATCTCAAAGGTCTTTTTAAGACAAAGTTCATTTCTTTTTTCTGGATGGGAGCTCCAGAACCTGAAGGAGCCAATCTGAGCTCACAGCAGGCAGCTTCCAGTCCATTCCTGCCCTGGGCACAGCCTTCCATTTCCAGCCATCAGCAGCAGAAAGCTCTGAGCAAGGAACATTTCCTGTGCTGGATCAATACATAGGCTTATATGCTTGAATCTGAATAAATACAAAAATTACCTTCCCAGGAGAGCCATGACTTCCATTAGGATTTAATTATAAGACTTTTATACAATATGCACATACTAAAAGTCCGTATTCTTCTGTGCTGCTGAGCTGACCCACAGTCCAAGAGAAGCAGGGCCTCACAAGCTGGGAGACACCAAAGCTGATCTCTGGATTTCTGAGCATGCAGGGTGGCCTTAACCAAACCTATGTGCCAAGGGGTGTTCTGCGTTCCTCTCCTTGGTATAGACAAAATTTCCCTCATTAACTGTTTGGGAACATTTTCCACCCCCACTTTGAGAATGAAACCTAAACACCCAAGGTTATGAATTGCTGTTGTTTCTCAAAGCTCCCAACTTCCAGGCAAACACAACAAAGGATGAAGCTGAAGACCAAACTCCAAATCTCCTTTTGTTTCCCCCACTCTAAATCAATAGATATATAAAAGTAAGAGATGAAAACAAATCATGATCATGCTGCAGCTTTCAGGGGAAAATGCCATCTGCAAGAAAACAAATCAATAAAACTTTGTATTCTTGGACATGGTCTTCTGTTTTGGTCAATAAATGCACTCTGTTATGCAGTACATCACTGAAGCCTGCAGCAGTTTGCCAGTGACTGAGCACATACATTCGTGGGGGGGAAGAAATGGTAACTCCAATAGTGAGGCAACTGTATTTCCCAAAAGTAATCTGCTTTTGATTGGAGAATTACTTGCCCTGCCAGCAGGTGGTGACAGACAGAGCTGAATGACTGCATGCCCTGCTGGTGCTTTCCTTGCATAGCTTTCTCCCCTGCAATGGAATGCATCCTCAGTAGATGCTATCAGCACTGTTTCAGTTGGGAAGGTTTATTGATTTTAACAGGCAAACTGTTAAAAAAAGCAACTTTGATGGAAGAAATAAATGGAGGTAGACAGATTGAATCATCTATTTATTAATCAAACAGAGCCGTTTTAGTAAAGAAAAGCAAAACTTTCCAAATATCTAGCAAGAGCCAAAGTGAGATTTTAGGTCAAGAACCGAAGAGGCTGCTTAACTCACTGCTAGGAGGCAGAACATAATTAGGCTGGTGAGAATTCAGGCATGATTTGGATGGGATTTTCTCAATGAATAGGAATTATTGCAGGAGGAGCTGCAGAAAGTAGAGTAGTTTAGAAAGGTGCAGTGCACCGATATCAGGAGTGCAGAGTGTGTTACTCAGCTTTCAAATTAACATGAAAAGAAGTGTTTTGTAGCCCGCCCTTCACTTACCAGGTTCACCTGCAGAGTATGAAGGCAGCCACTCGCCGTGGTCTGGCAGGAATAGAGATTAAGCAGTTGAACTGAGTTTGATCAACACTGCCATTGCCAACGTGAGCACTGCTTCCAGGGGTCTGGAGCACAGGCAAAGTGCTGCTGGGCAAATGAACAGCCACAAGCTTCTCCAGCTTGTAACGGCACGGAGAAGGTGCTGTAAAAGCTGCACTGTTGGATGCCTCCCCTAAAAGTGCTGCCCTCGTGAAATCTGTCACGAGTTCTCCCAATAAAGATCTTAATTTTGCTGGATGGGCCTCCTCCGAGCAGCACAAAGTAACCATCTGTCACAACAAAGCATCATAAGGCAAATGAATCCTTCTTGGCTGCCACAAACAACACGCAGAGCTTTCCGGTCTATTGATTTTCTTTCTGTCTTTCCAAGTAGAATATTAATACAAGTCTCTGAAGGGTGAAGTCAGAGATTATCTTGGAGTTAATAAAGGAAGGTGTCTTGCTCTGACACAATACATCCAGCTGCTATCACAACTGCAGTGTCAGTAACCAGAGCAATGTGCAGTTCCATAGGAGAGGTGGGGTGGTAGGAGATGATTCCTCCATCTCAACCTTCTCCATCATTGCTGCAGTGGAGTTTTGTCCTATGGACCTGAGCTAGCTGGGATAGAGGAGCAGGACACCAAGGAGAGGACAGCAGAGCAAACCCAGCACACAACAGTTTCATTCTTTTTTCACTGATCTGCCACAGCATCTGGGTCCAGCAGCCCCATCTCCCCCTTTCTGTGCTCCCTCCTTGCAGGCAGTGCCCTGATTGCCCATTGAGCACAGCCAGCCCTCAGCACACAGCCTGTGCTCAGGGTGCTGTTCGTCATTATTACGACCTGCAAATCTGTAAGCTGATCATTCAAAGAGCAGCCAAATAACTTCAGTCAGATAAATACTTGAGATTTATTTTGTGGCACATTTCCAACTGATTATTTGATTAATATTTTTCACTGATGTTTTCAAAGCCTAAGTTGGTTTTTTTGGGTTTTTTTTTTTTTCGAGTTAATGAGAATTGATATGAATCTCAGCACACTGTGCTGTAAGTACATTGCCTGCAAATACAACACTTTCATGGACCCTTCAAAATTCAGGAGTTTATGCAGCAACAGTTGAATTATCTTCTGGGATACCCATTGCTGTAGGGCAAGGCTGAATATCTGAATCCACTAACAAAAAGATGAGGAGTATCAGCTTCCAAAGCACTACCCCAAGGCACAGCAGCATCCATCTAAGTATCATTTACCCTTTATTAATGGGGAAGCAGAAGCTGGCAGCTGGCAGCCTCCTTCCAGTGCTGCCTGCAAGTGAGCACAGAGCATGCAGTGGTGGTAATTAAATCATTATTCACCACCCCTCTGGCAGGTGCAGTGCTCCTGGGGAGGGTTTTCAGTCTCCTTGAAAAGGAAGGGTAGAAAATGACAAGTGAAGTCCAAGCAGCACACTCAGAAAACAACCAGAATTAATCTCTTCTCCTCTGAGATGCCTCACATCTGTGTATCTGCTGGTAACTGCTGGTTCTTCCCAAGTCAGTGCTATCCCAAAAGGTGTGAGCATCCCAAAAGCAAATTATGCGAGCAGCCAAGGGGGCTGTCTGACCACAGGAACAACTGCCTTGTGCAGGAGCCTACTTCTTCCTCTTGATTCTGCAACATTTACAGAGATGAGCTCCTAACTACACATCTAATTAATAAATACCTACCTTACGGCAGAGGAATTTCCCTCAAAGGGACACACTTTGATATGGACAGGCAGATCATGTTAAGCATCTTACAGGCAGTGAAGGAGCATAGGGCAGGGGCGCCTCCTGCCCCCATCCCCTTCTCCTGGTCTCAAATGCCAGCACAGCCCTCTTGTGTACCCACTGCACCTCCCAGCTTAGTATCATTCAGGCACCCAAACACGTTTGGATGCTGCCCATACACCTAAAGAAGATAAGAAGGGTGAAGGGAAATGAGTTAACTTGAATAAAAACCACTTCACAGTAATTTTGCAACTGGAATATGGTCCAAACTGCTGATGGGTGAGACTACTGATGGATGCCTTATCCTCAAGGCTGCACTGCTTCCCCCAGCCAAAAACAAGTGTGAAGCTATACCATGGCTATATTAGCATCCCTGTTACTGCAGCACAGCCAAAGCTCCAGGGGCAAATCCATGCACTGTTGTGCTGGCATCACACACACACATAAAGAGAGAAACAACCTTTATGTCAGGGAGCTGCTGCAAGGACACAGCAGGGAGCAGAGCCAGCAAAGCCCTGCCTGTGCTACATGACAGAGAAGACCCCCAGGCTCTGACACCCCCTAAAATTCAGGACAAGGAGCCCATCTCATGTGTGCAAACATGAACCTGGCTCTGCTCAGACTGTGCTAAGCAGGGCAGGAGGCAGAGAGAAATCTTTCCTGGGATGCATTTGTGAGTGTGGGCATTCTGAGCACATTCCCCGCTGCTGAAATGAAGCCGTAGTTTATGGCAGTGGGAGACTTAAACAGCAAAAGCTCCCACAGAAAGCTGTGGTTTCAGTGCAAATCACATATTAATGAATTTCATTTAATTATCTGTTATGTGAAGATACAATTTCTAATGAAACATGTCAGTTCTCACAGAGATAATGCTGAACACAGAGCGTATAACCCAGTATAACTCAGCAATTATGAAGATAAGCATTTCCATTTTGAATTGATTTTACAAATCCTTTTTTAAACCAAATAAAACGGTGACGTGGCATAGCAAAGTGATCACAGGATTTTGGCTCATGATTGTTTTACTTTGGTAAAAGTACTTAAAATAATTAATAAATGACATTTGAAGACTCGGCACCTTGTTCTGAAATATCAATGGACACGTTTTCCACCAGGCCTGAAATTATGCTTTGGTTTTCACTGCTGACTCTCGAAGGACACAAGGCAGCACTGAACCACGCGTGCACACGAGGAACAAGGCACACAAACATGGCATGACCTGCTGAGCTGCACAGCCCCTGTGTGAGCTGATGGAGCTCCCACCTCCCCATCCCACACATCCCTCAGTGCAACACTGCTCTGTACTTGAGAAAACCTCATGCATTACATTGGATTTTATTGACCTGTTAGAAAATCCTTCCACATCTCCCTTCCACTCCATGCTCTGCAGCAGTGTCATTCACACCTATTGTTTTTTTTCTTGTGTTTGGCCTCTTTATTGTCTGCTGTAAAGAACACCAGAAAAGTATTGTAAAGCAAGGCGGTAAGTGGCAGGCCACTATTTTAAACAGTGTTTGCAGGAGAGAAAGAGCTTTTTTAATAGAAAAACAAATCCTCTTCAGACAGCCAGCAGCCACTTGGCTGAGTCTTTTTTATGAATACTGCAAGGATGAATACCCAAGGATTTCCAGCTTAAAGGTGGTATTTCCAGACACCCTGACTGCCTTCCTAATAGATGTTCAGCGGGGCTGTCCATAGATAATTACCTGACACAGCAAAAGAAGGGCAGGAACAAACAGTGCTGCTTTCCTGGTCTGACTGGGTTGTAGCAGCTGGAGGGGTCGGCTTTTGCACAGGAGATCTTCAGATGCCTCCTTGGTTACAGAATAGAGATGTGTAGAAAATAGAGTGCTCCAGTTAATTGCTTGACTTCATTGTTTTGGGGGCTGGGTGTCCAGGATGTGTACAGATAATGGGAAAACAAAGAGGATGAGGCAGAGGGGAATGCAAAATGTCACAGACTGTCATGAAAAAAACAAGTGCTACATTTGCACAATTTCACAGATCTCATCCATGTCTCATCTCTCCCTTTTAATCGTTCACTGCTTTCCTGTTCACTTTTTTCCAATAAGTCAGACAGTAACAGACAGAGGCAGCAGAGGGGTGATAAAGAAAACCAAAACCTTCATCCTCATTTCCCTTCTGCCCCAGCTTCTGTTTTTCACGGTTTTACTTGATATTTTTTTTAGACGAGCTGATTTGGCACCCAAAAAAAAAGTTACCAACAAATGCATTCTATCAAGCATTGAGCATATTGATAAAACTGTATCACTTTGGAAGGCATTGGGTCACTCAACTTTGAGCACTACAGCGGCACAAGGGCTGGGTTCAAGTAATTGAGGCCGTTCATCACAAGGCACAATGCCATCTGCATCCCACCCAGAATTTTTGGTCTAATTACCTCCCTCGAGTGCCCTTGCAGACAACACTTCCCACTTGCAGCTCTCTTTGACCCTCTTTGATTTCTTCTTTGTTCCATTCAATTTTACTCTTGAACCACTTCTGAGTTCACAGCAAGTTGTGGGTTACTCATAAAATGTCACTCAAGTGATGCAGGGTGGAAAGGTTAATGCAAATCAGGCTCTCACTGTTCTTATGCGCTCTCTCCTTCACCAGCACAGTTCTCCTCTCCCGCCGGAGCACTTCTCTGCAAAATAATTACCTCATGCAGATGAAACACGCTGAGGCTGAGCTGCTCCTCAGCTGCAGAGGCAGCTGACAGAGGAATCACTGCTGTTCTGCTGCTTCGTGCCAAGACTCGACCTGCCTGGAGCATCCCTGACACCACTGGATGCTCCCTGTCTTATGTTTCCATGCTCTGGAAGCCTGCTGAAGGGAGCTACTCCCAGAGTCTTAAAACTTCAAGTTTTGCTATTCAGCCCAGTCGCTTGTTTGCATTCAGGAACAAAGAGCAGCAGCACAAAGCATACGACAGAGCTACAAGATTCTGCCAGGAGTTGGGCTGCAGAAAGCAGCACCCCAAATGGCTGCTGAGAGGTGAGGGATGGTGCAGGCTGACACCACAGCCATGGTTGCAGAGGAGTGCTGCCATGCAAGGCTGGGCACGCAGCAATGGCCAAAGGGCTCCTGAGCCTGCAGGAGGTGGGTTGTTTTCTCCCTTCTGCCTTCTTTCTTCCCCTGTTGGCTTAAATAAAACCCAGCTGGTGCAATAGAGCCACTGAGCTCTCTGCAGCTATAGCATTACAAGTGGAGAAGCACTCAGTGTATCCAGATGCCCAAACTCTACTGCTAATATGACATCTACTTTTTCTCCAGGCTTACTCATTGGAGAGTGTTAAGCTGGAATGGAGGAAATCTGCTGTTTATTCTGGAAATAATAATTTACATGATCTCTAAGACAAAGCTTTTTTCCTAAACGATTCCAAAGTACCTACAGCATACATAGCACACATTTCATTTATCTGCCTCATGCTGGACCAGCACAGCAACATGAACCACACTGCACACACCAACATCAGTGTGCTCTCATACTCCAAGTGCAATCATTTTGCACTTGAACCTGTAGCAAAAAAAAAAAAAACAAAAAAAACAACCCTGCATATAAATCTGTAAACGAAATATATAAATTTTCAAAAGCAAAAGCACATTCTGTAATTCCTATATAAAACGCAGCGCATTGTAACAGTTTTATTATAATGGTAACTTGAGGATACTTCTTGTTTATGGGATGCAATAACCATATCATAGATAAAATAAATTCTAAAAGGCAGCAGTGGAATATTCAGCACTGCTGTTTATTAGTTGAGAATAGAGTTATTGCCAAGTCAACAAGAAACACCCCCATCCTGTGGCTGTTATTACGATGATGGTGGTCTTAATTAAATATTAAAATAGCAAAGGGGAAAATTCAGCAAAACCTTTAAAAACACAAATAGAAAGATATGTTCAGAAGAACACTGTGTTCCTTTTCTGTCTTCTCTCCCAATCCTAGCCATGCTTGTCCATCAGTCTGTGTCTCACTCTTCTCCTCCCCTCTTTCTTTCCCTAGAAGGAACACATTCCAGCTGCAGGACAGCAGCAGCAAGGCCTGTGCTGTGCCCAGAACTGATGGTTCCTGCACTAACATCCCTGTAGCACTGGCAGCAATTCCATCTGAAGTAGCTAATAACATGCTGATTGTAAAACTGTGTGCTAGAGATACATTTGGAGGAACGTAATTAGAGAGAGGTATTTGCTTTCGACGCTCACACCAATCTCTCTCCCCCAATCTCCATAAACATGAGACTTCCAATGATGTAGCACAGAGCTGCGTTTATTTATCCGCTGCTGAAATGGGACAGCATAGAGCTGTACAACACGCTCCCATTTCTCAGAGTATCAGCTGTGCATCTGCAGTGGCTGCAAGACAGAAACATTTCAGCCCAGCAGTTAAATGCAGGACTGGGAATGGGCCCTGAAGTAACCCAATGCTCCACTCCGAGCACAGCAGAGAAGCACAGCTTTTCCCAGGAGCTCAGGGATGGGCTCAACCCAGTCTGGAGCCGTGCAGAAAACACAGTCACTAATTTCTACTGCAGAAGAATGCTGTAGTTCTGCTGGGCTGGCTGCAGTGCACAGGGGGTACCTTCCTTCCCTCAGCTGATAGCCAGGTTCCTGCTTTAACACCAAACGCAATACTTGATATGGAGTTACTCTAGAATTCCTCAGCTGTGTTTCTTGTTTTGAAGAAACAGAACAAGTATTACGGCTTCAGACACCTCGTCCAAGTCCTGCTTATAGAATTGAGAAAGCAAAAAAACCAAACCCAAATTCACTGACAGCTGAAAGTGAGGAAAGTGAGATGGTCCAACCCTCAGAGCTGAAAATAAAAGTTGTCACTTCAGGGTTTTAACCCATTTATAACCACAAAGACCATTTCCAATCTACCTCCTGAATTGCACATGCTGAATCTGCTTTGCCTTCAGCATCACTTTTCTCATAATAACAGAATTCAGAAATTCTCCATCTTAAGAATACGTTGAGTTTTAGAGGTGGTATGTTCTACCAGGAAGAAGCAAACTAATGAAATCTAATGCCATTAAGTCTCTGATACCAAACACTGTTGGAGACAACTCTTAGGAGATACGATTTGATTGCTCTGAACATTTGTACTCCTGCAGCAATGATTTCTTTTTACAAAAACAAAACCACATTGATCACACTGAAACAGTCTGCATTGCTAACATTTCACCCAAAGCTTCCGTATGCTAAATGCCTGTTTTCCTCTGACGCATCGTTTCACTGTCACTGCATGTCAGCACCTTGGTGGGATGCAACCTCTCTGCTGATACACATCTCCTGCTGCTACTTTCAAAGCCAGGGCTCACCAAAAAGCAAAAGGAAGAGCTGTTCTGCTCTGTGGATGCCAGTCAGGGAGATTTATCTCCCAGCTGATACACCCCTATTGCCTGTCACCTCAGATCGATTCACAGCTTCATCAAACATCACAGCTCATCATTTAACAGGGTTATAAAATCATGCAGATGATTGGCACAGAGGCACAACCTGCCAGGCAATGGTGCTCTGACTTCCATTTTCTTGACTAAAAATTCACAAAGGAGACTCATAAGGCTTTCAGACAGTCAAGGCTGTGAGGTAAGAAGCCTTGGTCCCAGATGGAGGAACTACCAAGAAACTAATTTTATCAGGTGGGCATTCAAAGCATAACCTGGCTGCCTGGACAGGAGGGGCCCTGAAGCTTAAAGGAATTGCTCTGATTCCTCCAGAGTTAATGCATTCAGTTCCTGAAGCCTGGGCAGTTGGTCCACCTCGCAGATCTCTTCTGTCCCAATGAAATGCAGTGGTAGCACGATGCTGTCCTCCTGCTCAGACCTTCCAAAACATCCCTCTCCTTGGCTGGCAGCACTGCAAGCCATGTCAGAAGTGACTACAATCTGCCAAGGCCCAGGCTGGTTATCCTTGAAGGTTGGTCTCAGAGCACCGTAATACAAACCTCAACCCAGGCAGCAAGCCCAAAGAAGAATTCTGAACATATGCCATTAACTTGGAATGTCTGAAAGGAGCTGCCAGGAATTATTTACAGCATCCTAGAATGGCTTGGGTTGGAAGGAACCTCACCAATCACCCAATTCTGACCCCTAGTTCTGACATGGGCACAGGCTGAAGGTGGCTGTCCCTTCATTCCTTCCTCCTAACTGCAGGCCTGCAGCGAGTGGCAAAGACACTGCCACAAGCTGGGACATCCTGCAATGCTCCTTAGAGATCCGTGCAGAGAAATTCTCCTTCAATCCCAAATGCAGCTGGTGCTCCTGACTGCAAGCAAGGCTGCTTTCACCAGGTTTCAGACTCCTAGCAAAACCAGCAAAGATAGTCCAAGGTTCTGCTCTTTCCAACTTCTGTTTCTTGTTCTAGCAAACCCTACAAGGCCGAAAAAAAACATAAGATCATAAGATCTCAGATGTAAGCCTCAGAAGATTTTTAATCCTGTGCTGGTCAAGCTAATGCAGAGGAGCTAAAGCATAGAATATGATGGAACAGAATGAACCCTGAACTGCAGTGGCTGTGTGACCTGAACAAAACAAGGCCATGTAGATACACAACATACACACTTCTAATACATTTACTATTTTAAAATTACATATTTAAGAAGAGTTACTGCTCCAGAAAGCAGACTTTGCTTCATCAAGACATAGTTGCAACGAATAAAACAGCAATTTCTGCAACACTTCAATAACCTTTACTTTCTTTGCCCACCTGCTCAATGGAGATACATCAATTTACCTGTCACTATTTTTTGGGCAGAGAAGAAGTGGTTGCTGGCAAAATAACGATCATTCAAAGATGCTGAGGCCTTGAGAAATCAGTTCTATGTTAGCATTAAACAGCAGCAAGGGTAGGAATTTGTATGAGGATGACATGTCACTGAATTTCACTGCAAAGATCTTTGAAACAGAAACAACAACGGTAAAAAATAGCCTGAGGTTCTGATCTTTGTGAAATACAGCATTCGGTTCTGGCTGATGCTGAGCTGAGATTTCATTTTGTTGTACAACTGTGATTTAATAAAACATTGGCTGGAGCACAGATCTAGGACTTGGTTGGTGTACAAGCAGAGTTCTGCATGTAAGCACAAATCAAAGTCGTGCATCCAAGCACAACAGTCCCTGCTCAGCATTACCTGGGCTGTGCTTGACCAGCCATCAATGCAGCCATGAGAACTGGGCACGCAGCTCAACACTCCTGGCTGCATCCATCCCTGGTGTCCATCCCACTCTTCACTTCTTCCTAAGAGCAGCAATGGGAGCAGGAGGAAAACACCAGTGCTTCTTTTGGCTTGCAAATACATGGACTGAAGCTGTCCTGCAGACAGAGTAAGCTTTTACACCCAGTGCTGACAAGCTGCCATCCATACACAAATCCAGCTGACACACAGTCTCTCATCTCCCAGGAGGGAAAATGTATTTGTTCTGGATCCAATAAAGTCATTGCTTTTATTTATCTTGTAAAAATCTTCCTGATAAACATCTACCACTGTCAGTTGCCATTATTTTCTTAGAAGTCTGCTGATAATGACCCAGTTTCTCATTTCCCAGCCTTCCCTTACAGAAGATAAGCCTTTCACAGTCCACCCAAATCAGAAAAAAAACTTAACAATGGTGACTAGACACTGAGAAAGCAAAGAAGAGTGTAAAATTACCACTGAAAAATCAAATAAAAGAAAAATTAAACTCATTATTTGTTAAAGCCAATTTTAGGGGGATTGAGTCATGAATTTCAGATGCATTGAGCTATTGGAGCAGTTCTGTTTTCTCAGTGCTTCTGGACAGCATGCTCTGCTGCTGAATGAATTAGATTGAGTTTCAAACACCATTTTACTCAAGTTGGAGAGGGTTTTTGTGCAAACCAGTCCAAAACTAGAGCTACTAATTAAGCAGCCAATGAATGCAGCAGCGATGCTAATATTCTTCCTAATCCCCAGGGATTCCATTTGAAGAATACAATCTGGAGCAGTGGCAGAAGGTCTGAATAGTCAGAAGCAACCACTCATCCTCCATTTAATCACCTAAAATTATCTCAGAGAGGACCACAGTCAAGCATCAGGAAGTTTCTCACTGATTCCTGGAAGAGCCAAGAGGAAGGAGAGCAGCAAGGAATTTATGGGCCCATGAGCAGAGCTCAGTCATCTCCAGCTCTGAGGGAGAAACTGAGCACAAAGCTTTTGCTGAACTATATATTAGCTACCAAGCCACTCAGTATGGCACTGCCACTTGGCTGGCCATCAAATAAATTCAACATTTAGAAAGGATTTTTTTTCCTGATGGATGTGTTCCTGAAAACAGATGGCCATAAAGGAGAAAAATAGAGCGGCTATGCCCCGGTAACAGCAACCTGTGAAGTCATTATCACCAGCTGCCCCTTGTGAATTAGGATTCTGTGTCTGTGCAATGCACTTTCTGAAGTAATTTATCAGCACACGGATTTATGCACTCCACAAAAGCTGTCTTGGCCATTGTTTTCCCCTACACTTTACTAGAGACACCTCTATTTAGATTTTGTCAAGATTACTGTTCCTCTGTGCTGCTCCTAGGTGGGAAAAGTCCAGCCTTCCAGCAGTGCAACTGAATGCTGATCGCAGGAGGATGAAAATCAAGCAAAGGTTTTCAGAGCATCTTGCAGTTTGCTTTGTCTTGAAGAAACCCTAAGGAATCCATTCCCTGAGAAAGCAGGCTACCATTTGGTGATGCTTTAGTTTCAGGAGAACTTGACTGGGAAGTGGAGGGGAGGTGGGGCGTTGGGCTGTTACTTTGGAACTGCTCCCTTTCCAGCACTGATTTACACCAAGCTTTTTTTGCAGAGGCCTTTTTTGCCCCTCTTTGTGTAAAGCAGCACAGAGGAGCCAGGGCTGAGGGCAAAGGCTGTTTGTGCACCAAAGCAAGCACATTTCATTGCAGTTAGGTTACTGCACAGCTAAGGAAAGCTTCTGTCCCTGCTGCTAGAAAGTGGTTGTGGTCCATCTATTGCCACCCACCCCACAGAGAGGAATCACTGCAGAATCAATTTTATCAGGTGCCAGGGGCAAGAAACACAACCATTAATACCACGGTATTCAATACAAGGAACCTGTGTTCTCTCCATGGCTGACTGAGAGTGATAGAAACCTCCAGGGCTTAGAATGAATGTGCATCTCAGAACATCCACGTTCAATAAGAGGTTGACATGTAAGCCTTGATTTGTATCCCTCGGCCCTCAGTTCTTTATTAGCAGAACCAGAATATGCCCAGGGGACCTTTTCCAAGGGCCATTTCTTAGTACTCATTTAATTACTGCCTTGGTAGTGATAATGTGACCCGTGGAGACTTGCTGTCATACCAGGAGCTCGGCAGACATACAATAAACAATAAAGGAAACAGAACAGGCAGATGGAGCAGCTGAGCAGTGGAAGAGTTTGCAAAGGCCGTTTTCTCCTTTGCTGGGGCCTTTAAAGGAGGGTTTCCTCTACACTTCGGCAGCCTTAACAGATCATGTTCTCCAAAGTGAGGTTTCACTGAAGGGAAGAAGTCCCTCGCTGCCATGGCACTGCCCAAACCTGTCGCTCCCCCATACACACCAGAAAAGCACTGCACTGTAAGCCAGGAGGTGGATCTGTTCCCTGAGCCACCCAGGAGCAGCTGGAGTGCAGAGAGAGTGAAAGAGAAATTAAAAAGGGAAAGAGAAGAATGGTTGAGACTGAAGGAGGGAGGAGCAAAGAAAGACTGGAGTATGTGGGTAAGAACAGATGCCAGACAATAGAAACCTTCTGCAATGAGCCTGGTGCAGCCTGGAAGCCTTTTCCCATCTCCTCCTGGACCTGTGTCCCTGCCATGAGCTCCAGTGGGATGCCAAGGCACAGCCCTCTGCACTGCCCCGTGCTGGAACACACCACTGCCTCAAGCTTGGATTGACACCAGCAGAGCCTGGCCTGATGTTCACTCCCTAATTGATTTTATCTTTATTTGACCAGCTCTATTGACAGCATAGGTTCCAGCAAGGAAGTAAATGGTGCGGATCAGGATAGAAGCAGTGGGGAACTTAAGGGCAACGAAAAGCAATGTTTATGAAACAGAGAGGCAGAAAAACAACAGGAAAAAAAACATTATTTTAAAACTCTAGCAAGAATGTTGTACAGAAAGTCATTTTTTTTTTCTTGCCTGAATATTGATGGGAAGGAGCTGATGTAACTGGAAATAATCCAGCTCCATCTGACAGCGTGAATAAAAATCCCATATGTACAATGTGTGCTTTCTACAGATGGCAGCATGTGGAAAGATCAGAGAGTTAATGAACAAAAATATCACCGTAAAATAACCTGATGTTGTGTAATTCCCAGCTTCACGCACCTCTCAGCTCTTCTTTGCTCACGTGTGTGTGTTTCCACCACCAAAGCCCAATGCGGAGCACAGGGTGAGGCTACTGCACCTATTAGAGGCTTCCTGCCCACTCTGTTTTTTAGGGCTGCTTCAACTCTGTCTGAAGGTGAGACTGTATATCTTATCTCAGCATGCATGGACCGGCACAAGCTCCAAAGTCCTCTGACATGGGGAATATGATCAGTACATTCCCATAGACATACCTCTGGCAAGTCAGATGCATAACCCCTGGAGCTGCCCTGTTTCTCTTCCCTGGAAGTAATGCAGAAGTGCCTGGATGAGAACCAGGTTGCTGTCAGCTGAAATTTCATTAGAAAAATCTCATCCTTTGAGTCCAAAGTGCAGCTAATAGCTGGCAAGGGGATGGTAAATGGCCAAAGGGGCTGACTAAGCCCATTCTTTGCTCTTGCTGCTGACAAAGTGCTGGTTCCCAGTTTCTCTGGGATTAAGGCAGCTCCAGCTCTGTGCCAGAGGAATGGTCCCATCACTGATCAGGAGGAATTGGCTGAATCTGAGAGACACAGGCAGACAGATGTGACAGGAAGATATCATTAGATTGGAAGTAACGGTGGTAAAAATTCACAACAGAGACTGAATTTGAACTAGATCTCCTTCGTGGAGATCAAAACCATCTTGATTTACACAGTGAAGGAACAGAGACCTTCACAGCACAGGTCTGAGTGCTGTTCCTCTTTCTGTCATAACTCCCCCCGTTGTTGCACAGTCTTTCCTAGGAGTCTACAAGGACTCTGTTTCATGATCCTACCTACTGCCTCATGAATCTACAACGCTGTGAAATAGTGCCTCAGATACTCCTTCCTATCCCTTCATCAACAGAACTGCAGAATCAGCACTTTCATGCTCCTGACAGCCCCTGGCTTCAGATGCCTCAGTGCCAGTTCCAACTGCGAGGCCGTAAATCTGGCACTAGGCATGGACTGTGCTGCTGCAGGGCTCTCTTGCTGACAACTCACAAGTAGAGCATCTGGGAAGAAAATGGAGCTATTCATTAAAAGGTGGATGTGTTCTTGTATGGCTTAAGGGCATCTCAAGGAGCAAAGACAGTTTGTTTCCACAAGGCAGAAGGAGGTATCTTGCAAATCCCATATTGAGCACACATTGCTGGTTTTACTCCAATCACCACCACATTGGAGTCCATGAGTCCCAGGGCAGGGATAACCAAGGATCCACAGCCAGGATAATAGAATGGCCTGGGTTGAAAAGAACCACAGTGCTCATCCAGTTCCAACCCCCTGCTGTGTGCAGGGTAGCCAACCAGCAGACCAGGCTGCCCAGAACCACATCCAGCCTGGCCTTGAATGCCTCCAGGGATGGGGATCCACAGCCTCCTTGGGCAACCTGTTCCAGTGTGTCACATGCACTCCTCCAAGCTTCAGTTTGCACACACATCAAGCCATGCTCTTAGCTAGGTGGCAATTGCCTTTTCATTAACCTGCTCCACACATGCCTGCTCAGCATCTACACGAAGCCAGCTGGGAAGGCTCATGTAGGCAGGTGAAACAAATTCCTTCCTTTGCCATTCCAGGGACATATTTCATCTCCAAGTTAACAATGACCTCATTCTGAAGAAACACTGAAGGTATTCTGGGTGCAAAGTTGAAGTTAAGCATCAGCAAAAGAGATATTTACATTCAGCCTTGGAAGAGTGGGCAAATATATTTTAAAAATTAGCTGTACCGTAACTTAATAAGTTAATTAACAACCACACTTAGAATTCTGCTTTTGACACACACACTTTTTACAAAACGCTTTAAGAACACTCTTTGTGCACTTAAACAGTTGTAAGGAGTGAAAACCAGCTCAGACTGTGACTAAAATGTGGACAAATCCCACAGCTTTGATTAAGTTAATTTCTGTTCATAGGTAGATGTGAAGAGATTGGTTCCACAAAGTAAGTGATCACAGTAAAATTAGCAGTAGTTAACAAGACTGGTTAAAGGATCGTGCTGCATCCTTTACAAATTTGAGCAAATGCATTCTCTGCTATTAGCTTCCATTCTGCTATCATACAACCATCTCATGTAATTTTAATTCAACTCTTATTAGAGATGAATAATTTAATAGCAAACAGTAACGGACGGTCATCCAGCCTCTGGCCCTCAAAGGGAAAAAGAAGGATGTCAGACCACGACAACCTTCAGCTGATGTAAATCAGCACTGCTCAGGTTCAGCCCCACGCCTGCAGCTGGCGGCCCCACCTGCATCACAGCAGCAAGGCATTGGTGCAGCAGTGAGAGGTGTTCTGCCCATCCATGACTTGGCCAGCAGCAAACAAGGTGATTTTGACCCAAAACACAACTCAGATCAGGTGCAGCTTGCATTAACACACCTGCAGAGGTTCCCTCCTTCCTTTCTTTAGGAATTGTTTGCACAAAAGCTGCATGGTTGGCTCGTGAACAGAGGCAGCAGCAGAAATAACCTCTGTACATCACAGACAGTGCAGGTCTTCCCCCCCGCTGGGTTCCCAGCCCCAGCTCCAGCCAAACCAAAACCCTGGCAGGGATCAGCAGAGAGATGCTCAGTGGACACCTCTGACTGGCAGCAATGTTGCACAGGGGATTTCACAAACTCATTCCCAATTTACACCAGTGTAAACAAGAGATGACTCAGCGCTACATGGATTTGTCTGATTTCTCAAAAGCTCCCTGAGTCAATGTTTCTGCTAGGCTAAATTTCCATTTAGTCACAGAAATTGATGTACAGAAAGCCAGCCCAAGCCTCCACACCGTGCGGTCCTATTGAACACTCATGGTTTGAACATCACTCATTCCTCACCTGTAGAACTGCAGGAAAAGTGGGATATTCGAGGCAAAGAAGAGCATTTCAATGTACAGAACAAGCTCTTCATTCATTACTCTCTCATTTCACACATCAAGTTCTCTGAGCGTGAAGCAGAAGCCATATGGCTAAAGCAGCACAAAATATGGGATTCCTATGCAGTGCAAATCTTCTGTTTCAGTACTTCGTTTTCATCCCAAACTGTGATGGAAAGCGAATGTTTGTTATTGGACTGAAACTCCAGAAGCATTTCAGTGAGACATTTATAAATGAGGAGAAACAGGTTGACATTTTCCAAGCTGAAAGATTTCACTGATTTTTGTTGAACTAAAACATTTCCTTTTTGGTGAACTCAATGTCAGGCTAAATACATTTTCCCCTTCTGTGGCTGTAGCACCACGTCACAGCCTGCCACCAGCTCTGCATGAATCCTGCAGAAAATGCAGCACGTGCCAGAGATGACTGAACAACTTTCACAGTAAGTTTATAAGCAGAATTACCTCTTAAATCAGCAAAGTTGAAATTTTCCCTATTTCAATGGAACAGCTTTTAGGTTGTGCATTCATGATGTGACAACGCTCTGTAACACAAATGAACTTCTCCCCATCACAGCTGTCAGGACAGATGATGTACTTTGTGTTTCACAAGACAAAGCTCCAGGAAGTCTCCAGCACACTGATCCTAACATCTCAGTCCCCATTCTGCAGCCAGGATGGATTTTCAGCCCAGCAGAAAGCATGACTGAAGGAAACTCAAAAAGAAACATTGCTTTGCACACAGATTTCTTCAGAGGAGCACAACACAAGCGCCCATAGTTGGACTTGGAAGAGCGAGGAATCCAGGCTCCCTCCTGCCAAAACACTGCTGGAATGGGTCTGCAAGAGCAGCTCTTGCCAGCCCAGGGATCTCATCAAAGTGAGAACTGGCTGAGATGCCACAGAGTTCACTTTGCTCATTAAGAAGAGGCCCTGAGCACAGGTGACTTTCCCAAGGTCAGAACAGAGTCAGGACTGCAGGACCCCCGCCGTGCTCTTCTTAATCAAAGTCATTAATTTAAAGTATGAATTCCAACACTCTTTTAATCCTTTGTAACAATAAGAAGCACTATTAAATCCTCAATGTGCCTGCTTTAATTATAACCTATCAAACAGAATCAATTGCAAAATGGTAAACACAAAAAGTGGTATTCGGAGAGCAGATGAGATCGCGCCGTTTAAAATGCAAATGGAGACTGAAGCATTAAACCTATAATAACGTCAATTAATCTTTCCCATGAAAACATACAACAAATATTTAATCTCAGTCTAATCTGAGAGGCTGATAGAGCCAAAGACAGCAGCTTTGGATTGCCAGGCCTGGTGCAGAGCACTGAAGGCTGCAGCACATGGTGCCTCTCCATCCATGTCTCAGCACAGGACCAGAGCAGCCAGGGTGATTTCTGCAATGTTCTGCACACGAGAGCTGCAAAACCAGCATGAAAGTAGAAACACCAATGAGAGTCCTGCCTGTGCTAAGAGAAATGAATTTGGGTGTAATGAACATACTTTGTTTTCTGGAAGAGAAATGTGCCAAGCTGGTTACGGATTTTTAAAGGAATATTTATAACAGAAAGCAAAGATACTTCTGAATAAAAGGCACTTGAAACACAAATAAAAATGTTTTGTTTTGACAAACTGGGAACAGGATATTGATGTATTATTGAAAGAGCCTCAGTATTTATTTTCCCCTCTTGAAATATGGATTCATCAAATTCAACACGCTGCTGGGAAACAAACTGCTTTAAAAAACAAGCTGCTTTTTCTTGAAAAAAAATGTTCAATTGGAAGATTACAGAGCAAGGCTACATCTGAACCAAGTGGGTGTGGAGGGTTATCAAATCAACACAGAGGGGTTTTGATATTGCTCAGGTGCGTGTGCTGACACTAGATGCACTGCAGTGGAGAGATATCCCTCTTATTATCAGTGTTATTTAGCTCTGATAATGGGTTCAGTCCCGCAGAGAATACAAATGCAGCTGCACAGCTGGACAAATAATGACAGTATTTGTCTTCATGTCATTTCTGATGAAAAATATTGGCAGAAAGCCCAATGAAATTTATTTGGGATGAATTAGTGGGTAATTCAACAAATGAACTCAAAACAGTGAGAAAACACACGGAGGACGACTGACTCCCCAGCACTCTTGCAAGCTTTTGTGAGCAGCAGCAAACCATGAGTACAGAAGACAGGAACATCAGAACTCAGTGACTCCCAGCCATTCACACTGCCTTTACATTACTGCCTGCCAATGGCACCACTTGGAGGAATCCTGAGACACGCTGCTGTTTCAGGATGCTCAGCTCAACCTCAGATCCCAATCTTTACAAAATCGATTGAAAAAAAAGAAAGGAGGAAAAAAAAACACCAAAAAAAAGCCCTGCTGAAAAATGTCAATGGACTTATTCATTTTTTAAATGGAGCGTAAATGAAAATGAGCACACAAAGGTAAAACAGGTCTTCAAAGACTGCGAATTTAGAGCATTCATGACTGAAATGACAACGCAATTTAATTAATTCAAATCCAGATGCAAAACACTGAGAGATAGATTAGAAAGATAATACTCCATAGAGAGTGATAGAACTAATGCCAGTCACTGCCTGGAAGGGAAAGCTGTGTGCTCAGAGTCCAAGGAGGTGGAAAAACACAAAGTTGAGTTTCAGGTGATTCTGTCGTGTGGTTTTTTTTTTTTTCAGTTGCACAGCCTTGCCAAAAAAATCAATTCTCTGCAGAGCTGCTCTCACAACACGTGTTAATGGAAGGCAGGAGCAGCACGGTGCTGTTGTTGCAGTGTGCTGGCAGCCCTGGGACCTGCAGGGCTTTGGCAAAGGAACAGAACAGGACCCTGGGCACTCACACTGTGCTACTGACAGCTGTCCTGCAGTTCCAACTTCCAGGTGAACTGCCACCAACTTTCCTTGATCCTATCTGTAAAGGGCTGAATGGCCCCTTTTCTTCTACACACGGAAAAATCTCTTGCAAAACGAATTAGGTCACATACAGTGGAAGTCCTTTATCAAGAATTAGCTTCTTATCTATTCCAGCAGTTTTCATGTGGAACAGGACTTAGAATACTGCTTTTGGAACAGAAGAGCCACCTTATTATGGCTGACATGTTTCCAGCCATAAAATAGAGATAGAAATAAAATTTAGGCTTCGACATGATTCGTTTAAGACACGATGATGGATAATGCAGTTTACCTGAAAAGTTCTCCATTAATCTGGCCTGCAATAATTACATTATTTCAGCAAATCCCAGAAATGCAGTCCTCAGTCAGGATCCTACTGAGCTCAGCACTACAAAAATCACAGAAAACATCAACCATGATAGCACTTTAAACCCTGCTATGGACAAACTGCTAATGAGAGTGATCAGTCTGCAACATGAGAATGAGAGTTCCTTGCCTTACAAAAGCTGTTGCCCAGTTTGATTTTGCTGGTGTTAAGCTGAGCAGTCTGGGTTGCCCCCAATGCCCCAGGAAGTCATGGGAGTGGTGAAAAGCATTTTACTATCATTACTCTGACAGCTTATTACCTTCACAAATATAATTAACTAGGGAGAAGACATGTGAGATGCAATGTGCCCATCCTACTTGCATGGGAGAGAGCGATGAAAGCAGAATTAAGTTGTGTCACCTCCAGTGTGTCATTTTTCTACAAGCAAGCCCGAACAGATTGATTTCTGGGTCTCCTTCAGCATAACTTAATCAATTCTGAGTAAATTTAGCTGGGCATATGGATGCTTGTGTGTCTGGCACCCGCTCCCTCCTGTAATACGGTTACAGGAATTTCAATCAGCAGCACCAGTGGCTCCCACTGTACAACCACTTGGAACATAAAAGGCTTAATGCATTTGGAGCAGTAATTCATCCTGTCTGGCGCACTGGATTGTGAGAACATGGGCCATATTTCCAGCAGGTGCCTGTGAACCTCTGCGTACATTTTGGTTGTCTCCAAATTTCCTTCCTGCAGAGTTGCCAAAGATGCTCCAAGCTCTTTCAACTAAAGAGGAAAGTCTCCAGATGGGCACTCAGAAAGCTCGAGTCAAAGCTCTAGAAGATGGCTGAGGGAAGATTCCTGAAGGATGAAGTGTTCCCTTCTCAACAGTTATTATTACTTTGAGATGCAACAGAGAATAGAGAAAAGTGAGGGTTGATTCATTCTCCTGCATGTAGGCTTCTAATTCTGCCATGGCTTGGGCTGCCCTTGCAGCAGACCTCAGACCACTGAGACCCACAGCTGGAGGCCAGCAGGATTTGCCAGAGTGTGAGAAACTGGAGAAACTCCCATTCAGACAGCTGAATTGAGACCACAGAAACAGCACAAATCAGTCAGCTCCTTCCAGACAGCTGCCAAAGGAGCAGCAGAAGGAAAGACAAGAACGCTGCACAATGAGGGGTCCCCATCCTCAGAGAAGCTGGTGGAGGAGGAACAGAACCCCCAGAAAACACCAAGCATGAGAATCACAGAATGCTTTGGTTGGAAGGGACCTCACAGACCCCATCCCAGCCATCAGATGGCCGAGCAGCCAACCACAGGTACAGGCAGCCAGGTGCTGCACTGGGACACAGCCAAGCACAGCAGGCAGATCTGTATGCAATTACAGTGACTTCATTTAGCTCTCAGGCTTTTAAAAGTCTTTTGGAATTTCTTTTTTTTTTTTTAATATATTAAGCTGGTGATATCTGTGCATTCATGATTAACTCAAGGCACTTCGCTGCTCTGCACTTACAAGAATGTCTACATAATGAGATAATCAGACACTGAAATACTGGTTGTGCTTATTGATTTCCTTCCAAAAGTAGTGCCTCCATTTCCAACATGACAGAAAAAATATCGATTTTTTTATGGCTGTTAATTTTTCGTATTTTTTTTTTCTTGGAGATACTGAGGATCCTATTGACTTTTTTTTGTATTTTACTAAATTTTCATTAAGTGTAAGATTTTGGTGATTACCGTTTTCATATAATTGTCAATGAGAAGATTCACAAACGTATTGAAAGGAGCAAAAAATGCCCCCACTTCGGAAGATGCCAAATAGAAAGAACTGGAAAATTATTTCTTCAATTATTTGCTGTCTCTCCCTTAAAAACAAACAAAAAAACCAACCCAACTTATGAATAATGCTGGAGTCAGCAAACGGGTTTTAAAAAACATCTTCTGAATTTCCCAGATTTATTAGTTTATCACCACAATGGAGAAGAATATGGAAATGAGGGAGAAATACATTATGCAAAGCAATAAGTGACACGCAGCAGAACGGAAAGACGACGTTTATGCCACCGAGCAGCTGGGGCCGATTTACTGCCTGCATAGAAATGGAGGGCAGGCTGTGCTGGGGCTGCACACAGCCTAATGTGCCCCAGAGGTGGTGAGCAGTGCTCAGCAGGGCAATGGGAAAGCATTGGGGACCTGGTCCCACCTGCACAACCCCACCAACTGCACTGTGTGGCTGAAAGGCTGCAGCTGGGGGATGAGCCTCTGCAAACAGCACGACTCCACTGCACAACACTGCACAACAACACTGCACAACACTGCACAGCACTGCACAGCACTGCACAGCACTGCACAACACCGCACAACACCGCACAGCACTGCCCCACCAAGTGTATTTTTCTCTCTATTTCTTCCAGTTTGGCTTTTTGGTTGATTTTGTTGGTTTTGGTTTTTTTTCCAGTCCCTGAAGCCTCGGCTGGTCCAGGCATTTCTTGGTGACTGTTTCCAAGGTTGTGCATTCGGTCCTACCTGCAAATGCGATTTGCAACACCTGCAGATACCCCAACATTTGAGACCCTCTGAAAGAGAAAATACTGGCTATTGGGCAGCGCGTGGGCTGCTTGCAAAGTGGGGAAATATCCAAGCAGAATTACCTACAAAGACCTATGGGGCACTTCATATATATATAATGGCTAAGCAATCAATTCCAGCTTAAACTGTAATAGCAATATCTGACACCATCGCCGAGAAATATTCTGACAACCTTTTGCTACAGAATTGCACTTTCTACTTGCAGAAATGATGTCATTCTCAGTTTTTCCAGATCTTTGGGCTGAAAACTGAAAGTAAACTAAACCTGCTTCGTGTTTGTTACATGAAATACAAAAAGAAATGAAATGGGAAAGCAAACCACAAATGCCTACCTGGAGACGTTAAATCTCACCATTTTCCATTTCCTATACCTGCTAATTAAAACATGAACTCTCATCCATACCTGAGGACGAGCACATCCATTCTCCTAAGCTCTCATTACACACTTCTGAAAGGGCGAGCGCACGACTTGCAGAAGCACCAAAGGGTGTTGATGCACTGTCAGTTTGGGACGTGCCCACATTTCTGCTACATTCCCACAGCAGCAATTGCACCAATGGCTTGGAGCACCCTGGCCGAGTGCAGGGAGCAGAGCACAGTGTCCCAGAGCAGAAGCAGTTGCTGGCTGCTGGAAGCCCATCACTGCTTGGAGAGCTGTGGTTGGATACATCTCTGCTTGCAGTTCAGCTGGTTAGCTTGCAAGCATTTGGCAGTTTTATTCACGCCTGCGGGCATGAGCCAAATTACAGAACACAGCACGGAGCAAAGAGCCCTGAGTCAGCCTCAGCATCTTCAGTATCTAATTCCTTGTCAGCTGCAGTTGCTAAAGGCAGAATTGCAAAAGTAGGCAGGGGCTGAATTTATCACAGTGACATTCAGTAACAATATCTCGATGACACTTAGATCTTGAAGAGTTAATAAATGCTGCTAAGCTCTCTTCACCCTGCTTCAGAGTTGAAGAAGGCACCGCATTATGGACCAAGGTCATCTATCACAAACTTAGGAGATAACAAAGCAAAGCCACTCTCCAAGTCTCCCAGATTAATGCCTCCTCTGCTGGACCATCTGTAGCACATGTGCCAAACTAGATTGTTTTAAATGGCCTATATATGTCCAGCTCCTGAAGTGCTGGATGCCCTTAGCAGTGTTTCCTTGTTGCCTAAAGGCATCAGTCAGGAATGCTATTAACATTAACAGAGAATGGGTTTACAGCTTGTTTTCCATCTCTCCCTGCGGCCTCGGTTTATTTATTGTGCATGTGAGTGAAGACAAGGCAGCCATTCCTCATTACTAAGAGATCTCTTCCAATTTCCCTGATGTGCAGTTTCCTTGCACGGCAGTCCCTGTGGCATCCCTGCATCCTGTGACCGTTTCCTGGAGCAGAGGTACTCACTGGATTTGCACTGCAATCATACACAGAAGCTTTGTGTGCACATCCCCATCCCTGGGATCACGTGCTGGATCAGTTTGCAAACTCCTCAGCTCCTGTGTGAGTGAGCCTAATGGGTCTGGAGCTGAGAGGTTTCATCAGTAATCCCAGGTGCCTTGAAATGCCACTTTTTTATTTACAACTGCAAAGCTCTCAGGAATTGCAGCTGACCCTGGAGTCCCAAGCACGCAGTGCATTCATGTTCCATTTGCTGCATCCTAGAATCTGTCATTCAGATTCTGGTTGCAGCTGTTAAAATTTCATCGGCAGCTGCTGGTGCACCATGAGACAGCTGCTATTTGAGAGAGCTGGAGCTCCTCAGTTTGTTAAGGGTATCTCAGAGAAGCACGGGCTCTGATCTCAAAACTGCTCCTTGGATATGTGTTATAATTTACACAGAATAAGAAAGCTGCGTAGCAAACACTCAAATATTGGGTAGCACTTTACGTGAGGAGGAAAAAAACCAAAACCCAAGTGGTAAATGCCATTTATATCCAGCTGTGCAGCATCAATGTAAGACTCTCTGTATTGGCTACATTTTAGTGTTAACGCTCTCTGTTCCCTGCTGCAAACTGCAAGGCCAATGATTTGTCACCTCCACACATCTTGGACACAGAACAGCGTTCTCGGCTGTACAGAAGTGCTGTCATCGAGATCAGCAGAACTTCTGTTGCTCTGGTTGCTCTGAAGTCTGCACGCAAGCAGCTGCCACCCATGCCAACTGAGAGCAGGGTTCCTTCCCTCTGGGACAGAGCCTTCCAATGGGCACAAAGTTCCTGCAGACTGCAGGGACGGGTTTTGCAGTGTGTGACAAGAAGATGGGGGAGGAAGAAGGAAGAGTCACCATGCTATGCTTCTGCTAGAGGGCTCTCTCTCCCCCACACACATCTCTGCAACCTAGAAATCCAGTGACCACGTTTGCTCCATCTGGGGCTGGAAGCAAGGCCAGTACTGCAGCTCATAGCATTGCTTTGGAACACAGCATCAGTCTGCAGATGTTTGCAGATTTGCTGCAGTACTGAAAAAGTATAAAACAAAACATACAAAAACAAAGCTACCAAACCAGCCACAGCAACGAAAGCCAACTCACTGAAAACAAACAAACAAACAAAAAAAGAAAGGCTTTCATTTTTATAGCAGCATGTTTAATTAGTTTCATTTATCTGGGAATTCAGTTTGCTTGTTCTAGGCATAATAAACACTGCAAGTTATTGCTAATGCAGGCTCTACCACCTGTTCCCAATGATGGGCTTACTGACCGCTATGCTATCCCTTGTTTTCTGCTGGGAGAGCCAAACCCTGCTCTGGTTTCTGCTCTGGTTCTGCCATCCTCACCCAGCAGAGAGACACGTTATACCTCCATCCTTGGTCGCAAAGACCTCTGCACATCTCCCACGGATAGTAACAATAAAGAGAGGAATGAAAAAAAAAAAAAAGAATGTGGCAAGAAAAGCAGCTGGGCTGGAGCTTCAGGAGCTGAACTGGGACTGCATTTGCAAGCAACAGAAGCAGAGCAAGATGCAGGAGAGCTGCCCAGGAGCAGCAGGTGCTGGGTTCAGAGGTGGCCACAAACCATACCTGGAGAAGGGCTCTGTGGCTCTCCTGCCTCCTGGCAGCCACAGCAGGCCTTGCACAGCCCCCAGCCCGACTCACTTCCACTGCCTGCTTGCTCTAAGGGAAGCTGTTCCACTGACCCAACCTGACTCTGGCACTCAGTAGCTCTACAGTGCAAAGGATGAAAGATCATCTTGAGCAGAAAAGAGACAGAAAGAGACAGAAACTGGAGCTTTTAATCAGAAACCTGAATTAACCTTCCCAGAAAGAAATCTATGGGGATTGTGACTTTTATTTATAAACCTACTTCTTCCTTCAGGCTTTTGGGTTGTTTTTATTTTTTTATTTACAAGGAGAAGCAAAAGCATGGAGAAAGGCAGTGTTCTGAAAATATCTCAGCTGAGGGTATCTACATAGCTGTGCTACAGAGTCCAAATAATGAGAATTTAAACCCCAAAGCACAATGCAGTGAACACAACTCTTCATCCTCTCAACGCCCCCCCCCCCCCCCAAAAAAAAACAACCAAAAACCAGACTAAATCTCATTAATTGGAGAAGGTAGTCCTGCTGACTTACAGACAGCCTGAGCCCTGTTCTGAGGACTTCTTCAAGTAGAGGGATTATTTCCCTTTTGTTATATTAAAAGGTAGGTGGAAGGGTAAGCACAGGAGAAACTTCATTATATATTGAGAGCGATTCCAATAAAAATGTGCTTTTCCATATGGATAAAGCAGAGCTGCTATTTGAGACACATACTGTGTTCTTCTACTGCAACTTGCAAAGGCTTTTCATTCTGCTGTATTTCATGTTTCAAGTGGATTATTTCCCTTCAGTTGATAAGAGTGTAATTCAGTTAGGCCTTGGAGATAGTTACTTCATTTCTCAAAAGGATATTTTGCATGGAAGGATCTTTCTTTTTTCCTTTTTTTTTTTTTTTTTTTTTAAAACATCACCTACAGCCTGTGGAAATAAGATATATTAGCAAGTACTAAATGACTAATCACAAAGAGAGCGAGTGGTAAATTAAACCAAGGTGGGATGAAAGCAATGCTTTTCCTAACTGTGGAGAGCTGTGCAACAAAGGCATGCCCAGCCACTGCAGGCAGCTGCACCAGGTCCCTGAATCAGGCTGGCAGCCCAGCTGAGTGCCTTACAGACACCACAGGAACACTGCAGCAAAAGTGCAGGAAACTGCCCAGATCTTTGGGCAACAGAAGCAGCCCTGAGTGGCAGCACCCCTTGCATGGCCACTCTGCCACTGAGGCCAACAAGAGTCCTGTCTGTGGGTGGACATCCCACTGATGGCAGTAAAAGGTGCCAGAGCAAAATGAACCCCAGTCTGTGCATCTTCTCCCTGGAAAGACTGAGTAGAATATTGACACAGACAGCATCTTGCCTGTGGCACAGAACTGCACCACCAACGCTGCACTGCATGGTTCTGTTTCAGCACATCCCCTCCTGCAGGGAAGGATCATGCAGCATCAGTCCCCTGCCCCTGCTAGCAGTTTAGGTGCAGCCACAGATAGCTGAACTGCACGAACATACCATGCTTTAATTCTACTATTTCAGCTGGGATCAAGGCCAGAGAATGTCCTCTTCTGGATGAGTACAGACAGTGATGTCTGTATGTTGATAAATGCAGATACATATGGATGCTATCTTTGCTTTGCTAGCAGATGATGCTGAATTGTGGCACATCTGCTGGCACACACCACTTCCATCCCTGCTGCCTGCTCCATCCCCCTCCAGCCCCTCTGGCCAGCCCGCCCCACACACAGCCCAGAGGGAGAAACAGAAACTCAGTAAGAGTGCAGGCTTATTTTTAGACATCTCCTTAATACACTGCCAGACCTTCTTCTCTGTTAATTTATGTGGTCGCTCCCTCTGATACAAAGGGAAAGTAAAGTCAACGGTACCTTTCAGGGGAAGGATCAGGGCAAGTCCATCTCCCTGTTAAATACTACGCATCCTTTTACCATCTCACAGCTTTGCATTTTTCCTATATGAAGGTGGTAAATGCATTAAGTTTCAAGCATATTTTGTAGAAGCCTTTGATTAAATACCTCTAAGGACAGTAGCTCATTAGTATGAGATAGTTGCTGCCATTCTCTTCAGCTCCTCCTGGCTACTGCTATCTTGATTTGGGTGAATTACACAAGATTTCTCTGAGCTGCATTCAGATCTCATCTACAGCTAAGAAAATGCACTCTGCATTAGGGAGGAAGGTGGGAGACAGGAGCTGCAGCCTGGAATACCAATACCAGCTCCAGGGAAGGCAAGGCTTGTCCTGTGTGCACCAATAAACCTTGGGCTCATGCTCTGGCTCTTTTCCCCACTCTGAAATGGACTTCTTAATGTCATCCAGCAAACAGCTTAGGAGAGGAGCCAGTGACAAAACACAGCGATTCTGGCCTCTGGAAAACACAAGTGAATTTGTCTTCATTGACTCTTCTGACTCCTAGCAAATGTGATGAGCTGTGCTTGGGAGGTGCTCACTTCCCATGTATAAATGTGAGAAGCATCCTTACTAATGAATGCTCAGATGGTTCAGAAAGAATAAGCAAGCCAAACTACTTTTGCAAACGCCAAGACAACTCTCTGCTACCACCAAAAAGAGACTGTACAAATTTCTGTAGCTACCAGTCCCTGGAGGAGGCTCTTCTAGCACACAAAGCACTGTGCTGTCTTAATACTCTTTCAGCAAAGATGTGCCTAGCATCTGACGTGCCATGAGAAATAACTGTGGGCGATGAAGCCATCAGTATGGGTTTTGCTCTCCTTTTCTTCACCTCTCTTATGGCACAGGGTGAGACTGTGAGGAGGGCACCTACCTGCTGGCTGAGCTCCCACAGCTTCCACTGGTGCACTTCCAATAATGACCTTCATTAGTCTGCTTGACATAAATACTGTTTGCAAGTTAAATGCCTAATTAAGTTAAACATGTTATTTTCAACCTAAAAGCTCTTTTAAGAAGGTATGCTTTCTTCCAGAGGTTTGAACTGATGTGGGGATTAATAACAGGGTTGCACATGCAAGCTAAGAAAATAAATCCAACAAACTCCTCTGTGCAGATTATGAAGTATGCTTGGATTGATACAAGGGCAATCGTTTCTGACAGTACATAGGAAAAAACCCACATTCTCCTTGCCTGCACACCTCACTTCTTTTTATCATGGTTATCTTCCTCCCCAAATGCTTCTCTGTAACTTTATGAAACGTGTGACCTAAGTAAATCTGTCAACAGCACAAGATTTTTTCAGGTCAGAGGGATTCAAATGTGAATGGTTCCAGACCCACGTAACAACAACAGAAGGCTTTTCCAAACCCTTCCCCAAAAACCAAGAAGTGGCAGAACACAAATTTACAGGGACAAACCCCTGAATTTCTTCCTGTCACAGGAGCACCGCGCTGCCTGAGCAGAGCCACTCCTGCTCTTCTTTTAGGCAGTGCAGATGTTTGCACAACTTCTGCCAGAGATTTTAAATAAGGAACCAAAATCCAGAAGGGATCACAGGATTGGCCATAGACGAAGAGGATTTTTGTGGATGGTACTGAGAATGGGTCACGGATAACATAAGGTTCAACAAAACTGTCCCTCAGGGTATTACACAATAATTGTTTCTTCTTTCCAGTTCACTGCATGTTTAAGCCTGTGAATTTTCTACCCTTAAAATGTCAGGCTATTTGTAGAGAAAAAAAGCAAAGCAAGGCTGCTTTGGTCTGCAAAACCAAACTGCAGCGTACAAATGAAGCTTTCTTTTGGCTGAGCAGCATCAATCCTAATGCAGTTGTACGACAAAGGTACAGAAACAATTTTTCTTAAATCCACTCCCATATAATTTGCCAATTACAAAAATCACTGCTGTTAATCTGCCACGGATAAATGCTCCCTATCTTTCCCTACTAAAGCAATGATTTCTGCATCATATGAGGACAGTCCCACCATGGGGTCAGGCACCAGACTTTCCTGGCACTGCCCTGCATGTACCCACACATTTCTCCTTATTCAATGAAAAGGAAGAAGCCTGCTGGCCTTGCACAGTGCTTTGAGTCTCACCAGTTACAATGCTAGAAGTGTGTTCTGACTTCCCTTTCCAATGGTTCTTGGAGAATAGAAGCTCTGACCGTTGAGTTTTACCACCAAGCTGCTGACTTTGGAGATGCTCTCAGGCTTCAGCAGCAACCTCAGGTCAGACCTTTCAGAGGAGCTCCCTGACTCCTGGCTCCAAACTGAGGTGAATAAAGGATAGGGAATGAAATCTGACACTTGACACAAAACTCCCTCTGCACAAAAATAAAGTCCAGTGGAGATCTTGGCATGAAAAATAGGATTTAGTTTGTGATTTATCTGCCCTAATGACATACGCTTTCCTACCATTCCACAGTGCCTCTCCCACTGATTTTTGTTCAAATTAATTTAACGCTGACGGTTGCTATTACCATGAATATGTCACAATCCTGTACAGCACTATAAAGAAAAGGATGTACTACCCATAAATATTTGTGCCACCTCCCAGGTTTCTAATGGAATCCTCGTCCATTTCCAAGTTCTTTTACCAACTTATGCAGAACCTGGCTAAGCTGCTCCATTTCATGTTGTCTTTGGAGACATAAATCTTTCTGCAAGTAGGAAGGAAAAGTTCTTCCTAGCCAAGCAGGACGGGAACAAATGCAATCCATCTGACTGTGTGAGGCACAGGCACTGCAGTCAGGAGCAGGGAAGAGCTGTGATTGCCTCTGCTGGGGGAGTGCGCAGAAGGAGAGCTTTGACAGCTGGGGGTCAACAGCAAAGCTTTTAAAGCGTAACAGGGGAGTTGTAGCTTTGTCCAGAAATACTCATCCCATCACAACAGCAGCTGGTGGCAGGGACATGTAATTAACTATTGCTTACGTGCCAGTCTGGGCTGACATTCTTCATCCTAAAACATCTCAGTTCTCATTAACTTCTAGTTACCGATTCTTGCTTGTTCCACACATTCTGAGCCTTCAGCCATAAACTTTCCAGAGGATGCTGATGAGATTTGGGTAGTGCTCCGTTTTAACCCTTCCAGAGACTTTGTGTAAGAGGTAGAGAAGCAAGCAAGAAAAAAAAAAAAAAAAAAAAAAAAAGCACAAGAACTGAAAGCTTTTCATTCTGTATATGAAGAGATACATAAGAAACCTTCCCTGCTTCCTCGCATTTTCAAGTTCTCCACCTTGTGTCAGAAGATCCACACAGTTAACCTGCCCACCCAAGTTATGCTATCTTCACTGCTGCATCTTAGGTTACATCAGGAAGGCTGTGGCCTCACCTCCCTTACCTGCTGCCCTTACTTGCAGGCTTCCAAGCTTTTCTCCAAAATGCATTCACAGCATTAGAAACCACTCATGTGGGCCTGGCCTCTGGCATTTACTGCACTCCCACGCTTCCCTGGCCTTGGCACTCATCCTCATCCTGCCTTTCACACCTTGCAGCACATCTTCCAGTAAACAGGCTCCCTCTAAGTGCTACAGCTTTCACCACCATTGCCAGCCTGTTGCTGTTTAGACTCCGGTTTGTTTCCGCTAAGCAATCTTTAAATATCAAGTTCCATACCTTTTAGTCCTAAGGCATCTAAGTGGGAACCTGTTAGTCAACAGGATACAATCTGGTGAGTTTGAATGCATTTCAAACACTGCAACATCGCCAGGAATTCATCTGCCAAGTGAGCATCTATAGCTTATGATTCAAACTGTTATTTCCAAAGCATACGAGAAATTTAAAACATGCTGCTGCTTTATTAGAGCAAGGACAGAAAGTCTTCCCCAGTCACCTGATATATTGCTGCAGTTGTTCCAGTATCAAGGATGAATCAATACAAAAGAGCAATCCGAACGTTGGTTTGGACAGTCTGCAGATTGATAGGATTTCCATTAGGGAGACAGAAGCAGTTTGGGAAGGAGGAGTAGAAATTCTTATACAAAAAAAAAAAAAAGCCCAAGAAACCTTTTAGTTTTCTTGGATGCTTTCCAGCTGAGAATCTCAAAGCGTGCCATCATTCATGGACAAAGGATATTCCTTCTCTCCAGACACAGAACCCAAGGCGTCGACAGCAGTCCAGCTGCTTCAGCTGGTGGGGACAAATTTACCATCCGCAGGCAGGTGGGCATCTTAAGTTCAGCACAGGGCACGCTGAGCCAGGAGAGCACGACTTCCTCTTCTCAAGGCTCATTTTACTTTAGCCCTCCACCACGTGCTTCACATGGACTTTTCAGGCTACCTTGTGAGGTACTGCTCACTGCTCAGCCTCAGCCTTCTCACTCCAGTACAGTCCAAACCTTGGCTTGCCTTATTTTTAACACCCTTCCATACCAATCTGAACACAACCTGGCAGCAATTAATGGACTGAGAAAGGAATTATGACGCTTGAAGCATCCTTTTTTGCTGACACCAGACGCAGCTGAGTTTCAAAAGCCATCTTTTGATTTAGACTCCCTTATTCCTAACCATCTCCTCTCACACCATCTCATCTCTCTGGTTTCCTGACACTTCTTTGCACCAAAAACAAGGTGCAGGTTGTGCCTCCTAAGCACATTTTGCTCATACTCAACATCAGTAAAAATTGAAGGAACTTGATTATATTCTGAAACACTGATTCTCTGCAGGACCTCCTTTGGGGAACAGTCAGTGGTCCCTGGAAATTTCCTGGTGGGGTGAAACACCAGGAGCTGACAAATGGGAAAATAACAGTACTGCATGTACCTTGATTTGGGATGAAAAGCAGGCTGAACATTGCCATGAGGATTATAATGGCTCTTTGATTCACACAAATGCAAGGGAACTAAGAGTTGATTGAGATTCCTGTAAAAATCAATTCTTCTGTTCTCAGTTCTTCAAAATACGTAAGAAGCATCAGAAGCCCACACCTGTTTGCACTGCTTGGAGAAAATGGGGCTGCCTCTACGTTAATCAGCATGGACATTTTGGTAAATTTACACGACACTATAGGGAAGGAAATATTAACTCAGCTATGGATATTTGTACTGGAAGAGAAGGAGCTCCTATTTGCTGCCTCAATTGTGGATAAAAATGCAATTCCTTTCAATGATGTTATACTGGATTACATGCTGAACTGCATTAACATATTCCCCAGTGTTTTGTGATCATATAATGAAACTCCTAGTACAAATAGGCCATGAAAGAGATACGTGGGGGGGGAAATGGGAGGGGGAAGCCTTAAAAAGATTTCGTGTTGAGAAATCAATACTGTTTCAGCCAGTTTACAGTGGCCTGGTTCCACTGACAGCTTCAGATGGGGGTCACTGCAGGACAAATGAGTGGGAGGCAGCCCTGGGAAAACCGTGCTCCTTCCCCCTTCTTGCAGCCATGAGATCAGTGCTGCTGTATGCCACGGGTTGGGAGAAAGGCTTTAGCACTACTTCACCCCAGCAGTATCAGCGTTACACCCTCTGTGTGTCTGAACAGAGGGATGAGCCACCATCCAAGCCAAACGTGAAAAGCTGCAATGCTGGAGGCACACTGAGGTCCTGCTGTTGTCTGCGCTGGAGGAAAGCAGCCCATGGCTCCAAAAAGGAGCTGCTTGTTTGAACAGTTGGTGATGATGCTGGCTTAGGGATGAGCTTGAAGCCCAGGAGTTACTGAGGGTTCCCAAAGCTCTCTGGAGCTGATGGGCAGACCTGGTGCGCTTCTGAGTTTTGAGGCAAGTCATTTTAACATCAAAGGCAGCTCTAACTAGCATGGAACGAAATGCAGTTCAACCCGTTGTGTTTCTGAAGATCTGCCACGATACCTGGAATTACAACCATTTAATTTCATTTTATTAAGAATGTTATTATAGGCTAAACAAATACCAGCCGATCACTGAAGAGGAGAACGTGCTGCATTGTATTAACTGTTCTGGAGAAGATAATTACCTATTATACCGTGAACCTCAAACATGTTTTGAATAATCATAGCTTAAATAACTTAAATTGCATTATTAAAAATTAACTTCTGAGAATAATAATTTACTATAGGCACAGTTACACAGTGGAAACCCAACAGAGAGGAGCATCTAGTGGTGAAAAATCTGCAAGTCAATGAATCTTTGGTTCTATTTAGGGCTCTCCCATATCTACAATCTGGACAATCTGACTTCCTACAGTTATCCAGCCTATTATTTTTCTAGCATCTTTTTTTATTACATTCTCATCAACCTTGAGCAGAAAGGAATCTTTGTGTCACAATCCTGCTCTGATACTTCAGAAGATCTGACCATTATTTTCTAAAGCAGAGGTACCTTGAGAACAGCAAAAATAGGTTGGGAAAGAGGGATAGCCCTATATGTAATGCTCCTCACCTCAAGGCAGACAGAACCAAGACTCCATGCCATGGGGAATTAAAGCTGAGTCGAAGCATAAAGACATGTGCAGCCATTTAAAGGCCTGGAGTCACTGAGCTGTGTTCCTCTCTAAAAGCTCCAGCTCCAACCCAGCCACTGAGTACAACTTGTCAAGATGCACCCCAGCCTCCAAAAGCAAATGCAGCTGATTGCCTTCTTTCTTGTATTGCCCCCATGACACCATAGCCTCCAGTTCTCTGAAATGAACACAAACCTGTTGACTCCTTGTCCACTTTAAAATAAGGTATTCATACTCACTCTTGGTAAGAGCTGTACCTTCCCCTCCAAGTTTAAGAACTACTTGCCAGGGAGCCATCCTGAGACATTCAAATTTCTTTTTCCAAATAGCACATAGGAGACAAAGCAGCACCTTATGCAGAGCATTGCCTGGGGCATTGATCCTTTAGATCCAAAGCCCTGAGTTGATAACAAGAGCTCCAGCTTCACTGGGAAGATCCAACCCACTGGTTTCCCCAGCAGGACACACGTTCAGCACGAGGTAAATATGTCAGAGCCACTGAACCATGCGTGTTCCTGCCTTGCAGGAGGCTGTCCCACTTTAAGCAAATACTCCTTGATTAGTTTTTAAATGAAAAACAAGTCTGCATCAAAACTAGAATTATACTGTCAGCAGTTAATTATCACTTGTCAAACACAGCACATGCTGCATTGTAGATTTAATTCTTGTGTAGTTCTGTGTGTAGTTTTTCCTTTGCTTTGGATGAGCAAGTCTCTCTTTGTTAAGAGATGTATATTGTTTGAACTACTCTCAGTGGATCCTGGTATTTAAGCGAGCTTTTGATTTCCTGGAAGTTGACACACTCTGTGTTTTTAAAATGGCTAATTTGGAGATCAGACAGCACAACAGAGAATATATCCTAATGATTGCTTACACTGTACTCGCACCAACGGAACGCTTTGATCCTCAGGTATTTCATAAACCATTTGTACCTGTGGGCTTACTGTTGGATATACCAAAGTATTGCTCGGATGCCCCTGAGAAGCATGTTGGATGGAACACTGGTTTGGGGATATCTGCAGTATCTTTCATTTAAGGAAAAAGATGAGCTGAACGTTTCGGTACATTTGTTCTTTCACAAATTCATCTCAAATCTTTCAAAATTGAAGCAACCTGTGAATTTGGATGTTCCCTCCGACACTGCTGGCATTTTGTAAATAGTCCTTCTCTACACTCCTGAAAAAAGTGAAAATGGAAGGCTGTTGAAAGACCAATCGCTCTTCTGCAGGAGAGAGGGGCCTATTTACACAGTGACAGGCTCAGTATCGCCTTGCTGATGAAGATGTTAGAATTTCTTATCAGACAGCAGGCTGCATTAAGGCCATTCCCCCAGCAGAGCCTAGGAGATGTGCCCATTCTGCCAGCTAACCTGGATCTCTGCTAAAGCACCCACTCTATAGGGAGCCAAAGGCCCTGGCACTCATACGGAGATCTCGAGCACATCTACACATCAGCTGTGATAGCAGCATCCCAACTCTGCTCTCTGTGAGGGTGACTGGTGTCACGACCTGGGGATGCAGCCAACACAGCCAGGCCACGATGGGCATCAGACTGCAGCAACAGTGGGAACAACAGCAGCAGAAACAAAATATTACATCGCTTTATCACAGATTATGAAAATTACTGCCATCCTGCTAGAACAGACCCAGCAGAGGATATTTCCTCTTTCTTTTTGGCAGCCTTTATTTTTTTTCTGGTTCACAGTATCCTTTGTCCGATTATGGCTCTAAATGCAGTCATTTAAATGAAGGATTCATGCAGCTTGCATCGGCTAAGTATCTTCCCATTGAACAGATGACATTCCTGCTTTGCATAAAGCAAGAATTCCTTTATCTGGCATGATTAAACAAAGCAGCACTTTCAAGATGTACCCATAAATTCTTGCATTCATTTAAGTCACAAACAGCATTAGCACAATGGACAGATTGTGTCTAAGGCAGGGAAAATAAAACTGCCACATGGTATTGATTTAAGTATCATCCAGCCATCCTCACAGTTCAAAAACCAGAGTATACTTGCGTTAGCACAGCCATCAGTAAATACAGGAATTAAGGAGATGGTGTGAAGGGGAAGAGAATGAACAGTTGACAGTGTTGAGGTTTAAATCCATTATCTTTTGGCCTAGGGAAAGGAAAATAGCCATGCAGTCCACTTAAATCCATTATCTTTTGGCCTAGGGAAAGGAAAATAGCCATACAGTCCAGTCTGCCTTGATTTACACAACAGCCCAAACCCATGCCTCTTTCACAGACTTCTTGTTCCATCTTTACCTTCTCAAAGAGAAGATGGAGTCACACCAACAGGCAGCTGATCTCTGCCCCATCCAGCACTCAGAAACATGCTGCTCTGCAGCCTGTGCCAGGGCATGGCTACAGCACTGAGGCCACATAACCAGAGCTAATGCTCCAAAGAAGCAACCTGTGAGCTTTCACGTGGCTAAACTGAGGAATGTAAGATAAAAAAAGGAGGGCGTAATGCTCTGTGTGTCAGTTCAGGCAGCATTTGGTGCTTTATCTGAGCCTGAAGCTCCAAGAGGCCTGAGATTGCTTTCAGGGTTGCCCTTTTTTATTGCTGAGTTTCTATCTTTCATGGCTGCCACAGGAAAACGACACCTGCATGCAATCTAAAGGCTTAAACAAAGAGATGAAAATGCATCTCTTGGAGAAGAGACTGTAGGGCTAAATTGTACTTTTAGATCGGTCCAAAATAAGTCTAAACCACCTGTGCTCCAAGGCTAGGATCCAGGCTGCAGTGGTTCACTGCCAGGACTGGCTTCTGGTTCCCTGTGTGCACTCCTGGCTTATGGAGAGCCTTGTGCAGCACCATGCACATCATGGCAGCCTTCCAGCCTGGAACCCATATGTAGCTCCTGTCCACAGGATGCTCATTTAGGATGCAATTACTGTTTTAGAGAACTTTCCACCCAGACTGAGGCTATCCACGTTTACACAAAGACCAAGTGGGAAGAAAAATAGAAAAGAAAAAGAGAATTAAAAGCACTGAAGTTCAGGTACTGTTCTCTTATTTCGTAATTCCATACCGATGCAACCACCTTGAACTTTATGCACTGTGCTGCTCATTCCCTTCGTGCAGGACTAGATCCTCATCTTTTTGTGCCATTTGAAATAGCGTTTCTTCAGGTGAAGCCAAGAGGTTCTGAAGGGTTGGGGTGTTTTTTAGCTCTCCCAGAATGATTTTATGAAAATTACACCTCTTCTGCAACATCCTTTACTTAAACAAAAAAGGAGCGAGAGCACTACAGGATCAGCCACAATGATTATTACAGAGAGATAATGTAAGAGTGAAGCCATTCAGCCAATTTACTTTCTAACTAAGGGTTACACTAAATAGTTTCATCACGATGCACTGGGAAACGCTCACTGCAACAACCACACACCTCCCCACCTGTTCTCCTGCAGATGTTGGCACTGAGGCTTTTTTTCCAGTCTCTCATTCCAGCTAAAGCAATGCCCTTGAGAACAGCTCCCCATTATGTCAACTGAAATATTCCATTTGAAAAAACAGTAGAATGCTGCAATTAAAAACACTGCAATTGCATTTTAGCCCATAGCCTGTGCTGCAATTTTAATTATTACAGTTGCTTTCCCCCCAACACGGATGAAGATTTCACAATATTCCCTTTGTTGATGAAACCATGGTAGATTTCACCCTCAGGGAACTCAAGTTAACAAAAAACGTGTGATGCTTTGCACTTACACGACTAGTTTTTGTCACAAGATCTCAAAGCACTTTTCAAATGCAAAGGGAGTGAACTTCACAGTTTTGGAAGTTTTCAAATATATCATTTACAGCCAATTTTTTTTTAGTGAAGTGTTTAACACTGCTATGATTCTGCTCCCCCAGGATGTCACTGTCGTTCTGCTCCAAGAAGGCCAAGGAAGGGTGAAACAGACTGCTGTAGGTTGCTCAAGGACCTTCTGAACACTGAGAAAGTTTGCACTACTGTCTTGCATTGCCCCTAATGCAAACAGGATTTCAAGCAATGTGAAATCCATAGCAAGGACAGGTCTTATGCAACCTATTTAAAACAGCCCAGAGATGTGCTGAGGTTGCATGCTCTGCTCTGAGACCCTGCGCCTCTCACCTCCCAGAGCAGAAGGAAGCAGCTCCACTGAAATGATGGCTTCTCTGAGCTCATACAAAGCAAGCCTGGAGGTGAAAGCTGTGTGCTTTGTACCACGGGTCATCACTGCCCTCTGCAAAGCGTGGGAGCTGAGGAAGAATGCTCAGCCCATGAAGGCAAGCAGTCCACATCTCTCATTTACTGTACAGCCAACCCCAGTAGAAGGGCTTCCTCTCACCTGAACTCATGTACGATTGCTCAGAAGAGGGCCTCTCTCCTCCTATCTCCATCATGAGCTCCTACCCTCCCTAGAGCTCACTCTTTGAGCTGAATGCCTAATTCTGCCCTTGCCTTAGAATTCTGCATCAAGAGTATTTTTTTATCTCACTTACAAGTTTGGGAAACTTATTAAAACTCTGAGATGCACATTAAAACAAGATTGTATGTAAAGGGAGAGGAAATACATAGTAATTGCCACATAATGCAGTGACTTGGGAAGAGAAAGAGCATGGAAGTGCTAACAAACACACTATCGACAGTTGCAGTAAAGTTTCTCTAAGGGGCAAAGGGGGAAGAAAGAAGTCTTTTAGTGTCAGATTCCCATATCCTCCCCATTACAATGCCATCTGTGCAACATAAGCCAGAGCTCAGACCTGGCCTCACATTCCTGGGCTGTTTCATGGTTATGAGAATCGATCACATAACAAGATTCTGTACAGAACTGGAAGCAGGGGGCCACCTGAGAAGCTTCAATGTCACTTACACAAACTCAGGGGCACATCCAACTTGCCAGGGCAGCCTCCAGCCTTCATATGGGATAGCTTAACCCCAATGCTATCTTTTCCATTCACCTCTGGGGGAAAAAAAGGTCCAAGAAAAGGGAAAAAGGAAAGCTTGCAAGCTGCCTCTGCCACTTGAACCAATTCAGAAAGAAACTAGATTATTTCTGGCTGCTACACCACGGACTCTGGATGTAACCTTCACTGCTGAAACCCCTTAAGCATCAGCTGCTGGGGGAATGGAGCAGGAAGCACATTCCCCATATGTGCTGCTCTGCACACACTCTTCCATCCCCCCACTGCTGGTCAGCAGCCAGAGGCAGAGTACCAACAAGGCAGATTTTGATCTGAACCAGTATTTTGATTTTTGCCCATCTGGGAAGCTAAAAACCACTGTAATTTACAGCTTCATGCCACCTTCCATGGCTGTGATAACTGTACTGGTTTATAACCATCACGCTCATTCTGAATCCACCTCCAGAACACCAAGGAGTATTTGTTCATGCTATGACTCCGTTGGCCCACCACCTGAAACTTCTAAGATGAAACTTATTTGAAGTAGTTGAGAGAGCATCTTCTAAGAGATACCAATGTTGTTTATGTGCTGAAGGGAGCTGTATCCCAAAGACAGGATAGAACAAAAAGATTGATGAGACTGACAAGTCCCATCCGCCTTCACAGCCTTTCTATCTAAAGAGCAACCAGTGACATCGAGTGGCTGCAGCACGCAGGCAGCACCATGACAGCCATTCAGCCCTCCTAAAACACAGCAGACAGCTGCTGTTCTCCAGCAAGCCATGCCAAGCACAGGGAATGTCCACAGCAACACATCCCCACTGTTCTGTTTCCTGCAGCTTCACAGTGAGCAGGGACCACCTTACCTGGAGTAAATGCAGGCTTTCTACTTTTCAGGGGCAACAAAGATAGACTGGCTCTTTTAGAGGTTGTCTTGTTTTTCAGAGATCATACCTGGTTTTCCCCACTGCTTTCAGAATATCCCCATGGCTTGCTGTGCCCAGCTGCTGAATGCAAACACAGCCTCTTTCTACCTTCATTACAGTCCCCCAGGCTCATACCCACAACACCCAGCCCCACAGCTGCCTACATACTAGCTGACTGGAAGTATAAAGAGGAGAGGAAAACGCAATGCAAGAGAAAGGAAAACTGATAGGGTTATTTGAGATTTGTTCTCTTTCATGAAGTGACTGTCAATGTTAAGGACATTTTGACAATGCCTGTGAAGTATCAGATGGGGACAGTGGTGGCTGCTGCTCAGGATAGACTCATTCAAATAGATTCAGGCCATGTCTCTTGTCATTCTAATTATTGCCATAACAGAAAGGGATGCTGAGAGAAAAAAAGCCTAAACTGACAAGCCTTTTCTTTCAGTTTTAAGTCCCACAAAATCCCAGCTCTCTGGATTTACATGGTTTATTAACAGGATGTCCCACAAAATGGAACAAAAGCATTAACCAGTCAGGATAAATCCTTGCGCTGAGCTGGCTGTGATGAAGTCCCCGAGTTCCCTGTGAGCATCAGCTCAGTGACAGGCCACCCCTCATGCTCCTGCAAAAGCTGGGGAGAAAAACCAGAGGCATGGAATATTCATTGAATTGGGCCTCTTCCCAAAAGAAATGTGTGCCCATAAACTTGTGTTGCACGTAATCCATGGGTATCTCGACACATAAACCCTGCAATACAGATCCTGGCTCGTCCTGCCAGCAGAGCCCAACCAGAGCCGTGTGCTGGTGCCTGTAAAAGGTTGCCCACATGAATACTGGGCTTTGCTGTTCACATCTGCCCACTGAAGTAGCATTAAGGATGCTAACAACAGACCTCAGGATCAAACCCCTGACTAACCTCAAACTGGCCTCGAACAAAGCAAGCTGAACCTGTAGGGCCACAATGCCACACAGTGACACCATGCACAGAATTAGAGAAGAAAATAGCAGCGTAAGCCAAAGAACCATTTTGTGTAGCTCTCCTGCCATCAAAGTCTCAGCTGTACTTGCGTTTAGCTTTTAATTTGTATCCTGACTTTACTACTCTTTGCTCCATGTGTATATTGGCAAAGCTCCTGCAATGCAGTTATTAAACTCTGATACGTGTAGGTGTGTAATTGCAGAGAGGGCTCTTTTTAATAATGTATTTTGATCCATCTACAAATACAGAACATAATTATCTGCAATTATCACACGCTTGTCTAAATAACTGTGCATTGTTCCTCCACCCACCGTAGAATATGAGCTTCTTAGCACAACTACAGTGATGCTCAGTTCACAACTGTGCACTCCACCAATTACAGAAAGGACATTTGTGCACCATATGAGTACTGTGTTCACTTTTGAGCCCCTCACTACAAGAAATAGAGGTGGTGGAGTCCTGAGCCCAGGTATGTTCAAGAAACATTTAGATGTTGTACTGAGAGTCACAGTTAAGTGGGAAATATTGGTGATACGTGGACAGTTGGACTGGATGATCTCAGAGGTCTCTTCCAATCTTGGTGATTCTGTGATTTCCTGAGCACCCTGGGCTGGTCACATCCCTCCACCAGGCACTCCATCATCAGTTCAAGCCCTTACCTAACAGTTCCTATGCTTGCACTCAGAGCCTCCACAAGCACAAAGAGCCAACCATCACCCAAGGACACACAGCAGGTCAGGGACAGCCAGCTCTGCCTCTTCCCATTTCCGGGTTCTCTCCTCATCTTACTGTTCCACCACTTCCCAGCACAAAGTTACTCCTTCATTCCAGCACCGATGGATGAAAGACACAAACCTGAAGCCTTCGTGTATGTCAGCATCTCGCTGAAGAGCCCTGTGATCTCTGTTTTTCTTCTCTCAGGAAGAATGAAGTTCAGGAAACAATACTGACATGTACGTAAGCATATTTACTGCATCATTACGCTTCAGCAATTAATGTCATTTATCAACTGCATTCCACCAAGGAGAAGAATAAGCTTGTATGAACTGCCTTAGGTAAAAATGGCATTTTCACAAATAGAAGTCAGGGGAAAGTAAAAGAACACACTAAAATATGTTCCAAACTTTTTAAAATCTATTCCTGAGTGGCATCACAATGCAGCATCGTTTCTACATTTATCCAATAAACTCATGAACTGCATCCTTCACTATGGATTCTGATTCCCATTAGGGTGAAATATTGACAGCATTTGAATAGCAACACTATGCAGAGTTGGATTTGACAGTGATTATTTGAAATATAATTGCCCATGGCATCCATATGACAACCAGGTGTAGGTACTGAATGGAAGCGTGCTCTGTAGGAGGCCCATCACTGAATTTGCATCTGTAGGGAGTGAAGGATCATTTTGTCCCTGCAATAATTTAGCAGTTCTTTGTTATCTTTCTAAAAGTCACCTCCATCAAATAACGCATTTTCTGTCCATCAGTTTTACATACACATACATTTCACATGTCACTCTTGTTACTGCCGTTACCCGATGGAAAAAAAAATATTCTTCTTTAAGCTTTCTGCCCCAAAAACAAAGTATAAAAAAACCTCCGCTATTTTTCACTTTGATTTTATATATAATCACATCTTGCTTGTTTGTTTTTAAAAATCTCTAACAACAGCAGCAAGGAGGGGAAAAGGCTGGAATTACATTTCCCTGTAATGTGGCTTTGGAATTTTAACACGATGATGTTCCAGGAGAAGAGCTTAAAGGATCAGATCAAATAAATTTTGCCATCAGAATAAGAGATCTGTCCTCAGGTGGGGAAAAATATTTTAATTTGACAGAGGGCTTCAAGGGACTTTGACAGAATTCATTTTGCTGGCAGATATGATCTAGGTATTAGACAAAAACACATTTTGTCATAAGAACACTGTTAGCTATTTGACATAATGCATTTTGGACACAATTTGGTTTTGGAGGAAGTGACAGTCACTTTCTTGTCAATGAAGCACTGGATTATTTTTTCTGCATAGAAGGACCCCAGTCCTCTTCTCAAACATGGGAAACAGTAACAGCACGGTCTTTTTAAATAGGAATGAATGTCTCAAGTCACCAACATTTGTGACAGCCCTTTTGTGCACCACCTTTGTCATCTACACAGCAGGAGCTGCCCAGGGAGGTTTGGGGAGATGTAAGGAGTTGCACCCTGTTCCGATCTCCTGCCCAGAGTTGAAGGAAAGTCTGGATGCTGCTCACAGACATAAGATTTGGCTTTCGGGTGGCAGAGCATGAAGCCAGGAGCTGGACCTGGTGACACCCTGTGGGTTGCTCCATGCCCAGGATGTTCTGTGATTCTACGATTAAAATGAAGAGTGCTCTTCAGCAGTATTACTTCTGAGTGTGACTGCAGACATGACATGCAATACAAAGACAGGCCTGGAGGACAGAGAAGAAGGAGGACTCCCCACCTGACAGCTTCCTTGGCCTCTCTCAGTCCCTCCAGGCATCGCTGCCTATCAGCAATACAATTTCAGCAAGGAGATACAAGCACTTGGGATGCCTATGGCCTCACGCCCATTGCAGGGCATGTAAGCAAGGATCTGAGCCATATCAGGCTGAGACAGAAACTGAGTTTACCTCTGGAGACCGAAGCAAGCGCTGTAATCATTTGTCTATGTCCAAATGACAAAGCAGCTCAATTTCTGCCTCTCGTTTCTAAGCTGGGGGGGGACAGTTTGGGTAGCTATTATCAGGGTTGGCCATGCTAGCAAAGGAGGAAGGACATCTGTCCCCAGTAAGCCATCAGCTCCCTGCATGACTTGGGAACCTCCAGCACACAGAACTGCTCCAGACAGGGTTCTGCCTGTTCTCCAGGCAGCAATGCATTCTGCATTCCAGCTGCCTCCTGCAAAAACATGTGCTGAGTTGTTGGGGAGGAGGTGCGGAGTTCAGCAACCCATACTTTCAACAAATCTTGGTTATTACAGAAACCTGAGAGGAAAATTCCCCTTCCAGCTCTATTCATCCCTCACAGTACAGACCTCACTATACCTCCCTGTAGACTTAGCTGATGTTTTGTTATTTTTCTCCAGTCCCTTTTTTTTCCCTTGTCTCTCATCTTTGTTTTCTTCATTCTTCTCTTTTTGTGCTTTAAAGAGCTCATCGAGTTCATCCTCTGCACCTGCTTTGATAGCATTCAGAGAGGGAATGATAAGCGTGGGTTCATTTGCTGAAACTTTTTAATGAACTTCTCTTCAGTTAGACAAAAGTGAGTGATAACCACAGCCTCTGTTGTTCTGGGTTCTGACAATACAGTGGAAATATTTTTAAACAAAGGCACGAAGAAAATTACATATTTATCTAATGAAAAAAATCACCCTTTGTGCATAAGCAGACTAGGCAGGTCTTCACCATGGCAATGTGTGAATATTTACAGCATCTGGGCTAGAGAATAGCAATCTAATCAGCGAATCCTTATGTACAGAATCCCCAAAGCAGGAATTTGAAAACAGCAAACATCTCACATGAAAATTCAGTAGTATCACTGCAACTTCACAATCCTTCATACATTTGAATAAGGCCAGTTTCTGACAAAGCAAGATCTGTGCCATACTGAAACATTCAAGATGAGCTGCTTGAGGTCTCAAACTTCACACTGAGCTCTAGCAGCGTTTTGGAAAAATGGCAGGGTAGAACTGAAGGATACTAAACAAATAAAGTAACCCAGAAATGGGACATCAATGGCTGCGGATCCCGAGCACATCAGAGTGCTGGGAGATTCTCATGTGACTGGGAGTACAGATAGCAACCAACAACCTCCAGCTGCCAGCAATAGAAGCTCTTGTGCAGGGAACAAAGACACTGAACACCAGTGCTGGTCCATACAGCTCCAACAAAGTCAACAGAGGCCAAGTGGAGGATGCAGCCCACGTAATCAGAGCCCTCAAACAGGATGAGTGACAGACAGCACTCACAAGGGCCAGACTCATTCCACATGCACTGCAGCACTACCACCACTGCATCAGTCAAAGCTGTGCAGATGGACACCCATGGATGTGTCTGGCCCAGGGCTGGAGGAACATCTCAAAATGAAGAAAGAGTAAAAATTTGACCTGCTAAAGTTCAAATGCACTCCTGAGAGATGTTGAATGCTTCCATACCCTCATCCAGCTGGGCTTTCAGATGCAATAGTCAGAATAGTTCTATCCCACAAAGCAAAATTGATTTATATCACCTCAGCCTGACCTAAGAGCAAGACATGTTCATCTTGGAAGAAGAGGAATTCAATCTCTCCTGGAATGAGGCCTTGGAGAAACAAAGACAAAAGTCAAGAGAAGCTCCACTGATTGGTGTGCTTTCAATTGCTTAATAAAGAGAGCTGCCATGGCAGAAAGAAAGAAAAACTAATGCAAATTTCATTTCCTTGCTTGTCAGTGGTGATGCCAGAAGAGAAAAGAGTTTGGCAAGGACTGAAGCAGGCTTAGGAATGAAGGGTGAAGCACAAGCCCCCTCGTCTTCAGCAGACTAGCTTGGCAGTTGGGTGTTTGCTCAGCCTGGATTACAGGGAGAGCTGAGACATGCAGGCATCCCATTGTGCTGCTGAATTTCAATTCAGAGAACGCGTGAACTGTGGAGTGAAAGTTCAAGGAACTGAGTGACTCTTTTGAATGTATGTTGAGCAATAATTAGCTAATTAACAGTCTTTTGCTTGGCTCCACTGGAATTTGTAATCAATTTCATATGGAATGTGCCATAATGATCCCATAATGGGATTCTAAGCACCATCACTTGTTATCCACAGACAAATTCTGCATGTGGAAGTCAGTGTGCTTTAAACAGCACTGACCAGATTTTTGGGCAGCGTAAATGGCAAGGCTCTTCTTACACCATGCAACCACCTGTAACACACTGATACAAAGGGAAGAAGGTGAGGGGCTCCTTAGCTGACCTGCAGCAGCACATCTCCCTCTGCATGGGGAACAACATCAGCCCACGTCACACATGGTGGGAAGGACCAGCTTGGCCCAGCTGAGCACAAGGTGGGATAACCAGCAATGAGCTGAACACCTCCAGCCCTACAGACAGCATGGGAAAGCTTGAAGCCTGCAGAAACTGCTGATACAGGACAGAAGGGATGTGAATCTTCCTGGTTATGTTAAGCACCTCTTCATTCACTTCATTCTGTGAAGACAGTATTTATCCTGATGGAGAATTGACCACAACAGGAGGCTTGCCATACAGCTAAGAGAACATTTAAGGTTTTCCTTCGCTAATTTTTTTTAAAGCATGCTTTTTGCACTGCTCTTGGTTTCCCTCTTTTATGCCAACTCAAATGTTTATGGGACAAGAACTGTGAACAACCATCGCAGCAATTTGGCTGAAATTCAAAATGAAAGATTTGATGGAAGAGCAGTGCTTTGTTTTTTGTTTTTAGCACATACTGTTGCAGCACCACGGTTCACAGGCAACCCTCTAAACAATCCCACTGGCACAGGTGGGTCAACCTTCACCCAGGACTGAATTTTTCAGAGCATTCTGTTGCTGGAGGAACTGTCAGCATCTGGCATCCTTCATTGACACCCATCAATGTCTTCACCTCCGTGCATTAAGTTGATTGTATGCACTGATCAGTGTTTCCTTACAAATCGAAAAGACATGAATCAAAACAGAACACCACACTGTAATATTAATGAATAGCAAATTGATCTGTCTTTGCGCCTCACGTTCATCACTGCTATGGCATCTAAGCACCAGTGGCAAAGTCACTGGTTATTTCTGTTGCTTCCCATCAGTCCATGGCTTTTTAAGCAATGCCTGTGGGAATGTTGCTGCTTCTGCTGCTGCCATCTGATTAATTAAAAAAGAAAAACAAAAGACAGTAACTTAATTCAGAGGCACAACTGCTTTAGCAATACAGTCTTACTTGTCTATATATATTTTTTTAATTTAGTTCTTACAGCAACTCTTCATTTTCATATTAATGTGGCAGGATAACTTTCCTGTGCTAGCATGCCACCGGGATCACCATAATTAATGTATCTAATGTGAAAGTTCAAGGTTCATTAGGCTTGGAATTTAGCCGGGTTTTTAATCAAGCATGTTATAGCAAATCATTAACAGCTAAACACAATTTGTAAAATAGCATAGTGCCATTTAGTTGGAAGTTTGCTTGGGGCAGAGGAGGTGGGTCGGAGAAAGGCTCTGCACTTTTGAGACCTTCTGTCAAATCAAGGACAGCAGGAGACAACACAAACCGATCTTCTCCTTTGGCAGGGAACAGCAGGAGCTGGGATGGGGTCGATTTTCCTGGTAATAGTGACAATTAAGAGGACAGCTGAGTTAAAGTCAATTGTGGTAATGATGATGTTCTATCCCTGCTGCTGACACGTCACTCACTTAAGGAGAAGCAGATCCTGTGCAGTCAGGCCATCAGATGCTGTTAATTATCGCACATTGGCACATCCAAGATCCATGTCAGCCCAGATCCATGCTGTGAGAGGTGCCGTGCATTCACAAACAACATCCCTGCATCACGAAGCTTACAGCCCAAGCAGGCTGAGGAAGAATGGCTGTCTCCACACACACCATGCAGCAGCCTCCAGAAGCAGGTCAGTACAACGTGCTGCCCTCAGCAAGCCAAGGATCTTAGCAAGCCAAAGGTTTCAAACCATTTTTCAAATATAAGTGACTGAAATTCACAAAACCAATTGTGTTCGGGAAAGCTGCTCAATATCAGTTTGGCCTCAACTGATAAATCTAAAGGAAGACTGCAACAAGAAACAAGAATGCAGATCCCAAAATGCCAGCCTGCACCAGGGCAGCAATAATGCCAAACACACAAACTGGGTCTGCCTGCATGAGGTGCTCTTCCTACCTGAAAAATTCAGAGGCACACGTGAAACTTTCAGGAGAGCCCCAACAACACCAATAAAAGAGATTATCACAAATCTTCCAATTCCAATTATCTCCTCCTTTTGTTCTCTGCATTGTTTTATTTAAGCTTATAGGGTTTTCTCCTTCCTTTCTTGTTCTTTCTCTTTTCTCTTTCCTTTAAATAAAAAAGCTCTTGGCAAACCAGATTTCCCAAGCTTCAGCAGTTTCAATTGCATTTCAAGTAATAATCTTAAGAACACAACATGACTCAGACAGCTCAGTTGGGCAAGAACACAGGAAATGTTAGAAAGTGAGTGTCAATCAATTGCAGGTTGCATTAATTAACTTGGAATTACCTATTTGTATTCATCCAAGTGATCTGTCAGCAGAGGCTCCAGCTCTCACTTTGCTGCCTCTCTGGTGGGATATAAAATGCTTGGAAAGGGGTGCTATCCTGGCTTTGAGAAGGATGCTGGGAGCGCAGGATGTAGGGGATGTTAATTAACGTTCTCCAGATTTGAAAGGTGGGCTGACTGAGATCTCTGGAGCTTACACACACACAGCACATCCTAAGGGCCCTGGGGTCTGCAGCACTGAGACTGGAGAGAATTTAAGGAGAGTCAGAGCCTCTTCTGTACCTTTTCTGTTCCCAACAACGCTCCGCGTTCTGCAACTTCTGCAAACCTGCCTGTATGTTTTTACAAACCTATCTGATGACCTCCAGTGTCTGAATTTTGTCCTGCATTCTTGTAACTGCCTCCGATTCTGTGCTTTAATTCCTTAGGCAGTTCTTTGCTGGCAGATGCTGAGTTTCATGGTTTCAGTCACTAGGTTTTACAATATGTGATCTTCATTTCACCAAGTTGCTTTATTCTTTCCTGCCTCCTGCACATATTGTTATCCATCTGCTGAAACCTGGTTTGTTTGGATTGGAGTGCAAGTTGAAACACTAAACCTGATTGCAACAGTCCCTTTTGCCACTACAATTTGAGGCAATTAAACAGGCACAGCAGATAGCCTCCTCTTGTGCCAGACACTTCTGGTTTTAATGCTTAACACCAGAATTTGGTCTTAGAAGCCACGTAACTGTAATGGGTAGATCATGTTTAACATCAGTGTTTTCTAAAAAGTAATTTTAATGAGATGTGTTTATATTCTTCACCTATAGCACCTCATCTTTTGAGAGTGGGGGGGAGGAGAACTTTTTAGCAAGCTCTGCTTACAAGGAAAAACATTTTCCTTGGTGCTCCCTCAGCTCACCTTCCCAACACCTTTACTGGCCCTGCCAACCTCCTGACTGTGTCTTTTTGCTGCATCTTTCTTGCCCACCCCCAAACCAAGCACATTTGTTCCAGGTTTTGTTAGAATTTAAAACCTCTAGGGGGTCTTGGTACCCAGATGACACTGATTAAGGATCTGGTTTCTTTAGCCTTCTCAAAGTCAATTCCTTTGATGTCACAGAGCTGCACAATGAGCTGAAGCCCCATTTTGGAAGTAGTGCTTCTGTGTCACATTCTGCTTCTGGGCTCCACAGTGCTTAGCAGGACACAACACAAGCTGAGCTCTAACTGCAAAGTGAGGCCATAAGAACAGCTTAAATAACTCCCATTTACAGAGTGCTAGCAAGGAATTAGGAATACAGTTTTTGGAAGTCAGGCAGAGAGGTAAATTTTATCCCATTCAACTTTTAAGATCATATTTGCTCAATCTCTATGATCACGCCACAGCCTTACGAGAGATTAAAAGCAACTTCACGCACTTGTGGAACTTAATATTTCTAGCAATGGATTATGTGTCCAACTACATAATAAAACAGCATGCTTTCCCCAAGAAGTTCACAGCTGAGCTTGTTTCCACAGCTTTTTATTTTTCCATAGTTTAAATTGCCAGCAAACCCCAGGTTTGTGCAGGATGCCACCACAAATGTCCACTAAGACTCCTTCCCCACTCAGAAGTTACACAATATTCCACAGAGCACACATTGCACTGGTTAAAAAAGAGCTTTTAAGAATGATTTGACATCATTTTTGACACAACGTTGTGCCTCTTGATGTGTGCTTTAGTACTAAGGAAATACTTTCCTCACCTTTTCTAACAGCCTCTGTGGCATTTCCAAGGACTTTTGCACTATGAAATAGAGTAAAATTCTTTAAATCTTCTTTTGATTAGTTTCATTGCCTCAATATTCCTGAAAGATAGCAGCTTTCTGGAAGGCAGAGATCTGATTCATTACAGGGCACAGATCAGGCAGCAGGAATGATCTCATCTGTCCTGCCACCACGATTGCTCTGTCTCTAATCGCACAATATCAACCTAACTAATAATAAAACACTTTCTTATCCTGTATTACGGTGCATACTTAAAACCAAAGCTCTTCACAGTCAGCCCAGAAAGGCAGATGAAAACAACGCCGGGAGCAGCAAAGAGAGACTTATGACTGAAGGTTACTTCTCTGCTCTCCTATGGGAGAAGACTAAAAGCCAGAATGAGAAGAATAAAGCCCTAAAGAAACACCTTTAAGAACATCTGACCCAGAACAGCTACTTGTTTGGTGGAGATGTTTGCTCCTTGCTGACACATCAGTCAGGGATGTGGCTGGAGCTCACCATGCTTTGCATGATCTCATGTAACAGATCATAGCAGGCAGGGCAGAAAGGGTGTCCCAGGCACAAGGGGCAGCACAGAAGAGCATCTTATGATCTAATCCATTCAGTTCCTCAGCCTGGCATAAACGTGCCTGCCTCGAGTGCCTTTTTGTTGTTCATTCTTCCTGCCTTTGTAGCAAAGTACTTGAAAAGGCATCAGGCCTGAAAGATGTGCTGTGCTGGTGTCTGACTGCTGGAGGACAGGCTGAAGATGCCCTCCCCCAGCTGCAGGAGCCTCAAAGGGACTCAGCCCTGAAGAAAGCAAAGTTACAGATCTGACTTCTCAGCTGAACTCACTTGTGTGACCCAACCAGCCCCAACAGCAGGATCATCTGTCAAAAGTAAACCTGACGTTCCTAACCTATCCAGACATTCTGGTCTTCACAAAACAAATCCCAAAGCAAAGCCACGTAAGAAAACTGTCCGGCTGAAAACTCCATGGGAAGTTTGAGACCTTGCATCTCCAGCACCAGATCTCCAAGTGCAATGATAGCTGTCCTGTGGGAACATAAGAACGTTAGAAACTGCTCACAAATGCAGGACTGGAGCTGGTTTCAGTACCCCTGTTGCCTCATGGAATGACTTCTCTTCCTGCGCACTTCATTCATTACCTCCCATTTTTTGTATCTTGTTCTGAATCCAAAACTCTCCAGATCTTGAAGTAGGAAGACATATAAATTCTAGCTCTTTTCTCTCTACATTGCCACATTTCACCACAAAACTCCATATTTTTCTTCCTTTTAGCTGGCTTTTAGCTTGCTTCTCTACTTAAACAAATATAGACTGAGCGTTATTTTCCTGTAGGGGTTATGAAATGCTTTATAAAATATGAATTGTCATGTACAATGGCATGTGTCTTATGCAATTCAAATGCTTTTCACCCTCCTGGGCATAATTACTGGGAAGAATGAAAAAAGGTTCCTTGAAACCATGAAACAATTTACATCTCAAGTCCCTCCCGGTGCAAATGAAAGCAATTTTATTACTGTTTCAGTTCTGATAAACACAGAGCAAATCAGGCATCAATCAGCAAAAACCTTTGTTCATCTATGAGACAATTTCAGGAGTGACACTACCGTGGTAATGAGCCCCTGTGTGGCAGGAAGGGACTCAAGAAAGCTGTCCAACTCCTGGCGTAGGCACACAGACACTGCAGCACCTCGCAAACCAAACCCCAGCCTCCCAGCCCTCCTTCCTGTCTGAGTGGCATTGATTGGCAAAGCGAGACAGGCTCCTCTCAGTCCATTCCACCTGATTATTTCAGGTCACCAGGCGGTTGGCAAGCACAAAATCTGACAGTCAAAACCTGCAGCCATTTAAGTCAGTCTACGGGAGATCCCAAGCGCAGACGTATCTCTGTTTTCTTATCATCCTGCCAGCTCTGAACTGATGAACGCAGAGCTGAAGACCCTTACAGGGCAAGTTCATAGCTTTGGGAGTGCTACATCAAGGAGTAACGTCCTCAAATGTGAAATCACAAGCAATGCATGATTCGATCAAGGGATGGCAGTTTTGAGAGGCAGTCTGACAATCAAAAGACCAATCCAACACCAAAATAGAAAAACCCTGCCTAGAGACATTTGTTGTTCATTAGCTTTTTTTTTTTTTTCCATGAGCTGGGCCATTTCATGACTCTGAGGCACCAAGGACAGGAGCACGTGGAAGCACCAAGGTGAGGGAGAACAGAAGCTGCTCTCAAAATCTGCAATGCAGAGCCTCAGGTTCATGAAACCTGGGTACTTTGCAGCCTGGGGCAAGCTGTGATCTGGTCTCATGCTCTTTTCCTCTTTTGTACCACCCTCCCTTCTGTCTTGCAAACAGTGCTGCTCAAAGACATCCCCTTTTAGCGTGTTTTCCCTTAATACATCCTCTCTTATCATCACCATCTGCTGCAGTGCCTTTGGATTAACAACGTAGAAGGTCTTGTCTTTGCAACACCTTCATATGTTCTGCAGCTTTTAGAAGAGCCAAATGAGGACGCAAGGTAACCAAACAGCAGCTCTCCCAAGGTAGCTCAATAGCATTTCCAAAAGAAAAATGTGTATTTTGTCATTCAAAATAGTCAACTTCTATTCTCATCCATAGTTGTGTTTTATTTACCTGTTACACCTATTTTCATGATTGTTCTGAACTCATTTGATTTTGGTCCTATATGGTTAATAAATAAAAAAAAGAACAACCCACACATCTGGAGACCACAGAACTGTCATCCATCTGCCATAACTAACCAAGCATACTGAGAATGAGATCTGAACTCCAAAGGCTCATCACTTCTTGCACACGTGCAGATACAGACATGAAGATGTAGAAGGAACAAATGAAGTTATCAGTAAGTGCTCAGCTGTCCTGGCAGCAATAAAAGCAATTAGATGAGGACATGGAGTTAACAATAAATGGTGTTAAGTGAGTAGTTCAGAGGAAGGAATAATCACTTATGAAAAGTCCTGCATTTGTCATGATCTTTGTCTCGTCTCCATCTTACCTTCAGCAATGCTGTCATTGATAAACCCCTTCCCAAGGCTTGTGATTTGTGTCAGCAGTAAATCTGAGCTCTTCAGGTCCCTCCAAACTACTTGTTCTGCTAATCTAAAGGGCAGAGAAGGTTTGCTGAACAAGATGCCATAAGCATCAGTGTGTTATTTCCTGCTTTCTTTAGTAATACCTTCTACTTTTTTTTTTTTACATCCATTTAGTCATTTAAAACTTAAGACCATTTTTCTCTTCTTATCAGTTTATTTGCTTTAACCTCTTTAGTGCACTTCAGTGACTCAGGTCATAACTTACCCAGGCTTTCTATCTCCTCTCTGTTTAGCTGCGCTTGTATTTACAACCACCAGGTCAAAAATGAGATCTTAAAATGCTGTTCTTAGCTGACTAACCAGCCTGGAGAACCTGACAGCCATCATGATTTGCTGAAGGCTGTTGTAAAAATGCAGAATGAGATATCCAAATGTGATGGGGAGGAGAGCACAGCCAGTGGAGATGCATGGGAAGAGAGCACAGAGGGGCTCAGGCTGTCAGCTCATGAGGTATGTGTGAGAAGTGACTCAACACAGCTTTCTGAGAGAACACAGAGCATGCAGCTCCATTACAGCCCGAAGGTCAGGACAGCAGCACTGAGGGGCACAGTCCCAGAAACTTATACTGGAAGCTCTTATGTTTTCTGTTCAAAAGATTTAGGTAAAACTTTATGTCAACTTCACAAACAGAAACTTCTGGTGTGGGCAACTGCAGATAGAACTGATTCAGATAATTTTGGTAACACGCTGGCAGTCAGCCCCAGGTACCATGAAAAAGAAAACCACAAGTTTACACACACACACACACACACACACAAAAAGACCCAGGCAATGCATAACAAAGACCACTTTTCAGCTTAAGATGAATGGGAAAAAAGGACTACTGCTGCCCAATAACAAACACCCAGCACAGCAAGTGCTCTGATCCACATGAGCATGCCATCTCTGCAGCTAAAGGACAAGAGGCCCAGTCTCACTCTTTGATATTTATGTGATTTATAGCAATACATGCCTGCTGTCTGCTGCACATCGACTTACTGCTCTCAGAGTACCACTGCCTGGAGTGCAGCTTGCACTGCAGCCCTGGCCCAGTGCTGGGCTCCATGCTTTGCTGTGCACACTGAGATCACAGCTGGGATGTGTTAGAACGCATTTGGACTGAGCTGGCTCTGTCTGACAATTTATAATTGAGTTTGGTCATCTGGGTTTTTGTCAGGTCTGCCCAGCAGTTCTGCTTCTCTTCTAAGAGTCCTCAGGTTCAACGGTCCAATGCAGATTTAAATGAAACACATTTACATGATCAAAGTCCTACAGATCAATCAGCCCTTCTCCACGGTGAGCTGTGGCTCTTCTATAGATATGCTGTCTGACAAAGACTGTGGGGTTAACTACATATTTTTACAATATTACATCTTTCTTTTGGTGGATTGGTCTCAACCATCCTTTGGTTCAGAGCACAGATCACTCCTTTCAGCTTGTCATTTTTTAACTTGATGTATAAAGAGTTCTGATAGCCCCTGAAAACTTGCCATCACAGTGGACTGCCCGTGAATCTATTCAACATTTCCGTGCATCTGGTGAATTTTGCTGACATCTTTCCCACTTTTGCATCAGATGATTGGCACTGTAGTGATGTATTTTGGAAATTCTCACAACTGGAGCAGATTTTCAGGCTTGACTGGAAAAATCTACATTTATTTTTTATTATGTAGTATCTCTCAACTAACGTGGAGAATTTCTCCTGGAGAGCTTTGATCTGGAAGACACCTTAAACATATACGTATGAAATGCTACAGGAACACCCTGCGTAGATGAGTTACAGCAATTAAGAAAAGGCCAGGTTAATGACAGGCTCTGCAATCAGTAAAACTGATCCCTCAAAGTTCAAATTATTAAAGGTCCCTTGGAATACGAGGACATGACATTATTTTACCAGATCCTGTCCTGCTTTTAAATGCCTTTTACAAAACCGTTTGAGGGGAAAATAAATAAAGGAAATGTGACCTCTGCCTGAGTTTATCTCTTTCCTGAGCTGGAATAGAAGCCCCATCCAGGCTGCTAGAACACAAACCCTGCACAAAGCAGAGCTGTTCAGACCCAGTTTGCATGCAGGGTTACATGCAGGGTGCCTGGTGCACTGAGCATGTGCCGATTGCCTTCATCAGTTTGCATATGAAACCAGGAGCTTCGCTTTGATCATTTAGTATATGAGCACAAAGGCAAGCTAACAGGGACAAGAGCACACAGCTATTCTATAACAGCAGTATTACAGCAAACATTTTATCAACATTTGCATCCAACAACAGGCTGCACCATTTCCCCACTACTGAAAGAGAAAAAATAATTACTCTTCCACTCTTTTTTCACACCTTGTCAATGTTATCTCAAGGTTGCTGGAGATGAGGTGACTTAGCATTTATTCTGGCTGCATATGAACCATATCTAGCACATATGATCATCTGAGTTGTGGCAAACAGTAGCATACACAAGGATTGCCATGAAAAAAAAAAGATACATGGGAGAATAAAGCATTGTATGGTTCCAGCATCTCCTGGCCAGGCAGATCTTATCTATGAGTCCTTCTTGTGCAGCAATCAGATATGGAAGGGGATTGTTTCACTTTTTTTCTTTTTAACTATCTTAATTCCCTTCACTCAATAATAGATCAGCTGCCCAATCTGTTTCTCCTAGAACAGGAATCACGTCACAGGAAAGCATCCCCTGAACACCTCCAAATTGCAGTAGCTTTCTAACAACAAGAAGATGCAGTATCCCCCCCCAGGGCATCTGCTAGACCTTGTACCCATGCTGGGTTTGAGCCTGCTATACTCACGCTAAACAGTGCTGGATTCAGGCCACAGTCTTCAATTTTGCTCCAAGGGAGAGCAGAGTTGGATAAGCACAAACTGAATTTGACAAACCCTGTTCTTAATTAATTTACATCCAATTAGGATTAATTAGTCACCGACTAGAGTATCAACCCACGTAATTATGTATCAAAACAAACAATCTCACACACAAAGTGAGGTGGCTGGTTACAAAGCAGCGTGACGCCACCCTCCCACAACCTTGCTTCCTTCCCCAGGTGTCCAAGATGAGCAAAGATGCAGCAGGGAAACCCCTCCAGATGTGGATGCGACTGGTGCTCACTCAGCACGCCCCAGATACAGCTCACAACACATCTGACAAAAGTCTTTTCTGGACCACAGTGATCAGGCATAGGACAAACTCCCCAAGGGACCCCAAGCTGCTGAAGCTCAAGGAGCATTTGGACACTGCTTACAGACACAGGACTTGGATCTGAGTGATGTGCAAGACCAAGGGTTGGACTCAGCAACTCCTGCAGGTCCCTTCCAACTTGGGATATTTTATCTTCTATGATTAATACCATATTACTAACTTTCTTCTTTGCTCTTTTAAGATGGAGGGCTGCAGTCAGAGGCAGGCTGCGTGTGTAAATGCATTCATACTGATAGCCAAAACAGTTAATCCTTTCATGCCAATTTTTTTTTAAATGAGGCAGCACTCACAATTAAAATCTAGCATACTGGGGACACAAACAACAGCTTGAAGGCCTGGCTCACACAGCGACCTGGTGTCATTGGGACACCAGGGCTCAGACAGATGTGCAATGGAATGTAGGCACATATACAGAACACAACAACACACAGATACAGGAAAATGTATGGCAAGAAAGGAAACATCTTAGGATGGTTTCACCATCCAGTTTCAGCATTTTGTTCTCCAGCTCATTGGTAGATATACAGCATTCAACTAAGCAAATTCAGTGTGACATTCACAGAGAAGTCGTTCATGAAAGACTGGGAGATTTTTGTCAGGTTGTATAAATGAATCAGCCAAAGTGACACAGTGTAGGAGACAGAACCATCTGAAGAAGAACAAAATAACCTATTTCTTACAAGGTCTAGATTTCACCTTAAATTCAAATGCCAATTTCAAGTGCCATTGAGGGTAATGGACTTTGGGAGAAGTTAAATGAAAAAGCACAGGCAGGATAAATAATCTGAAAGTGTCTGGGTTGTCAATATGGCAACAGTAAAAGCAGAAGGCTGTGAGATGCAGCAGGACAGCACTGGGTGCAGAGCAGTTAAGGAACTCTGCTTAATGCCCCCAGAAGACTGAATCATGCCCCAAGCGTCTGCTAAAAGATGACCCCTTCTGAATTTATTTTGCAGTGTTGAAAAGCTAAAAGGGATGAGGTTTGACAGAACTCCTGTGCATTCCTTTGCGGTTACTTGCTAAACAACCAAGTTGCCTTAACCCTGCAATCACAGTGGGTATCTGATCTAAGGTGAAACCGAGATGCCTCCTCAGTGGTGCACAGATCTCACACTGCAGAGGCATAGGAAGAACTTGGCTATTCCCCCTCAGCCCATTTCTTTCAGCCCTATTTTGCAAAGACAAATTCCACTCAGTTGGACAAAGTGAGACAGAACTTCCCCAGCCTCTGAGTCCCTTTAGCTCTGTAGGAACATAACACACCCTTTGCAAAGGGCAGGCAGTTCATACCGTGTGTGATGACATCCTGGGAGTCAGCAGATCAGCTTCTGCTACCATCTCTCAGACATCTGCTGACTCTTTCAGCCTCCCAGTTTCCCACATGGACGATGCAAACAGCCTCCTTCTGTTGTGAGCTCTGGGGAAGGAACACAGCTCACTCCATGGGCAAAGGAAGAGTGGGAAGCAGCTCTGCCCTTCTTGGACCACTAGCATCACATCTGCACATGCATTTTGCTCAGCAGTGAACTTCATTACACAGGGATAAGCCTGCTCTTAATAATGCTTAAACAGATTCTGTGGACATTCAATTCTAAGAAAGGAGAAGACATAGTTTGAAAATACATTTACTTCAAATTGTTCTGAAGTGTTCTGTTGTCAATATGAGGCATTTGTGTAGGTTCAGATCTTCTCATGGTACTCAGTGACCATCTAATCTCCCTGCTATCATCTCAATACCTTCCTAATACTTGTTTAAACAGATCTAAAATTACTGGTAGCTCTCATAAAGAGGATGTCATCCATGTTCCACCTGGGTAAATAAGCACTTGAAGAAGAGGAGAAAGGAATTCAGTGAGATCCCCCACAGCTCAGCTTGAATTAACCACAGGCAGTGTCTGAGTACAATTTTTATTGTGCTCCACCTCTGTTTAGCTTCATTTCTTTCTTTCATTGCCTGGGTGTCTTATGCTTTGTCTGCAGTCACTCACTCAGCATCCCCTCTTGGTCTTTGCAATTTAGTTTCAGAAAATCTCTGGATTGTCTGCTGTAAGGCAGTCCTTAATATTTCATTTTCTTTGTGATTTGTAGTGAGTATCACTGCTGAAAACTCCCATCAGGTAAGTCCAGGCCTCTTCAGGCTATTCAAGCTGGATTTCCAGAGCTCTTCAGGCACCCAGGAACAGAACAAGCACATGGCTTCCCCTAAGAACAGGGGAAGATGAACAGTGCCACCCCAAGGTGGAAGACAACAGTCTTTTGGGGACTGTCTTCTAACAGCCAGGAAAACAGGTGAGGGAATAGAAAAGTCTGTCTCAGTTCTCATCCTGTTGATAGAACTTCCCAAACCTTCACTTCCAAGCCAGGAGGACAGGGTAGATGCAGTTCCAGCCTGCAGCTTGAAGGCAAGAGGGCTGTGCCTCCCTGCTGTGGGTCTGACGAGCTCACACAGACCTCAGCATGCTGTCTCCATCAGAGTTTGTTTGAGGAAATTATTCTTTTGCTACTACTGTTGTAGGTTTGGTTTTGTTTTGTTTTTGCCTTCCCCTCTTCACATGGCAGCCAAGCACCAGGCCTGAGGAGGGAATCAAGCACTTAACACACTTACATGCTCTGGAAAATCTAGCTCTTCACTTCTTGCATTAACAATTCTCAGATATCTTGGGTTTTCTTCTTTCCCTCCCCTATAAAAATACCACTGCTTTCCCTCATTTTGTTCTTTACCAAAGCTTTATAGCACTAGGAAACATTACGAAGGCATAATATCTTAGGTAAATCAGCTGTCCTCTTGATGGATGCCTCTTCAGCCTCCGGATCCCATTCCTTTGCCAGACTGCAGAAAGCAGCCAAGACCCTTTGCAGATGCATACTGGTGGGGTTGGGTTACTCTCCACAGATCAGCATTGGCTGGGGAATCCTCCTCAGTATTTGCAAAGCTGAAAGCCAAAGCAGCACTGTTTAGCACCTATCCATGCCTCAGCAGCACTCTTCAGAGCTCAGCCACACAAGTGGTCCCTCGAACCAACAGGAAGGTTAAAATCCATGATCTGTGTTAAAGGCTCTACTGTAAAAACATTTGTCCTCTAACAGCATCATCAGCTACTTAGAAGAAGAGCAAAAGCCTCTTCACCTACTTGTAATTTTTTAACATTAGGAGCATGTATTCATCTTGCTCCAGCTTTCTGTCAGGTATAAAATGAGAATGTGCATAGAGTCTCTTTTCTGAGATGTATTACCTCAATCTTATATACAAATAACACAAAGAACTACAACAGACCCTCTCATTTAGTCCCAGAAATCAAGAAATTCCACTTCTACTTCCTTCACAACATGCATTGTCCTGAATTAAGATTAAATTCTTTCACATCCAAGGCCAAGAGCTGGTTAAAGCACAGCATGTCACACGAGGAGCAGAGGAGACTGCATCTGTGTTTACTCATTTTGTTGACTACTTACCGAAGAAAACTGATGTCACCCTACTAAAGCATCAAGCTGTCTCTTTCTGCAGGTAGCTGTAGGCGTACACCCACTGAAACAGTTCCTTGCTCAGGCACCAGAAGGACTCAATGCAAAGGCCATGCAATTGTTTTTTTTCCCCATATATACATGCTGTCAGAAATTGACTCAAATAGGAGAGAAATGGGCTGTGAGTATGAAACTCATAGATTCTACCAACGCTAAGTTCTTACTGCAAGTGAATGGCATAAATGCACAAACAAAGCTGACATTTCTCTCTGGATATGTGGGCTGCATGTTGTTCCCAGAGCTGGAGAGGCAGCATCACCATTTCCTGCTAATCAAATCACTACTGCAAACCAGATGTTAGGATCAGCTCTGAGGGGACTCTAACTAAAGGATTTATTTCTCTTCCTTGACTAGAAAGCCATTCATCTTCTGATGCAGACAAAGGAATCTCTGCTTGAAACGCACCAGAAATCCTCCCCAAGTCAACTGATGCCAGGCCCTGCACTGATCTGTTTTCACACCACCACCTCAAAAACTTTTCCAAAACCTGGCACAGAAAAAGGCTGCTGTTGACCTACGGAAACAGTTCCTCACCTCTCAGTGCAGACCACAAAAGCTGTTTTGCAGAAATCACAGTGTTTACTAAGGCACATTTGTTTTTGTTTCGTAAAGAAAAATGCTGCTCGTCCTCTGGGCAGCACAGGAAGAAAACCTGTCAAAACCAAATAGCCGCAGTAGCTGTGCAAAGAACTCCTGGCTTCTATTTTCAGCTCGCTGTGAGACTTTGGGCAAATCATGATGTCTTTGTACAGCACCAGTTTAGCCAAACGTGAAAGCATGTGCTTACATCCCATGGTGTTTCAGTGCTTCACTGAATGAGAGCCAACCTGCTCCAGTTTCCCCTCTCATAACATGAGGGGAATGATGCCACTTCTCTGTAAGGATCCTCTGTAAGGATTCTATAAGGAATCCTTAGAACTTACAGATTCATTTTTCCCTAAGGAGAAAACATTCATGCTAGTCTGGCTCCAGCTGTGACCATTTCCAAGGAGAACACACAGCTCCAGAAATAATTCTGTATGTCAGCATGGCCAGATTATTGGGCCCAACTGAGGGAAATAGCTCAGAAGATACACCTGCAAGACTGACAGCAAGGTATCACATCCTAAAAGCCATCTTGTGATCTAGGACTGATCCCAGTAGAGCAGAAGCACAACAGCCACCTCTTCTCACAGGAAGAAGCATTATAAAGTTATTATTTCTGAGAGTCAGGGAGCACCACTGAGCTGTTGAACACCTGACTGCACCCCTCACACAGAGCCACATCCAGGATTCAGGCTTCAAGCAGTCACAACACAAAGCAGCACCCAGCTCCTGAGAAAGTGCCATCAGATAACACAGAAGGGCAAGTCTCTGGGAAAGCAAGCCCTTCTCTGCCCATGATTTAGAGAAAACTCCAGCATGCATGCCTTCCCATTAACCTACTGGTCACCATATCCATGGGTTTCTCTTTCAGTTTGTTTGCCAACATAAACTTCCAAAATAAACAAGGAAGTTTGTTTCATCAACCCACACAGAGTTAACTTCAGCACTGTTTCGCATTAAATGGTGCAGCATATGGAGTTACAATTCCAAGCCATCTGGATTATCATTAGCCATCAGGTGCTCTGCTCATTACACCTGTTATAAAGAAAAAGGATAATTACATGGAGGGGAGGGAGAAATTTTATTCTACTCACAGCTTTGCTACGTTTTATCAATACCTTCCTGTCCCTTTCAGTTATATGACCAATATGCAATACTGCAATATGCAAAATAAAAACCATTCACATGAGGCAGAAGTAAAGACGAGTGAACCTTCTTAGCCTGAGCAGATGCTTTTCATTAGAAAATAATTTGTCAAAAGGTAGAGAGACTCAAACTAGTAATTTTCAGAACAGATTCCTTTTACTTTGGAGGGTAACTAGACTCAATTTAATTGCAAATGTGCTTCATGGCACTCAGAATAAGGTAAGAAACAGAAATGGGACTGCACACTACTTGCTTAATCAAAATCTTCCCTAAAATAAAGAGCTTGTGTCCTACTTTCCCCAGGATAATTGTTGATTCCTGATTTAACCTCATATCTCCTGGATATCTGTCTTTCGAGATAACATTTAAGCATACTGGAGAGAAACTAAATGAAAAACTTTACTGCATCCATAATGTAAGTCCCTGAGAAAAAAAAAAGCAAAACTGTTAATCCCAAAGACAACACATCCATTTTAAGAAGCAGAGACCTGGTGCTGAACCAAGACAGAAAAAGGTTCCACAAGGAGAGAGAGCCTCTATGGGCTGGGTGAGGGGGCACCAGGCTGCCCTGTGCTTTACTTTCCCCTTTGGAGTTATTAGGCTGTGAGTCATTCAGAGGAAACTGTCTCTCTTCCAGTCAGCATCTAACATCATAAAACACCATTCCCCATTAGTTTTTCCCTCAACAATGGCAAAATGCAAGTAATAACAAATGGCTCCAACACAATTAGCACCTGGCAGAAAAACAGCAAAACTACCATGAGAGAAATATGGAATCTGAAAATATATTTTCAGAGCTAAGCCCTGAGGAGAGAACTTGATCTTTACCATGCCAACACCTCACATAACTTCGGGAACGTAAGCCCCCACTATAAAGAAATACCATAAAGAATTGGGTACCTGCAAGCACACGTTCATTTATCTTTGCATGTCAATCTGTAGACATGTACAAGCAAACATGCACATGTATATGTGGCTCCTCTCTTCCCAAAGGAGGAAATAATGTCTGCAGTGTAAGCACTCTGTGCATTTGCACATGGGAGCATCCTATGTCATAGGGGTCCTTAGAGTCACACAGACCCTTTGTGTACACACAAGCGTGTTGTGCATCCACACAGGGAAGCTATGCATGACAGCCTGTGTGTAGAACATGCTGCAGGAGCATGCACTCCCTGCATCCAAGCCATGTGCTGAGAGGTGCACATGCACCTCCTGTCTTGCAAGGCTTCGTTCTGGTTAAGTTTAATCAAGAATTACTCATGCAGATTGCACTGTCTACTGTTTGTCTAGAGCTTCCAATCTGTGCTGCAATACAACAGAGCCAGGCCAGGGGCTGTTTGCTTTTTTCCCTGTGCAGCTACTTATAAATCAAATGCCTACAAAAATAACCAACCCAAATAAACAGGCATGCCAACTTGCAGTCAAGGAACGAGGCATTGATGGAAAGGGCGAAGGCTGAGGCGACTGCCAGAGTCCCAATTCTGTGCTGCTTGTGCACACTGAGGCTGCTTATTTCCTGAAGCCAAAGACTTGCTTGTGTGACCTGCATCCATAACAAGCCTGTAAGAACAAAACATCCCCACCAGGTTTTGGCTTGGGCTGTCAAAGGTTCAGTGCATAAGCTTGAAACTATAAGGGATGATCCTTCTTCATTCCTAGAATCAGGACCTTCCACAAGAGAGCGAATTTCACTAAGTAAAGCTAGGTTGTTTTCATAGTAACAAATCATACTTCCTGAGGGCTTCAAGGGAATTCCTGGCTGCACTGGAGTCAAGAGCAAACCTCACACTGACTTCCAGGAGCCAGGTTTTCACTTCAGAGCATTTTTCAGGACATTTCTGTAATGCAAAATGCTTTAGCACATCACTTGTGCTGATGAAGATAGGCAGCACAGCCTCTGCAGTATGGTTACAGTCCTATCTTGTGCACACACTTCAGACTATAGCTATTGCTATGGAAAAAGCAGCACAATCTATACTACTAGCAGGCTGTTCTACTGGGGGATGAGCTTGTTCACCTGTAAGCTGGTCTACTTATATCAGCACAGAAACAAAAGCACACTCTTAATACCTACATGTTATTGCTTAGCTCAGAAATAAAGTCATTACCCTTATCACCATACTGCAGATGAGGAAACTGAGGAGCATTGTCTGTGACCCTGCTATGAGCAACTTTTCTTTCCCATCTCACAAAATAAGGCACTGACACAGACTAGAGCGTGTCATTCATCCAAGTCATTTGGCATGGCTGCGTTTATAATTACCACCTCTGCAAAGGTAACAAGAAGTTGCACCTGGAATTTAAAGGGCACTGTCTGCTCAAGGTGATGGTCTTCCAATAACAGCAAGTAAATATACGATGAAGAGCTGTAAGGACAAAAATAATCCATATTTTAAGGACAAAACTTGGACTTCTAGACTGAATTTACAATGAAACCTATCAAAACACACCGCACTGATTGTTTATTGTTCAAGGCTTTTTGATTGTTTTTTGTTTGTTGCTTTTGTCCTGCGATCTTCACAGCCTTTATCTTACAGCTTCAGAGATTTCTTTTGTTTCCTTTCCTTATATCTCCTTCTGAAGATACGCAGTTCAGGGTTGGATACGTACTCTAAAGGCACAGGTTCTGTTTCAACAGCATTTTCGTCTAAAAAATAAAAACATCTCTCTAGAAAAAAGGACTTGAATCTCACCAAACAAACAGGAAACAGGTAATTACGAAAAATACTAAGGGGAAAAAAAAAGTCTTTATGCATTTGCTGAATCTCCTCAAGTCTGTAACAACGCTCTGCAAACCAGTGTTTGGCTGCTTAGAACAACCCACGAAGATTTTGCAGATCTGTGAAAGTGGAGCAGGAATCTCAAGAGAAGATGATTGCTTATTGACATTTCTATTTCCAAGCCTTGCTCAATACAAGAGCTGAGATGCATAAAGATCAGAAGTGACAGGGGAAAGAAGTCTGAACATCTCCCACCGGTGCTGAAGTTCCACTTAAATCTGTACCCAGATCAAAATTCCAAACTTCCCAGAAACTTGAGCCATTTTAATTATCTCATTCTATATTTGACTTTCCTACCACATGTAATAAAAGCAACCAGAACCTTACTTACAGCATCTATGGGGCCTTCTTGGAATTAAACACAAAGCACCAAGATCTCATCTAGAGTTTTAGTCTTATCCTAGCTCTAAGAATATGAAATATCTCCTCTTATCTAGCCTTAGCAGACAATTCTTCTCCTCTTCATTAAGACTCCTGAGCCCAATTAGGCAAATAGACAAACGAGAAGATGGCTGCTGCTGGGCTTAGCACACAGCCATACCCCAAAACACAGCAAGCCATCCCCATGCTGTCAGTCAGCACAGCCTGATGCCAGGAGATGGCCACACTAACAGCCCTGTCAGGGCTGGATCAGGCTGCTGTGCTGCACAGGTGCACCCTGTAATGGCTGAAACAGTACCAACACTTGTCTTACTTACACACCCAAAAGCCAGGAATTTCCTGTAATACATAGGTCTACAAATAAAAAATACATACATATACACACAAAAGCACAATGTGTACTGGGTATGTGATGATAGCATAATGTAACAGAAAGCACAACAAGACAACAAAGCAGCAAGAAAACAAGGCTGCAGAAAACAAGAATCCACTCAGAACAATAACAGCAAGCACAGAGAGGAAAAAAAAAAAAAAAAAAGCTGCTTACTTTGAGAAGATGCATCAGGTCCTCAAGGAGGTAGAGACCACCAAATGAGAAACCTTCACCTCCACTGCCAACCCTTAAATGAGGGCTGCATCTTGGCTCCACCCCTTCTGGTCACTCAGCTGCATTGCTGACACCTGAGCCCTGGGCTGGCCCTGCCTTCCCACCAGGTGTTCCATCACTGCTGTGACTCTGCATTTCCACTACAGATAGCATTTGTCTCTAAATCACTTTTTGCTCTAAATCAAATCTGATTTGTCTCTAAATCACTGTAGTCTCCCTAAGATTCCCTCCCCTGCTTCCTATTTCTCTGCCTTCTTGTCCTGATCCTTCCTAACCACTTCTTTCTTTCCCAGTCGCTGTAGCTTTCTCTGATTTTTGCCAGGATCATTGATGGCTATGGATTGTCCATGGACCAATTTGCAAGAAATGTAGTTTTAAGAACGTGAGAGCTGGCTGAGTTTAAGCTGTCAGTTTCTGATCTGCTCTACCACTACCAGCCCCATGAGTGGAGAACTGCTGCATGTGAATCGAGCAGCGTAGAATTTTAAGGAGTCTGGCTTTTTTATAGCCAAGCAGCTAAAGTGAAATGGATGCTGTCACCTGAGATCCTCAGGCTTTTTTGAGATGATCCTCAGTGCTTAGGAGTGAGAAAGGTGTGAATGAGCCTCAGTCTCCCCAGCACCCATTGCAGTGCTGCTATCGCAACGAATGCCTTGCACCTCGCTGTTCCAAACAAGAAGCAAACACTGTTCACAGATGTTACTTCTGCACATCCACATTTCCTTCAAACTTCTTCCAACTATGAGAAAATGCTTTTCTCAGCCATTTTTCATCTGCCTGCTCTGGTGCCATAACCCACATTGGCTGCTGGAGACTTTTCTTCCTGATTTTTAAAATACTTCTGCTTGCCTAAACCACAGTGCTAGAATAGTGTAGCTTTGGAACTTCTTTACCATTTACTTCCCTTTTGTGTTTTTGGGCTGTTTCTGAGTCACTTCCTTTCTAATTTTGAAGTTTGTCTTACCAAAACTAACTAAATGAATTAAAAAAAAAAAAAAAAAGGAAACATTTGTAGCCAGGGCTATCAGTATTTATGCCTCACAGTTGGCAGAATCTCCTTCTGATTGCTATTCAATGGTTTGAATCTCTTCAGAGATGTGTAATTTCATTTTTAATCAGGTTAGAACTGCAAAGCATACTACGACATCGCTGGCCAAGTGCCCCCAGAGAAGTATTTATGTTGCTGTAACACCATAATCATCCATCAAACACAAGATGTTAATAATAGCATTTAATTTGAAAATGGCATTTTGCTTTTATGTTATTTCTATGTGCTTTATGGAAGCAGAAAAGCTAATTATCTACACTTGAGAGAAACGTAAACAGAGGATATGCTGCAGAGCAGACATTCAAGCCTCATTCTAATCTTTGTTTGCTGTCTGGTCCAGTGAACCATACCTGCTTCTTCAGATAGAAGAGAAACCAAACAGCATATCATACTTGTGAAGCCTAGCCCCACTGTAAGCTTCAGCAAATCACACCATCTTGGCTTTCTTGATTAATGTGGGCAGCAGTCAAGGTAGGGGGTTCAAACAGCACCTTTGTGGCAGGGAATTAAACGTTGCACCTCTGTATTAATGTCAACTCCCATCCTAGTCTTTAAGTACAATCTTTAAGTACAATCTTTAAGTACAATCTTTACATTTCTTTTATTCGTTCTCCCTCTGGCTGATCTGCATGAACACCATCAATATGTGCTCAGATTTTTCCATTTCTAATCTCCAGTATTGGGCTTTTGTTGTGAAAGCCTACATTGGTTTTGGAAGGGCAAAGAGTTCTCCTCTCTCTTGATTTTTTGCAGTGCAATCATACTCAGAAACTTCAAAAACAAAAACATTGTGGAAGGACAAGAAAACAGCTGTGTGGCATCAACAGCAGCAGGGCAACATCATTCCAGGCCACCCACCTCCATGCAGAGAACATCTCCCTTGCATGTCCTGAGTTCATCTGTACTCTGACATCACATCTCCAGCTCCTGCCAGCCAGTCACCCTGCAGCCTTTCTGCCTCCACACGCTGTCACCTGCCCTCTTCTTTGTGCTCTCCTGCAAGCTGCTGCTGCACAAGGGAGCGACAACGAAAGCTGTGTACAGAAATGCAGAAATCCCTGCACTTCTGGGACAAGGAAAAGAATCATCTATCAAACTCTAATTGCTTGAGCGGGCTCGGAAAAAATTAACAGCACAAAACTGGGGAATTCACTTGAGCACGTTTGTTATAGAGTCAAATAAGTGTTAACTCCTTATTGAACAAACCCAGCAGAGCCCTGCAGAGGTCTCAGCTATCAGCCCGCTTCTGGCAAAGAGGAGGAATGTGATGAAACAAGCAGATACAAAGAGATGAAGCCTCCCATTGCATTTAAATTCTCAGTGAAGTCAGGAAGCATGTTGCATGCCACATGGAGTGTGACGGATCTGGCAGTAAACTGCCAGTGGAGGCTGACATCTCCACCTTCAGGGTGGATCTCAGCCTGGAAGAAAAGTCTTCACGCTCTTTAAAAAGGCAGGCATGGGCTCTGACTCCAGATGGCAAAAGTTGGATTTCTAAGACCAACCTGTTCACTGTACGTCCCTTTTGCAGGAAGGGGAGAGAAAAGCAAATAATTTCTTCCCAAAACAAGCTGCTAAGACAAGTCCAGTGAATCACGCTGGAGATCCTCATTTCTCTCCACTGAATATAAAAAGGGATGAAAAGAGTCATTCATGTTTTTGGTCTTTCAGATACCAAAGCACAGTAATACGTATTTCACCTTACAGCTGACCACTCTCTTCTAGGCTAGGAGACTTAAACTGAAACAGGAGATACACAAGTGCTATCAAACCAGTTCCTTTGGAGTTCTGCCCCAGGGCTCCAGCCTCCTACACCACGCAAATGTTCAGTGCCTGAGATCTGGAGCAGCACTGACCAAACCACACAATAGTGAAGGATGCAGGACATGGAGTTCAGTACAGTGGCTCTCATGAGCTATATACTGTTGTATGGAGACACCAGACTGGAATTGAGCTAGGAATTGAGCTTGCTCTTTCACATGGATAGTAAGAGCAGTTGTAATGTGAAAGAAGTGAGGTTATGTTTTCAGAGCAGGAAGATGCTCCTTCCACACTTCTTCTTAAGCACCAGCATCCACCTTCAGAAGTACAAAATCTCACTGAAGGTGTGACAGGTTGCTGGGCTCTCAGCTCTTCTCTGCCCTCCTACAAGGTTCACTCTCCAGCCCACTGTGAATCTTGCTTTTAATTGCATCAGTACTACACCTGGCCATGGAGTAACCCTCAGATCCATCTGATCTGTAACTCTGCATGAGCAGCTCTGATTGCTGTGTGTGCGCTGGATTTAATTACCAAGTGCAAAGGCTATCCCAGAATGGTCTTCATGAAACAAGATCCCTGCAGATATCCTCAATGAAACACTGCAAGCTGCCAGCACCAGGGGCATCACCTTTCCCACCACTTCACATCTGCTCAGCAACACAGCAGCTTGTGAGTACAGTAGCTAAAGAAAAACCAACAGTGGAAGGACAGAAAAGCACATTTAAATCCAGCAGAAATGCTGCAATTTCGTAAACAGAACCATGCTAGAAGTGGGATGAAATGTGACCTTATGTTTATGTCAAAAAGGAGTATACTTGTCTCTATGAAGTAAGATGAGTGAATGGCAGAGAGATGGGAATGGAAGAGATCAGCAAGATTGACATGTAGAAAATCCACATGGACAGACTCACTGCCTGTTTAGCCTTGTCCCTCCCCAAGTGCTAAAATCACACTCCGATCCACCCTGTCTCTCATTTCCAATAAGTAAGGGATATCTGGAGCCCTGCCTCACCAGGCTCTAACAATGCAGTACTTCAGTAAGCTGGGAAAGCATTTTATTTGACGCTCTAGGCTCAAAAGTTCTCTTCTATAGAATGGACCTGACCCCAAGGAATCTTTCCAATGCAGCTTTTTCCATGAGGATCTCTGAGTTTCAAAAAACGCTGATTTTCATTGATCAAAGTGCAAACCAGTGTGGTTTTCTCACAAACCCAAGCAGACAGCAAAGTCCGTAGTTGTTCTTTAGCATTCCCTTCTGGAAACACCTCCTTTTAACACCCATGCTTCAACTCCAAACCTTCCTGAATTGACTTTGTATCAATAGAGAAGAGGAAGCAATTTGCTGTCATGCAGAGGAACGGATGCACCCCAGGTTGCGTGCAGCTGCAGCAGCAGTAAGCAGCAAAGCTGGATTAAAAGTCTCTGCAGTTTTTTATTTGAGCTTCTTTTAGACTGAGAGACGTGAATATAAAAAATAGCATCTTAACAATAAGAGAGCTGCTAAGACTGCGACTGACTGCACGGTGCCAAAACCTCCCTGAGAATAGCACAGCTGTGCTATTACAATAAGTGCTAAAATTAAGGAGGCCAGATCACCTTGGGGAACCTGACAGGAAGACCTAATGAAGGTCTGCTATCTTCTAACGTCATCTGCATGCAAGTGTTTGGGAAGAGAACAAAGTGCATGCATGCGGACAGCCAGCTTTGTCTGGGGACTTAGGGTCACTGAAAAACAGAAATGATCTGTGTTATTTATAAAGTTAAGCCTCTGTTTCATGAGAGCACGAGCTCTGGATATCATTCCTGCTACACATTTGTTTAACTTGAAGTCTTCACTGCCTTGCCTTTGGTGGAAGAGGCAATAAAAGCCATGGAAAAGGTTTGCCTTATATTTAATTTGGATCTTCCTTGTTGCAAACTGTGCCTGCGACTTCTTAGCTGCAGCAGATGTGATGAAGGCACCACTCCCTTCCTGCAGCCACCTTTTATCCATTAAGATTATTATCACTTAGTTTTCTCTTTAAGCTACACAATCCAATTATTTCCCTCTACTCTGTTGCCCACAGTTTTCCAGACCTCTTGATCATTTCATCAGTCTTCCCTGCAGTTTTCTCTGTTAATTGGTTTCCATCACTCTCAGAATTCAGTGGCCCAAACAAGCTGAAGTCTCCCAGTGCTCTGCAGAGCAGGATGACTGCACACATCTTGCAAGCTGCACTCCAGCTTACACTGCCAGCAGCCTTCAAAGAGTGACCCCTGCTCCTGGCCTGTTTTGGTGCCTATTGATCAGCTGCAAAGCAAGCCTCAGGTGAAATGGAATCAACCAGAAATTGCAGTAGATTGGAATTTATGATAAGGTTCAGAAGAAACTTCACATAAGCTGCACTGCACTGCACACTGTCAGACACGTCTCAGGGATCTTGTTGCCCAAAATCTAAATCTGGTGCCCCAAACACAACATTTCAGGTGTGAGATCTCAATTTTGGGATTCTTTCACCGGCCACATTCCTCCATTGCAGACTGGGCACAATTCTCTGTGGCAGCAGCTCACCCAATTTCTATACACATTCAGGCAAGCACTTCTCCATGACCAAAACAAAAAAATCTGGACTAAAGATTCCAAGAACTGAGATTTAATCCATGGAACAACTTGTAGATCACTTTGAACCAAGCAAGTACTGAAATTAGACAACAACAAAGATGTGAACTTGCCTGAGGTCACTCAACAGATAAATGACACCAGAGCCCAGGGCTCAGCATCACTGCACTGCCCATGCAAGACACCTCCAGGAGGTTTATCATCTGAGAAAGAACAGGAGCTGTTACAGCAACTTTGCCTTGAGTCTCTGACTTGCAGATGTGCTGTCAAACAAAATGCTTCTCAGGTGTTTTGCTCACTTCAAAGCAGCAGTGGAAAAGCTCTGAGGGTGGATGAACTGAGTTAATGAACAGGGCTTTCCCATCTTCACTTGTTTCTGACCCCTAGCTGATGAAAATAGAGGACACAAACACTGAAACTTACGGCCCTATTTTGTTCAAATAATGGCTCTACTTAGCATTCAAGCCCTTACTAAGGGATAGTGTTTATTTTATTTTAGAGTTTAATTGAATCCCCAGAAGGCTGTCTGTAGGCAAACTCATTTGAGAGTGAGATGCTAAGAATAGTAAATGTAAGGACACATCTGGGACAAGGACACATCTGGGACAGGCGTTAGAAGGTGACTTTCTAGAGCTGTAAACCCTTACCTCAAACCCATCCCAAGCACGATGTTCTGGCAGCTCCCCATGAGCCAATGCCCCTGGGAAGTCAGAGCTGCTTGCTTGCATCTATTCATGCTTTCAGCAGATAATCATGGCCTGATTTTCACCCAGCTTCCATCAGCTTCACATTGTTAACTTCATCCAGATTTGGGAGAATCAGTTCTGACTTAAATCACCTGATGCGCAGAATTCAGCCTCCTACAGCCCTGGTCATTAGCAAGATTATTCCATCTGGATTAACCTGACCAAGAACTTGCTCGTGCTTTTAGCTGAAATGAGAATCCCAGGACAGCTATGATTCACCAAAAGCCCATGGCAGTTTCTTCTCAAGTTGGCTTCCTTGATCAAATCCTAAATTTGGTCATTAAATATGCTCCATGTCCAAACCCAAATGCGTTCAGGTGTCAACACTCTCCTTCAGGATTGAAGTACTTCATTCAGTGCACATCCCACTGCTCAAACTGGAACATAAGCACATCCATACTCCTCAATCTATGGAAGTCAGGCTGCGCTGCTGCTTTGGCAGACCTGCCAGGAGTCCCCCAGAGGTCACGCTCAGAAGTGGCCCCCAAACCAACAAGGATTTCAGCTGGGAACTGAGACTTAACTGGGACTCCATGAGCTCCCAAAGCTCCCAGTCAGATGCATGATGTGCTCCAGACCCTGCCAGCTCAGAAAGCTCAGCCAAGGAACTTCAGCTTCCTCCTGCAATGATCACACAGAGTTAATTCCTGCCACGTTCTGGACCTGGCAAGGGCCACCCGGGTTTTCTCATGCCAAGTGCCAGTCATTTCTATTGTAACTAACTAGCTAATGGCCTGGCAGGATGCCGTGAGCAGACCCGGGGTTAATGAAGACTTCCATCAAACATCCTTTGCGTGGCTGAAGGTGACAGGAAGATTTAACACATTGTATTTGTTTGGAGGGGGATGGTGATAATTAAAAATTAAATGGACTTTCTCCATTATGCATTCATTATTGACACTTCTGTATTCACTGGGGATTTCAATTAATAGTTCTTCGCTTGTGCAACTTTTTCAGCAGCTGAAGTTATCACCAGAGCTAATTGCTAACGCCCCTTTTATCCTCCATCTCCACGTACTTTTAATCTGCAGCAGGAATCCAGGCAGTTCAGGGGATGCTCTTAGAAACGCTGTGCAGAAAGGCAGCAGAACGCTTCAAAGAAAATACTCCTGTCTCTGTCCCAGTGCAGCTCTCTGTTCGCTGGCAGTGAAATAAATAAATAAGGAAATAAAACCACATCACAACACTTAAGATTTTCCTCTCCTCCACAGCCAGAGGACAGAATGCTGACACGGCTCTTTCATGGACTCTCATGCACACACTCAGTTCTGCTCATTCTTTTATTTGATAGCTTAACATTGCTTCTGAGCTGTGCTGAACAAGTTACTACTACTGTTAACATTATTTATAGCTGCAGCCTTGCTGTGAATCAGAGGAAGCACCTGGCCACCCTGCTGTATTTTACAAATGCTCTCTGTTTTGGTTTTTTAATCGAGAAAAACTACAAAAAATATTCAAGGAAGACCCAAAAATAGGCATTTCCCATGTTTAACTTGTTTTGATTTCATTTATTAGGACATTGCCTTCCATTAGGTCAGAGGATTTTGAGAAAGAAGAACACACAGTACTGGAAGAAATGTTTTGTTCTGCATTAACCAAAAGTTTTGAGGGAGTGGAATTGTCTTCTTTCCTTCCACCAGAAGCAACCTTAAGCCCCAAACGTCTCATTTTCACACCACAAATGACTGCCCTGGGATCATGGTGCTTGGAAGGGTTGTGAGTCCAGCTCCATCCCCAGGGACAGGAAGCTCCTCGTGTGCCAAGGGCCAGGGAAGCACCTCAGACCCACATCAGGGGGTGGATGTAACACCTGGCATGGTCTGCAATGCACTGCTCTGCAGACTGCAGAAACCATTCTTTGAAAACTACAAGTTTAGGGGGTTTGGCCAAGCATCCCCTCATGTGACACCTGTAAAAAGTCCCTCCTGCTCTACCAGCAAGCGTCATCTAGATAAAACTATCTCTATTTTCCTATGAGAACTTGTTCTACCATCAGTTTCTCAACTGGCTTTGTTTCACACCATGTCCAGTGGGGGCAAGAAATGCACTGGAACAGGTTGCCCAAGGAGGCTGTGGATGCCCCATCCCTGCAGGCATTCAAGGCCAGGCTGGATGTGGCTCTGGGCAGCCTGGGCTGCTGGTTGGCGACCTGCACACAGCAGGGGGTGGAACTAAATGGTCACTGTGGTCCTTTTCAATCCAGGCCATGCTATGACTCTATAAAACAGAAGAAGACCAGAGAAATGGTAACAGCGGATGACCAAGGATGAGCCAGGAAGATGCTTACTTCACTCAGCTCCTCTAGCCTTAAAAAGAGCAAGAGTGGGGCAAGCAGATACAAAGCCTTTCATGCTCATCCCCTGCCTCCATGCTTGTACTTTTTTTTTTTCCTGAATCTTATCATTTTTGCAATTCCTAATACATGCTATGGTATTTTGCATTTATTAGCTCTCAGTGGAGCTCTCCAGCTAACCTCACCAGCACAGAAAACAATCAAAGTGTTAAAAACCAACTGCTGTACTCTGCTGCCACGAGCTGAGAGACCCGAGCGACGCTTTGCTCTCCTTTATCTCCAGAGTGCCTGATGCATGAGAACATCAACGCCCATCTGAACACAGCATCACGACTTCCCCTACTGGTGTGCACACAGCAAGATGCTTCCACCTCTCCCCAGATGAAACAGATTGCACTGGCACTGCCCTGGGCCACTGGGCTGTGAATTGCAGCAAGGAGCATCCCAAACCAAGGCATGAGCACAGTGGATGCTCAGCTCTGGAGGGTAACGTGCCCTCTTCATTTTCCATGGCAGCAAACTGGCATTTCTCCAAAGACTGCATGCCTGCTCTGCTCACGACTCGTTTCTTCTCCACGCATGCGTAGCTCCTGCTACATTATTACAATAATAATACAAAACATTTGTAAAGTGTCCTTCATGAAATGGTCCCAAGGAGATTTCTTATTCAGGCATAATTAAACATGCAATGGACACAACCCTTTTCCATTCAGACTTAGCAGCAAAAGCAGATGGGGTTCTTCCCATTATGAATCAGTATCAGACTGCACGCTGACCTCAGCTCAGAGATGCGAGGAAGCTGCAGTGTGAAAGGAAAAGCAGAATCGAATGGTGGGGAAAAGTTTATGGACTGCTTTTCTCTGCTGACCTCATTCTCCTGGAAAAAGGCTTGGAGGTCAGTCCAGCATCAGAGAATTATCACCCAAAATAGAAAAACAAGGAGTACAGACCAAGGGGAGAAGAAGATTGATAAAGAAATGGAGTAAATTACCATGCAAGGAATATCCTTCCTCCTTGGTCACAAATAGCCTTGATCTACAGCACAAGCAGACAGATGCAAACTGTCTTTAATCCACTTTTAGGTATCCTTTACCTTTAATTCACAAGCCAGCAGCAAGGGAGTAGCTTCATCGCAGGTTTCCCATTGCTGCTGACCCCAGTTCATCTCATCAGGCAGCTCAGACAGGCTGCCGTGCCATGGGGCTCTTCACACCCTGAGTAACAGCAAGCATTATTAATCCAAATGCTGCTGCATATCAGAGGGATCCACAGGCAGCATCTTGCCCCCGTAACGGCAAAGGCTGTGGGAGAGGTGCCAGATCACTGACACTGCACAGAAACACACAGAGAAACAGAGAGAGAGTCACAGAGCTAATATTTTTGAGAGGTGTTTAATTCTCCCAGTGAGTGGGAGCCTTGGTCTGCACCCTGTTGACACAAGGAGTGGGAAGAAAGGCTATTTACACCTTTTACTTAAGGTCAGGTGTTACTTCAGAGCCCTGAAGTGATGTTTCAGCGCTCACATTTCCTCTGCCCACAGAAGGTGACTCAGGGAGCAAACTCAGATTGCTTCCTCAGTGTAAATAAAGCGAGATGGATGATGTGGGATGCTCTGAACACCAAGATCATGATTTAAAACAAAAAGCCCCCGTCTGGATGCCAGGAAAAGCCCATAGCACTTCCTTAGACGGCCTCTACCAAAGGGAACAGCCCGTGCCATACATCTTCTCACCAAGCCTTCCCAGCACTGAGCAGCACCAACAAGGACAAACCCCAGCACCATAAAGAGTTGAGGCTGGAAGGCAGCTTTGCAGATGGCTCAGCACAACCTCCCTGCCCAAAGGAGGGTCAGTTATAACACGTTGCTCTTGGAAATGCACGCAGACACCTGCAGTTAGCTCCACAATTAGCATGGGCAGTGAACCCCACGATCACCTCCTGGTGAGAAAGAAGCAACTTCTTTTTGTGCCAGCAATAAGATGCCACAGGTGTGAAGGGAAGGCCAGGTTTGCTATCCTGTCATCCTTTTCTCCATTCGAGAAACCAGAGATACACGTGCAGGGGGGAGACCTAGTTGTGTGCTGGCCATTTATTTAACGATGCCTCTGGAATGCATCTCCCGGATTTCGCTTGCAAACAGCTGCACAACCACAGCAACTTCTTAGAAATTAAAGGAAAAAAAAAAAAAAAAAAAAAAAACCCACAAAATCCTACAAATGGAAGCCGCCATAGAGCAGCAAAAGACGCCCAGCTCCCCTCGGCGCAGCCGCCCGCTCCCACCTGCGCACCACGCGAGCTCCGCGGCGGTCGGGCGCTCCCTAGCGGCCGCAGGCAGTACTGCAGCACGGCCCTCCAACGGTGGAAAACAACCGCGGCTCCACTGGCTGATGTGTTTTCCTATTAGATCGGTACGGAAGGACAGACTGCGGTGTCCCTTCTCGCTCGAGCCGAGATTTCTGCTGCTTTCACTGCAGGGATCATCCCAGCCCCTGCCCTTCCCATTTAGCACACAGCTGCGTGCTCACTCTCAGCAAGTTTGCTGGTGACACCAAGCTGAGCGGTGCTGTTGACACGGTGGAAGGAAGGGGTGCCATTCAGAGGGACCTCAACAGGCTTGAAAGGTGGACCTGGGTGAACCTGATGATGTTCAACACAGCAAAGTGCAAGGTTTTGCACTTGGGCTGGAGGAATCCCAGGCATCCATAGAGACTAGAAGGAGCGGTCCTTGAGAGCAGCCCTGCAGAGAAGGACCTGGGGGTCCTGATAGATGAAAAGCTGAACATGAGCCAGCAGTGTGCTACTGCAGCTCAGAAATGGGATCCTGGGCTCCATCAGAAGAGGGGTGGCCAGCAGGGACAGGGAGGTGATTGTCCCTCTCTACTCTGCCCTTGTGAGGCCCCATCTGCAGCACTTGCATCCAGATCTGGAGCCCCCAGTACAAGAAAGACAGAGAGCTGTTGGAGAGGGTCCAGAGGAGCCACAAAGATGATCAGGGGACTGGAGCACCTCTCCTATGAGGACAGGCTGAGGGAGCTGGGCTTGTTCAGCCTGGAGAACAGAAGGCTGCAGGGTGACCTCATTGCAGCCTTCAGTACCTAAAGGGAGCCTAAAACAGGAGGGGAATCAACTCTTTGAAAGGGGAGATAACAGCAGGACAAGGGGAAATGGTTTGAATTAAGGGAGGGAAGATTGAGGTTGAATGTCAGGGGGAAGTTCTTTGCTATGAGAGTGGTGAGGAACAGCTGCCCAGAGAGGCTGTGATGCCCCGTCCATCCCTGGAGGTGTTCAAGGCCAGGTTGGATGGGGCCCTGGGAAGCCTGGGCTGGCATAAAATGTGGAGGTTGGTGGCCCTGCCTGCTCCTTCCAGCAGCATGTGCTCACACAGCATCATTAACAGTTGGAATTAACCTCTGGGAAACCAACAGACTTTACTTCTCTCTTTCCACATAATGCTACCTGGAAATTTTAGCCCTCTCTATTTTGGAGAGGGGAGAAAAAAAGAAATTTTCATGGGCCAGAAAATCAATTTTCTGTCCAATTGCAGCATGGAGGAAGCCTGTTGTCACACAGAACAAACACCAGCAAAATGTTCTTGGGGGCTTTGTGCCCACTCACCCAGTGCAATACTTTTGTTGGTTGTATTCTTACTGCCAGCCTGCCCACGTGGCTTGCAGGCATCTCAATGCTGAAGCTGCCCTGGGAAGCTGCAGGCTCTGCTGCCACCCAGGGCCCTGCAGCACTCGTAGCACAGCAAAAAGAACAAATTGCTGCCCGTTTCGGTCTCTTTTTATTTGTTTTCTTTTGGCTGAAGTGACTTACAGCAATTCATCTCCCCAGCTCTGTGCCAGCCTGCATTACAAATGTTCTCGTAAGGAGTAATGAGCCAATGGAGGTGTGCTGTGCTGTGAGCAGGAGGTCCACAGTGACTGCCAGCTGCTTTCTGCTGCGGGTGTTGCAATATAAACACAGGTATGTGCAGCTTTGTTGCTTTTGGTCAGGTTGCACACACATGTGGCTCTGGCCAACTCTGTCCCAGCTTGAGGAGATGTGGGTGAGCTGCCAAATCCAGATAGTAGATCAGGACAAACAGATTCTGTTCTCTGGTGCTGTTATATTATTATTAGATAATAGCATATGAAGAGCCAGCCCTGATCAAAGCCCTGTTGTGGTGAGTGCTATCTGCATTTGTGCACTGTGACACAGTGATCTCCAGCTTGAGGACCACAGTCTGTAAAGGTGATAAAATTGAAGAGAGAAGTGTGCAAATGAGGCAGGTAAAAAGGGCCATCTCTAAGGTTTGTCAGAGGCCATGCAATACTGTGGTTTCTAGCTTGCAAGCAAACAGAAGAAGAAAAAAACAAACACCTGGCTAATCTGTAACAAGAATCATTGCTTTGGTCTGGTATTTTTCCTTGGGATTTTATTTTATAAATGACTTGTTTCTCAGCTTGCTAAAAAAAAAGTGGTAAATACGGTCGGATTGGATCTAGTATCCTATCTTGAGAAGGGTGTTACTGCATGAAAGGCACCTTTGGGAAACATGACTTGGCAGAAGAAAAAATATTTGTAAAGGAAGGAACCTTAAAGGAAAAGACAAATAATCCTCTTCAGCGATGTACAAAGTCCTTTACGTTGTAGATCTCCAGCCATTCTCACGTATAGGTTGCTGCCATAGGATGATGTTACTGGCTATGTTTTACTGGCTACGTTCCTGTAAACCCTTTTAGGGCTGTCTGTGGAGCCTGGGGAGCAGTAGCTGAAAGGCCAGTGAGTCTTGAAAGTTGCCACTTGCAGTTCTTGTTGTCTCATTGCCTGTCCAGTGGTCTGGCATCTGCACTGAGGACAAATGGGCCAAAGAATGGGGTGAGAGGGGACCTGGGAAATCAGTGCAGTCTGCAGCATAGCCACAGTTCAAGAGATCAGTGGGTATGTGGGGAAAAAGCACCTACTTACTGCAGGCTGCTTGGACCACTCGAAAGCTCCTGGCAAGGTTTCCCTTCAGAATGCTTCTGGGGAAACTCAGAGGCTGTGTAATAAATAAAGCACAGCGTGACTACATGGATAAGTAATTGGCTTAAAGATAAGAAACAGAGCATAAGACAAAGGGCATGGTTCCTGCAAAAGATACAGCCCCAAGCAAGTTCATTATCTCCATGGTATTCAAGAATCACTCAGCCAAGAGATTGTGGTGTTTTAGGCTGGTCAGGACTGGGTAGCATCAGACTCTGCTGAAAAAGACAATTGCTTCCAGATAACTCTAGCAAGAGCCTGACAAAATGAGAATTTCCTGGAGCCTGAGTAATATTTTCAAACAGGAGACACTTCTTTGTGCATCTGCAGTCACAGTGACTTTCTGTGAGACTCTGGAAAGCACGGCGACATGGAAAAGGCACAGAGATTTGTTACTGTCTGCGTGGGCATTCCTGAGTCATTAAGATCCACTGCTTTGAAAACGGATGAAATCATCAAATGGTAATGAATTAAATTTACAGAATACTGTATACTGGGGAGGAGTTGCATTTGTCCTCTTTCCAGAGACCTGAGGGTCTCCATACTGAATTAACACTTCAGAGGAATAAACGTGGGACGCTGGTGTCATTTATCTTAGCAGCTTCCTGCTAATCACATACAAAATCCTATTAGAAGCGGATGTGGCTGGGGGAAAAAAAAAAGAGGTAGAGCAAAAAGCAGAACACAGGGCATGGGATGAATCAGCTGACCCAGAGAATGTCAAAGAAATGTTCAGTGGAAAGAATATTCTTAACAGCCAAAGTAAGAAAGGAACTTTTTTTCTTTGAATAGAACTTTGGAGGAATTCTTTGCTGCCAGTACAAAAGCAACTCTGCCTTCGACTGCAAAGCAGCCTGGAGGTCTTGCACACTGTATTTATAGCTTCTAACCCCACGGCTGGCACTTATCCTGCAAAGCATCTGTCTTAAAAACCATTGGAGGAGTTTGGAAGGAGCTTCGAGTTGGGTTCCCATCTAGTTCACCATATGGTACATTTCTCAAACCAGAATCAGATCAGAAGTGGATGACCCCAGTAGACTTAAAGAGGAAACGACCCAAACTGTTTCCCCCACACTCAAACAGGATTAAACTCAATTCTTTCAGAAGATCAAAGAGGTTCAGGTCATTTTTCCCCCTTCATATTTTTTCTGAAGAGCAGCACTGAAGCACAAGCCTGGAAAACAAGATGCCTGCATTTGTGTTTCAGATGCTAGCAAAGGCCCGCTCTGCAGCCACCTGGCTGTCTGCAGGCAAAGGGAGGAAGAGCTGTCTTCTCTTGGGGCTGCCCAGCAGAAACTCTTTTTCACAGATGGAGAAATGTCTCTAAAGACTGAAAGTAGCTCCTCTTGTACACACGCTCCATCTGTGAACAGATAGGGAGGTCAAGCCCCGGGCATGCGATGCAGCAGTCTGTGTTAGGAAACTCCTCCATGCATAGGGCAATGGATTAAGGGTATTTCTGTGTAAGGAGGAACCCCCTCCTCTCCCTTTCTTTGAGCATCCAACAGCAAGTTGTAGAAAATCAGCCAAATGATGTGGCAATGATTCTGCTGGGCACTGTGCAAAAGATGCCGTCTCTTGGGAGAGACTGAGCTGGCAATTGTTGTCATTCCCATCCCTCCAAATCCCCTGAGCTCAGATTGCTGAAAAGTTCAGGCGCAAAGACAGATCGATGAATACAGATTAGCTGCCCTCACAACTGCCTGGATGCATCAGTTTCAGAGCTAGATTCTTTAACTTTCTATTAGAGGCTAATTAAATCAGATTTCCCATTGCATATGTGAGGTGGTAATGAGCGTGGGGTGACAGCAGCATGCAGCATTCAGGATTTGCAAGGCGAGGAGGGGAAAACTGTGAGTGGGGTAAAGAGGATTTAAGCAGGGAGGGGCTTAATTTGCTTTAACAGCAGTGCAGCACCCTTCCCATCCTCCAGCATGTGCTTTCCTCTGGCAGGCTGTTTGTCTGGCTGGGAAGTTTGTAGTTTGTGACTCAGCCCACAGTGCTGTGCCCTGGCTGCTGGATGCTGATGCTAATTCAGAGCAGCGCTCTGCATGCTTGGAGGACCTTTGATCCTGGGCATCTGACAGTACTTTGCCAGCTAATCCACATGTGTGAATCGCCTTGTCAATCACTGATACACTCATAACAGCACCCAGCACAGCCAGCATGCTGCTTTCTTCCCATCTGGCAACAGTTCACAAAACAGGAGTTTGTTAAAGTGTCATGCAGTGAAGAATGGGTTCAAAGGGGAGAGTCATGTCTGAATAAGTCGGGGAAATTTTTTCATCAGCATGGTCATCTTGTTAGGAAAACAGGCTTCAAATATTTCTTCTTTTTTGTTTCGCTAAGAAAGAAATGAAGGAAGAAGAAAAATGAAAAAAAAAAAATGGAAAAGGAAATAAAGGAGAAGGAAAGAGGAAAGGAAGCAATTTTTCAGGAAAAAAAGGCAGCAAATATTCTTGAGTGCTCCCACAGTGACCAAAGAACTGCAGTTCATGCACATTCACAATGACTCATTTCTCTTAACGTGGCCAGAAGACCCCATCTCAACATGCCCCAAAAGGAGTCAGCAACAAGTGCACAGTGCCAGCCAGGAAAGCAGAGCCAGCAGCAGAGCCTTTGTAGGGTACCTGGAGCTGTGAGCAGGTCATGCACCCAATGCTCCAAAATGTTTGACCCTTGTTTTGGGGGTGAAAGCCAGTGAAATCCTTTTTTGTTCTATTTCTATTTCTATTGCCAGCCCATGGTAGAGGGTGGAACATTGCCAGAGAGCTGTAAATATGAGTTGTGCCTTTGTCGGTGATGGCTGAAGCAAACTACTAATTCTGTTATAGTAAGGAGAGGAAGAGTTGGGCTGGAAAGCTGCCAGGAAGGAAGGCACAGTCCTGCTGAGCAGAGGTCCCAGGCAAACAAGTGAACGTTGCCAGAAAGGTCCCACGAAGCTTGTTATGCTCACCTGACCTCCAGCACCATTGGCTCCTTCAGTGCATTACTCTATGAGATGGATAAAAAGCCCCATGTCTCAGAACACGAGCATCATATCAAAGCAAAAAGGCTCACTCTCCCCAAGAAATGGAAAGAGTTACTGACACTTTGCCTCATTGGGAACTTTCATAAGTGGTTTTTTGGCAGGATTTCACGAGCACTTTTTAATCTGGGGTTACAGAGTTGGGAGGCGCTGATGTGTTGCAGCCATTCGGGCTGAGGGCTGCACCTCTGATGTTAATTGAATCCTGTGATCCCTAGCATGCCCTTGCAACACCAATAACTGAAACATCTGGCAGAGCCAGAGCAAGTGCATTAAAGTCTTGGTTCCAACAGCAGTTAAAAAGGGGGGGAGTGGGGGGAGGGAGGGGGGAGAAAAAGAGAAAAAGCCAATTACGTGTAATTGGATTCAGTAAACTGAATTATCTCACTATTAAAGCAGTGCTTGTTTTTTAGATAGTGGGACATTCAAACTATCAAAAGCATTAATTGATTCATCCCCTTTTTCAAGTGCTTTCCCAACAGTGCCTCTATTCAGGAACTGCAACCTTTTGTTCTCATGGGGATTCTGAATTATACAGACCATGTTTGTATCTTGGTGGCTCTATTCATTCTGACTTTTTTTTGTCATGTTGGTGTTTTAACTCAAAAATGAGCTGAGACTCCTGCAAAACATAATGGAAGGTTTATTTCTTCTTTTGTGGCGCCTTGGCTGTAGCTGGAGGTGTAATTTAACAAGGGGAAAAGCGAAAGGAGTGTTTTGAGGCTGATTCTTAGTCGTTCAGGTTTCATGTGTGGGAGCTGGGTGGATGGGTAGGCAGCCAGAAGGAGCCAGAAGCCTTCCCTGCACTGCTGTGATACACAGCCCAGCACACACCTGCTCTCCTCAGCACCTTTTCACACATCTAAGACAAATTCTTCATAGGTCCTCTGCAGCCAGCTTGCAACAAAGGATGCTCAGCACTCACCCAAAGGATTTCTGGGCCAATGCTGACCACAGGCACTCAGAGCAGTGCCATAGGAAATCCTTTCTGCCCACTGCCAGTCACTAAAAGCCAGTGTCTCCATAGCCAGGGATGGCAGGGAGTCGTTGTGTGCCCAGGTGGAACGTTTGTCACCATGCACGATTGAGCTCGTGACATCTTTCTTTCTGCCTTACTAAACAGATACTGAAGGCTAGAAAAGCCAGCCATGAGAGTTAAGTCAGATTCAATGAGTTATTTAGGCAAATTGAAAGCATTATGTCAATTTGATGGGAAGCGTTTCAGCCCAAAATGGGACTATTGGCATTTTCTTCCTTCTGAATCAATAACTCCTAAAGGATTACAATTTAATTTTTAAAGGGTAATTCAATCAAGAATTTGAAAACAGAGGACATTCTTAAAATTAAACTTTAATAAGATTTATTTATTTTTAAAAATTGTACTTGCAGGGGAAAAAGAAGAACCATATCCAAACTGTCCTTCACCTCAGGCTTCGAGGGGCAGTTGTTTCTTGTATCCCTAGCAAGAAACTGTCCCTGTGCTTCAAGTTCTTGTTGAGGCTGGTTCTATCCAGGTGCTCTGAAAAGACATCTTGTACAAAACCCAAAGATTTGGCTGAGTTTTTCCCTGGTTATTGCCACCAGCACCAACTGATCACTGCATCCAAGAGCCTCTGCAGAGAAGTGGGGCTGGCAGAGAAAAGGCAAATTTCAGGCAGCTGGGTGTTAAACCCTTGCGAGTCCTGTGGAAATCACAGCCCTGATCACTTTATGACAAGTTTGAAAAGATTTCCAGGCTAATTCTGGGCAGTGCAATAGTTTGAGAGCCTCATAAGCAGTGCAAAATCTCAGCAAATACCTTCAGATGAGCAGAGCAGCACTGCAGCAACAGAAGCCCAGTGTCCTTTTGCTGTGCCCCATGTAGGGGCCAGAGGCAACTGGATTAGACAGCATCTGAATGGTAGGTTTAAGGACTTTACTAGGGCTCAGCTGCAGAATTTAGATGATAAAAGCAGCAGACGGCTTTTCTCAAGTGTTTAATCTGCATCTCTGGGCGTCTGAGTCAGATGCCAGGACTGAAAATGTCTTATCTTATTGGTGAGCTCTTGACTTCAGCAGGACTAAGCATGTGTTAAAGCACTCAGGGGGCTTAGAAGGGGTTGCACAGTGAGCCATTAGGAACTGGATGGGAACTGCAGTCTTGACAGATGACGCAGTGAGGACTCAGGGGATGCTGATCTCATAGGAATGCATGACATAGAAGTGGCAAAGAGCACTCGGTCCTGTTCTGGGGAGTAAAACTTTCAAGATCATCTATTCCCCAAGTCTTTCACTTTCATGAATTTTTAATGGAGTATTTCTTCTTGTATTTTCCATCATTTACTTCCCAGGCCCTTATTCTGCTGCCCTTCGAAATGAAGGAGCTGCATCCATTCAGTGACTGTAAATCTGAAATCAAATTACTGATAATCACAGCAGCTTTCCGCTTACAAAAGTCACTGCGACACTGCAGAAAGCAATGAATGACAAAATGCTGCTGTAGTATTCCCTCACCTCAGCACAGCAAGATGTATTCCTTCAAAAACAGCAGTTCCTCCCCATTTCATTAGAAAACCCCTTAAGAGCACCTTGCACTAAATAATGTGTGCCTGGCACTTTTTGTCATACAAGTCACACAGCAATCAAGGACTCTTCAGGTGGAGTAGTGCAATAGGGTGACACATGGCACAGAGAAACAATAACGAAGATAATTATGAAGGTCCCTCTGGGAAACCATTGTATGGAAATGCTACAGAAAATCTGAGCTATTAAGAGGTTTTCTCATAACCAGTCTTTTCACAGAGAAGCACTCAGACATCCCAGAATATCAAGGTTAAAAATGCTGCCTGCTTCATTATTGTAAGACAATGGTTTTCTTTTGAACTATTGTTGATGTGCCAGATGGGCCATTGATGTTTTGCTTGAAATAGGGGGAATTGTGTGATTACAAAATGCAATAAAAATCCCAAACACCTCTCTGACTAAAGTGGTACCAGCAGTAGTTCTGTTTAAAGTGACACCTAAAGCTTGAGAACCTTGCTGTAATTAAGCATGCAGAAAAGAAAACAGAATGACGCCGAGTATTTTGTTTTTTCAGGACTCAGTGATTTCACAACCTGAAAAAAAATAAAATAAAAATAAGAGAAAAGTGGAATAAAAACCAGATGGAACAGAGTTCTTCCACTAAAGTAGGGAAAGAAAGCAGTCAGAACACCAGAGGAATTCTGCCATAGTGATGAAAGAAGATGGCAGCACATCCCTAGGGATCAATCCGTGCCTTGGAGCAAAACCCAGGGAGGCAGGGACAGGCAGCAGTGTTGTGCAATGAGGGGCAGTGCTCCAGTCTGCCCCAGCAGCTGCAAAACCCTCCAAGCAACAGAGTGATAGCACTCCCTATATGTAGTTTATTTTGTAGTTTCTCCACTGGGTTGAATACTCCTCAAGAAAAGAGCCTTGGTTTTCTGTACCTCTTCATGTAGATACATCCGAAATGGTTGTTCCCTAAATTAAATACAAAAAAAAAACAAAGAGAGAATGGCTGGAGAGAGATGGGTTCCTGTTTTCTCCATCATCGATAACTGACTTTTTCAGTTACAGTTTTTGTTTTAAGTACCTGGCATTTATTATCTGCTAGAAAAAGTAGACTGTTTTTGTACATTTCTGTTCCTTTATAGCTATCAGCATGTTGTCAATTCCTTGCTGCAGGCACTGTTTTGTCAGAATCCTTCCAAGAATTTAAAAAAAGAAACCTATATTAAAAAAAAGAGTCATGCAATATGAATTTCAATGTTCTTTCCTTTTCAATTAATGGCTCAAATAAGCATTTGATTTACATTCGTAGAGACACTTGCTGCAGGCTAATTAAAAATAACGTATTGTTGGCGGATCATTTATTGGGGGAAAACAAATTGACAAAAGATAAATTAAGTTGCGACGTAATTAACTAAAGAAATACACAACTGAAAGAGTAAATTAATACATACATTTATCAATATCTCAGCCAGCGAATAACGGATTTTAAATTTCCCTCTGCAGAACAGGGAACAAGCATTCATTTAGCATTCAGTTGTTCTGTGACTCCAATTTGCATGCATGCTGGTGCACCTAAGCTACGCCTGGACCTTGAACTTGTCAGCACAAGGTTGTCTGCTGGCTGGTGGGGATGTTTCAGGAGAGGATGAATGCAGTAGTGCAGGAGGCAGCAGCGAGCAGCTTTGCTTCTGCAACCAATCTCCTGAATCCTGAGAGTGTCATTCTGTATTCCTGAGGAGTGAGGGGTCTACGGCCGTTCTGCTCTTTAAAAAAGTGTTCAAAATCCAATCAGTGGCAATTCTGAATAGCTTCATTACGTGGATAAATGCCCTGTCGTTTCGTTCCGTGTTCATTTCCATCTTGATCTCATAATTGTAATATTGGTGGGTGATATTGGGCAGCATTAGGCTTGGGCGCTTAAAATCTGCCAAAAGTTTTCTTTATCTGTTTCATAGCAATTCATAAAAATTACCCAGAGACTTGACCAAACAGACTGGCCAAGGGAAGTCTCTGTGCTTTAAAGTATGATGAATTTGGCATAAAAAGCACAGGGTGGAACAATTCCACTGTCTGGCACATTAATACAAAAAGCACAGATTGCTCTGGCCAGGAGGAGGACTTTCTTGTGATGCATGGGGCTGACTTAATGCAAGTTTCTGCATGATGGAAAAGGAGTGGCATCAGTGGCAGGACACAGGTTGGGAAGGATTAGCAAAATAGAGCCAGATGCAAGCTGTGTGCATCAGCTTCTCACAGTGTGCAGCAACAGGATCAGTATGTAGGAGTTACATGAATGGTTTTCCCAGTCTTGACTCTGAGATGGTTCAATTCATTGGGAATAGGCAGGGGGAAGGCAATTTGGGTGAAAGCATCCAAGGCTGTGAAAGTTCATGACTCTGGCAGGATGACAGCGAATGCACAGAATGGACTTCAAAGCCTCAGATATCAATATGTGCTGATAATGGGGAGGTGGGGGCTCCTGGGGCACAAGTCTGAGGGAAAAAGGAATAAACCAGAAAGCTGGCTGTTCCTTAAGGCATTGTGTTGCAGGTAAAATGCAAATTGTTCCACAGTGAAAGAAGGATGTCAAAGGACATTAGCCTGGCTGAATGAGAAACTGCTCAGTGTCCTCGAAGGATAAAAGACTGATAAAGATGGCCCTAGAACAACAAACATGGAGATGCAAGATGCCAGCTCTGTCCATGAGATACAACCGCCATGGGGCAGCAGTAGGCAGAAGCAGCCTCCCTAAAAGGGATGAGAAAAAGGAGCTGATCTGCCTTTTAAAGGGAGAAAAACATCACTGACAGATGTTGCCAGAAACACACTTGGATTCTTTCATTATAAGTTTTCAGCAAAAAGGTCAAATGCAAGCCTATATCTGTAGTGAGCAGAGAGAACCATGGTCACTCCTAGAAGCGAAATCTGAACTTCATTTTAATTGCTCTTAATTCCTTTGAGAAGAAACCTCTTCTTTGTTTGGTCCTTAGGAGAGGCTGAGGTGGCTTTCAGTGTCCATCTTATGCTACAGGAGTATCCTGTGACCTCAGTATCCTGTGACCATGTGGATTGTGATACAGCAAAGTCAGGACCAGTGAACCATTGCATCCTTTTCCTCCATCAGACAACCCTGTGCAATCCTTGTGGATAGTTTCTGATAAAAGAACACACAATCTGGGTTCTCATGGCTCAGGAAATAGAAAATAATGCCTAAGAGTTGGCTTTGCAGATCAGCCTAAGGAGGGTACATTAGCATTGATTAGGGTAGTTTCCCACCTCAACTGCTGAAAAGAACATGAGCTTTGAATACCATATCAAACCATTTCTGCTTCACTGAACTTCTCTTTTATGCTCTGTTGCTTTGCTTTGGCTTTTCAAGGTGTGACCATTAGTGAAATGGAATAATAACTATTACCAGGAATCCCACTTCAATTGCATTCACACAAAAGTCATTGGTGAGGTTTCAGCAGTTGTGTATAATTTGTAAAAGAAGAAAAAGGAAGAGGGAAATAATTTGTTACACTTCAGCAGGCAAATGAGAGGATCCAAATGAGAGTAGCTTTGTAACAGCACGATGGCTTGCTTGGTAACTACTCACAAAGGTGATTGGGAATGGACTCTCTCAGCCAGATAGTGTTATATGCTGCCCTCAGTCATTCAGATGGGGGAGCTTTATTGCAGAACTCAGTGGGAATATAAATGATATTCAATGGAAGTACTGCCAGCAGAGCCCCTCTGGGTTGGAAGATCAGCTCTAAATAATTTGGGTGGGAATTTGAAGAGTTCCATGGGAGTACAAAACTGATTTCAGCTTTCAACCGTAAATGAAAAGAAAAACGCATCAAGTTAGAATAAATGTTGCATACATGAGTGCAAGGAGGGAGAGGGTGAAAGGCATGGTGTTCTCTGGTACCGTATGCAGCAGATAAAAATCCTCTGTGGGTTAACTGGAGCTTCCCCCTGCATCCCTATTGCAGAATCCAGCTGTCCCTGCTGCCTGTCAGCCCTCTGACTGACACCGTATGGGAACTGCACCAGGACAACACACCATTTTTTGTCTGAGTTTTTCTCATGCCGTTTTTTTCTGAAGGTGAAACTTATTTTACGCTCAAGTTTCCTTCTGCTTTTAGCTTTCAAGGTCTTCGTTCAGATTCTGCTGTGTATCCAAGGCTAAACAGAGTTTGGGTGGATATGGAGAGAGAAGAATGTTTGAATTCGGTAAAAATCACCCTAAGCCTAACTGGTTTGCTTTAACTAGGAAAGACACGACTCTGCTACGTTCTTATATCCTTTTTTTCATCAGAGCAACTCCACTACAGTCAGTGGAATTTCGTCTGATTTACATTTGCACATGAGAGGAAAATTAAGCCCCAGAGTGCCTGAGAAATGAAAGCCAGAGCCTTTAGTCTTGTTGCTTTTTGTTTGATTGGTTGGTTGGTTTTCTCTGTCTTTTTTTTTCAGCCCCAGCTCTGTCTCTGCTTTCTGAAACTGGAAACTATGATTGGAAAAGAATGTTACTGTTTTTCATTCCAGTTTTTCTACGAGGAAAGAAAAGAAAGCTTGGAGTAGTGAAAGAAAAGAATAATTATCCTTTTTTTTTTTTCTTTTCTGACTGAAAAGGCTTCAAGACGATGTCTGTTATGATTGAAAATGCAATTCATACCAAAACAGAGAGATTCAATAGAGAATGAAAAACGGAGATTCAATAGAATGCATTTGCCCCCGATCCAGGCTATGAAATGTTGACAGCCTGCATCTACCCTTTGAGTTTTCTATTTGCTATCACATTCTTCAGCATCTATACCTGCTATTTCCTACTGGCTACACTGCTCTGAATGCTTAGAAACACCAACGACCAGGAAGCCCAAACCAGGTCTGGACGCTGTGGCTTTCATCTCAGTCTAATGGTGCCATATGTCACTGAGAATCAATATATGTTTATTCCATTTCTCTGCCTTAGTCATCTGAGTGTCTCATTCTCCTCGTTAGAATTTTCTCCCCTGTGGAAACCATAGTTTTTATGCAGAGTCTGCCTTCCATTTTATTTAGGGTCAGTCTTCTTTTATACTGGACTGAGAGCACTCAGCATCTGGTTTTGCAGCTGTCTATGCTAAGACAACTACGCAGCTGGCCTCCTTTGGGCACTGTGTAACCATAAAGAAATGTCACTTATCTGCACTGCTGATGCCTTCAAGTCCTTTCCATTCCTTTGGGGTACAGTTTCCTAGCCCTGCCAATATTTAGTCCATCCAGTGTCACTCAAAGTCCGTATCTGTTACCCAGAGAGACCGATTTCTGAGACAGAAAAAAATGAATCCAACTGTAGCTGCAGGAGATGCTGTCCCCAGAACTGCAGAGCACTGAGTTCTTCTGCATATGCAGACAGAAGCTGAGCGACAAAGTGGTCTTGAGGAGGATGATAACATGTTGGATCAACACCTGGCTATTAGCTTGAGGGGCCACTCCAAGACACAGGAGAAAGGGAGCAGCAACTCCTGTTCTATCTGTTAAATAAGAAGCCAGATCTCTGGAAGAGTACACCCTCTGCCTGGATGAACTTAATTCTGGATAGTTTTATGATGAAAAGACAACTCCTGGTATGGGTTCCATCATGTAACGCACTCATGGTGTTACCAGGAAGCTGCAGCTCTGGTAAGACTTGCCCTGTAAATACACAGTTACAGTACTACAAAGCAGAGACCGATCGTGTCTCTCACAGCATAGAAAAAAAGGCTTAATTGCAATCAAAGAAAGAGGAGATATTATCAAGGACATGTGGACACTCCATGTTTTCTCTAGGTCTCTTTGCTAACGCCACCTGCTGCTACAGGAAATAGGTCAGTGGAGTGAAAATTGAGAAATGAGCACACTGAACCCCCTGACTTGTCCATTCTGCTGGTCACAGCTTACATGTGATGTGACTCTAACTCACAGGTGAACTAGGTTGAGGCTATACTCAGGAATCAGACTTGCAGGAGCCTGCTTTACTGATACCTTGGCACGGACTGCAGAGGTTACAGTGAGACTAACAGTGTTCCAGGGAGCACAGGAATACATACAGCTGTCTGGCAATGATGGAAAGATCTATTGGTCCTGGCAAATTCTTCTCTACATCTGGAAAACTGTCCTCATGGACTTTGGTTGGGAGAAAATAAATAGTGGCCAAGAGCAAAGCATGCAGTGTACAGTCAAGATAGCATTTCATTAGCATGATTAGATTTGGTCTGAAATCCTGATGAAAGCACATCTTGATAATAACTAGAAATGAAATCCCTGAAGCAGTATTGTAATGCAAGTATTTGAGGAGACCAGGTAGCTCCAGGCAGCAGAGGCATGACTATGATGAATTTAATAAGCTGCAGGAACTTTGTTTATATCAGATATAGAAGGAACAGCCCAAAGCGAGATTGCAGTAGCATACTGTGGTACTACATATTGTATTTATTATTGAGTGCTATATCAGAAAGAATTTCCTTCAGGTTCTTCCTTTGCTCCTCATTTGCTCTTTTGTTCGACTGCACTTGATGTTTGATGTATTTTTCATTCTCTGTCTCCACTGGACATTGCCTTTTTCAAAAATTTCCTATGTGGGCATGATCTCAAGAAATTGAGGTTCTCACAAAGCTTCTGATGCAAGGATGTCCTAATTTCTTACTCGGCCTCAATGAAAAGCACACACAGCAAATGTTTGGGTTCCGTGGGACTGTGACAGTGCAACAGATCTCAGTGAGAGACCACATCCATCCTTCCTGAAGCCTCGTGGAAGCTTCAGAATCTTGTTGCATGAGAACAAGATGACAGCCATAAGGAAGACACACAGTGTGGGACTGTTCAGGTTGGTTTCAGATGAATTCAAGCCATTTCTCAAGACTGTCAGAGAAGAATAAAAGATAAAAGATTTTGGCTTTCGCCATTGGTGTCTCATTAGAGTCAACTGTAAGAGTCAATGAGCTTAGCCTCCAGTGGGCTCCTATTAGGAAGCTCACAGAAATTATGACTTCCAGCTCTCAGCCACCTCTACTTTTCTAAGCATGTTCTATCCAGAGACTTCAGAAGCCTTCTGAACACTCGATTTGAAAGAGACATTTCAAACTAATGATCAGTCTGGTCAATATGTGTCAACAATCCATTGATAACTGAACACTCTGGAGAGCTTTATTTTCCATCTCCTGTGGTCAAAGGCATTGAGCTATTACAAATAGCTCACAATTCAGGATAAAGAAATATTACTTGAGGCAATCAAAATTATATCTAGATCACCCAAGAATCTGTGAGAAACACTCTATGAAAGTCTTTGCAGCCCAGTAAAATTTTCTCTGAATGGAAATATGCAGTAAAATTTAATTCTAAGACCATTCTCTCCAGCAATGGACCAGAGAACTACTCTTCCTAGAACTACTGTTCATGTCAAGAAATCATGTCTCTAAATTGCAGCTTGAAGTGACATTTGGCCCATTGATACACAGGGAGTTAAAGCTGAGTATGATCATTCTTTTATTACATTCTCTCTCCTCTGATATCTGCACTCTAACTGTTTTGTTCCAGAGGCCAGCAATGTAACCCTGCTATTACATCTTGGCAACAAGAAAAGAGAAGACAACAGCTGCATGAAAATGTGCCTTTTCGAGTGCAGAAGGAAAGCTAGCATGATATGAGCCTTCCCTAAGATTAAAAGTGGGCTTGAATCTGCCTCTAATTTTGTCTAACTATGTGAGCATTGTGATTTCTCTCCCCGTTGGTGGCTGTTGGTGTGGCTCTGTCTGTGGAATTCTAACACAAGCAGCAGGTGAGTGAATGGTCTTGCAGGTTGGACTTGAAATGACACTGTTATAGAGTCTTTTAGATGACCTTTATACAGCCCCACTGGCTTCTCTCTGCAGAAAGCCACGTGGCTGCAAGAGCGGGGCGCCCTGCACAACATGTAACTGGCTTCCATGCATTGGCCCTGCTGAGCCACTGAAGACATATGGGGCCTGAATAGCTTTCTTACTGCATTGGTGTGACTAGAGCTGCCACTGCAGCTGTGTGGGGAGAAGGAAATAGGTCCAGCATCAGGCTGTGATAACAGAGGTCAGATCACTGCTGTACGTACATCCTCAGGGATTAATTTAGATGGGCATAACAAGGCCAGCTCCAAAACTCGCAGCACTCAGGACTTATGACCTGCAACTTTCCCCATAGGGCAGGTGCCCCTGCCATTGCCAAAAGAGAAAGAGAAAATGTAAGATTTATTCTTCTTTTGAAAGAGATTATTTCAAATCCACCTCCAACACACAGAGCCCTTTATACTAGAGGCTAGAAATAGCAATAATAGCCCACAGAGGTAGGAGATCCATGTTTGATTCTCTCTGCTTTCTGAAAAAATGAAAACTCTCCATCTCTTAAGAAAGTAGCCTGGCTGCCATAGAGATGTGATGGGTGAGGGGTGCTCTCTCATTTTATTTCTGCACTTAAGCATCAAGACATCATCTATATATATCATCCCGTTTTAGTTGCTTAAGCCTCGTTTTGGATGTGGTACTTATCGTGCATCCTTATTGCTTGAAGAGCTACCATGGTCCATTAAGGTGTCCTTCTGCTTTGTGTCTTTTCATCCAAGGCCTTCCTCCACCCCACGTTTATGTCTCATTTCCTGCTTCAACGTGTCAATGCAACTGTTAGGAAATGAAGGTCATTTCAATAGCACGGTCTTGTTTGCAGCAGCAATGGGGTGTGATTGCAGAACATCTGGGAGAGTGTGGGAGAAATGAGGCTGGTAGAAAATGTGCTCCAAAAGCTCTGAGCACTTTATGTGAGAAAGCCTTGTTTCCATTAGTGAAATATAGATTTGTTGTGACACTGCAAGTCTCAGCTGTGAGATGCACAATATTTCCTTAGAATATCTTGCACTGTTTAATATATCTATTAAATGCTACATCTAGATGTAAAAGCAAACAATAAAACATGTTTATTTACCTTTGAAACATTTGGCAGAGTAAAGCATATCACTACAAATAAATATATGTATATAAATATACACGTTTCCCCATTCAAACCTACTGGATTTTTGAAAAGGCAGCAGTAAAAGAGAGAAACCATAGATTTTCTTCCCAGGTCCTCATTTACTGTGGACAAAACCAATCCTGCAAAGCTGCATTTATTTATTTACTTATTGCTGCTATCTTTCTAATGCACCAAAAGGAAAAACCAAAGCACTCTCCCAGTGTGTTTGCACCATTGCATAGGATATCCAAGAGCAGCCAGTGATCACCGTCTTCACACAGATCCTCCCTGTAATCAGTCTTCAGCAAAAAACTCAGTATTTTGTTTTTATTGGCATTTATGGCCGTATTTATCCTCCCTCTGGTGGGGCAGCAGAGGGCCTTCTCAGCTGTACGTGCGTATATGTGCACTTCTCAGCATCTCTCCACTATCAATTCTTGAAAATTGCTTTCATTTCTGAAACCAGAGCGTTTCAAACAAGAGTGGGGAAAATAAAACAGAGCATTAAAACAGCCTTGTGGGTTCAGACAAGTGCACAGCAACCAGGAAAGCCAAAAATAAGCATCTTTTTGCTTTCCTGCTTGATGAAGGTTGCGTTCTCCCGGTGCCTTGTTTTCTTAAGTTTAATACCTTTTGATATTTCTCCAGTCCTGCTACAGCCAGAGCTTCAGACACACGAAATAACCTGTGTACCACAGGAGCAAAGAGCAACCTGACCTTGTCTCTTGTCACTTTCCTGTTTGCTCAGCAGGAGACAACTGGCTGTGCTGAACCGCTTACGTTTGTAACACGATGCATCGAGGCAGAGGCTGGGAGAAGGTGAGAGATAAAAAGCAAGTATATATTTGTAATTCCACTGAATCCCTTCAAATAACTGAGAAAGCACATGAACAAGGGAATATTTTGTCTTTTTTTTCTTCTTTTTTTCTCCCACAGCAAACGTAAAAGAGATTGTGATCTTCCCCGGGTGATGCTGTTAATACAGTGACCATATGAAGTGCAATTACTTCAGATCTGAGGAACTGAGGAAGCAGGTTATGTTAATATCTGAAATTGTTTCTTATTTATTTTCTCCCCCTTCTTGTTCCTGCCGATTTTACAAGGTGGCTGCTGAAAGAAAGCTGGCAGTGCAGGCTTCGATGGAGCAATGGAAAGAGAAGATATTCCACATGCACAGCAGTTGGAAGTAATGCCTTCCCAGTGCGTCTCTAACTAATTAGCCAGGTGTTAATGACCACTTCAGGGTTTGTACATGCTCAGCTCTGGGAGTTCTGTGAGCTCCAAGTGGGAGCATGTACTGAAGTGAAATTAGTGTGTGTATGGTAATTTTATAGCAGGGCCTTTAGTCACAGTGTGATTTGTGAGAAAAATATTGCTTTTGTATTTTTTTTCCTGTAATGAGAAGTATAGTGGTCACAATATATCTATACAACCAACTACATCTGTGCAGATGATATCATTGTATAATCAATATCTGGAAACTATTTAGCGAAATCTGATAGATTTCAGTTTGGAAGCCAATTTTATAATGAGAATAATGGCGAAGTCGATTTTGTAAGACTGAATGGAGACCAAGACAAACATGCTAAATCTATCTTATAAAGATTTCCAGGTAATAAATCCAGAACAGCCACAATTACAGGCTAATCCAACCTTCTGGACGGGATAACCAGAGATATTCCCTGAACTAAGTCCTTTTTAAAACACTGTTCATCTAAAGTTCTTTTCAGCGATGAAGAATCTCCCATTAACCTGCGTGTGTTGGTCCAGTGGTTAATAGGGTTTGCTGCTGGATCACTGTGGTTTAAGTGAGGGCTTTTATTACTGAGCACGATGCCATATGGAATGTGATGTCCTTTGGGCAGGCTGGGTCGGTTGTGCTGTGTCCCCCAATTCATGCTGCACCCCCAGGTCCTTGTTTCAAGGACTGAAATGCCCTTGGCTCCATGCAAACACTGCTCAGCAACAGCTAAAAATATATAATAATGGTGCGCTGCCACCACTACCTTCAACAGCAATCCAAACCATGGCATCACAAGTCTCTACTGTGAAAATTAACCTTATCACAAGCAAAACCATGACAGTGCATTCGCCCTTATCGCAGACACCACATCGCAGCTTCAGCCTTTCAGTCTGATGAAAGGGAGGGCAGTGTTGTGGCAGGGCTTGCTCTCAGGAGCACCATTAGAGCACGGTCATCAATGCCTGCAAATGATTCTGAGAGGAGCCATTAGAAAACTGTAACGTGCTGTTACTAAAAAACCACTTACATTTTAAAAGGGGGAAAGCAGACGTACGCGGCTGCAATGCATAAATTTCAAGCAATAAATAAATAAACAGTGAAAGAAAAGCATCCAAGGGAGAGCACCACACTGCCCAGTCCTTTGCAGAACAGTGGTAATAAGCTGGCTGCTAAGAGTACACAAATGATAAAAAGCATCACAGTTTCATGTGCTGCATCCCAAATTATGTGGTGTTTCAAGGCTAGTGAGCACCTTCTCATAAAGAAAGAAGCTATCTTGACAATAATTTGCTGTAGCAGCTTTCCTAGAATGTCATGAATTAGTAGAGCAGAAAACAAAACAAAAGCTCTAAAATAGGTTTGAGGGGTTTTTTTCATTGCAGACAGAAAAAAAATGAGGCTACAAAAGTGTATCTCTCTCTGTTTCTTTCCACATGAGGCCCCTGATTTAATTAGTCGAGTCACCAGAGACTTTGAAAGAAGCTTTCTTCAAAACGCTTTTCCAGACTCTTGGGGATGGAAGTAAAAATAGATTTTAAATTGGTCTTTGGGAACTACTGTTTACTTTAGAGGTAATAAAAGAATAAATAAATACATCCACTAATGAACTCTAACGATGGCCTTGTTCCAAGTCCTTGTCGAACCCAACAGTCCCAATTACTCCGCTTTCAGACTGGCAGCACAGGGCAGCACAGTCCAAAGGCTGTTCCACCACCTCTGATGGAGGCAATCCAGATTCATATCATCCCAATTGGCCCCGTGTGGCCCGCTGCTGGGGTGCAAGCAAAAATCCCTTCCTGCTGGCTGCAGCCACACCAAGGATTTCACTGTATGTTTGCTGGTGCCTGCTGCATGGGTTGCAGCCCTGCTGTTTCGGGAGGTAAAGCAGCTTGCTTCATTGCTCTGTCCTCCAGGGGCAGAGGCCTAGATGAGCGTAGGCATGTTGCTTCCTGCTGCCTATGCTGTGCCACATTGCACTTGCATGTTTTTCAGCTTGACACAGGAGCAGAGATAATCCAGACAAGACGTCTGATATTTTGTCACTCGTTCTCAGCGGCCCAAGCTCCCTGGCTGCAGAGATGGACCTCCTGATGGTTGTGGATGATGACACACAAATAGTTGCTGTGAGCACATTTGACTGTGCCAGTCTGCTGCAACTCAGCCAGGGTGAGCAGGCAGCAGTGAGAGGGGAACAGAGACCAGGCTGACGGCTGCACCCATCCTCCATTCGCAGAGCCTCTGAGATTGAACTTCCCAGGTTGCCACCTTCACTTCTCAGCCCTTCCTGAAAACCAGCTGGGGCTCATCATCCCCACAGTCACAAATAAGATGACCTCAGTGGTTTTGTAAGAAACATCTTGCTGTTGCTGAAATCCATTAATGAATGAGGCCGGTTCGCTGTGCCTCAGCTGGAACCTCAAGCTAGCTGGAAGAATCTTTGTGGTTATTCAGAACAAAAAGAAGACAGAATTTAAAACAAAAGAGAGAATCCTGTAAATCTTTAAGTCCCATGGAGAATATCAATATTATTGATAAAAATATTTGTGGATAAGTAGGAAATATGTCAATTATGTTGAAAGAACGCTGGTACTTTAGGCATGTGTGCAGGTCATCTCTAGGCTGTATCTTCACACAGTGGTCCTTAGAGTATGCCCAGCAGCTCCTCCTGCTGCCTCTCAGCACAGAGACCATTTCTTGCTTTGTTGCACCAAGGTTTTCTAGCATCTGGAAGAGTTTAGGGAGTATTTTTTCCATCTTGTGGTGATAAAATACTTACCCACCGATTGCAAAAAATGTTCCCATAAAGTAGCAGGAACACAGAAAAGTTGTTAATAAAACCATTGGCTGTATGTTATGGACTGCAGTTACTCTTCAGGGGCCAGATACAGATCTCAATTATAAGCAGGAATAATTTTCTGGCACTCAGAGGACTTACACTGGCATACAACTAATACGAGCCAGAACTTCATCATAAAGCATCATGGCCACATTAACTTTCACAATTTACACCAGTCAAGGGGTTGACTCTCAACATTTTAGAGTTTGGCCAGGAGAGAAAGAAACGCAATTGAGTAGGGGCTCTGTTTTCAAAACCAATTTCTAACTAATAAAATTTTTCCCTTCATTTTAAAACACAGCCCTCTCTGGTGCCTCTATCCGATTGAATGAAATATTACCAGGCTGTGTAATATCATTGCCTAGCCCCCTGGGTCATGCAGAATGCATATTGCTGCATTTACCACGATATGGCTACGACTTCACTGCACAGCCCAGAGTGAATCCCAGAAGATGGGACGATGCCTGGGAGAGGGCTGCTCTTTAAAGCTCTTTTAATAAGACATGGGAATTTTGAATTCAGCCCCGAGAAAGCAATAAGAGTCGAGTGAGATTCATGGTATTGCAGCTGTTTGGCTGACAAGGAATGTGCCAACACCGATGCTGGAAACAGGAGGTTGCAGTTTACACTCAACCCAATGTGGCCAATGGTGGTTTCTTTGCAAGTGCAGTGGCAGCAGGTTCAGGGAGATCAAGCAACATTTGCACCAGTGATTTCTAATCCACACAAGGGGCAAAGTGGGGTGCTCTGGGACATCATCATTAGGGGTGGCTGAAGGGAAAGCACCGTGTTGCTGGAACTAGTCTGCAATCAGGAATGAGCTGAGGACTGCAGCTGTGCAGGGAAGGTGGGAGCAACAGGGCAATATTCTTTGGGAAGCCAAACAATCAAAAAGATGAAAGTTGTGCTCTAAAAAGAGTTTGAAGGTTGCTCTTCAATCCATGAAATCCTCCTAATCATGGAGGCTACAAACAATTTGTTTTTCCTCTGAGGAAAGAGAGGTATGGGGCTGAAACTGTGATCCTAAGGGATCATTTCCCACAAAGACTGATTCTCTACTTGTTATGCCTAATCTAAGTTAAATCTTTGGCCCAGCCTGAATGAAAGAACTTGTTTTCTGGTGAAGCTTGGGCTGAGAAGGGATTTTTGATCCTGAAAACAAAGACCTGTGAGCAAATACACATCAACCTGGAGATTAAAAATAAAGCTACAGAATGAAAACTCATTTCAAACTGCAGCCCCAAAACGTTGTGTTAATATAAAGGCAGCCCTCAAAAGGAACACGTTAACATTTTCAGAACTTTCTGCTAAGATAACACAGCGGTGATATCAACACAATTCTGCATCACCTTCCATCCTGATGGTACTGCCTGTCTGGATCGAATTTGGTCGCATTAAGTTTTGCTAGCTGTCTCTGCTGAGCAGCCATCATATCTTCATCGAGCCCTCTGAAAACTCCAGCCATTCATTCTTGATGCAGAAATGACAACTGTGTTGTTCCGAAATGCTGATGCCTGGCGAAGAAGGATGTCCCTGGTGCCTGGGCCTGACAGCTGGATTTATCATTCCTTCATGGGCTCCTGCAGGTTTGTCTGGGGGCCACGCTGACAATAAATGTGACACAGGAAAAACTTTGTACGCAGATGCCCCACTGTGCTCTCTCCTATCTTGTTTACAGTGCACCTGCTTTTGGTGGTTCTTTTTAATGCCAGCCGCCTTTAATGAATTGAACAGCGTTGACATGTGAGTCTTGTCACTTTATGGGGTGGAAAACAGTCACTGTCACCAGCAAGTGAATAATAATAGAGATGAAAAATTAGTCAAGAGGAGCAGGGCCTACACATTACTGTGCTAATTATAAACATTGGCACCTTCATACATCAGAATTAATTTCTAATAGAAAGTAGGCAATGTTCTGTTTCATTTATCACTGCCCACTGCTTTTTTAAAATAGGATAAGCAGACAAGTAGGAATCTTCTGCTGCGATCTGATCATCACCTTTCACTGAGAATCACAGAATGAATCATAGAAAGGCTTGGGTTGGAAGGGACCTTCATCACATATCGCCAGAGAATGGCTTGGTGTGGAAAGGACCTCAAGGACCATCTAGCTCCAACCAGCCTGCCATGGGCAGGGTTGACACCAACTGGATCACTTAGGGATGTGCCTGGACCTACAATCCCTGCAGAAGGGACAACTGGGGAAAATATCATCAATCATCCTTTATCTGCTTTTGTTTCAAAGCACAGACATCCGTGCCTGTGAAATTCCTTGCTGTAAGCAGGTTGGAAGGCTCTTTCCATTTTCTGGCCAGGTTAAAATTATTATTTATGAATCAGAACAAATTTTGACAAATGCTTTCAAGCATGAGGGAGAGAGGGAGGTAAAAAAGAGAAAATAATACATAAAAATTTTAAGACGGTTTCTACTCTGGCAAAATGAATACTTTGCCTTGGCATGCTGAAATGATGTTTTACTTTGATATTGACTTAAATTTAACTTTTCAAAAGGTTTAAAGGGAGGCAGAATCCTCCAACCTGAACTGCTGCCTTTCAGATTAAACCCAGCAAATCCTCTGATCTGTCAGATCGCTCTTGTTGCCTATCTCATTCCATGGGGAAAGTAAGCAGTAAAACTGAAATTTGGGATGTGCTGAAGATGACAACAGTGAGAGGTTCCTTTGGGCTGAGCAAAGAACCACGAATCTGGAAGGTGAGGCTGTGCCTAACATCAGCCTTTAGAAGTCAGGCAGTAGTTAAGGTTCATCAATGATGGATAGAAATAAGGCATTTCCAGAGGGTGGCTGATCACACCTTAGCTTGCAATTTAATCATTAATTTCTTTCACAAGTTTTTTTCCTTAGGACAGGAGCAAGAGATGGCTAAAGGCTTGGATGAACCTTAAAGGCTTGGATGAACCTTCCACAGCAACATTCTGTCAGAGTGGAATTTTCCAGATATATGTGTGCTAAGGGGGAAAGGGCTGAGTGTAGCTCTCAGTTATCTCAATCCCTTGGATCAGAAGAATGTTACAATGATAAAAATCACAGAAGTCTTCTTAGCTCTGAATTTGACATTAGTAGTGACTTTCTACTGAGTGATAAAAGTGAAACAAGAATAGAGAAAAGGCATGAATGTGATCTGGTGTAGGTTTCTCTTTAGCTACAGGTAATCAGACTGACAAATCCCTTAAGGGTAATTACTAGAGCCAGCTGTATGTTTACTTGGAAATGTGCTCTGACTAAAACTTATGGCTCTTTGGAAAAATAAAATCACATTTTAGTTCCAAACAGTACTTGCCAGCATCTGTGCAGATCTCTAGAGCAAACCAAAAGTCTGGAGAGGCTTATTTGGAGCAACAGTGTTTTCTGATAACAGGTTTGGAAATCCTGCCTGATCCCTGGGCACAGACAAAGCCAAAGTGCTGAAGATGCGCTCGGAGGGCAGAGAACTGGCTGCAGTGGCGGCCCTGAGAACCCCATGTGAGAGCATTTCCTTGGATGTGTGGCCATGATTTGTGCCTCAGCCCCAGAAGGGCACCTTGCCACAAGAATCACACAGACAGAATCACAGAATCACAGAACTGTAGGGGCTGGAAGGGAGCTCCAGAGATCATCGAGTCCAACTCCCCTGCCAAAGCAGGTTCCCTACAGCAGGTTGCAGGAAGGCATCCAGGCAGGTCTTGAGCATCTCCAGAGAAGGAGACTCCACCACCTCCCTGGGCAGCCTGTTCCAGTGCTCCATCGCCTCACTGTAAAGAAGTTCTTGCACACATTGGTGCAGAACTTCCTATGCTGCAGTTTCCAGCCGTTTCCCCTTGTCCTGTCTCCACTCACCACCGAAAAGAGTCCGGCCTCGCCATTCTGCCCCCCACACCTTAGATATTTATAGACCTGGATCAGGTCCCCTCTCAGACTTCTCAAGGCCAAACAGACCCAGTTCACTCAGCCTTTCTTCATAGGAGAGATGCTCCAGGCCCTTCACCATCTTTGTGGCCCTCCGCTGGACTCTTTCCAAGAGATCCCTGTCTGTTTTGTACTGGGAGTCCAGAACTGGACGCAGTGCTCCAGATGAGGCCATACCAGGGCAGAGTAGAGGGGGAGGATCACCCCCTGAAGCCTCCTGTTAAGCAGAGGTAGGCTATGAGATATCGCACTGAACTGTGGCTAAATGACAAGAGCGAAAGACCAACAAATCCAAACCAGAGAGAGAGCTCCTCACTGACTCAGCAAGGGGGGCACAACCTATTGGAACAGTTTCTTTTGACACTGCAAACCCTGACACAAAACTCTTACTGTTGTGGTTTGGTGATTTTTTGTTGTATTTCGCATCAGAACATCCACATCACAACACTTGGACCAGGGGGGGTTAAAGAGTTAAAGTTCTGGTCCCATTTACTGCCTCGTATGGGCATTTTGAGTATCCTGAGGAGAGGGGAGGGGCGGCATCCCCGGAGGACCTGGCGGGAAGAGGAAGCGAGGTGAAGCTCCGGAGGATGCCAAGCTCCGCCTCTCCTTCCTGCCCCGGCTCAGCCGTCTCAGCTCGCCGCGGAGCAAAGCATGTGCTTTCCCTCGCACTGCCGTGGTTTGACTCGCACTTTGCGTACTTTCGTCTCTCTCATTTTGTTCGATTTGGTTATATTTAGTAAATCATCGTTCCTCCTCAGATCTCTGCCTCTGTGTTTTCTCTTCGTTAAAACTGCTAGCTCTCTGCCCTTCCCCCTCTCCCGGAGCGCACGCGGCCCGGGGCAAGCCGTTAGTCCGTTAGTACAGCTTCGTAGTTTTCTCCTTTCCCCGGGGCCTATGCCCCCCTGTCACGGACTTTGATCTAGGGATAAGCCTGTGACACTTTATGGGGCTAGACAAGATGGGGCAGTTAGGGCAGTTAGAGACGGTGGGACGACGCACCTGGTTGCCCCTGGCGACAGCACTGTGATGTCACGCCGGGGTCCCGGCCCAACCGACGCACACCTCGTCCCTGCTTGCGCCGGCGCGGCACTGCAGGAGAAGAGGGTGGACCAAAGGTGCCACTTGGCCCCAAATTTTACAGTATTTGGCTTCAGGGCAGCACTCACCTGCCCAGGAAAGTGCAGAGAGCGGACCCCAGCCGGTACCAGCCTTTGCAATGGGAGCCGCCGCTCACGATGCTGGTAAGACAGCTCCAACATCCAGCAGCCTGCTGGATGAAATCAATGAGCTGTGCATGCGGTTCATGAAGCTCTGCATTAACACCAATAAGGTAAATACTAAGTACTGCTAACAGCAAAGGGCAGAAACCCAAGCCGTGTGAACCGGTGGGACAGGGGCTGGTATATAGGGATGGGGAACAGAGTAGGCCCCGCATCATGCACGATGATGTGGTTTTGGACCTGCTCCAAATGCTGGACACTCCCACGTCCACAGGGCCAGATGGACTGCACCCAAGAGTGCTCAGGGGGTTTGCGGGTGTGCTTGCCAAACCACTCTCCATCATCCTTCCACAGTCCTGGCTAACAGGGAATGTCCCGGTGGACTAGAGATTGGCAAATGTGACGGCCGGTCACGAGTGCCGTCTCCCCTGGGCTCAGTGCTGGGGACGCTTCTATTTCACATCTTCAGTCATGACCTATAGTTGGGAGGCAGTGTTGATCTGCCAGGTGGGAGAAAGGCACAACAGAGGGACCCAGAGAGACCAGATTGTTGGGCCAGGGTAAACTCCATGAGTTTCAATAGGGGCAAGCATCGGGTCCTGCATTTTGGTCACAACCAACCCAGGCAGCCCTACAGGCTGGGGGAGCAGTGGCTGGAAAGCTGCCTGACAGAAGGGCGACAAGCCTTGGGAAGGGCTTGGAGATTATGCCCTATGGGGTATGACTGAATGAACTGGGCTCCTTCAGCCTGGGGAAGAGGAGGCTTAGGGGAGACCTTACTGCTCTCTTCCAATACCTCAAAGGTGATCGCAGCAAGAGCGGGGCTGTTCTCACTGCTGACAGGAAGAGGGGAAATGGCCTCAAGTTGTTCCAGGGGGAAGTTTTGGTTGAACATCAGGAAAAACTTATTTACAGAAAGGGTGGTTAAGCACTGGAATAGGCTCCTCAGGCAGATAGGAGGTTGACTCACCATCCATGCATGTGTTTAAAAACCATTTGGATGTGGTGCTCAGGGACATGATTGAGAGGAGGGTTGTTAGACTTAGGGTAGTATGGTTAGGTTGTGGTTGGACTCAATCATCTTTAAGGTCTTTTCCAACCTGAGCAATTCTATGATGCTATGATTCTAGGAGCAGCGGGCAGTGCCATGTGCAGCACCAGGACACGTGCAACATCGCTGTCCACGTCTGGGGAAGAAGCGTAAGCATTACATTGTGACACTCCAGAATGATGGAAACCAAATGGAGAAGTCCATAGGCGAGCAGCAAGACGAATTCACACCAGCTGCCAAGAAGAGGCGCACAGAGTCGCCAGAATTACCACCTGCCCTGCACGCAAAAAGCCTTTTTTCCAGCATGCCAAATGGCAATGAGAAAAAACAAGATCTGCCGAGCTGTCCGCAAGCTCCAACTCTGGCTGCCCAGCAGCACAAAATTCAAGAAAGTCACAAGACCGACATCTCAAACAAACAGAATTACCAACCTGAACTGGTGCTGCAGAAACAAGCTGAGGGCCAGAAACAGTCCGGCAAACGTAAATGTAAGACCAAGCATCTCAGCGTGCAGGGAAGAAAAAGATCATTTTTTGCTGTAGATGACCCATTTGACACTGAAGACACTCAAGATGTCGCACCACCTAAAAAAGTGATGAAGCAGGCAGAGCCTGCCCTGCACCATGGCTCCTCGCCCATCAAATTCTAAGAGCTGGTTCTTTCCCGAACTGTTACATTCTGTTTAAGACTTTTAGATATTAGTTAGACTATTTAGATATTAGTTAGTAGTTTTATGGGTTTTTATGTTTTATTTAGATATAAAGACTATTTAGATATTAGTAGTTTCATGTTGTTTGTTTATTGTAATGTTTGTTCTATTTAGATATTAGTTAGTAGTTTCATGTTGTTTGTTTATTGTAATGTTTGTTTTAGAATTACTTTGTTAGATATGTTCTCCAATACAATTGTTTCAGCAAATAAAATACACTGTTACATTTGAAAATGTCTTTCCTTTATTTAAGAAAGCTGAATTCTGGTTGGATGGATTCTCTTTTTCCGGGCCGGTTTTACAAAATTCTTCTGCTTCATTAAATGCACACAGGCTCTAGTTTAAGTCTGTTATTACTTGCGATTTCGTTCCTGCTTTAGGGAACACATCCACACAAGGGCTTTGTTTCATGCAGAGCACAGGTTACACAGAATGCACTTCTTGCAGGTGATGGAAACAAAGTCAGGTGGTTTATAAATAACTGCAGGCCAGACCTCCCCCCCACTGCCTTTAATCACCTTGGCATTTACCCCTTTTTGCATGATCTTAAGCTTTTGGTTAATTGAATAAACAAGACTGCTCACATCCCTTCTTTATTTCTAACTTAGTCTTTATGTAATTACTGTAGCTAGAAAAGGTCGAGCAGCTGACTCCTGCATTACAGTTCACTAACACAAGCAAAAAGCACTATTCATTTTGAAAGCACTGACACTATCCCATTACACATTACCTTATTACTTTCTTTCGGGATGCACTTCCCAAAGTTATCATGTAATAACAACTTCAGCACCATTTTTTCCCCTTGGTAATTACAGGAGAATACTTAAAACTGCAAAAGAAAATGTGAGGCTCTGCTACTACAGAACTGTTCTGGCTTCACTGATTTCAGTAGCATGAAGACAGCGTATGTTCACAGAGAACCTGGCACAAATCTCTTAGAATTGTGATGTTACACCTGGTTTTCTTTCTTAATGATATAAACTTTCAAAGCAAATTTGAGTTATAATCTTTTAATGTTTTAGAATATTTCCTTTATGTTCTTCCTCTGAAAATAAATTTTACTTAATTTATATGCAACATAACATTGTCCTAGAATTAACAGAAATAAGGAAAACTGAAAGAACACTGACATTTTTGCTTATTCATTCAACAGAAGGTGAAGGTATTTTAAAGACATTCAGCTCTGTGTAATGATTTTGGAGATTCCACCACTAGTTTTCAGCAAAAGCAGAAAATAATTGGAATTTCCATAGTGACTGAGAGCATTCTGCCAATGTTATCTTTACCATCACAGGAAGATAAAAGCAGAGATCCAAAAAACAATACATCATATTGCTATGATGACTCCCAGGGCTCTCAACCACAGAAACAAATATTCAGCATATGGTGCAGAATTACCACAAAGAAGCCTTCCAAATGCTCAGTCTCTGCAGTATTATACCAGAACCACAAGTTTTGGTTAGGTGTTTTCCTATGATTACTTAATTTTCCTTAACAACCTCCTATTTTTCCTTCCACTCTTTTCTTCTACTTCCCTTTGTTTACCATCCCTAGAACACTTGCATCTTACAGCTCCAAGGCAAGTACAAGTGAGCTCTACATCAGTGCTTGTCTTCAGTTATCTTCTGATCCTTGCCTCAAAATACTCATCTTAAAGCTAAGATGATGGCTCCTTACTTGTGAGAACTTCTCACGAACTAAAGCAGTAAGCAGCAATCCTGGTCTGTGACTTGGTTCACCTCTGCTGCATATCTGTCAATAGAATTTTTGTTTTCATAAATAGCAGACTCCATCACTAAAAAAACCCTTGATTTACATCTGCTCCTGGTGGCTGATCTAACCATCCACTATTTAAAACACTGAGTTCCAGTTAGAAAGCTTTGAGAAAAATCTCATTCTTAGCGTTTTACCTTATCATCACAATCAATTCTAGCTAGAGATCTTCACTCAGAAAAATTCAAATGCTCTTCCATTATTTTCATTAACTTAGCCTGAACTATACCACAAACCCAGTATTCCTTAGGTGAAGATAAAATACTGAATTCCTGTTTATTATACAAAGCTGAAACCAACACAAGGAGTACAAGAGTCAGTGTGGTTTGATAAACAGAGAGGACCAGGACTGTGTTCCCAGCTCTGTCCTCTATCTCCTGTGGGATCCTATTACCTCTTTGTACCCCATTCTTCTAGCATTGCCTGTGACATTACTCAGATGGCACACATCTTTCTTCCCAGGTGACAGACTGCAAAGGTAGACGAAGACATAGATAGTATTAATGGTACTCCAATTTTGTGAAGAAATGGAGAACTCTAAAATACATAGCTATAGTGACAATTAGGTCCCAACTATCCTGCTCCTGAAATTAGGATAAGCTTGTACAACATTTGCAGACACTGAGTGTTTTTGCATGGATTGCTTGCATCCTTCAAGTAGCTCCTTCACTAAAGGGTTGTGTGGGATAGACCATGCATGAAGCAAAAGACTGAGTCAGGGCAAGCAACAATATCCCTAAGACACTCTAGTGAGAATAATATCTTGTGTTACAAGATACTCATGAAATGACATACAAGCATATTTGATAGTACTGCTTATAACACTCAACATGTAGATTTCCAGAACTGGAATTTTTTTTTGTCCCTCCAGGTAGAAACTGATGTCAGGTCTCTGAAATGAGTTCCCTGTTCGTTCTTCCTTAATGACTTAGATATTAACCACAAGCAGAAGGCCAGTTATGTTGAGTTTAAATAAAGTTTCCGTTATAATACATAGGAATTAGCAGCTGCATCTACTGATTTTCTCCCTCCAGCTAAGGAAAGGTTGCAGAGAATTTCCAGAACAGGCTCCTGCAAGCTTATGCTTTTCACATGCCAGTAGAGCTGTTTCTATAGCAAAACAGTAGATTAAACTTTGTTAATTGAAATTTCTGAGACAGTTGTTGACAAATACATCAGGAATGAAATGCAACCTTTTGTGAGGTGACCCCAACAACTCTCAGCGTAGGAAAATCAACCATCATGCTGCTGCTATATCAGGTGACCCGAGCTCACATTAGTGTCTTGGAAAATAATCACCTACCTACCAACTCCCTCAGCCTTTCCAGCTTCATTCAAGGATCCTATCTTCTCTGCCCAGATCTATCACATATCACTATCTACCATATATATGCAATAAGTCATTTCTTATGGGCACTTCTAGCTTGTGCTTTACACCAGAAAAGTTCAACTATCTGTTAAAAGATTCAACCTCTGGAGTTTCAAGTGAACATGTGAGAAATTAAGCGCTCCCACTATACACAGCTTCACTCAGAGCTTCTGGCCACCCAAGCCTGCTTTCAGTGTAGTCTTTTATTTGCAGGGTTATGGGTGCACAGTAGGTAACAAAAGAAGGAGTGTGGAATCGGGTTGAACACAGCACCATGCAGAGCCGTCGTGGCTCAGGAGGGAGCTGGAAGCTCAACCATAGTCTCCACTGGGCCAAAAGCCATTGCCAAAAAGAACATGGTGACCCAGACTGAGCGCCTGTACAAACATGCAGCTGTCCAGGTCCCTGGCTGCAGGGAGTGTCTGAGCCTCTCACTGCTACCTGAAGGTAGCAGAGGTATCAGCTCTATGCAGTGTGAATAGGTGGACTGCTAAAGCAGGATGTAGAAAGATTAAGGACTGTCAGTGAGTGTGAAAAGGAGACTGGTGAGTCCACACCCTGCTATCTCTGCTATAAAAGTACCGGGCAGCAGGAGGCGTGGAGAAGGGGATGGAACACACTGAAAGTAGTGGTGGAACCTCTACCTTCTTGCCATCATGCAGAAGGAATGGACATAAGAAATAGGGAGAAATGGAAACAGGTCCCTCTGTAGGGTGGCAGGTGAACCCCCTCCCAGCCTATCTCACCTTGCCAGGTGCTATTCCCTTCAGCAGCAGGGGAAACCCACCAGATCAACACATGGTTAACATGCTGGTGCCACTGAAGGATTTATTTATCTTTAATTATCATAGAGTGGTTTATTCAGTACCAGGCCTGCTGGAATGAGATGAGGTCCATCTGTGTCAGAGGGAAGTTTATAGCCTGGCAGTTGGCAAGGCTCATTGGGAGGGTTTTGGAACAGGCTTAAAGGAGGGAAGGAATAAAACTAGAGATGAAACTTGCTAGAGACGATTCTACAGACAGTATACCAGGGTTGGCAGGGAGACCAATTGAAACGAATCTACACCAATGCACACAGCATGGGCAACAAACAGGAGAAACTAGCAGCTGTTGTGCATCAGGAAAACTTTGACAGTTGCCATTACCAAAACATGGTGAGATCATTCTCATGACTGGAGTGCTGCAATGAATGACTGCAAGCCCTCCAGAAGGGATAGCAAGGAAGGAAAGGCAGTGGGGTGGCTGTCTACATTGGAGAGCGTTTTGATGTTGTGCAACGCAATGTTGGGAATTACAATGTTGAGAACATACATTTCCTGTGTATATAAAAAAACAATTGTATGAAGATGAAAAAATGGGGGTTTAATGTTAATTACTCCTATAAGGAAAAGCAGCCCTGACTCTAGACTAGATGGAAAACCTCAGCCGAAAGGCCTCGGCACTGCAGAATCCACAGAAAAACACATGCAGTCCTCCATGGGAGCTGGGAGCTGGACATAGTGGGCCAGCAGAGCAACACTTTCCTATCACAGCCAATCACAAGCCCTTGGACATTTACTAAGGCGGTATTTTGAACTAGCTCCAGCTTTAATCATGCAGCATCAGTCAGAAAGCCATTATTCAGCAGTCTTTCCAAATCTCTCCCTAGTCAGATTCTGTGGTGAAAGAAAGGGGTTTGGTCCTCTACCCGTGTTAGTAATTGTGGTGTACTGACACGGTTGACCACACTGCAAGCGCATTTGGAAAGATCTTCCTTTGTACTGCCCTTTCAGCAAGGCCCTTGATACTGCTAAATACCTTGATAAGGGCTATCTCATCAGTTGGACACACTGCATGTTTGATCCATCTGCCCTATACAAAATCTCTGATCCTTGACCCTGATTTCCTTTCATCTTTGCCTGTGCTTATAGCAGCTGTAAGATAGCAGCTACCTTTTCAGCATCAGTCTCTTGCACTCCCCATAAAAGCTCTGCCTGCTAACATCCTCAAGTGCTGAAAGGAGGCTGGGAGAAACACTGACAACTTGCAAATGCTGGCAGTTCTGGAAGCATCACATCAGAGCAGGAGGCTCTCATGGTGTGAGAAGTCTGAACTTCCACAAGAAAAAAAAAGTTCTCATCATTACATGCTTGAGCAGCTTCAAGAACAAGAAAAAAACCTTCATGAATATTCTGGCAAGTATCAGAAGGGCAAAACTGACGCTGCCTTCACCCTCTCTGGCTTCTCATCACCCATGTAATTAACACTCACCACCCCATGATAGATGAGAAATTCAGTGCAAACTTTGAATGCTAAGCAAGGAGGGTGGGTTGGTGCCCCCTCCTATCCCTGGACTGATGTACTTACAGGTATTCTCTGATGACCTGGGTAAATAGGAGCTTCTTGACTCAGAGACAGGATAATGAGGTGTGTATCAACAAGCTTTATCGATCTGTACTGCCTGGGTAACCACACAAAGCCCTGGTAAAAGCTTCAAATCCGCTCTCCCAGCATGCAGTGGAATCAAGATAAAACTCAAAAGGGATTGTCTGCAGACAGTACCTTCTTTATTTAAAGCCTTGATCAGGAATCTGCAAGAGTATTTCAAATGAAAGGAAACAGAGATGTTCAAACCCTCCCATGAGCTGTGCATTAAGAATGGAGTAAGAGGTGTAGGAACAGGCTGTCAACCTTTGTGCAAAGTCCTTGTCTTCAGTGCAGGGCTGGAAACTGCACTGGAACAGGCTGAGCTGATACACAGCAGCCTGGATGGTGGCACAAAGCTGCTGTGCACGTTTTGTGTCCAAGCCATGGAAAAGAGGGTTTCAGTACAGAAACACTAGCAGAAAACTTTGGCCAGCTTGCTTTCTTTTCTTTTTTCTTTTTTTTTTTCTTGCAAAAGTTTCATACCAATGCTGGGATGTAAACAGATTTTGAAGAGCAAAAATCCAGAGGTGATCTGAGGTCATGACTCTTTAAAAAGTGGTCTGTAGAAGAGAACAATAGAAAGCAGAATTTGGAAGCTATAGCAATAGAGGTGGGAAAGAGTCCATAGCACATCAGTGGAGTGAAGGATCAGCCACTAAGGCAAATAGTGAAAGATTCTCTGCCTTTAGCAGTTTCAAATTAAAACGAAGCAATCATCACTGTGACGCTAGTCCAGCATCTGTCAAATGTCTGTTCTCTGGCCCAAAATAGAGCTGCACAAGGGATCTGACCAGTATCAGGTATTATCGTCACTACTTGACTTAAACCTGCCTGGGAGCTTACAAGAGTCATCAGGAAGAATTTCTGGGCAGTTTTAAAGGCACAAGAACATATGAATCGACTCCCAGTTCTCCAGGTTCAGTTCCTCCACGTCGGTTGTTTACATGAGGCTCAGACCTCTACAGGCTGTGAGCCAGTGCCTTCATGACTGAAAACAGCAAAGCACCAAGACTAAATCCAGCTGCTGTTGCTCCTCCAAGGCATATTCTTACCTGCACAAATTACAAAGCACTCCATCTGTGCTAAGTGGATTGAAACATCAGACCCACAGTTGGGGTAAGAATTTGTGTTTAACAACTTTGCAAGTACATTAGATTAGCAATTATCCTGTTCTGGTTTTAAATTCCATTTTCACCTCCTTTCTTACTGCTGCAGGATGCAGTGTTCGTGGACTGTTCAATCAAATACTCCATTAACAGCACCAGAGATAAATATTGAATTAATGGAATAATGCAGGTTAATAGAAGATTTATGGGATAATGCTGCAGGATACTGTGCATGAATTATGCCAGCAGCTGAACCACTGACCCTCCCCGTGCTCTGACTGCAGGCACAGTAAGAATAGGAGGAATAAAAAAAGAAGCTATCTAAGATTTAAATATTTATTGGGAGTATCAAATAGGTCATGGATGTGGATAGATGCTCAGATGAAGGACGGCCAAGCCCTAAGCACTGCCTTTTTCAGGATCTACTTTCCTGTTGAGATGTAACAGAATCTTCTGAGCAAGTGCTCATTTTCCTTCACAAAATTCTGTCTCCTCCAGCCCCATCCAGAGCAGAGGACCTCGGTTTGTAGTTCCTCACAAAGGCACCTCATTAAAGGCTGCATGAGCCCTCTGCAGAGCAGCAACCAAATGAAAATGCAATATTTTTAGTAAAAAAAGAACAACCCACAACCCCCTCCAGAAATGGCCCGAAGCAATTACCTGCGAAAGCCCAGCACAGCCCTGGAATGCCAGCCAGAGCAGAGCTCTCATTGACTCAACATGCTCGGCCACAACCACACTAATGAAGGTCTGCAGGCCCTGTGCATGACTGACATGCCAGGCTGATTTAATTTCTGCTCAGACCAGCCATGCCTCTCCCTTCCATCCATTTTCTGAGGCTGAGCATCTGGAGAGACATAGCCCAGCTCCAAGGTGCTGCTTACCAACTCAGTGGCATTGGGAACAGTACAAGGGAACTGTGACAAATTCACAGTCCATGACCAAGGGAGTGGGGAGCCCAAGAAGCCAACCAGGATGGGCTTTCATTCTGTTCCTGTAGCTCTATTCAGCACATTGTTTTTTTAAAGTTTGCCTAGTCACTGTTTTTTTATGCTTGACTTGATGAAAAAAGAAGGAAACTCATCTTGCAGTTGTTTTGTTTTTGTCTTTTCTTCCAGCAAATGTATGTGTGCAAACTCTCCCTCATTTATGTAAATACGGAGGCAGAAGAGTTTCACTTCACTGTTACAAATTAAAAGTTCCATGACATTTCCAATTAGCTGGAGAGAAAAGCAAAGCAACCATAAATACATCACAAAGGCAGGGCGCAGGCAGCACGCTCCCATCGCGACGATGCTTGGCCAGGCTTTGGGCTCTGCTCCTTACAGCTGAGATTAACGGCCTGGTGGCAAGGTGGTCTGTTGCTCTGGGAAGCAAAGGCAGAATTTGTGGCTGAAAATTCGGGCACAAGAGGGAGAGAAACCACTGAGAGCGCTGAAGCTGGCTCATCGTGGCACCTTTTGGCTGATCTGAGGCGTAAGATGGGGAGAGGAGTTTGTTTAATTCATCTGCCTGCTGGTGCTTGACAGGGTCTTGGCTTCTGTGAGACAAAGTCAGTGAAGTGCCCATTCCTGTGACCTGCAAAGCTGCTGCTGTCAGAGTCAGGCTCACTGTAAGCATCTCTGCCCAAAATGACTGAGACAGGTAACAGCGTTGTAGTGAAAAAATGAAGGCAGGTGGGTAGCATCCCCCAGTGAGGGCAGGACACGGGCTTCCCACAGGAGACCACCAGCCCTGATTTGTCCCTTCCTTGAAATTCCACATCTTGGACTCGAGGGACCTTGTGGGGCACCAGAAAAAGGTAGGAAAAAAAAGGCTCCTTTTCTATATGGACAACACTCCTTTGCTGTGTGATCTGTTTGCTTTACAGGAGCCTGTCCTTGGCATGAAGGGAAAGCACTGTAGAGGGCTGAGTCCAAAGGGCAGCATAGGCTGTGCCAACCAAACTGCGGATACACTGCAGTTCTCCCTCTGCCTGTTGGCCTGAATGTCTTCATGTTTTCTGCACCGGATCTACACATCATCTCACCCTGAGAGGCACAGCTTTAGCTGAGGGACTGAGTACGTGTGGCTCCAGTTGTAAATTTCATTCTGCAAGGATGATTTTGACGGCCCTCAGACTTTTTAAGGCGGTCGTGTGAAACATCTCATGTCTGGTTGCCGAGCTTAGGGCTCTCTCAGGCTTCCCCTGGGCATCAGGATACGTAGGCATAGGCACTGCAGTGCTTGGCATCCCCCTGCAATGCTCCTGCAAATGTTAATGTTCGTGGTCATGTTTGCACTGCCTCCCAGGTCGTTCCATAGCACAGGGCGCCCTGACTTTTGGTGGTGGATTTCTGGAATTCCAGCGACATCATCTCCCATTTTACAAATCCATCATGCTGCAGACACAGTCAGGTACAATGTGTTCAGACATCCAGTGCAAGAAAAACTAATAATAATACTGGTGCTTTTTATTGGCTTCACACACCATAGCTTGTACATCTCCTCCCTAGGGCCAGATGAAAGTTTTGTGTTGTTGTTTAAGAAAAAGCCCATTTTGGCACTACAGCTGACAGAAAAATTGAGAGCTTCATTTCTTTCCCTTCCCCCTCTCTTCCTCCTCTTGTAATCTTTGATAAAGAAAAAAGTGTACTCCGAGAAAGGTATGCTAATTAACAATTAATTCTTTTATCTTATAGTGCCAAAACTGTAAGACCTGAAAAAGATGTAGAATAAAATTAGCGGTAATTAGCTTTTTAGAGCATTAAATAAACAGTGGCATGAACGATGGAGAATTAATGTTATGCATTTATTTTTAACAATATTTATACAGGCAGTTTTTGAACAAGGCCCCGTGGCATTAGCTTTTACTAATACAGGCAAAACAGCAATGAGAAATAATTACACTTAGTCTGCATTAAGACAGCACTATGCAAATCAAAGGAATAATGAAGAGAAGCCTGTTAATAAGGTTTTTGGAGACTCTACACTTGAATGTAATATTTGGGCTTTCTATTCCTCTGTGGAATTCGGGAATGATTCCCCTTCACCATTTCAGACCCCAGTCATGAGGCTCTCAGCAGCACTGGGATGAATCGAGGCTGCCCAGCATTTGGGGCTGCGCTTCTGCTTCTGGGTCACTTCTTTTAGAAGCAGTGAGCAGGAAACAGGGCTCGATCATGAGCAGGAAAGGTGGCTCAGCCATGCCCATGCCACTCTGCATCCCAACCACAGCCTGGCCAAGCTGGGTGTTTTCCAAGGGCTTGTGCCGATGCACTGGGATGGATGATATCCAGAAAGGTGAATGCTGTGTCCCATAAATGAAACAGGCACTGTTGACAGAGCTATTTTTCTGACTGTGTTCACACTTTGCTGTTGTTTTGGTCTTTTGGGGCACCTCTGGGAGCCTGTCCCCACCATGCTGGCACACTCGGGGTGTGCATCCCTCAGGCAGTCCTCCAAGTGCTCACCTCACCTCACCTTCTGGAATTGTTCACACACAGAACATTCCTAAATGAGAAAGGGAAGGAGAAAATGAAACTTTGGCTCCTAGTCCTGAACAACCCCTGCATCATCCACCTTCCATTATCTCCAGAGCAAACAAGAGAGAAGAAAATGGGAAGATATGTTAAACCTCGCTTGCATTACAGAGCTTTACTGCTAACAGGGTGTGCTAATTAAGAAAGAAGCCTTGGCAGATTAATCCTTGAGACGCTGTTTAATTAACACTCTCTCCAAAGCCAGGCAGAGGGAAGCATGGAAGGGAGAAGAGCCCCCCAACCCTCCCTAAGAACACCAGGACACAATGCTGGGTATGGACACCCCAGAGGGGCTGCAGCTATGGGTGACCCATACTGGCACAGGGACGCCTGCAAGGGACTGTAGCCTGGTCCAAACCAACCCAAGAACACCCATGAAGGACTATGGGTGGGGGAAAAAAAACAGTTCAAAGCACTGCAGAATTCCTTCCAGCACACATTCTGTAACCCCACCAAAGGGTCTGGAGGAGCATGTGGTGAAAACAGGGAGCTGGGACTTGGAGAGGTGTTCATCTGTAACCGAGCCTCAGGGAGTGGGAGGTAATGCGTTTCCTTAAGTGTTTTTTTGATTGTATTCTTTTTTTACTTAAACCAGGCATCAGGACTTGCTGTTGATTGGCAAGAAATTAAATTAAGTGAAAATCCCCCACTCTGTGACTGCTTTACCCACGAGATGCTGCCACAAAGCATGCGCTGGGCTTCGCTGCTGTCAGAACACGCAGGGCAGGGGGGAGCTGGCTGCTACCACTCCATTAACCTCTTGTTCCTCCTATTCACACATTGGGAACATTTCTTGGGCTGCTGGTTTTGCCCATATAGATGGTGCTATAAGGTAATGATCAAGGTTGCAATGCCTGGCAGTCAGTTGGAAAGTCAACTTTCTGTAAGTAGTTGCACCTTCTAAAGCTGATCACTTCTCTTTGCATTTAACTCTTTGATGCATCCACTGGACTGTTGGTAATGCAACCAACTGCTGTTGGTAATGAAAAGCACTGGGTCCAGTTACCAACACACTACTCTTTACTCTGCCTCTTTCAGTAAGCCATCTATAGCAGGAATCAGAAGTCCACATTCTCTCAATTCTCCTTGCAAACAGTGAAATCAAGAGTTTAAAATAAAGATAAGTTTCTTGGGATTGGAAAAGGGTTTAACAAGTCAGAGTGACTGCATGTATATGCTGACAGTTCTCATCAACTCACACCTCCACTCTTCTTGGAAGTGGAAAATTATTCCCCAGTGGACAGCCTGGAAGATGATGATATTCCCTTTGCAGAATGATTGCAAGGTAAACAATGACAGTTCAAACCCTTGCATTGCTCTGCCAGTCTCTTAACAACATTAATGGGACTATCAGGAGGCCACGAGAGTGTGAGTGTCTCTCCGTGGTCCATTTAGAGCCATCCTTCCTGTGGGAACAGCCCCAAAGTTCTCATTAGGTTCAGTGGTTGTGATGATTATAGTGTAGCTGCTTTTTCTTTATCTTCAGACCCACCTGTCTCGTTCCCATCTGGATCATACAATGATATCTACCATACTGGGACTCTTGGGGGAGAGACAAGAAAAGGATCCATTCTTTCCAACAAGTAAGATGACCCAAAACACATAAATCACGTGCATTTACAGGAGCTGCAAGTGTGGCTCAGAGGTATCACAAATAGAAATCAAATGGCAAAACCAGGAGGAAGGAGAATCATTTGCAAAACGCTCTTCTCGGATGAAATAACAAATAATTGGAGGCCACCAACTGCATCCTTGAATTGAAGAAACTCTGCATTTCTCTAACAGACAGAACCTGAGGAGCAATGAGAACAGCGTGTCCTGTCCTGATCTTCAACAGCTGTATTCAGCAATATCAGATACAGCCATAGAGTGGAGACTGGAAACCTCAGTGCTCCTTCCTGCCAGTGAGTGTGACTGAGATGCTGGTCCAGAGAGAAAAATGTTCCCTGAGCCCGCCAGCCCTGACCCGTTTCTGCAAAGTGTTTTAATTTCTCTTGCTACATTTTTCTAGTGCACTCTTTCTGTCTTCCTGCATATTGAAGTTTACTTCCTAACTCCCACCTGCAGCTGAACGCCTGCATTTCTGTGAAGATTGCATATAAAACAAAATTAGGAAAGGAGCGATCAGCTAATAAGCAGTTGCTATTCATTATGGGAAATTACAGCTTTCATGTCTTCATAAAGTAAACGCCTGTCAGCTCCAAACCAGCAGACCTGTTGCATCTACTTTGCTTAAGTGGGTGGATCGTTGCGCTGTTAGCAGAAATTGCTGCTCCTTGGTGCCTGGGGACAGATGCCAGAGGCATGGGGAAGGAAAATGTTCTCTCCTCCACTCTCTGCTGCCCCAGAGAACAGTGGAGAAAGGGAAAAATGGGAGGCAAAACCTAGCCCTGGAGTTCCACTGTGTGTCCAGCTACTAAAATGGCTTTTCCATCCCTGCTTCTTTCATTTGTTACCATCGCATTGGGCTCCTGCAAGACATTGCTGTGTCAGAAGAATTACCCATCTAAAGACATTAAACCTCTCCAGGCCCTCCCTCCAAGAGTCTGTGAAGGTTAAACTCTGTCAGGTCAAGGTGGTGCCTTCCATGAATGCTGACACAGGTAAACAACTCATTAAGTGTTATTTAGGATACGTGTCTTTTAGGGTGACATCCAATTGACTGGCTTGGACTGATCTACCCTTCACTGCAGCTTACAGACTGCTGCTCTGCAAGAGAAGGATGAAAGCTGTCACCTTGGAGGCAGGTTTTTTGCCCTCTTGTAAAGAAAATTTGAGTATTTGCAAAAGAAAGGTTCATGCAGAGAGAGGCCTTAATGAGAAACCCACCTGAGTGCTTTTGGATGTTTCCTGTAAGAATTTCACAAGCAGAGTAATGTGGTTGGCCCATTTTGCAAAGAGGAAGATACTTACAAAGTGATGGAGATAATCACTGGTTGCAGTATTTGGATGTCATGTTTAGCACAAAGCCTCACCGCTTTTCCATTGCTACTGCTTGGGGATTTTTGCCAAGCTGTGTTTTTGGGCTTCTCAGAGAGCCTGTTTTATGGGCATCAGAGCTGTAGATGCTCACTGGGGAGCAACAGAACCCAGTATGCACACTGGATGACTCCTAGATTGATAAAACCAATACCAGCAATGGAACTCAAATGTGGGGAGGGTTAAATGCTAAGGCTGTCATTGCCCCCCCCCGTACAGCACATCAGCCCTGTGCAGAGCTGGCTGTGGGATGCAGGTCCCAGCACAGCGTGCAATAACTCAGCCAGCAAGGCTTTGTGGCGTGGGCAGGCACACAGCACTCCTGGCATGCCACGTAAAGCAAGGATGTGGGAGCACAGCTTTGGGCCCTCGGAGCAGAAATAAACAGAACGTTGTCAGAAACAGAGCCCAAAGTGATGCTGGGAAACATCAATCGCCTCTTCCATAATGTAAACCAGCTTGGCATCTCCAGGTTGCTTGCTTGTATGCTTTGGAGCTTGTCCAGTGTTTGTGAGAGCAGGCAGCCTGCTAGGAGGTATAGCTGTTGCCATGGCTCCCTAATTACCTTCTGCGAGGTTACCATAGAGAAAAGCCCAGAGCTGACTTTAGAAACAATAGCACTTCTACTTTGTTTACACGGACATTTCAGTTTTTAAATAAAACTTTACATGAGCCAGAAATTGAGCCCTCAGTCCACTGCGGAGCAGGGAGGGTTTTTATCACTGCAGAAACTAAACAAATGTTTAAACAGTTGTTGCTGTTTATACTGCACTGAAACCCTGAAAGCAAGACTGGGCAGGGGGGCTTGCTTTGCTGGCTTGCTGGTGAGTTGTTTGTTCTATGGAAACAGTGTGGCCTTTGATCATGGGGTGGGCAGGTCCCAGTGAAACCGATGAGGTACTGTGAGGTCTAGGAGATTTTTGCTTGCAGAAAAGATGCATTCCCTCAAAAAGCTCAAATGAGAACAAACCCAAGTTTCCAAACAAGAACCTGCTTGCCAGAACCAGGGTTGTGTCTGACATTGTCCCCTGCTTTGGAGCTTCCTATGAGGGATGTATGGATGTGAGGCAGTGCTGAAAACACTTAGAATCACAACACTGCAGAGTGGCTATTTGGGTGGAAATAACCTACATTTATTGCACTGCAATCCCTTTGTATTACACAGAAGACACGAACAGTGAGCAATTAAAAGAGAGGCAGCTCCCATCAGCTGCCCCTTGGAAGGTTAGGTTCGTTGTGCAGGTCCCTGGAGGAGATGGGAAGAGAAGGGCAGGTGCTGCTGGGGACCAGCTGTGGAATTTCACAGAAGGCATTTTGGGATCACCAGCACCTCACTGCCACAGCCAAGCACCGCCTCTCCACATTGGCTCTTCCATGCACACACTTCCATGGCACAGGTGAGACCTCCACCCCACCTCCAGCAAAGTTGCATGGGTGACCTTCCAGAGGATTTGGCTGCACAACAAGGGGGGGCTTTCTGCAATTTTGGGTAGATCAGAGTTATCAGATCAGGGCGACCACAGTTAGTAATGGGCTAACAATTAAGATGTGATTCCCACAGGGTTTCGCCTCCCACAGTTTGGTACAAAAAGGAATTCAGAAAACTCTCTTTGCTGCTGCAGTCATATACATCACTTCTCACAACACTGTCGGAAAGACAGAGAATGCCATACCCCCTTTGTGGCATCAATAATATAACAGTTTATTAATTCTGCAGCAGGAGAAGTTAATTGGCTGGGGATAAATTATGAATGTAGCAGGGAGACAAGGGAGGTCTGCATTCCTCTCGCCACAACAAATGAAACAGGGTATTATTAATCCATAGCAAGATTAAAGCAATTTTCGTGGCTCTTGCTTTCTCTAAAGACAAGTGAGTGTGAATTATCTCTGCTTTCAAGTCTCAGGAGTAGGATTTGCACTGGTGTTCTGTCCTAATGAAGAGAGGATGCTACCTCCATCACTGGTCAGGAAAGGAAGAAGTCCACTCGTCCTTTGTGGGATTGCTCTTCTGATAAGATACAACAGCATTTTGTCTTGGTTGATCCAGTTATCAACAAACAATAAATAATCATCGAATCATTTGTGTTGGAAAAGATGCATAAGGTCATCAAGTCCAACCATTGCGAGTCCACCATCAAATCATGTCCCTGAGCACCATATGTAGACATCTCTTCAGTACCTGCAGAGATGGGGACTCCACCACCTTCCTGAGCAGCCTGTTTCCAAACCCTGACCCCACTTCCCATGAAGAAATTCTTCCTGATACCTTATTTAAACCTTCCCTGGAGCAACTTGAGGCCATTTCTTCATCTCCTAATAAATTAAAACTTCTCTGTGTGTGCTTAGATATGATAGGTAGGTAGGTAGGTAGGTAGGTAGATAGATAGATAGATAGATAGATAGATAGATAGATAGATAGATAGATAGAAAGAGTGGGGGGAAATATCACCAAAACAAATCGAGCTGACATAACTGCTGGTAGTGGAAAACGAAAGAGTACTGGTGCAGTTCTACACCTTGTGCTGGCATTGAAATGCTAAATAACCTGCAAACAAGCAGCACTTCCAAGATGGGCTTCAAAGAAAGGTCACTACCCCTTTTAAGAAATAAAAGGAGCAATTCAGTCTGTAAGCAAGCTAGAAAAGAGGGAAAGCAAAAAGCGAGGAAATCAGCAGGGAGGCTAACCAACAGTGGCTGTGTCCCTTCTGCTGGAAGGATCATGGAGAAGGATTGCGAATTAAAGCTTCCTTTAGTTGAGTCCCTGGAGAATAACGGCTCAAAGATGACAGCAGAAAAGTTGCTTTTTCAACGCTGTGAAACAGACAGGATCTTCAGACATCCCTGAGGAATCTGTGACTTCCAGAGCAGTGGAGGAAGCGTGGGACCTCTGCGTTATCTTGCTGCACAGCTTGGCAGGAAGCAGATGTGTGAGTAGCAGGGACTGCTGGAGGCTCAGCTGGGTCAGTGATCTCCTTTCACCTCAGCTTGATATGAATGCATTCGTTTTGCTCATTATTTGAGAAGTACAATGTGGCCACATTGCTACGAATTCTGTGGCCTCGGCTTAGAGAGAGTGTGAGCATGTCTCCCCCTAGTAGCTGCCTCTAGCAATGAAAATTGCCTCCACCTTCCTGCCTTCAAATTAGTGAATTTTTCCATCTCACTGTCAAGAGAGAGCTGAGGCTTTCACCCCCAGATGTGTGGTTTGATTCATGCTGTCTCTCCTTCTCTGCATGTCCCACTGAACTGATGTATCTGCAGTGCGTAGTGGTCCTGGCCACTGGAAAAAAGGAGTGTGTGTTGTGGGAAAAACAAGGAGACATCTCTTCTGTCCTGGATTTTCTCGTCTTTTACATAAGCAAACATGAGAACTAGGGAAATGTGAACATCCCACTCTGATTCAGAAGCATTTTGCACCCTGCCTCCATGAATGTAAAAGCTCTGAAGGAGCATCAGACAACCAAACGTCTAGCATTTGCCCTCCAGCTATAGGAATGTGTGTATCAGGTCCTCTCCCCATGTTCTTTTTGAAATACTTCACCCCAATTTCCTTTTTGTGGCTCTGCAGTGGCTGGTTGCTCAAAAGCCAGTCATTTTCCCCTTCAATGACACCAATTGTTCTAATAGAAGCTATTACCTCTCCCTGCAAACCTTGTCTCCATGGAATCCTTTGACCATGATGGTCAAAGCACAGCTACCATTTTCCACTCTTGCACATCCATCTCATTACCACTCTTCCATCATTCAGCTGCCTTACCACACTGTCCTCCAGCCCTTACCACAGACCCTTCTGCCCTCACTTTCTGCTGGCTCATAATCCAGATCATTCTCTATCGCATTTCTCTCTTCAATAGCCCACATCAACACTTAGGTGTATGACCTGTATGTAATTCTGCACTCAGGAGTCCATTCCCATACCTCAAGTCTCTGACTTCCCCTCTGCAGCCCCATTGGCTCCCCCTGCTCTCCCAGCCCTCCTGGTCTCCTGCCCAGAGGTGAGCAAGCAGGCTGCTCTCCAAACCAGGAAGCCCCAGGTGTGGCTGCATTCCTTTGGTTTCATAATATTCTTTAATCTCACATCAAAAAAGAACCTGCTTTTAGCCACAAGATCCAAGGAGCAGCTACTGACACAAGCAGGGAAGTTGCTACAGTCTGATTCAAAGCCATCTCCCCACGCTCACCACGTGAGGTTGTTTTATTTTCTTTTAAAACCAGGAATCAGAACGCTCTTATGTTTCTCCGCAGAACCGTAAATTGAAACTAAAGGGTAGATTGAAAAGCAGCAGCTTGTACCACATAAGCAGTGACCTTCCTGAAGAACTTTAATGCCTGAAACAGCCAAAAATTTGTTTTGAATCAATTCAATATCACCTCTGCACTCAGCAATCTCTACCTCTGAAAAAGGCTACAGGGAGCAACATGGTTGTCTAAGCCAGGCTGGCAGCATTTTGCTTACAGCAGGGTAGATGGCACTTCTCCTTAATGGGATTGAATAAAAGCTTCCAATGTATTTTCCTTTCCGTGGGGTCATTTTATTTAGAGGTATGCAATTTTTTTTTCCTTGTAGGTGGAAGTTCATCACATTTGCTGATGCTAATGGATGTCACATGTTCCTGCTGGCAATAAGGCCACGGAGTTACACAAATCCCCTTACCCTCAAGCCAAGCTGGAAGTGGCTCCATTTAGAAAAATGGATGACGTGGATCAGAAAGAGTTCCAGTCAACAGAGGGTCGTGCAGCAAGTAGGAGAGAATGCTGTGCTGACAAAGCCTGTCGTGATTTTGTGTAAAGCTCTTAACACTTGCATTGCTTTGGTTTGTTTTGTTTTTACCTGTAAAAGAGGGATGAAGTCTTGTTCTCCTGACCTTATTTTCCTCATAGCCACTTGTAGTCATTTGCACAAGAATCATCTTCATTTGCTCACGAGTCACCTCTCACAAGTGATTTGAAGCACACCTAGTGCAGACCTGGGTTTTCCCATAGTCTCCACCTTCTAAGAGCAAGCACAACCTGCATTCTTTAGGGTTTTACAACACAGAACAGTGCTCTGATCCCACATCAGAGCCTGACAACACTACTGCTCAGTGCCCCAAATGGAAACATTGCAGTTATTCTGATGCCTACACCAACTTTACAACAGACATAGTGAGCAACAGGAATTTCCATATGCCTGTTCCAAGCAGCTGCAAAATGCTGTGATGTAAATGAATCCTGCCCTTGCTTCACAGGGGTTGGTTTGCCCCAGGGAGATGCGTTGGAGGGAGCAGAAGAAGATGCAGTGGAAGGGCAGTGCACTCTTTGCTGGTTTTCACATCCCTGGACCACAGGTATTCTGCTGCTGCTTTGCAGCTGAACCCACTGGCTTGTCAAAGAAATCTCCAAAAAATAACAAAGAGGGGGAAAAAAAAGAGTAGGAAACACAAAGCTTGCTGGCCTGGGAGCAAGAAGCAGCTGGTGCTGGTCAGCCCTGACACTTGGGAAGCAAACAGAAGGCTGAGGTCAACAAAAGCATTTCAGGTGGACGCTGCCTCATGTCCCAGATGTCACATCTCCCTGTCACTGGGGAGGCAGCACTGTCTGCAGCCTCAGCAGTGAAATGGCTGTATTGGGCCTGAGCTGCAGTCTGGAGGAAATCCACCTCTGCTTGGGGAGGACAAGACCTCAGGTTATGCTTGTCAGCAGTGGAGCTTGCTGTTCCCTTGTGCTCAAAGCTCACAGATAGCAGCATATGAAAGCTTGGGGCAAAGTTGCTGACATTGGGCATGCAGCACAGTGCCCTCTCTGTTAGATTGGCTATGACAGGAATTTGAAAACCTGCAAGTGGTTTTTATTGGCACCAGCTGGGCAGGTCCATCCAGGGGGAGATTAGCAACTATCCACTGTCTGAGCTCCCAGGAATGATTCCTGATTCCTGAGGTCAGCCACCAACCACCAAGGAAAGGTTCACTGGCAAGCCAGCTGAGATGCAGCTCCTGTCATTTTCCCCTGCAAGCACATCCTCAGTTTATCCCAATGTTATCCACGTTCCTTGGTGTAAACTGAAGCTGGTTTTCCTCCTCTGCCACAGAAAATTAAGAGATCTTTGAACTCTGACCTCGTCCACGTCTGGATGATTTGTTCTTCCCTCGTATTTCCTGACAGCTTCCACTCTGCAGCCAACATTTGCCCTAGGCTGTGTTCTCCCTTTGGGCATCTCAGCACTTGGGACCGAGAGATGACAAGTTGGGTATTAGGCAGATCAGCGTGAGTGTTCTCTTTCCTTGTCCTCACACTATCTGTCCTGATTGGTATCACTCTGCTGAGCCTGGCATCCTGCATTTGCAGTCTGAGCTCTGTGTGATGGAATCACCCCTGCTAAACAAAGTCCTCCATTCACTGCCCAAGCCCTGGCAGTGGTACCAGCATCACACAGAGGTACCCGAGGCTGCTCTGCCTGTAGGCTTCAAGAGCACAGGGCTGCCATGCCCTCACACTTGGGTGATGCTCTCCAGAATGGATGGTGGCAGGCAGTGCAGATGAAAGGGGGGAGTTTGATTAATAGAAGCAATTCTTACTCCTCCACTCTTCTCTCATTACCAGCATTTAAAAGCCAGGATTTTCATTTCTTGTAAGCTCTGGTGCAGCGTACAGATGTGAAGCTGTGTCTCCCGGGAGTGCTTCCACCAGCAGAATTCTGATGGGAGGAAATGGGCCTGCAACACCCAGCAGACAATAATCTATCAGAAAGTATCCTCTGCAGATGTGCTTCCCACTCTCGGTCCTCATCAGCACTTATTATCAACAGCATTCCTTCCCCTCCTGCCCCATTCTGGGAAGTGACTGGTATTTTATCTTGTTTTTCCAGAAGGATGAAACAAATGAGGGAAAGAAAAAGTATCAGTTTGGATGGGTCTGGCTGCCATGCAGCAAAGATGAATCGGGCACCTGGGTGACACTAGATCCACTGAAGCCTGGATGCTGGCTTTGCAGGATAGCACATACAGATTACTGTGGGCTGTGGGCTTTAGCTGTGACGTGCCCTGTGCACAGAGCATTTTTTCCTCCTGAAACTGTTCTGTGATAAGCTTCAGTGCTCCCTGAAGGTTATAGCAGCCTGGTGGTCTGCTCCTTTCCAGGCAAGACAGCACAAGGTCTGTCATCTTTCTACTACCGTTTTTTTGTGTTGTTTTTAACCACAGCTGTGTTTTATCAGTATGGCTATGAGCGTGTCAGAAGACAGCACCCAGTTCTGCAGCACCTGAATTCAATGGGTCCTGATCCCCTCAGCCCCACACAGCCTTAGCTATTAGTGATGCTGCTGAGCTTTGCCTGTGCTTCTCAGATCTCCCAGAAATGAGAAAGGGCCCCTGCAGTGCCATGGCACATCAAGTGCTTTGGGACCTACTGCTGAGATGTGCAGGAGGAGAGTTGGTGACAGCTGCAGTGTGATGAAATGAAGCTGTGTAGGAATATGGAGATTGGAAGATAATCAGCACTTCAGAGGCTGCAGCTTGAGAGGCCTTAATATGGCAGAAATTCAGGTTGCTGGTCTTTGTTCAAGAGCTTAGAACCCAGGTGAATCTTGTGTGCAGGGTGATTTGTGAGCTGCTTTACCAAGTGTGAAAGGTGCTGCCCACTGACCTTGGAGAAAGCGGAAAGGAAGAGCTTTGTCAGAGGAGCTGCAGTGGGGAAGCCTTTGGTTGCGTGTATTTCAAGAGAGGAGGGTTGTTGTGTTGCTCCAGATCGTTATTAGGATTGCTTTTAATGGGGATTTTTTAATGAAACTTGGGAGCGTGGAGGAGCAGCTCAAACGAGAGCAGTTGGCTGAGCCTTCATGCAGTCACTTGAAATAATAATATTGTTTTGTTCTGTTCAACCGAAGCTGTGATTCTTTATTTTGGAAGCAAACACATTTTCCACCCTAAAACTTTGTTGCGTGGTTTTCCTCCCCGCTGCCTTGCATTTACTGTATTTTTTTCTGCAGAAAGCCCCATTTTTTCCAATTCCAAATCCCCCAGACAGAACATAATGCTACGTTTATTTGAATCCAGATTTCTTTCTGATGGCTCTTTTTGGAAAGTTGGACTTGAACTTCTCTTTAAAACAGAGTTAAAATTGTTTCAAGGGGAAAAACGATGGGAAAACTTCATTTTGAACAGGAAGAGCTTTCTTAATCAAGTGTGTCAAAGCAGAGATGGGTCTGGTATGCTTTTCATTTCACTACATCTAATGGCATGCATTAAACCTTCTCACTACTGGCTCTCATTTACATGTTCTTCTCGCTCTTTATTTGGCTGGGGAGGCAGTGGATGAACCAGAGGCTTCTTCTTTTCCTGCAGGAAAAGGTTTCTTTCTTGAACAGGATGAAAATAGGGAGTTGAATGCTTTCTCTCCCCCGAGAGGTGGTTGGTTTGGGTTTGTTTTGGGGTTTTTTTGGAGCTCTTTCTGAAGTGTCGATATTTTCTCATATCTTGTGGTGCTATGGACAAAACAAAAATGGGAGATGCTGCTTGATTTTGTAATCCCCATAGATATTGGCTGCAGCGACGGGCACAGAATAAAGATATTCTCTTCAGAGGAAATAAATAAGATGTTGATTGGCAAGCTAAATCCTCCACAGTGTTGCTGTCTCTATGACTGGAATCCCAAATGAGCCAAACTGCAACGTGTTTTATGCTGTTTCCGCACTCCAAACGCATTTTGCAATCTATTTCCTTAAGCCTACAGGACTGCTCTCTCAAATTCCACTTCCCACTTGGCCAGAAACGTTAAATACGAGCTCTCCTTACCGGCAGCACCTTTCATTTCCCTGCTCAGATTTCTAAGCACATCAGAGGGGTTAGCACGTGTTAACAGAGCCATTGTCATGAGATAATGGCCTGCTATTAGAGCATCTTTTTTCTTTCCTTTTCCTTTTGATAGCCGTGGGCCATTTTCCTGTGATGTGAGAAATGATGTCTTGCAGTTCTTGGACATATTATGGACTCAGCCTTCTGTCTCCTTGTCACAAAGCGCCGTCAGTTCTGTGATCTCTTTAGAGCCCCCGGATGCTGTGTGATACCAAGACAAACTCGGACGGCCGATGGGGAGCAGAGCAAACCCTGAACCCAAAGCTCTGCATCCCTGCACACGGTGCACTCTCACCTGCTGTCTCCGGGGGAAATGGAGCTCCTCGTTCTCCTTTGCACAGCTGGGAGAAATGGAAAGCATCAGCCTAAGCAGTTAAACGTTGAGGTCAAGGCCTAAGGATTTATCAACTCCAGTTACAGTCTCCACTTGCTTTTCCTTAACGAAATAAAGCAGCTTAAATGACCTGAAAATACTGAGGTAAGCAGCCAGGTGAAAAAAGACAGAGGAGCTGGAAAGGAGCGTGGGGACAACTTAGTGCTGCCAGAGCAGCAGCAACCCAGATCTAAAGGAAAAATGTTCTGACTGTCCCCATAGCATGAGGTCAGGGATGGGTGTGTGGGTACAAAAAAGACAGGGAGCTGTTGGAGAGGGTCCAGAAGAGGCCACGAAGATGATCAGGGGACTGGAGCAGCTCCCCTATGAGGACAGGCTGAGGGAGCTGGGCTTGTTCAGCCTGGAGAAGAGAAGGCTGCGGGGTGACCTCATTGCAGCCTGCAGTACCTAAAGGGAGCCTAAAACAGGAGGGGAATCAACTCTTGGAAAGGGGAGATAACAGCAGGATGAGGGGAAATGGTTTGAAGTTGAGGGAAGGAAGATTGAGGTTGGATGTCAGGGGGAAGTTCTTTGCTACGAGAGTGGTGAGGTGCTGGAACAGCTGCCCAGAGAGGCTGTGATGCCCCGTCCATCCCTGGAGGTGTTCAAGACCAGGCTGGATGGGGCCCTGGCCAGCCTGGGCTGGTATTGAATGTGGAGGTTGGTGGCCATGCATGTGGCAGGGAGTTGTAGATTCATGATCCTTGAGGTCCCTTCCAACCCTGGCCATTCTGTGATTCTGTAGTCCTGTGGAGAAGAGGGATGTTGAGATCCATGGTTGTGTGAATTGCAGAGACCTTTGGAGGTCTCTGGTCCTGTGTTTTGCTCCTGGCAGGGCAAACATGCAGTGGCTTGCTTAGGGCATTGCACAGCTGAGCTCTGATCATGGCAGGTGCCCTCACCCTTATCCCAGTACTGAATCTCCACGCACTGTAAAATCTCATGCACTGCTTTTTTCCTTCCAGGATCCTGCCACCCTCCAAGCCACAAGGATGAGAATGCATCAGAGAGGGGCAGGGCAGAGCCTGGTGGTGCACAGAGGATGCAAGGTGCAAACAAGGTGCAAGCAGGGTGCACCAAGCTGGGTGCAGCCTTCCTGCCACCCTCCATTCCCTTTGATGCTGCACGCCCTGCTGAGCTGCTTGCTTGTTTGTTTAACTTTTCTGCCGCAAGGGTTAAACAAATCAAACATTAGCGATTCAGTGCAAATGACAGGAGGCTAAGTGGTGTTATCTTTAATTACTGTCGGTGTCAAAGAGAGCAAGCGGGGAGCAGTGGGGGGCTGTGAGACTGGTTCGTACCTTGGTTGAAGGGGGGGGGAAGGGGGAGTTGGCAGGATTGCCATTTGTATTCAGATGGGGACATCTAGTGACCAGCCTGACATATTGCGAGGATTGAGCACCCCAGCGGTACAACAGGGATGAAAAGCCTGGTTTGAGAAGCAGTTCGAGTGTTGCTGGAAGCGCTCCTCGCGTCTGCAGCATCCTTCAGAAGATGTCCCAGAGAGGTGAGCCCTTTAGGACTGACCCTGCTGTCCTCGGCAGGACCGTGGGGTCTTTTCTCAGCCCTTTCTGTGTCCTGCTGTGCTGCAGGGCTCCATCCAGTGCCACATGTGGTGGGGACATTTCCCTTGAGCAGGGTCCAGCACGAGCTGTGGTTCCTTTGGGTGCACGGGGATGAGCGTGATGACAAGGGGTGCCTCAGGGTTGAGTGCTGGCTTGATGTCTCTGCTTCCCAAATTCTGATTATGGGGATGTGCCCTGAAATGTAGAAAGAAACCTCCTTCTACCACTGCCTTCTCCTTGTGAGTTTTCTCAGGAAACAGCCTCTGGGTTTCAACAGTTTCCATTGCTGCCCGAGGTGCTGAGGAGATTAGATCTCAATACTGAATGCTTTCACTTCTCTCTTCCCGCAGTTATTTCAACCTTAAATTTTCTTTTCCCTTACACCTGCTGCAATGAAGATCTCCTACATAAATATATTTGAAAATAATCCTTTATTTCCCCAAGTAGCCCTCGCTATCAGCTCTAGCAGTGGTGCCCATAATTACTTTCTTCCTAGTCGCTGGTTGGACACTGTGGCTAATTTGTGGGTATACTGATAAAACCCATAAATGTCAGGTGATTGCATCGAAAGTGAACCGTATGAAAGGTCAGGCAGTGATTTCCTCCATGGGGGCAGTTGACTCATTTTCTGCCATTTGTTGTGGTGTGCAGATCTCTGCACGATCCCATTATCCAGAGCTCTCAACACAGGACATGCCCACACCACACACCTGCCTGCCTGCTGACCCACATCAGGTCATGGCTGTGCTACCAAAGCCTGTTTCCAGATGACTGTGGTCAAGTTGTCCCTTTGCCACTCTGATGCCAGCTTATCTGGAGCAGTGCTTCTTCCATTGCTGTCTCCACTTATAAAATAGAGCTGGTTGAAGGATGGACCTGAAGCGGACTGGGCTGCAACATTCAGCTCCAGGTGTAGGAATGGACATTTTACCCTTCTCTGTTTGAAATTTGGGGTTTTTTTGTGCAGCAGGAATCACACTGGGTTGGGAGAGAGAGATACACAGCGTGAGAGCTGTGGGCAGCAGTGTGTTGTGAACCCAGAAATGTCACTGGGAACTTTCCAGAGGGGGCTGTTCTCCAACTGCAGGCTGGTCCATCATCCATGATGGGGTTCAGCTGTGTGTGATGTGCTCAGTGGGCTGGATGATAACGCACCTCCTTGTTCAGCTGGAAACCTACCCATCTGCTTTGCCCTTCGTCTGCCATAGGACAGTGTGGGAGAGCAGTGACTCCCCTTGCCCACCTGCATAGCACCTCATATTGAGCCTGGAGCGTTCCACGATGCCCCTGTGCTGTCATTAGGGAGAAGTGGGGTAACAATCTCCACCATGGTACTGCCCAAGGACAGATAACTGTCCAGCATGTAGCATTATCTCAGGTCTAATCCTGATCCTAATAGTGGGAAGCAGGCCACGGAATGATAAAATACCACAACAACCATAAAACTCACAAACAGTTCCTGCTGTGGTCGGTGATTAAAAAATAAATAAATCCAAGTGACTATCTGAAGTATAAAGCCACCTAAAATTTATCTCCAGAGCTCTGAGCCTCTGAGTCCATCATTAAAGGCATTACGCAGGGCGCTGTGTGTGGGCTTGGTGGAGCTTCTTCCCAAGTGGGACATAAAGTGAGAAATAATTTTCACAACCTCAATTTAGCAGCAGCTTAAGCTGTCTGTTGACTGAATTGCCTCAAAGGAGGATTTGGAGGCAGGGAGAGCAGTGCTTTCTGCAGGGAAACAGTAAATTCACACAGCTGAGACAGGCTGCAGTGCCTGATGTCGCTGGGAGAAACAATCTTAGCAAGTGGTTAAGATTATCTGCTACCTGCATGTTTATTAGCAGCAATTATATGGTGTTGGGGTTCCAAATTGCTGCTGAAAGATGTTACCGAACGGAAAGCCCTCGGTTTAATTGAAAGCACGTTTTAAATTTGATTACTTATGGCTCTGTGTTATGATATCAATGACCTGCATGAGAAAATCGCTTCCCCAGAGGGGTGGTGCAGGCAGATCTGTGTGCAGATGGAGCTTCATCCCCTGGGAGGAGCGGAGGTCTCTGATGCACAGCACCAAGGGGAGGTCAGGAGGATCAGCCAAGCATTTTTCCTAGTCCCAGAAGACAGCATTTTGCAAATTGCTTCACCAGAAGATCTGAAGGATCTCAGGGCTCGTTGGCAATGTGGTGAAAAGGGCGGGTTGTGTGGATGGAAGGTAACTTCACATTTCCCATTCCAACATTCCAACAAACGTTCGCTGCACATCCACCAATGCATATTTTCAGACATACAAATAAGGTTTTTCATTGTGTGCAGCATCTTTTGTTTCCAAGATAAGCATGTAATTAACTGAAGGATGATGCAAAGGGAGGCTCATCTACCACATTTCCATCTTGCAGCCTCCGGCAATCCATTAATGAAGTCTAATTACGATGTCAAAAGTTCTAGCCCAGTGATTAATTGACTTTGGAGATGCGACAGTTCTTGTGTTGTTTTAAGCCAGCGGACGTGAGAAGGGAGGAAAAGGAATTGTTAATTAGTTTAGTTGCTGCTCGGGAACGTGATGGGACAGCGGCTCTTAACGCAGCGGCGCGGGGTGAGGAGCAGCGCCTGCAGTGACGCGTTTCGGCCAGCAGGTGGCAGCAGCGCGGCGCTGGGGCGGACACACGCTCGTCCGGCGTCGCTCCTCTGCCGTTACGATAGCGGGTCCGGCCGGCCGTACTGCGCATGCGCTGGAAGAGCGGAAGTTGTGTCTGCTTCTCTGCGCCCTGCTTGCGGAGCTGAGCGCTGCGTGGCTCCTGCGGTTCCTTCATGGACCCGAAACGGGCATTAAAACGCACTGCCTGCGGTGGTTCTACAGAGAGCTGCCTGATTGTATTCGGCCGTTCCCCTGGGCCGCCCCGATGTGCGCACTGGGCACAGGGAGGGGGTTTGGGGTGAACCAAGCCCTCCCCCGCCCGCTGCTTTTCCCCCAGCACGACCCGGGCTCAGGTTCCCCTTTGTGCACGGAGCGAAGTCCCTGAAACTTTCATGAGGGCATCGGATGGCCGACGAGAGCCGCCCCACCTCCCCGCCTGCCGCTGCGCATCGCCTCTGTCCCGCGCCATGACCCAGGGCATCTGGGGGCTCTACAAAGCCAGGGTGCTGCAGACCCTGGGGGGGGCACGGGCTGACGGTGCGCTGCAGGAGGAGGTAATGGGGGGTGGGGGGTTACGGCTGATTGCAGCCCCCTGCCCTCCTCCTGCTCTCACTCGGTTGGGTTCGTTGCAGGGAGACCCTTCCGAGCTGATGGAGGCAGCGGAGCCTCCCGCGCTGATGGAGGAGGGATCCGGCCCTGTGTCCCAGCTGGCACGGAAGGTGAGGATTGCGGCTGTGGGTGCTGCTGGGATCGGGAGTCCCAATAACTCCCAGTGAACCCCGTTGAGTCGCACTGTGCTTCCTCTCCAGGTCCAGGGGGGCTGGAGGACGCTCTCATCTCTCTTCACCCGCGAGGATGAGCACCAGCTGCTCAACCCAGAGCCCTGCGCCGACCAGTAAGTTATGGCTTAAGGAGAGAGGGGGGCTCCCATAGCCTAGATTTTGCCCTGGGCTCTGCATCCCCATCTGCTCCCCCATCACCTATGATGCCAGATTTGCCCCAGCACTGAAGCTGGTTCAGGAGTCCCTGTGTTCACATCCCTTCCCCTGCTCTCCCTTTAGCCCTCTTGCTGCCGTGCCAGCTGAGCTGCCTCCCGCCCAGAAAGCAGCCGGCTTTTGGGATCTCTTCGCTACCAAATGGCAGCAAGCATCGACACCGGACAAGGAGGTGGCCCCTCCAGAGCTGAGTGAGAGTCCCACAGAGCCACCAGGTGATGAGGGCCCCAGCGACCTGAGAGAGCCGGAGGAAGGGGCCTTCAAATGGGGCTTCCTGGCCAGCAAACTGGCTGAAATCCGAAATAAAAATGCTTCCAAGGGCAACTAGAAAAGGCGATGCCAACATGGCCCTGCGGCAGCGCCAGCCAGTGATGCTGTGATGGGCCCTGGCAATGTGGAGGTTTTGGCACTAAAGACCCCACGGCGCCCTTCTCCCTGAGCGTGTGTGGTGCTTTCTTTGCCTTTGTCTCCTAGAACGGCCCTGCCACATGTGGAGCCCCATTCCATCCCCAAGACTGCAGAGCTGCCCCAGCGGGTTGAGACCCTCCAGAGGGATGGGAGGGGGCTTGCCACCTCAGTCCTCAAAGCATCCCCCATCCACTCAGGCACTGTTGGAAGAAACCACAGATGCAGCCACGCTAGAAGAAAACCACAGGTTTGTTTATTAGAGTCCTGCTCCCATCCTCGCAGCCCCTTTCCCACTGAGGCTGATGGGGAGAAAGCTGCCATTCTAAACCACAACCAGAAATAGGGAAGACCAAGAGGTAGGGACCAGCAAGGAACAGCAGCCTTCCAGCCACCGCGGCTGAGGCTGGACTCGCCCAAAGAAAGTCCCTGGGCACCTCACCCACACCTCAAAAAGCAGCTATTGGTGGGCAGCATATCCAAGGGGTGAAGCAGTTGTCCCTTCTGTGGGCAGACCTTGTCTCTGCTCAGGGTAGACTTGGTGTCCCTGCTGGCCTGCAAGCAGCACCATAGTGTCAGGGTGCTGCCACTCCCCAAACCACATCCAGCAAGAGCATGGATCATGGATCCAGCAAGAGCTGTATCATCCACCTAGAGCCACACACGGCTGGCTGGGGTGCTTCTTTTCAGACTGTGGATTCCTTGGCGGCTGCCCAAGCTCGCTGGCAGCCATAGAGCCATTTGATGACACGGGCATTGCGCTCCACCACCGAAATGGTGGAGCAGAGCCGTGCGTCCGGCTCCTCCTCACCTGGCCCCACGTCCTCCCCGCTGCATCCTGACGCCAGGCTGGGCTCCCACTCACAGGAGCTGTGGAGCCGTGCTGAGGCAGCATCCCATCCCGCTGGCACAAACCGTTCCTTGCCCAGCCCTTCCACCATGGCCCGATCCAGCCCACAGTAATTGAAGAACCGCTCCTTCTCCGAAAGCGGCAGGGACAGGCGCAGCCCGAGTGCCGGTTTGCTGGGGCCAGGGGAGGCGGGGGGCTGGGCCAGGCTGGAGGCTTGGGGGGGCTGCGGCACGGGGCTGCCAGGCACCGGGACGATGCTGCTGCTGCTGCTGCCGGCACCCGGCGTCTGCACATCTTCTGCTTGTTCCATGGACGCCCACAGCATGGGGCTCTCGGAGGCTTTATTCGACCCTTGGGCCGGGGGAGAGCTGGGGGGTTTGTCCCTGAGCGGCCCCTGGAAGAGGCGTCGCACCAGCCCGTAGCCCTTGGCGTTCTCCTTGTTGATCACTGGGCAGTCCCGCTTCTGCCGGTAAATGACGAGCGAGTCGGGTCTCAGCAGACGCCTGCTGCCACCTCCCCTCCGCGGCACAGGGGACGAAGGACAGGGCAGCACCTTGCGGCTGCCTTCACAGCTCAGATCCGAGCCGTGGCAAAACTCGTGGCGCTGCTGCAGCGCGAGAAGTCGCCGGCCGCGGGGCGAACAGCAGGGCGAGCAGCCTCGCAATGCCGGCTCCTGTCGGCTGTTGATGACCTGCTGCGATTTGACGTATTTCACTTTGTCTGCTTCCAGCCGCTCCACGGCGCTGGGTGTGCGGCCACCGCCGCCTCCCCCCAGCTGCTCCCGCAGATACTCGGGACCCCGGTTCAGCAAACGCAGAGGGGAGACGCCGCGGCCAGAAGCGCAGACGGCTCGGGGGGTGCTGCCGAGTGGGACCATCGCCTGCCAGCCAACCCCGTGCGGGATGGGGACCCCAAAGCCGCGCTCAGCTTCTGCGCTCAGCCGCTGTCCTGGGAGGAGAGAGGAGCGGTGGGGTTAGCGATGGGGATGGGGTTGGAACCAGAGATGAGTTTGGAACAGAGGGTGAGGTTGGCACCAAGGGATGTGGCACCACCAGCAAAAGGACCGGGAGCGACACAGAGCCGTGCAGGGGGACAGGACTGGCCCCTGCCTGCAGAGGAGGCGCCCTGCAAACCGGGGCAGGAACAATCACGGGCAGGAAGAGAGAAACACCAGGCATCCGCCGGCTTCATCAAGATCCCAAGAGCAGCTTCGTACAGGAAACTTACTGGAGCCATTGCTTTATCTTTACGAGCCCAGGGACAGCAGAACAAAGACAGTATGGGGAAGCCAGTGTGCTTCCCCAGCCCTCCCTCCCCTTGTGCCAGCAGTGGGGGCCCTTTTGGCTGCTGGGGTTTCCGTGCTGTTCGGGGCATCGTGGCTCCCCACGGTGCTGGGCTGGGCCCGGCTCCCAGCTCTGTTTCCCTTTCAGGAAAAGAAAACAAAGGAGCTCCGGGGAGGTTTATTTTAAGCAGAGGCTGTTTGGTCGGCACCACAACTCTGCTGGGGGCTCATCCTCTCCTGTCCTGTCCCTCTGTAGCAAGGGGTCCCTAAGGCAGGCTCTGGGATAATCGATTCCTCTCCTATCACCACTTATTTGGGAGTGTCAAGGAACAAAAAACAGCCCTTGCTCAGCTTTAACCAAGCACCCATGCAGGGACAGTGGGGGACAATGTTGGGACCAAGCAGGCGCACAGCAATGGGGCCATAAATTGAATAGCAGAGGTGGCTGTAAATGCCCAAAGCAGATGGTGGCCCTGAGCAAAAGAGGCCCAAATGGCCTTGAAAAGCCACCTCTGGGGTGATGATGGGGACAGAGAGACCACAGCTATCCAGAGAGCAGGCAGCCCAGGAGCCTTCTGCTTCCACATGCAGCCCAAGGGCTTCAGCAGTGCATCCACCCCCATTTTACAGACGGTAAACTGAGGCACTGAGTTTTTTCAGATCCTGTGCTCCTGAGGGCCAAACTCCCACATCTCCGTGAGTTTCAAGAGCTCTGCAGTGCTTCCATGGATGCTGCCCCCAGTACATGATCCTGCCACCCCCCCGTGGGCTGCAGTGTCTCCGTGCCCCCAGCCCAGCCCCAGGACCCGTATGTCCCAGCTGTGTGCCCGTGCTGGGGCTGCTCACCTGGGCCTGTGCAGGGTGCTGGTTGGTCTCCTCTGCTCCTGTTTCCTCCAGCAGCCAGCAGCAAACTGAGCCCAGAGCCGCAGGAGCCTCATATAGAGAGGGAGGAAGAGCCACCCCATTAACCCCTGCCAGCCCAGCCCCATCAGCACATCCTGCTCTGTGCCAGCACCTTGCCAGCACTGAGCCCTCAGTTCCTGCAACCTTTACACCCCAGGCTTCCCATCAGCCACGGGCTCCATCTCCCAGCTCTTCTTATGGGATCGCAGCCAGGATCCTGGCTCTGGGACAGGCTCCCCTCCATCCCTCTGACCCCTGAGGCCATAGCAGCATTATCTGCCTCCCCCCAGAGGAGCCGGCTCTGTCTGACCCCACACACACCAGGTGCATCGGGAACAGGGCAACGATTACCTGGCACTGCAATCCCCTTCCTCAGGGTCCTGCCTAAGCCCACAGGAACGGGACAAAGCGAGGTCCTTCCAGCACCTTCTGTCAGCGGTGAAAGGGTCAAAGTGAGCTCGGATCCAGGCAGGTTCCTGCCTCCCCTTCCCCGGGAAGGGCTGTAAATTGCAGGAAGCCGCAGGGACCAGAGCCAGCCCAGGGGTTATTTTTACCTCTGCCCTCTTCCCTTCCCGGAGGGCTGAGTGTCCTTTCCGGCCCCAGCCCACCTCCACTCCCAGCACCCCAAAACGTGGGCAGACCTCAGCTCCCTGGAGTTGGCAATGGAGAGCCCCAGAGAGGCCTCAGCTCCCCACATCCCTCCCGTGCTGAATGGGAGTGGGGTACAGCCCAGGCTGCAGCCACATGACCACTACCTGCAGGAAACCAGCAGGCTCTAGTGGGAACAAAGATGTGACACTTATAGGTTCTGTGTCTGAAAGGGAAAAGAGGAGAAGGGAAAAGAGTCCTGCCCATCCCCATGGAAGCTCCACGGCATCCAGCATGCCCCTGTGTGCAGGCACTGCAGCCAGGGCTGCACCCCAGTGCTGGAGATGAGGCCATAGCAACATCCCATGCACCAAGTCCTATCCAAACTCTGCTGGCACAGGCCAAACCCCACTGAAAGTGAGGCAGGACCAATCTGAGGAGGAGGAGGACCCCACCGTGCAGCACTCATTCCCCATGCAGGATGCAGCCAAAACAAAGCAAACAACGCTCCAGAGGAAGATGAGGAAAAGGACAGGGGGAAGAGGCTGAGAAACCCATGGCAAGGTTGGGATCTGCTGCCCTCCCACACAGAGCACAGATTGCCACCTGGGGGAGGAGCGAACCCTATTGTTAATGCCAGGCAACAGCAATCACTGTTTCTCAAAACACGTTTTATTTTGTGAGCTGGAACCCAGCCTGCCGTTCCGGTAAGGACAGCCATGAGAAGAGCAGCCTTCAGTTCACCTTTGCGTGGCGGATGTGGACGATTCCTGTGAGGCACTTCCAGCAGGCGCCTGCAACTTCCCCTGCCCTGGGAAAGGGATGGAAAGACAGACACACAGACAGACAGGCTGCACTGGGGGGGGGCACTTGTAGCTCATACCGACTGCTGAACTGTTAAAATCCCAACCCCAACTCCTTTGGGGATACAAAAGGGGATGGTTTGAGGGGCCTGTCCTGGCACTGGGATGCTGGGCAGCTCCTGCTTCCCTGGGTGAGGCAGTGAAGCTTTGTCACTTCAGCTTAAGCTGTTTACTCCATCCATCAGCCTCTAACAAATGCACCAGAGCCATACAGATGCTCAAACTCCCGTTATTTAATTAAGGCTGTTTTTCTTACAGCCCCAACGCTGACTGTGATTACATGGGGGCTTCAGGTTTGGATCTGTTCGTGGGGTGCTTCCAGCCCTCGTGGTGGGAGAGAAGAATTTGAGGAAGTCCTCAAAGGTCAAACAGCCGGGAGCACTGCTCTCCTCCAAAGTGATTTTTCAGATCACATCCAGCTCTGATTAAACAGCTTCACTCCCAGCATGACCTCCTCTCTCCTGGCAACAGATAATTGCATGCCCCACCTCGTCAAGGAGATCACATGCCTTCCTGCACGGCTCTGATCCACCCCAGAGGAGCAGCAGGAGCAGCCCCAGGAGGAGGCTGAGGCTGTGGCCAATTGATGCCGCAGGGAGGACTTCCAGAGGGGGAATTTGGCATGGCAGAGCTCACAGCCTACTCCTGCAAGGGGGAAGAAGCTGTTTGTGCAGTCATAGGACATTGACCTATCGCCCCTGCATGCCCCAAGCAAAGCTGTGGGCTAGAGAGACTCCTGGGGGCAGGGTCTGATCCCCAGAAAAGGCCCCAACAGCCCAACGTGCACCAGGATATTAGGAAAAGCAGAAGGGTTAACAGCCCAATCTGTGGACTATTGCATTAAGTGGTAAATAAGTGGAGCTGAATAATTTTCACACTTCTCAGGAGCCCAGTCTGCCCGTGGGAGAGTGGTCAGGACTGAACGTGCCCCTCAGTCCCCTTTCCAGATGCATTTCTCCTTTGAAAATCACCAACATTGGGTGACCAGGTGCAAACATGACTGTAAAACTGACAATGTTACCATCTGTTGCTACTTGTCGGCTTACTTTCACAACCCACAAAAGCCCTTCCTGGTCCGAGGCCACATAAATGCCAGGGACAGGAGAGCAGCTGAAGTGAGCTGGCAGCTCAGGGCAGTACAGCTGCACGCCACGGGCCCGAGATGCATGGATTTTTACTGGGGAGCGAGCAAGAGTGGAAGATCTGCTACACTAGCTTAAAAATATCAAGGGCTCAAATGGGCATCAATAAATCTGAAACCAACACCCAGTCTAAGGCAGCCATCCACAAGCTTTTGCAAGCAGAAACCAGAGAGCAGTTGGGCACAGAAGAAAGACTGAGATTCACACAGACCTTGGTGCCCTACGGATGAACCTTTGGAACAGTCGGCCTGGATGAATTCTGGAGCCTGCGTCTGGGAAGTAAAAAAGCTCTTGGGAGAGGTGGGAGGTGCTGCTGTGATGGAAGGCCTCCCCAGGGTGTGTCTGTGATGAACCTGCCCCTTTCCACAAGGGACCCACAAACGCTGTTATGCTGCATGGTTTCGTTTCAAATCCCAGAGGCTACAGAGGCCTCAGTGCACCACAGTGCAATTCTAACGCTGGTTTTCCCTCTGCCCACTTTAAAAAATGCAAAGCAAGTCAGCCATATCTCCAGCACCCCACCCCAGCATACTTTACCTGGCTAAAATGCTCGAGAGGTGCAAGCTGTGTGTGGGAGGCACTGCAGGGAGGCAGCCTTCCTCCTCCTCTTCCTCAGTCTCACAGCAGATGCAGGTCCAACTCATCACCTGCAGCTCCTGTTTGCCACCTGCCAGCTCAGCCTGCAGGTCAGGCACTGCACATCCCCGGGCAGCACCATCTGCTCCTCACCAACCACAGCCCTTCTGCAACTGCTTTGTGCTTCAGGCACCCAGAAGAACCTGGAAACTCATCTGGGAACAGAGTGACTTAAAGGAGAGAATCACCCGGGCCATGGCTCCTCTTGCAGTGATGCAGCGGGTTGCTGGCTGATCTTTTGGGTCACTCAGCTTCTCCACTCTTCCCCTGCTCTGCTTATAGAGGCAAAGCATCTCAGACTGCCTCAAATACTTCGAGACCCGGTGATCAGAGAGAAGCAGCAGTTTGTTCCAGTACTTCCACCTCCTGCCCCTCCTCATATGTAAGGCAGGCACTCCGGACAGTTTGTGACATTTGATATGAGTCCCTCTTCCCTAACAGTGTGTAAGAATAGCCAGCACTTTGCATAGACTGCTCCTCAGACCCTGACCAAAAAGGAAACGAAACACAGCGCTGCCCAAACTGCCCTGCTAACTACACTGCAACCCTTTAACGACCTCTTCTAGGGACACTGCTGCTTGGATTTACAGCACAGGTCCCAGTAAGGACTGGAAGCACAGCAACACCATCAAGGATTCGCGGGATGTGGGTACAGCAAAGCAGAGAGTAAAAGTCATGTTTGTGCTATCCACAGTCCAAAGTGCACCTGAGCACGTCTGCTCAGCGAGACATTGCATAAGAGAGGGAGAAAAAAAAGCAGTAATTTTGAAATGCAGGCATCCTTCCAAGGGGCAGAACCTAAACACAAGCACAGAGCAACACCTGCCATCACAACGCAGCTCGAGCAGCAGCTGCGATTGGGTGGCTCTGAAGAAAGCTCTGTTTAAAAGAGCACAAAGAAATACGAACAAGAGGAATTCACAACCTCAGCACTGCAGAGCAGGGATCTCCCAGCCAAGCCTTGCCTGAGGAAACAGGACGGACAACCTGCTGGCTCTGTGCTCTGCAGAACCAGGAAGATAAAGCAGAGCTCGAGTTATTGGAGCTGGGATGCAGCCTTACACATCCTACCTGTCATGGGCCATTTCTGCACATCATTTTTCCATGTGTGTAGGTTTTGTTTTCTTCATTTTATGGAAGAAGAACTCAACTTTCATCTGTGTTCAAAATCACTGCTCTTTAACAAAGCAGAAAGTCAACTTTCTTCTTTAATTCAGGTGCTTAATTATCCTTTGACTGAAAAGAATCACAGTTTCAACCCCTTTCTCTTTTGCAGTGACTGCACTGACATACAGATCTAAGCACACAGCTGTCATCCAGGTGGGGATCTGCTTATCTGCAGCACCAGGATGTGCAGGAAGCAACAAACTATGCAAGGGCACTGACACCAACAAACAGCCAGGTCTGTGCTTGCTGGTGGGACAACAAATAAAGCCACAAGGTGATGTATAGTGTTCCCAGTTTGGGCTATTCCCACTCCCAGACTGCACAACAATCCTTTGCTTTGGAGCACTCTTAATTAAAACATGCAAGTGACTTTAGACTCTTGTGCCATGTATAAGTAATAGTGTTTCCTCACCTTAATTTCTAAGGTTTCCCAGGGCATGTGAAACCAGCAGGTCATCATCACCTCCCCAGCCTTCAGGGCACCATTTACATCTGGTTCAGCCTCAGGAGCACACTAGCAGTCCAGCAACTCCAAAGAAGCCAGCTAGATCAGCAGTGTCAGCATTCAGACACTGGAGGGAAACATGCATGAGGGTGCTTAACAGGCTGTGCTCAGCCCTCTGCATGGGGGATCCCAATTTGTTAGAGGAGGGGGCAGCAGGGCTCACCCACCAGCAACAACCAGAGGCTTCTGAGTGAAATCTTCCCATTCCAGCACTCAGAGACTCCCTGCAAGGCTGGCTGCAGAGGGAGGAGCATCAGAGCCCTGGAAAGCAGCAGCATCTGGTTCACAGCCCCAAAAATCCAGTAAGACCAGTAACAGCAGACACAGCCTGCCAGAGATTTCCATACCGTCCAGGAAGGTATTTGCTCCGCTTGTAGCAACAGCTCCCAGCCCATGCAGGATGCAAGAATACTGCTGTGCCTTTAATCCCCCTTTGAAAACCAAGCAGCACGCCCAGAGGAGCAGTGCTTTGATTCTTAAGAGGCTCAGCAGGAGCAGAGGGATCCACGAGGCCACAGCTCCAAAAGCCAGCTACTTTCAAACCCAGCGCGACCCTGCTCTGTTAGAGCACTGCATTACATACCAGTGAAAGCTCTGCACTGCCTCTGCCAGCCAATCCAGCACCTTTTACGAGCTAAAATCACTTACAGTGTGTGACCATGATGAACTGCTACAGCTTACTGCTATTCTAGCAAAGCAAATAAACCATCCTGAAGCTTGGCTGAGAGCGAGACGGCTGTGCCAACTGAAGGGAAAGGAAAGCACTTGTCAGTAGAGTTCAAAAGCTTCATTGAAATTCAGGTTTTTATTTAAAAAAAAAAAAAAAGCATGAACTTAATAAGTTACACAATCTCTCAATTATAAATCCTGCATAAAATATATTTTACAATTTTTAAAGAAAGATTTTGAAAAGCCTTTGACGAGTGCTGAAGAGTATCTTGACTTTGTGTCGTGCTGGTGAACAATTCTGTAGCTGCTACAAGTTTGATTTATCATAAGGCTTTAAAACAAAGACCTCACCAACAAACAGAACACACACCTCAAGAACTACCACTCCTCATGAACAGAGGACATGCCCAGTGTCACCCACCAGCTAAGCACCATGAGAGGGATTTCACCCTTTAAAGTGGCAATCAGTGCAAACAAGTGCTGTGGGAGTCAAAAAACATTTTTTCTGTGCCATTCATCAGCACCCAACTCTGTGGTGCAGCTCGGCAGCACGCTCAGTGTTCAACCTTTGAAGTGCTTGAGGAGAACCAGAGGACTTGCAGAGGACTTAAAGGCAAGTGCTGTTGTTCTGTAGTTTAAGATTAACGTAGTTGATTCTGTCTTTTGGGTGGGCAGGTGAGAGGAAGGAGCTAATGTGTTTCCAAAACCTCTCAGGTTTAACATGGAAGATGATACATCCTCTTAAAACTTCACAAAGTCCTCACTGGATGACTGGTGCTGGGATGGAAGTACTGTAAAAGTGCTGGTGCAGACAGCAAGAGGATTGCTCTCCTCCTGGCCATAACAAGCTGAGCCCTCACTTGCAATGAGCCCAGTTAAAACATGAGAATGAGCAGATCTCCACTTCCAGAGCACAAGAGGTGCATCTCTGCTTGTCATCCACTACCCACAGACAGGTTCCAAGCCCTGCCTTATAGCCTGAGCTCCCTGCAGGGTCAGCAGCACAACCCTGTTGTCACTCACCTCCTTCCCCACCAACTGATGCTCCCAGAGGTGCTCTGCTGCACTCAGCTGATGGATCACCTGAGAGTTCCTCCATGACATCTTCTGAACGTTAAACATTGCTTTGTTTCAAGGCAGCAATGCTCATCTGAGCATCCCTGTTCAGGTGAGCTGCCTTACACAAAGTGATGCAAAGTGACAAGGATTAAAGGCTAATGACCCCAGGTCTGCTGCCACCAGTGCTGCACCAGGTCAGAGCTACAGCTCAAAACTGCTGCTGCAGCCTGTACAGCCACAGACTTCTGATAGAGTTAGAATCCTTCGCTTCTGGAGGAACAAGCAGTTATTCTGCCTGCACTGCTTATTCACACAAGAGAATGCACGTGTTCCATGTCCAAGAGGTGACAGTCACCTCTTCCTCCCCATTGCTCCCAGGTGACAGTAAGCATCAAAAAGGAAAAGCTCGTGCCCAGTGACATCCAATCCAGCTGTGCTGGAACCATAACTGAGTGCTCTTAAATCCAGAGCTTCAATGCTGCTGGATTCCCTCACCAGGCATTCACATTCTCGTGATGGAAGCTCACAGTACTCTCCTATTCTAAGTACTCTGTTTGCTGCTGGACTACGGGTAGGAGAGCAGTGAGCACGTTGTGGAACTGTAGATTAGTGGATTAATAAAGTATTTGATTAGTAGGAAAAAGCAAAATTGAATGATTAATGACCTCACCAACATGCTAGCACCCAGCTGCACACACTTGGCATTGGAATCCCTCAGTGCTGAGCTCCTTGAGCTGTGAGTGCAAAGCTCGGCCACCTCAGCACTCTGAGAGCTGCTGACACACTTGCATCGTATTTTTTGCTCACAAAGTCAAGTCTTAGACCCTACCTTCAACATTAGATAAAAATAAATAATAAAGTTATCCCGGACCAAAGAAGGAATGATTCTCATCCATCTTATTCACCCAGTTTTCTAGCAGAACCCAAACATTCAGACCCACAGCAAATAATTTAGGAAAAGTGTCATTTCCTCATGGAATGCAACACACTTGCAGGCATACGCTCTCGGTCACTCATATGCATAAATATATACACAATTAACTTTACAAACCTGAAGATTTGCACTACCAGCATGCAAATCTCTTCTTCCAGGAGAGATCCTAATACTGATATAGGAAACTGGAATGTATTAAATACTCTGAGATCTGGCTGGAAATCAAGTCTCAGCTCTTAGGATGTCCCACTGCCAACGCACACAAACGAACATTGTCACATCTTAAGACTTAACACATAACATCCTGGAAACAAACACAAAGCATCTCTAACACAACTGCCAACATTCTTATAACGTATGGAACTCAAACAAAATTCCATCAGTAGAAACTACACCCTGCAGGTCTGAGATCGGGCTCGTTTCTTTACTGCCATTAAGTTGCACCATCTGCTGGGCAAGGAGCAGCTCTTCCAGGAGACGACCGCTCCGCAGCTCACGTGTCCCAGCTGCTGTCTTTAAAAGCTATGTTGACTAATCGCAGCTCTAGTTCAAAAGCATCAGGACGGTCCTGCGGGTTGGCAGCCAGCATTTCCTTAATCAACTGTTTCATCTGTGCATTCATGGATTTTTTCTTTACAGGGATGAGCAGTTCCATCTTAGGGTTTTCTAGCAGTGCCTCTCCAACAGGCACGATTGCTGACCCCTGCTTGACGTAACTACCCAGGAGTTCCTTCTTTGTCTCTGTGTCTACGAATGTGATTCTTTCTAGCATTGCCCAGATTATGATCCCCAGTGCAAAAATGTCTGCTTTGGCAGTGTAGTGTCCTTCCCAGACTTCGGGGGCCATATAGAAGTCAGTCCCACACGCAGTCGATAGGAAACACTTATTTACGTTGACTGGTTCCTCGGGATTCTGTCCTGAAGCTGAACATACCTTACTCAGCCCAAAGTCAGCTACTTTCAGCGTGGGCTCCAAGTCACTGGCATCCATCCTGCTCTGCGATATCAGAATATTGTCAGGTTTGAGATCACGATGAATAATCTGATTTTTGTGCAGGAAAGCCAGCGCACTGCTGAGCTGAAGCATGAAACTGGTGTTGGTCTTGCGGTTAGGTTTTCGAGACAACAGATACTCATTCATATCTCCTCCATCACAGAAATCCATTACAAACCAAAGGTAATAAGCGCTTCTGGGATCAAAGACTATTTCTCCTTTTAATGAGGTCTCTACAAGCTGCAATAAGGAAAAGAAGTGTCACAACTACCTGATGACCACAAAAATATCAAGATATGATGGGGGAAAAAAAAAAAAGCATAAATTTTTGGATCTTCCTCTCAACAACCCAGAGAGTAAGGAATTGCAACTGGTAAAAATAAAAGTTCATGTCAACCTTCCGATTTAAAGGAAAAAAAAAAAAAATCACAATGTATTTGCCAGCCTCGTTATTTTGGTGTGTGTGTGAAGCATATCGACCTCACGCTCCTACCCAGAAGCCAGAGCCAGCCCCAGATAACAGCTTTTTGAAGGCTATCAAGTAGTCGTTGCACTCCCATCTGTTTCAGCTGGACAGTGTCCCACCCATTTCGCTAACTCCAAGTACAAACACAGCCTCAACCAGGAACCCCTGCACAGCACCAGGAGGCTGCCTGTCCTCTGCTCATGAGGCAGCCTCACCACATGCTTTTGGAGCCTGCCCTCCATCCCTCACACGTGAATGCATTCTAACAAGCGTTAGCACAGGATCTCTTAGCTCAGGAGAATGCTAATCCACAGGCACAGTTCAACAGCTGCTGCAAGCAACACCTTTCTCACCACAACACACTAGCTATTTTCTAGGACATAAGCAGAGAATAACTCCAGCAGCTAGTTCCAATGGCCTCTTTGTACAATGTGCAACATACACCAGCAGTTATGCTCGCTCTCTCTGTTCACACAGCTACAAATCTGTCTTTCCAGCTCCTCTGAGGTGGCTCTTCGCATACTCCAGAACATGAGACTTGCTATTATTTCTGTTAGCAGTAAACCAGTGCTTACTAAAGCAGATGCAGCCTCTACAGGCCTTCAAAAGTTAATACAGCTATTAATACATAGAGAGACATATTAAAATTGTAAGAAGTGGGTTTTTTCCCCCATCCGAGAGCAAAATTAGTAACAAATTATAACTACATTTAATTGTGAGCACAGTTAGTACTCAAACCAACTTAAGAGCAATTCTGTGTTAGAACTTAAACTGCATATTCAGGTTTACAGCCAATAACAGCAAAATGGGAACCGCAGCACAGGAGGGAGCGACCCCAGCACGCAGCCCTGCCCTCCACTCAGCCTCACTGGAGCTGTGCTCGGGTCTCAGTTCGGAGCACCAGGATGACAGAATTCACCTCCAGATCTGGGACTGCAGCACAAGGAAGCCACACCAGCTCAGAGCTCTCTACAAGAGCCCAGCTCAGCTGGCAGCAGTTACAGCACCTGCCCTGAAGCACTGCAGGAGACACCAACAGCCCTTCCCAGGCCTCCTCACACCGCACCAGTTCAGCTCAGTGAAGTAACATCACCTGGAGTGGGCAGAAGAGAGGGCAAGCCAAGGGAGACGTGGGTTTCTCTCTTTCAGCGCATGCTATCATCAAGTGATCTCTGTGCTCAGCTCTGCCCTTTGCTCTTCTCTGCTCTTTGAAGCAGGAAAACAACTCGCAGCACTTGTGCCACAAACACGGGCAAGGTCTGCATGCTGCACTGCTTGAAAAACCTGGTGCTGCAGCGACCTGGAAGCTCTTCTTCACTCATGGTCCCACCCTGCAGCCTCCCTCACACCCCTCTTTTTCCCCTTCCAGACTTCTCCCTGTACAGCTGCCTGCATGCAGTATCTTACAGCTCCACCAACAAGATAAGGTACTACTTTTTCCCCATGTGAGCTGACCAGTATTATTTCACCCTAATCCCTTCGGGGCAATGTGCCAGTAACAATGACTGAGCTACAGCAAGTTGACAAAGGCAAGAAGCCTTTCTCAGGCTCACAGAGCACCCAGCACAACAGGATCAGAACAGCTGTGAAGTGCTGGCAAATGAGTGCTCGCTCACAAAAGGTTCAATGTCAGCCATGCAAGAATGACAACAATAAAAACTGAAATGATAGAAGCTGATCAGGGATAACACAGCAAATGTTTAGCAGGCCACTGACTTTTTAACACCAGAGAGACAAATGTCTGCCAGGGGATGATTAATAGCTGGGGCAGACTCCTAGCAAGCTCACATGAGCTTTCAGGTCCTTCCAGAGCTACGTATATTTCAGAAATATTTGCCTTTCAACTTCTAGGCAACTCAATTTTCAACAGCCCCACATAAGGGATAGCAGTATTTACTCTTCTATTCCTCTACATACCACACATTCACTTCTCTTTGAAGTTATCTACCCAAAAAAGAAATTAAACCAGCTCACTGAGCTTCCTTAATTGATTACTACTTCTGGGAGCGTTAAACATTGGCTTGCTATATCAAGACAGCCCCTTCCCCTTCCAGAGGCATCTGACATTATGAAATTCTTCAGAGCTCTGCCTCAAGACATCAGTACTGCTCACTAACCTGCAGCACGACTCTATCAAGAGCCTGCACCTTCCTCATGCCTTATCTGTGGTGTTTCCCCAACTTAGCTAAGCAAGTCCTGGAGCCTTTAGAATGGCATGGCTTCAAATTAAAAAGACCAGGTGATTGTTCAATAGATAAGCTCTTTTAAAGACATAAAATAAAGCAAACGACACCCTTTCCTACCTAAGCATACCTCAAGAAAACCATCTTAGCTACCCACCTCCTTCCCTCCCAGCTGCACATCCACATAAGCACTTCCACCCCATTACCTCAGCTTCATGTACCTGTAAATAAAGGGAGGAACTGGAGCCATGTGACATCTTCTGCACCATGCCATCTTTCTGCAAGATGCACTCCTCCAGGTGAATGACGTTGGGATGCTGGCTCTTGATACTGCTAAGTGCCCAGAACTCACGCAGAGCTAGTTCCACGTTCTCTGGAGCATGGCACCGAATCTTTTTCACTGCCACCCGTGCAGAGGTCTTCCTGACGACTGCTTCGTACACCACACCATAACTGCCACGACCAACCTCCCGTATTAGATCGTACTTAGGCTGGCTACTCACCATCTTCAAGATCAAAGGTTCTGGGGAAGGGGGAAAAACCCACAGAACTATAACTTATGAACGAGAACTGAGCTGTGTTTTCCCCCATATGGCCTGGTGTGGCAATGCCAGCTGCACCAACACCCTGTGGTGAGCAGGGCTGCTCCTGAGCATCGCACTGAACACAATGCTGTGCTGGAATACTTCAGAAGTCACTCCGTAAGCTTGCAGCCACGTTAAAGGCTGCCTAATACCTCATTTGGGTGGGACTGCACGATTTCAAACACAGCTCAGCGTTCAAGAAGGCAACAATTCAAACCTAGAATTGCACTGCGCTGAGGCAGGGCTATCCCATATCCTGCTGCTCCTTTCTCTCAGTGTCTTTTGGGAATTTCTATGTGAATAACAGGACTGTTTCATGCTCTCCATCCACACCCGGGCTATCAGAGAGGTTCTAGCTGAAACCTGCGGTTGAGGAGCAACAGAATGAAACAGAGCTGACTTTTAAGAGGACCTCATAGGTAAAGATTTGCGTTCTAATTTCGCAACGATTTTTTTTTTTGTTGTTTTTCCTTCAGAGACGAGAAAGTTTCACCGATCTTTTAACACCACTATGACTTCCCAACTAAACTCCTACAGTCACAAAAAATAAAAATAAAAAATAAAAAAGAATCAAAAAGAAAAACTGGCAGCAGCGGCAGCAGCACCCAACAGACTTCCAAGTTACTCGATAGGATAAAAGCCGGGGCGATGCTCTGTGAGGAAAACAACGCACGAGGCTGAGAGTGAGGAGGAAGGGCAGCCCCGCACAGCGCCCGGCTCCGTCACACACAGAGGATCGCATCAGAGTTATTAGCGGGGAGCTCGTAAATGATTCCAGCGAGGTAGGAACTATTTGTTCGGAGAAAAAAAAAAAAGAGAGAGAGAAAAAGAGAGAGAGAGAGAAAGAGAAAGACAGGCATCGTCAGTGCGACGGCACCGCGCGCACTCCAAGCTCCGGCGAACCTCGAGGCCTCGCTCAGCCCATGAGGCCGCACCTGGACCCGTCGCGGCCCTCACACAGCGGCGCTCTGTTCCCGCCCGCCCCTTCAGCGCGCGGCCGCTCTGTGACGCGCGGCAGAACCGCGCAGCGCCCGCCACGGCCCCGCGTTACCTCAGCATCAACGCCGCGCCGCCGCCGCCCGGCCGCCATCATAGGGACCGACCCCGGCGCCACGCCCCCCTTCCGCCACGCAGCCTTCTGATTGGCTGCGAGGTGAGGGGGCGGGGGGAAGTGGGAGAGATGAGCGTGCGCACGCGCATGCGCGCAGCGCTCGTGGTCGGCCGCGGAAGCGGCGGGAGCTGCGGCTGCTTGCACCGCGTTTTTTTTGTTTTGTGTTTTGTTTTGTGTTTTGTTTTGTGTTTTGTTTTGTGTTTTGTTTTGTGTTTTGTTTTGTGTTTTGTTTTGTGTTTTGTTTTGTGTTTTGTTTTGTTTTGTGTTGTGTGTGTTTCTGTTTGTTTGTTTGTTTGTTTGTTTCCGTTTGTTTGTTTGCTTCTGTTCGCTCTCTAACAGCGCTGTGTGCGTTGGCCGTTGCAGCTTTGCAAGGACTCTGCTCGTTTCTCCACGTGTGCATGTACGTATTTGTCTGTTTCTGTGTTTATCTGTTTCTTTGTTGCTTGGGGTGGGACAACACCCAGCACTCCTCTGCTGCACTTCGGCTGTGTGTCTGCACCGCAGCTTTGCAACGACAGCCTTTCTATTCATTTACCTCTGTGTTTAATTACCCTCTCTCACCTATTTATTCACTTAGCCGTTTGTTTACCTATCCCTCTATTTACCCATCTGTTTCTTTATCCATTTATTCACCTGCCCGTTCGGTGGCAGCTCGGGGTTGCTCCGCTGTCCTCAATGGCAGCAGGGAGCAGACGGTTGCTGTGTGTGCAACGCTGAGCTCAGCGCCCCAGCTTGGTTTGGCAGCCGTGCCTGCGGTGCTCGGAGCCAATCGGGAGCTGAGGAGGGCTGGGAAACCGATTGGGATGTTACAGCCCATCCTCTCTTGGGAATCCCCTTCACGGAGTCCGGCATTGATGAGTTCAACGGGAGGGGCCAGCACTGGGACAAGTGTGCATCCGGTGGTCACCCCCCCCCTCATTCTCCCCCATGTGCTCTCAGTGTACAAAGCTCCCTGGAAGGGCTCCCAGTGCCAAAACGGGGACAATTTTGCAAGATGTGCTTGGCCAGCCTCAGCGAGGTCACTTGGTTGACATGTGAGAGCCTTCCTGGAAGGAGCGTCTGGAACAGCCACAGGCTGTCCCTCCCTGGGGGGGGCATCTGTGGCAAAGTCACAGAAACACAGAATGGACAGGGTTAGAAAGGACCTCAAGGATGATGAATCTACAACTCCCTGCCACAGGCAGGGCCACCAGCCTCCACATTCAATACCAGTCCAGGCTGCCCAGGGCCCCATCCAACCTGGCCTTGAACACCTCCAGGGATGGACGGGGCATCACAGCCTCTCTGGGCAGCTGTTCCAGCACCTCACCGCTCTCATAGCAAAGAACTTCCCCCTCACATCCAACCTCAATCTCCCCTCCCTCAACTTCAAACCATTTCCCCTTGTCCTGCTGTTATCTCCTCTTTCCAAGAGTTGATTCCCCTCCTGTTTGTAGGCTCCCTTTAGGTACTGAAAGGATGCAGTGAGGTCACCCCACAGCCGCCTTCTCTCCAGGCTGAACATGCTCAGCTCCTTCAGCCTGTCTTTGTAGGGGAGGTGGTCCCTTAAATCAGCGTCCCTGCAACATGCAGCCATGAGCCTGTGTCCCTGTGCACAAGTGTAATCATGCAGCTGTGTGCCCACGTGTCCCTGTAGTCGCATACCCCATGTGCCCATGCATCTGTGTACCTTTGCAACCTGTGTGCCCATGCACCTAAATTGCACCTCATACTCATGTACCCCTGTACCCGCATGTTCATGCATCCATGTACCTGTGCACTCATGCACTCGTCTATCTGTGCACCCATGCACCTGTGCACTCCTACACCCCTCTAGACAGACACCTGTGCATCCCTGTTCCCATATACCTATGCATCTGTGCCTCTGTGTGCCCATAACTGTGCATCCACCACCCACATAACCCAGCATCTCACCACCTGTCCCTTTGGACACTTGCAGCACCTCCTGCCCATAGGCTCTGTGGGGAACAGAGCAACCACCTCACCCCACCCATCCCGTGACTCAGAGCAGAGGTGTTATAATTATCCTCTCTCCCCTGCAGCTGCCAATATTTACAGGTCTCCCTGTGCACTGGTGCTGTGATTTGAAAGAACACCCTGTTTACTGGTGTGCCAGCTGACAGCCGGGCAATGTGATCGGGGCCGCTCCCAGCAGTCTCCCTGGGGCAGTCTGGAAGGGCCACGCTCCTGTTTTCCTGCTGATGTTTCTGGGTCAGGTTTTGCAAGCAAGTGCGGGGCACGGCCAGGCAGGCGGGCTGTACAGCGTGCTGACCTTGGTGACCTCCTTGCAGGCTGCTACATGGATTTTTGGGGTGGAGAGAAGCGTGAGGAGGAGAGGCTGCATGCACCAACTGCACGTGCTGCATCCCCCAGGCATTGCGGTTCTGTAAAAAGCCATCGGCCGCCCTGCAGGTGCTTTGCACCCCACAATGGTCGCATTCTGGAGGGTTCAAAGGGCAATGCTCCATGCAAACCCTCAGCCTGGCACTTCCTCGTCCCGACTCCACGCAGCACCAACCCCCCCCCAGGTATCCTGGCATCCCCCAGCAGGACCATACGGACAGCATGTCCCCAGCTTGTTTACTGCGGCCGTGCGCCTCGATTGTCACCACCATGTGACAGGTGATGCCTTCAGACAGCCGAGCCAGCTCCACGTGACTGCTGGGCGATGGATAAAAGCTGCGTGAGGGGCTCCGGCAGCAGAACTGGGGTTGCTCTGAGGAGGAGCAGTAGTGCCGTACCGATGGATTTCCAGCCTAGCATCCTGCGCGATGGCAGCCCCATGGAGAGCCTGGAGAAGCAGCTGCTGTGCCCCATCTGCCTGGAGATGTTCAGCAAGCCTGTGGTGATCCTGCCCTGCCAGCACAACCTCTGCCGCAAGTGTGCCAATGACATCTTCCAGGTGAGATGAGGACCCCCCTGGATCTTGCCCTGCTCCGGGATGCTCTGTGCAGGCACCTGGGGACACTCTGATGTCCCTGTCCCCCTCCAGGCTGCCAATCCGTACTGGCAGAGCCGAGGCAGCAGCATCATTTCGGGGGGCCGGTTCCGCTGCCCTACGTGCCGCCACGAGGTCCTGCTGGACCGCCACGGTGTCTATGGGCTGCAGAGAAACCTGCTGGTGGAGAACATCATCGACATCTACAAGCAGGAGTTCTCCAGGTTGGTCCCACGGGGACATAGGGACTGCCACGTCATTTTGTTTTGGGCAAGAAACTGGGGGGCTGGCTTGGTGCTCTCCCCCCACCTGTCCCTAACCCAAATCTCCACCTCACAATTGACATCTCCATTCTCAACTCAAATCTTTACCCTCAACCCAAATCTTCATCTTCCAGCCTGTGCCATTCTGGTCTGCAGTTGCTCCCCGGGAACAGGGGGACCCTGTGGGGGGTGGCAGAAGAACGAATCCTGCCCCCAGCCTGGCACCCTGCAGCTTTGGCTTTCGGTTGAAGATAAGGGGTGTGAGGGACAAATCCAGGCTCTGCCTGTGACAGCAAGGAGTGATAAGGGACAGGGGGACAGCCTGAGGGGTTTGATGGCATTGCTCAGTGGCAGAGGCGCAGCAGGAGGGGGAAAGACAGGGGAGTGATGTTTTTTAAACAACCCAGACATGTGGGTTCATCTCCCCATTCTCCTGCCCCACTGTAAATATTGTTCCAGCGCCATGGAAACAGGGATGGAAGGCACGTGGCAGGTGGCTGCAGCCCCCAGGGGGGAGCTGGCGAACCCCCCAGTGGTGACTCAATTGCTGTCACCCCCCTGAGCTCCCTGGAGCCCCTGCCTGGGTCATGCGTTGGATGATAATAATAAATGCCAGCAGCACTCGGCTAAAATTAGGAACTTGTGCAGCATCCCTGGAGCGTGGCCCCAACTGCTGCCATAGCTGATGACACACTGCTGCAAACTGGGCTTACTGGGCGTGCAGGGGGACGTGGGCCAGGATCTGGTTATGGGCAGTAGTTCTACATTGGTGGGGAAGTCACTGCTGTGGGGATGTCACCATGGTGGGAACATCACCGCCATGGGGACATCAATATGGCGGGGATGTCATCATGCTGGGGGGGTCATCATGGCCGGGCTGCTCTTTCCAGCAGGCCACTCAAGAAGGGGGAGCACCCCATGTGCAAGGAGCACGAGGATGAGAGGATCAACATCTACTGTGTCACCTGTGAGGTCCCCACCTGCTCCATGTGCAAGGTCTTCGGTGCTCACAAAGACTGCGAAGTGGCCCCTCTGCAGAGCATCTTCCAGGGCCAGAAGGTGCCACTGGGGGGACATGGGGCCACGGTGGGGCATGGCCAGAACTGGGCGATGTGCTGAGCTAGGGTGGCTGCAAATAGCATTGGGATGCCTCATGGGGTATTAATAGGCAGTGGGCTGACTTTGACCAGGAGACAGCCCTATATTTAGTGTGATGCCCCCCCTCTCAGCCTGTGGGATGGGGGATGGACGGTGATATCCTGGCAGCACCCATCCCTGCCCTGCAGGAGTTAAAGCTGCTTCTGTCCATCTGTCCCTGACCAGAGCGAGCTGAACAACTGCATTTCCATGCTAGTGGCAGGGAACGACCGCATCCAGACCATCATTTCCCAGCTGGAGGATTCCTGCCGCAGCACTGAGGTGAGGGACAGGGAAATATAGACCCCAAAACCCAGTGCTGGGGGAGCCAGCCCCTGAGCAGAGGACATAGGAGCTGGAAGGACACGGCTTTGTCCCCACAGGAGAACAGCGAGGCAGCCAAGCAGGAGCTCTGTGCACGTTTTGATGCATTTGCAGCGCTGCTGGAGGAGAAGAAGATGGAGCTGCTGGGACGCATCACCCGTGAGCAGGAGGACAAGACAGGCTTTGTGCAGGGCCTCATCCAGAAGTATAAGGAGCAGCTAGAGAAGTCCAGCCGGCTGGTAGAGACGGCCGTCCAGGCCATGGAGGAGACCGACGGGGCCGCCTTCCTCATGGTGAGATCCTCAAGCCCTAAAGCCCTCGCTTCCTATAGGGAACCCCTTGTGCCACGTCCTGGTGGCACAGGGACGTGCTGGCTGCTGCTGCTCTGCCACCCTCACTTTTCCTCTTAATCCCACAGAATGCCAAGCAGCTCATTAAAACGTAAGTGCCCAAACTGGGGGAAGCTGGGGGATCCCCATCCTCTGCCAGGTGTGGACCATATGGCTCTGCTCTACGCTCGGGGCTGTGGGACCACTGCTGTGCTCCCTCCCCCAGGATTGTGGAGGCCTCCAAGGGCGGCAGGCTGGAGAAGATTGAGCAAGGCTATGAGAACATGGATGCCTTCACAGTCAATCTTGAGCACCTCACCGATGCCGTCCACGCCTTGGACTTTGAGTCAGGTAATCCTACCCCAAAAACCCCTCTGGGACCTGGAAACGAGGGTCCTTCAGCAGCTGCCCCTCACTGACATCTGGTGCCCATTTACAGATGAGGAGGATGAGTTCTATGAGGAGGTGGAAGAAGACACAGGAGACACAGAACCTGAAAGAGTAGCGGCAGGTAGGGCCTCTCTGTGCCAGCATCGCCAGCATCACGGTGGAACCCCCACAGACAGAGGGGATGATGGAGGGTTGATGAAGTCCCCCTCACTGCCCTCTCCTTCTGCAGCCCCCCAGTAGGACGCAGGATGTCCAGGACAGAACCTGGGGACACACTGATGGGGCCAGCCATCCAGCTCCAGTACAGGACACTTTTCTATACGGGTGCCAAGAGGACTATTCCGCACATTTTATATGTTCCTTGTTTTGTATATAATTGTAATGGAGTTGTGTATTTTGTACAGAAAACCAGTGCTCTGGCGTTTTTTTCTCCCCCCCCTCACCTCTCATTTTCTCACTCGACCCTGTGATGGGTTTGGGGATGTGGGAGGGTTCCCTGGTTTTGGACCAGTGCCTGATTCTCAGCCTAATTAACACCTCCGGTGGCACTGGCATCCCATGCTGGCCACACTCCCGGGATGTGACAGGTCAGCACCCGGAAAGATTTATCCCAGTGCTTACCCAGCCTCAGGGATGTGGGGTGACAGCACTCCAGACTCTGCCAGCCCCAAAAGGGGCCAGCTTGGAACTGAGCTCACATGGGTCCAAAATCACAGCACAGTTGGGTTCTCCCATGGCAACATAAACCCGGCTTGGGGTCGAGAGTAAACTGAGGCAGTGCTGAAAGCAGTGCTCAGTGCTGTGCCGTGACTGCAGTCAGCCCCACAGCAATGAGTGCTGTCCCTGGAGGCAGTGGGGGGCAGTCACTGCTATGGGGGTGTCCAACCACAGATCCCAGGTGAGATCCACCTGCCCAGCTGGATTTAAATTGGGGGAAAGCAAGGTTCCCATAGTGGGAAGGGAGCGCACGGGGGGGGTCAATGCAGCCCTGTCCTTGAGGGGTGCAGCTACATCCTGCATGCAGCATACGATGTGCCCCTGGGATGCACGTGGGGAGCAGCCCCCCGTTACACCGAGAGCCCCCCGGCTGCGGGCTGCGGCACGGCCAGCCCGGGGCGAGGCTCAGCAGGCGCTTTGCAGCCGGCCTGGCCCTCCTCCCCCGGCCTGGCTTTGCACACGGGTCCCGCCGCTCCACACGGCCGCGACCGCAGCTGCCACCAGCGCAGGACCCGCACCGGGGTCACCAGCGCCGGCTTCCGAGGGATGGCAGCGGGCGGAGGGGAGAAGCAGCAGCTGCTGGGCGAGGGCACGGGCAGGTAAGGGGGTGCGCGGAGGGGCTGCGTGTACCCTCACGGGGCTCCTGGATGGGATCCCCGTGGCCAAAGCCGTCCGTTCAGGGAGAGGACCTGGGGAAGGGGACGCGTAGGAGCAGGGCTGAATGCAAAGAGCGGGCTGCAGGTCCCCTCCTCCTTCCTCCCCCCCCTCTCCCCGTCCCCCAGCCGGGTGTCCCGATGTCACCCGTCCCCGCAGGTCCTACCTGGGCATGGCACAGAAGCACGCAGCGGGCTCGGCGCAGGGCCAGGCGCCCACCCTGGAGCTGAGAGCACGGCACCGCCGGCACTGCCATGCGGGGGGGGCTGGCAGTGACCCCCGCCAGCAGCAGCGGGCGCGCAGGAAGCTCTATGTGGCTGCTGGCATCTGCCTCATCTTCATGGTGGGGGAAGCTGTGGGTGAGCGAGTGCTGGGTGAACGTATTGCCCTGCATGGCCCCTCTTGTTCTGATCTGTGCAATGGGGCAGGGTTCCGTGCTTTGCAGTGAGGTGACCCAGTCTGTGTTTGGCTCTGGATGGGGATCTCCCATCCATACTGCAGGCGGGTACCTGGCCCACAGCCTGGCCATCCTGACGGACGCTGCCCACCTCCTGACGGACTTTGCCAGCATCATGATCAGCCTCTTTGCCCTCTGGGTGTCCTCACGTCCCGCCACCAAAACCATGAACTTTGGCTGGCACCGTGCAGGTAACCTCAGGATCCTGCTGCAGCCCCACTGCGTGCCGTCCCCAGGGCACAGTGACATCTGAGGGCTGTCTGCAGAGATCCTGGGGGCCCTGCTCTCCGTGCTGTCCATCTGGGTGGTGACGGGTGTCCTGGTGTACCTGGCGGCCCAACGCCTGCTCTTGGGTGACTACGACATCGAGGGCAGCGTCATGCTCATCACCTCTGCCTGCGCTGTGGCCGTCAACATCGTGTACGTATGATGTGCTGTCACCCCCTGGGCAGGAGGTCGGTGGCCAGGGGATGTCACCGCTGCCCTGCCTGCAGGATGGGAGCAGCTCTGCACCAAACGGGGCACGGGCACAGCCATGGAGGGGCTCATGAGCAGCCCCACACCCATGAACAGCCCAATCCCAGCGTCCGTGCAGCCTTCGTCCACGTGGTGGGGGATCTGCTGCAGAGCGTCGGCGTCCTCATTGCATCCTACATCATCTTCTTTAAGGTCTGGAGGGGAGGGAGACATGGGGGACGTGGGCTTGTCCAGCCGTGAGGTCAGATGGGGCTGAGTGCCAGTGCGGATTTGGCTGCACTTGGGGGGGTTTCACCTGCTCCCACCCCCCCCCAGCCCGAATACAAGTATGTGGACCCCATCTGCACCTTCCTCTTCTCCGTGCTGGTGCTGGGGACAACGCTGACCATCCTCCGCGACGTCCTCCTTGTCCTCATGGAGGGTAGGGAGCCCCCCGGGGGCTGTTGATATGTGCCCCCCCTCCCGTGGGTGCTTTGTCTCCATCCCACCCCGCGTCCCTCCAGGCACCCCCAGGGGGATGGACTTCAACGCGGTGCGGGACACGCTGCTGGCGGTGGGCGGCGTGGAGGCGGTGCACAGCCTGCACATCTGGGCGCTGACAGCCTCCCAGCCGCTGCTCTCTGTGCACATCGCCATCAGTGAGTGCTGCGGGATGCAGGGCGGGGGGAGGGAGCTGGGACGCGATGGGTTTCCCCGGCCCCCAACACCCCTCCGGGCTCCTTGCAGATGCGGGTGCCGACTCGCAGGAGGTGTTGGAGGAGGCCAGCTCCCGGCTGCAGCGCGCCTTCCGTTTCCACACCACCACCATCCAGATCGAGAGCTACTCCGAGGACATGCGGGACTGCCGTGAGTGTCAGCCTCCCAGCGACTGAGCGACGCTGAGCTCCGCCGTTCCTCCCCGTCCCTCTCCCCACCAATTTTTTTTTTTAATACGAGGAAAATAAACGCCAGCAAACAGCAGCGCCGGGTGCTCGCGGGGGACGGCTTCGGGATAGGCGATGTTGAGTCTGGAGGCAGCGGGGCTTTATCGGGAGTGATGGCAGGGAAAGCAGAGCCAGGGCTGCAGGAGGAGGCGGGGGGGGAGGGGGGGGGGAGAGGGAGGGAGGCAAAGCTTGCTTCGTTTATCACTATTTTAGTTGAGAAAAGCATCTGAAACAACGGGTTTTTTTCCCTCCAGCTTTGAGGAGCGCTGGGGGGAGAGCGAGATGCGGGGGTGCAGAGGGAGGAGCCCCCGGTCCCGCTGTCCTGTTTGGGGGAGGGAGGACCGGCTCGCCCTGCTCTCACCCCTTATCGCTGCTCTGTTTATTTTTGGGAAGCTCAGCCCTCCCGGCCAGCTGCTGGCGGAATGGGGATGGTGGCAGGAACGGGAACACGGGAACACAGGGACGGGGAGGTGGCCCTGCAGTGTGTGGGGCAGGGATGGCTATGGGGCACCCGCGGCCACAATGCAGCTCCTGATGCTGTGCTGCTGCTCGGGGCTCAAACACGGGAGCATAGCAGTGATTGCTAAGCCCAGAGGTGCTGTGAGAAGTGGCACAGTGCTGTGCCATTGCTGGGTACAGTACTTTGACTTTGCACCTCCACTGATCTTTATTGTACTGGTAAAACCCAATCAGGAATAAAGCCCCATGGCTGTGCTTGGTCCAGAAGGGCTGTGCCATGCCCTGCAAGGTCTGTGCAGGGGTTTGGGCTGCACAGCTGAGCTCAGGGCTTCTCCAAGTAGCGATATTTCTTGCGCAGGACAGAGACCTGGTCCTTGAAGAGCACTGGGTCGAGGCGCAGCTGGGAGGACACGAGGGGCATGGAGCCAAACCAGTCCACCAGCTGGTTGAGGCAATCCTGCTGCTGGGAGAAACGCCGGGTGCTGCCTGCCGCCGTGTCCTTCACCTGGGCAGGAGGAGAATGCAGGGTGAAGGGTTGTGCCCCCAGCTGGGGTGTCTCTGAAGCTCAGGATGCCATCCTACCGGCTGAGTTGCAGCTTCTTTGTGCTGTTTCCACTGCGTGACCTTGATGGGAGGCAGCTTGGTGACAGCAGCCACCAGCAGGTTCATAAGGATGTCCTCGCAGGCGGTCAGTCTGTCTACCAGCTCCCGCAGCCCCGCGGGGAGGTACTCCGTGAAGAGGCTGTGGTAATACCTGTGGAGAATGAGGAGGGCAGGCTTCAGCCTCACAGCCCCACAGGGCCCTCCCCATCCACCCAGGTACCTGTGGTAGAAGGCGGCAGTGGTGAGGACGATGGAGAGCTTGTTGGTCCACCTGGAGGTGTAGCCCCAGCGCTTCTGCTGGGGGTCCCAGAAGTGGCTCCATGCAGAGAAGCCCACGATGCGCTCAGGGAAGCTGCGCCACACCACAAAGGCAAAATCCACCTGCAAAGGACAGGGGATGGCATAATCTCAACCCACAGAGACTCGTGAGAGGAGGCTGATGGCTGCCCCATTGCCTGTCCCTGAGCTTTGGGATATGGGGACAGCACTCCCTGCCAGCTCTGCAGTGACCACCACACATCCTGCTCAGATCCATGGGGCTGGGAAGTGCTCACCTCGCTGGTGGAGAGGCTGGTGTGCTCATCCAGGCTGAGCACTGCGTCCGTCCCAATGGCTGCGTATGGGAAGAAGCGGTCGCTGAGCTGCAGCAGAGGTGGGAGTTCAATATGGGATGTACTGTGGGCTGTGTACCCCAGCTCCCTGCATCCTGCTCTGTGTACCTTCGTCCTGCCCTGGATGATGGTGAGAGGCACAGCAGTCTGTGGCCACATCCCACTTGGAGGTGGCGGCTTCTCGCAGCTCCACAGCACCAGGATCTTTGGGAGGGGGGAAAGGCACAGTGGAGGGGCATTCCCTGGAGTCTGTTATCAGTGTTTGCAAGGCAGCTGAGGCTGAACCCTCTTGGTCCTGCTGTGGGACCATCTCCAGCCCACTCTCCACATCGGGCTGCACCTCTTTCATCCCAAAAACATTACACCAGGATTTGGACCAGCCTCAGAATAAAACCATAAGTGGTCCAGTTGTTGCTGCAAGCAGGGGACATTGAGGGTGACACGATCACTGCCAACCCCCTCCCACCCCAATCCCACCCTGGCCCTTCCCAGCCCCATCCCTCCCCACCTGCGCACAGTACTGGGACTTGGAGACGGCCTGGATGAGCTTGAGGGTGGGCTGGGAGAGGGAACCCAGCGGGGGATCAGCCCGGAGCAGTGCTGTGAACTTGTCAGAAGGGCCAGAGCCTGCAATGTGGGGGAAAAGGAGAGGTGTGGCAGCAGGCATTGGGCACACAGAGCATGCTGTGGCACAGGGTCCTACCGTGCTGCAGGTAGTAGAAGGGAAAGTCCCCGAGGTGCGTGGAGAAGTCAGGCAGTGCCAGCAGCCCCCCAGGCAGTGAGTTCCAGAGGATGCGGGATCGCGAGCGGTGCGGGAGCAGCCGATCCCGAATGATCTGTGTGAGGACATCAGCACACCGAGGTGGTCCTGGTAGCAGGGGGGCTTTTTGGGGCCAGGCTCACCTCCAGTGTGGTGTGCACAATCTTGTCGACAGAGGAAAAGTATGCGTCCCACAGGAACTGAGTCTGCTGTTGGAATGCCAGCACGCGCTCTGGGCGGATGCAGCGGACAGCAGAGGGGATCTGCAGGATGGGAGGGATGGGGTTCTCATCTCAGACCCCAAATCAGGTCAACCCCTGGTGCTGGACATGGGACAGCACCACAGTACCTGCAGGAGAAGTCGCTCGCTGCCCACCACGGCCGCTTTGCCCCAGTCGATGGCCTCAGAGAAGGGCAGCTCCCAGCCGTCGCTCAGCAGCACTGGGATGCAGGCAGCCTGCACAGGACCCCATGAGCACAGGGACACCGGGGATGATCCCTCATGCCCTCGCAGCCCCCTGGTACCTGCAGTGCCTCCAGGAAGCGGAAGGAGCCCAGACGCCGCCCTCGGGGCACGATGCAGAAGGTGGAGTTGTGCAGCAGCTCCTGGTAGTCGAACCTGGCAGGGGAAGGGGAGTCAGGCGTGGGCTCAGCACCATCCGCTCCCCAGCAATGAAGCACAGTGCACAGTCAGCACCCAAATCCTCGAGCCCCAAAACTGCGCTGAGTCCTGGCACTGCTCAGGGGGGGCTGCAGGCAGTGCATCCTCCTGGCTGTGAAAGCCCCTTCTGTGCTGTTGCAGGGAAAGGCATTCACAGAGCCCTGCGACCACATCGGAAAAGCCAATATTGACGTTTGGGTGGGACAGACCCTGTCTGTTCCTGCACATAAAGAGGATGGGTCCTGGGTGGGATGGGGGGGATTGCAAGGCCAAAGCGATGTGAGATATTGCTGACCCCAAGGGGAAGGTCCCCTGGACCCAGCTGTGGTGAGGATGTGGGGTCAGCGCCGGCCACCTCCAGGCTGGGGGAACTGATGGGGTGGCTGTGAGGTAAGGATGAACTCCCCTGTGTGTGCTGCAGCATCCCTGCAGGGAGCCAGCCCAGCGCTGAGGCGTCAGCAACACCGACCTTTAGGAACAAAATGCACCTCCAGAGAACCCATCTGACCAAAAACTCCATGAACACGCTCTGCCTCTGCCACATCCCAGGGATACCCCACCGCCACCTGCCCCACGGGAACGCGATGTGTCCCCAATGGCCGGGCATCCTTCCCTCGCAGGCGGCCGTGGTGGGGAGCCTGGCGCCGGCCGGGCTGCGGGGCCGGCACCTCCCGATAGAAACACTCAGCTCCTGACGCACTGTGGTTTCCGGGCAATCGAGCCGGCAGGGCTTCCTTGTTTTGTTAGGGCCGGGCCGGGTGCCCACCGTGCTCCCTCTGCACGGCCCCTGTGCAGCTCTGGCTGGGCTCGGTGCCACGGGGGACCCGCGGCTGCAGGGAGCCCTCCCCGAGGCGGCGGTAGCAGGGCAGGACCGTGGCATGGCCACAACTGCCCTTTATCCAGTACAGAACGGGTTTGTTCCGGAGTGAGGGGGGCGATGCAGCCCTGAACAAGGCTGGCTTCTTCTCCTGTGGTTCAGTGGCAGGGCTGCTTCCCTGTGTCCCCAAGCAAACAGGGACATCTCCAAACCTCAGAGCGCCCTGTCCCTGGTGTGCTGTCCCCACTGCCCCTTTGCCACTGTCCCACCTGGGGACATCTGCACACATCCTTGGCTGGGTGTGATGGAGATGCTGATGCCTTTCTACCCAGGTGTCCCACAGGGACAAGTGCGACAAGACACATGGTCACAAGGAGGACACAGCCGTGTGCCACGTGCTCACCATCAGTCTGCTCTCTAAAGCTGTCCTGGGCGAGGTGTAAATCCCCGTGTATCACAAACAGCATTAGAGGATTACCTGGGCTGGGTGGAAGGGGGATTTCCCACCCCATAGTGCAGGACTGACCTTAGGTCCCATCCCACTGGCCCACCACATGTCCCACCGCCCCGTCCCCAAGAAGGCCCCACCATGAGGGCTGATCCTCCTGAGCCTCCCTGAAGCCCTGGCTAATCCAAGTGCCTGCAGCCCCGGCTCCACTTTTACCTCCCAGCACCTCCTAAGATACTTTGAGGATATTTCCCATCAGTTCTCGTGTGGCCATGAGCTGTTCCAAAGCTGCAGGCAAGGAGCCCACACTGTGATGTCCACACCAGGATGCCCAAGCACCCGTTGGTTTTATGGGACTTGGAGCTGAGCTGGGCTGGGGGGAAGTTTCAGGCTCATCTCCAAAATAAACATTTATGTTAGGGGAGGACAGCAGAGGGGAGTAGAAAAGCATCATTCATCGGTGTTAGGAAAAAGAGAAATCGTATTAGGAGCAGCAGTGGCGACTGCAGATCAGAACTGCTCTCACCAGATTGCTCCAACTTTAATACAGAATGAATCAGCCTCAAACCACCACCACCTTACAAGACGGAAATGAAACCAGGAGAGCCCCAGACTGTCCCCATTCCCTATGCACACCTACAGAGCCTCTCCCCCCACCTGGCCCCAGCCCCATCCCACTCACTTTTCATAGTCCACGTTGTCTTGGTCGCAGCGCGTGTCCTTGTGCCTCTCCCAGTCCTTGCCATGCCTGCAGGTGGTGAGCGACACGATGTCCCTCCCATTGTGGATGTGGTGCAGAGCATTCCTGGTGCCGGAGCCGATCCCAGTCAGGTAACGTTTCCCCTTGAACACCAGCAAATATTTCTTTTTTGGGGGCACCGAGTTGTGGTGCAGCCACCCGCTCTGCCCGCCGCGCTGCGGATGCTCCCTGGGGAAGAGGGGGATGGAGACATCAAAACCGGGCCTGAAGTTCTTGCTGTGGAAGCTGGCCTTGGCCAGCATGGCGTGGCCGATGTCAAAACCCAGCTCCTCGGTGTAGTTGGGCCAAGTGCCCGCATACAGGTTGAAGATGAGGTGGTTGCGGCCGCTGTTCCACAAGGGGAAGGAGCGGATCCTCTGCTCCACGCTGCGGATGTAGTGAGCAGAGAGGGGGTCGCGGTCCAACGTGTCGATGCTCAGCACGAAGAGACAGGCTTCCTCGGGACGCGGGGTGTAGTAACGCGAGCTCTCGATGGAGGTGAGGATCTTGCTGTAGCTCTCCGACATGGGCTCACCGTGCTCCCGCGGGTACGTGAACACCTTGAAGCCATTCTGGCAGCGGGAGGCGTCGAAGCAGCTCTCCATGCGGCACCGGCTGCCCTGGGATGTGCTCAGCTGTGCCGCCCGCAGGGCTCGGGGTGAGGGCTGCGCCGTGTCACCGCTGCCCTGCAGCTCCCTGGGCTCCGCAAAGCTGTGCAGGAGGGCACGATCCGCCCAGCGGGGCCAATTCCTGCGGGCTGCGACGTTCCTCCTGGGAAAGAAAGCAAAACGACGCAGCTGCTCTCTTCCAAAGAAGAAAAGCAGAAGCCAAGAGGCGAGGAAAGTCAGGAAAATGTATTTCTTCCTGGTCTGCATAGGTTCACGAGCTTCTCATCAGGCTCGGACGGGTACTGCGGTCCGGTGGAAAGAACGGTGTCCCCGACCCCAGGCGGAGCGGCTCCTGACGCTCACTGCCCCGCAGTGTGGGGATGGGGGACCCCGCGATCCTCCTTCGGTGGGTTTCCCACTGCCTCCCCTCCAGCGCAGCGTTCCCTTCACTCCCGGGCTCGGTGCAGCGACGGTCACATTTCCCTCTGCCGTCTGGCCCAGCTTCAAATCCCTAGGGAGGGAGCGAGGTCGCATGATCGCTTCCCTTCCAAGCGGGTCAATCCCGGCGAGACTCCCCCCGCAGCCTCCGGGAGACAACCCCGGCTCACCGCCGCTCCCGTACCTCAGCTGCTCCTCCGCCGTCCCGGCGCCGGTGCCCGCTCTCGGTCGATGCTGCCCGCGGGATCCGGCCGTGCCGCAGCCCCGGCTCCACATCCCTGACGCGGCCGCACGACGGGGGCCCCGCGCTGCCTTAACGCCGCCGCGGGACGGCTGTGGGGCGGTCCCCGCACTCCATCGGCCCCGCTCCCCGGAGGGGGTCCCGCTGCGTTCCGCCGCTCATTGCGCCGGGGGCACCCCCCCCTTCCCAGCGCCTTGCTGTGCCTCCTGGGGGTGTCACTGTCCTCGGCAGTGTCCCCCTGCTGTCACTTCATCAGTTGGGTTGCCCGTCCGTCTTCCTCCCAACAAACAGCCACCGCCGCGCTGTTTGTGCCCCTCCGGGCTGCTGACACCCCGAGTCAAGCTGCGTGTCCCCCCTCACGCTGTTTCCTCCCCCCCCACGCTGTCTGTCCCCCCGGCAAGCTCTGTCCCTCTCTCCCCCCGGTGCCGTCCCCGTGTCCCTTCACTTGCTCTTGCTCCCCCCCTCCCGAGCTGTCACTTCCCCCGTTGTCCCCCCCCAGCCGCATCTGTCACTCGGCCTCCCGCTCCCCCCGCCACAGAGTCCCCGCCCCCGTTCTCCCATTGGCTGTCCGAGTCCAAGTGGGCGTGGCCCGCGGCACCAAAAAGGCGCGCCCCGGAGACATCGCGGCGCGTCCACGTGGCTGTGGGGGTTCCCCCGTCCCGGCGGGGTCTGTGTGAGGGTCCCGGAGCCCATTCGTGTGTATCCGTGCCCTCACCCAGCCCCGCAGTGCTGCCATCACCGCGTCCCACGTGGGAGTGGGGCACCCTCGTCCCGCCTACCGGAGGTGAGCCCCGGGGCAGGGCGGGCAGGCCGGAGCTCGCAGACCCCACCCCTCCCGGCAGCCCAGGCGTTGAAACCGAGCTGTGGGTGTAACAACGCGACCGGCCTCAGCCCGCGGGGACGCGGGGCGGGGAGCGGAGCGGTTGGCATGGAGCGGGAGTGGCACCGCCACAGCCCTACCGTGCCCACACCTGCCTCAGTTTCCCCGGGGTGGAGCAGCGCGTGGGTTGCGTGCATAGGAAATTGTCAGGGATTATTATTATTATTTTTAAACCAAATCTTTGGCGATTTGCCCGGCTCAGGGGACAGCTCGGCTCCGCTGGGATTTAATCCCCCGCCGCCGTGGATTATCGGGGGCGCGGGGCTGCGAAAGCGGTTTAAATTAAAGACGGGGAACGTGGGGACGGGGGGAGGGCGTGGGGGCAGGCGGAGCCCAGCAGCGCCACGGGGCTTTGGGGAACCGTGATTTGAGCTGGGGACCGTCTTCCGCACTGGGAGGTGCGGTTGCAGCAGTGACACGGGGAGGTGCGCCGTCGGTGCTCGAAGGGGGGGGGGGGATGAAGCTGGGGAGGGCACAGCGGGTAATTGGGAGTTCGAGGAGCTCCGTGTTGCGGGGACGCTGAGAGCTGCAGAGTAGACGGGGCGGGGAGCGCTGGGGGCTGAGGCGGGGTGGGTTGGTGGGGGGTTGGTGAGGGAGGGGCGGGGAGAGCTGTGGTGCAGCGAGGGATGCTGGGAGCTGTAGTCCGGTTACCCGGTGCGTTCTGGGAGATGTAGTCCTCAGTCAAGGAGACGTTGGGAGCTGTAGTTCTCCGTGGGTGCGATACAGAACCTCATCCTCCCGTGTCTCCCGCGGTGTTCGGGGCTGTCCCCGTGTCAGCCCTGCGCCGTTCCCTCGCTCGCAGCTTTATGTGCCACCTCCGGCTTGGCCAAGCCGCCCCTTCCCGTCTTCCACGTCCCCCACTGTGGGATGGGGTCAGCTGTCCGGCCGCGGTGTGAACGTGGGGCGAATTGGGCACGGGATGCGTTTAACAGCCGCCTGTGTCAATGAGGCGAGTCGGGACACGGGGCGAGAAAGCGCAGCCGTAACCTGTGATCGGCTGCAGGACTTTGCTCGCTCGGGACAGCCACGTGGCTGGGTACAGGGCAGCGCGGAGCCGGGGCGGCGGCGGGGATACGCTGCGATCCGCGGTGTGTGCGGGGTTCCGTAGGTGCGGAGGGGAGCAGGAGCCTTTTTTCTGGCAGGTATGAGGAGTGGCCGCGGTGTGGAGATTTGGTGACAGGAGAAAGAGGAGGTTTGGGGGGACGGCTGCTGACCGCATCGCTCTGCCTAGGCTCGGCTGCGGTGCCATGGGAGGGGAACAGTCGCTGGCACTGCCCCCGGAGAAGGGACCTCACCGCGTGGGTTGCGCGGACGTCATGGTGGGCCATACGCAGCAGGTATGGGATGGGGGCGGGCGGAGCGGCTGCTGGATATCGGCAGGGCTGAGCTCCTGAGGACATCTTGCGGCCGCTGCCAGGACGCACCACGTTCCCCGTCCCCTCTGTCCAGCAGGGGCTCTTCTTCCGCCTCTTCTACCCCTGCGTACCCCGGGATGGAGCCGAACGGCCGCTCTGGATCCCTCGCTACGAGTACTGCAGCGGACTGGCTGATGTCAGTGGCCACAGCCGGCGGTGGTGCGCTCCGCTGCTCAGCATCGCCGTCGGTGAGGGGCGGCACTACCCCCATCCCCACGTAGGCATTCCCGTGTCTTCCACACCTGCTGCTTTTGTGGGCTTAAGGCCAATCCACCGGGCCCTGGAGTGAAGAGGGGCTGGGGTCGGTGCAGTGGGTCCAAGCAGTGCTTTGCTGCCCATCTCCTCGATTTTTCTTGGGGTGGTTTTTTTTTTTTGTCCCTCACAGGCTCCTGCAGAGTGCCGCTGAGCTGGAAGGCACCTTTCAAACCCTGCAGCAGTGGGTACCCGTTGATCATCTTCTCACATGGCTTGGGAGCCTTTCGGTAGGGGGGGCTGGGGCTGGGATGGGAACTCGAATGCTTGCAGTCCCTCACCAACCCACCGGTGCCCAAGACAGAGGCCTGACCTCATCCCTTCACAGCACTGTGTACTCATCCATCTGCATGCAGATGGCATCCTGGGGCTTTGTGGTGGCTGCGCTGGAGCACAGGTTGGTGTCACAGTCCTTGCAGCCTCGAGAGGAAACCCCTCCCCAAATACATGGAAGGATGGGGGCCAGGCAAAGGGCTGCCTCACCATGTTCCCCTTTCCTACTTGCTGCTGCAGGGACAGTTCTGCTGCCATGACCTATTTCTGCACGGCAGAGGCTGTCCGGGAGCAGTGGATCCCCCACCAGCAGGTGCCACAGGGACAGAAGGAGTTTTATTTTCGGAACAATCAGGTAAGGGGAGGGGGGATGGGAGGGACTGGGATGGGCAAACCAGGATGGATCACATCCCCCACCCTAGGGGATCTACCCTTCCCAAACCTGTACTGCATTAATACTGGGGCTGAACCTGAGCTTTCTCCTTGTAAACTGAGGAAAAACCCACTCTACCCCATTTGTCTCCTTTTCTCGGGTCTGGGGGCCTGCTGGTGCTCTCCCATTGCTGTCTCTCTGGGGTTACCCTGCACAGCTGATAGCAGGAGGGCTTCCTGCTGAGCGAGGTTCCCTGCTGCTCCTTTCTGTCTTGTTTAAAAGGGAAGCACAGAGCTGAGATCTGTGGCTGGAAGCCACTTCAGAACATGCGGAGCCTGGAGGTGCTTTTGGCAATCCTAAATCCCAGCCTGTTATTTTTATGTATGCTCAGGACTGGGATGTGAGCTGAGGGCAGAGCCTCGGTCTGAAGTGCAGCATCTTCTGGCAGCACTGCTGTGGCTCAGAATGGAGAGTGTTTGAGGGCTTTGGGTTATCTCCAGTGGTCTGTGGTATCAGATTAAGTGAATTAATAATAATAACAAAGAAATTTACTGCATCCCTTGTGGGAGCCGCTGTGGTGCAGCCTCCTGTTTGCTTTTATGCTTGCGGTAATTCAGGGAAATGAGCTGTGTCTGAGTGCTGGGGGTTCAGAGGAGAGCTCTTGTTGGGAGATGTGGGGAAAAGAAGCACCCGTGAAGACTCCCACAGGGTTTGCTCAGCTGATGGGGGCAGCTTGCACTGCAGGTTCATCACAGAGCAAATGAGTGTGCACGAGCACTTCAGCTCTTCCGGGCCGTCAGCAGTGGTAAATCCATCCCCAACATCCTTCCTCAGGGCTTCGACCTCTCTGTGTTGAAGGTACATGGGGCTGCAGGGCTGGCCTGGGTGCTCCTGGCTGGAAGGGTCAGGTCATGTTGTGTGACAAACAGGAAAATGCCTTCATTGTGGTGCACGTCTTTCTTGCAGGACAGCATTGACTTGGCTAAAGCAGCCGTCATGGGCCATTCATTTGGTGGGGTGACAGCTGTGCTGGCCTTGGTGAAGGAATCTGGGTTCAGGTGGGTGGCTCTGGGATGCTTCCAAGGGCTGGGAAGGCCACAAAGGGGCTATGGGCACATGTGCCCATCCCACCAGGTGTGCGGTGGCCCTGGATGCATGGATGTTTCCCCTGGAGAATGTGCTGTACCCTGAGGTGCCCAAGCCTGTGCTCTTCATCAACGCCGAGAAGTTCCAGACCCCCGAAAGCGTGGCCAAAATGAAGAGGCTGAGCTCCAGGAACAGCCAGACAAAGATCATAACCATCCTGTGAGTCTGGGGCTGAGGCAGGTGCCTGGTCAGGAGTGGGAGGCTCTTACCCACGCTCCCTTCCCTTCCCCAGGGGATCTGTGCACCAAAGCCAGACTGATTTTGCCTTCCTCACCGGGAAGCTCATCCCCCGTGTCTTCAATGCGAGGGGCACCCTCGACCCCCACAAGTGCCTGGACATCATCACCCAGGCGGCTCTGGCCTTCCTGCAGAGGCACCTTGGTATGGCACAGGTGGAATTAAATGGGGCTTGCGAAGGCAGGAGGTTGGTTTGATGATGCCTGTTCAATATGGCCATGAGCTGCCTGGCTGCCATCTTCTGGGCACGAGTGGCAATGTCCAGAGGACATGGGGAAGTGTTGGTTGGGAAGTCTTTGGGAAAGCTGCTGGTTTGGTCTCTTTCCTGCTCCTACAATGGCTGCTCCTCTTATGCATGAAACCGGGGTGATTATTGTTGTAGTAACCCTGAAACCATCTCTGCCCCATGCAGATGTGAGAGAGGAGTTTGCTCGATGGGACCACCTCCTCGAAGGCATTGGGGACTCTGTCATTCCAGAAGCACCTTTCCGCCTCTCCAACCTGTAGCTTGCTGTTGGGATCCAGCTGCTGAGAATTCAGCTGCTCCTTGTTTAAAATGTTTGGGGTCTGCCTCCAAAGGGGAGGAGGACGCTTGGGAGAGTGAGGCCTGCAAACTGTGCTTGCAAGATATGGCCATGATGCCCGCCATGCTTCCACGAAGCCCTCTCTGCCTGAGAGCCTGTGGTGGCTGCTGGAGACTGCAGAGCTCAGGGAATAAAACCCCTGGGGTCACAGACTTGAGCTTGCCTTGGTGATAGTGCCCTGCTTGCGTGAATGGGCCCTGTGTGCACTGCAGCAGTGGGGTTGCTGCAGGTTGGGGGGTTCAAGCAATGATCCAGCACAAGAAAAGATGCAATAAGGGCTCTGAGTATGGAGATGGTAAAGTCTGATCAGGGCACTTTGCAAGTGCAAAGCTGGGGGGAGTTGAAGAGCAACTAGGGCACAATCTTAGGTGTAATACCAGAGATGCTGGGACAAGGAGTGCTGTGTAAGGTGGCTCCCACCCTCAGCTGTCCCCAAGCAGAAGCCTGGTGCTTCTGGAGCTGCACTGGTGGTGGTCCTACAGATGTCCCCAGGCTCCCCTGGGCGGTGGGGGTGGGATGCAGCAGGACACGCTGTTCAGCAGCTGCTGCTTTGCTGAGTGGTGTCCATCTGCTCCTCCTTTGTCCCCGCTGGGCATGCACATGGTGAGGGCAGTGTCAGCCCAGTGCCACAGCTCCTGCATTGCAGGGAGAAGCCATGGGCATGGTTCATAGCATTGCATGCAGCTAGGATGCCCTGGCTTAGGGTGCTGGGAACTATTCCTCATCTGGAGACGGCAAACCTGGGGGAAAGGGAGGGGAAATGGAAAGGAATGGGGAGGGAGCAGCATCCTTCCTCTGTTCTCCATCTGTGCCACTGCGATAGCCAAATCCTTTCCTCCTTGTCTGCTTTTAATTGAGGAGGTAAGGATGCTCTGGGGGGGAGATGCAACAGCAGAAGTGCTCATCTTCATGCAAAGCAAGGACTGGTATGGACAAAGCTGCAAGACCTCAATTCTTTTAGAGGTTCTGGATACATACTTGTTAACTGATTTATACCCTCTCTGGTGCTGGGAGCATACTGGAGCATCATGCAGCGTTGGGACCAAGGTATTGAGGGTGAGGAGGAGACACTTGAGGTCACTGCCTGCAGAGCCCATTGGAGGAAACACACCTCTGTGTCCTACCTAACAGTGAGAGACAGTGACTGGTGCAGAAATCAAGTCCCATCTTCCTCCCAGAATTAGAACTGCTCTGATGTGCTCTGACACTGCAGGGAGTGGCTCAGCTCCGCGGGGCTGAGGGAGGCTATAAATTCTGCACGAGCCTTATGTAAAGGCTCAGGGAAGGGGGGGGTGGGATGACTGTGGTTGGAGGGCAACTTCAATATGTTAACCCTTCGGTGTGTTGAAAGCTGCTTGTTTCCACCTCCAGTGCCAGCCTTAGGCTCAGTGCTGCTTCTTCCAAACCCAGCCCAGATTCCCCCCACTGGGCATCCTCCAGGCTGGAGTGTGGCATGGGGACAGGAATGGAGGATGCCAGGAGCAGTGTGTGCACAAGCAGTGCCACAAATCCCCAGGTGTAGCACAGGGTGGTGCTCCTCACCCTGTTGCTGGATTGGTGCACTGTGTTGCTGGACCTGGATGGAAGGCTTTTTATTGGGGGGGGGGGGGGCGGGCAGGAAGCAGCAGTTAAGGGTTACCATGATCTGGGAGCTGCTCCAGCACCCAACTGCTTATCAGCTCTCGGTCACCCTGTCCTTACATGTGGGGGTTTGTGTCTATTGGGTCCCACTGGGGGGCTTTGCTCAATGGGAGATCAACCCTCGTTGGGAGGGACTTGCTTCAACCTGAGCTCTGCACTGTGCCTGCTCTGCTTCCATATTCCGACTGGTGGTTTATAAATAAATAACCCAACAGCTGCCCGTTTATATTCCTCTCACAGCTGTGCTTGCAGCGTGGCCAGGGTGTGAATGGGTGCATTCCTTTATCGCAGTGCAAGCTCTGTTCTGAAAGCTGCTGTTCCCAGGATTGGGGCTGAGATCAGGCAGCACAAACACAGCAGGCTCAGGGCTCTCCATGCATCCCTTCCTACCCACACACACACACCCCAGCCCAGCAATAAGCACTGCTGCTCGAAAGCCAGCTTTGTTCCATCGAAGCTTGCTGCTTGATTTAATTAATTAATGCAAATTGAGACTTGTGTTAAAGCCTCCTTTTAATTACCGTAACATCTAGTGGAGCGTGATTCTTTTTTCTTCCCTTTTGCTTGTGTTTGTTAAAGGAATAGCAGAGCCTGGATGTGCAGCACCCAGCCCACTTCCCAGCCAGCTCCTCTCTCCTCGCAGCCCTTTGATCGGTGAGTACACGCGGCTCTTCACCTTGCTCTGTTCTTTCCCTTGGCAAATCAAATCTTTACTCCGGGTGAAGTTCAAAGGAAAAATCAACTTCCCTTATGATAGAAGCGAGTTGTTGTCATCGCTTCCAGGCTACCTGGAGGGAAAAACAGGTATTTTTTTTTTTTTTTGTCAGTTTTCACTCTGAAGCCCCATTGCAGCTGCAGTGATGCTCTGCTGGCCCTGGATGGGACAAGAGATGCTCTCTGAATAACAGAAAAAAGAAAAAGAGGATGAAGGGAAACCGAGGCACTGGAGGAGGAAAAGGGCTGCGTGAAGTCTCTCTAGTTTCAGGCTGTACAAAACACGGTGGAGGGATCATTTGGGGTCATTTCCCCTGAGTGTAGGAAGCACAGGCTGAGCTCAGACCCTGTGGGATCACAGGTGCTCCATCAGCCCCATCCTGGCTGACACGGGGCCTCAGGATGCCTTTGTCTCCTCAAGTCCATAGCAGCTCTCTAACAACACCCAGCACCCAAGGCCTGGGTTGGGTTTCTGGTTGTTTTTATTTTTAATTAAATGAAGCACTTAGGTTAGCAGTCACAACGTAGGCATGTCTCTCTGGGTATTGATTTTAGAGTACAGCAGCAGTTGGGTTTATTGCATAAAAGACAGTGATGGGTTTTCAGCCAGCAAGGCTGCCTTTATTTGCCTGCTCTCGCAGCTGTAGTGGATGTGCCTGGTCTATTTTTTTTTCCTTTTAATATATGTATTGATTGATTAGGAGTTCAAATTAGTGGGGGGAAAAAAGGAATCAGACAGCACTGAGCAAATGTTAAGTGCAGGTATTGTTTCCATACTGAGTGATTCCAGGCAGCCCACAGAGCCAGGGGGATGGAGTGGGAATTAACCCATTTTGAAGCCAAATTGTTGATGGAGATGGGAGAGAATTACTGATTGTCCTGAAGGGATTTGGGGGCTGAAAGCAGCTCATGGCTGGACTGCAGTGTGGAAAGATGCTTTAAAGTGTGTGTGTGTGTGTGTGTATATATTCAAATACACACGTGTATGTATACATATGTATTTGGCTCACAAAACAGACAGGAATGGTTCGTGTCCATGGTGTCTGACACAGATCTCATCCACATACAGCACTGTGGTTCTGTGTGGGGTGATATTTCCTTACAGCGCCCATTCAGAGGAAGGCAAAGTAGGATTTTCCCAGGCAGCAGATTTCTGCAAGAAATCCATCCCTATAGGGCTCTGCATTGATTCTGTAATTGAATCTGCTTTGATAGCAGGCAGCCCGAAGCTCTGCATTGAGTGTTATTGCAGAGTTTGTTCCTAGCGAAAGCAGGCTCACTCTGGGGTTGCTACCAGCTCGCCCACCTCGTCTGTTTGACACAGGGGAACTCGTGCTCCTTTAAGAGGATTTCCATCCCTGAACTCCTCCCATCACAACACTTCCAAGCTACATTCTGTCGTGAAAGGGTGGGAGTATTTTTAACCATATCTCACCAGGGAAGTATTAATAGCACAATGGGCTTGCTGAGATGCTGAGAGAGCTGAAACCATCGTTTAAATGCAAGGAACTAATTAGGAACCAGGGAATAATTAGTGCTATCCCCAGCTTTTCTTTCCCTCACTTCATTTGGAAAGAGCGAAAGCAAATGTCTTTACTGGAATCTTCCATCTCTACTGGATTTGTTTTATGACTTCTTATGTACCTCTCTTCCACCTGGTTGTTGAAAACACGTTGTCTCCTTTGCTCTGTCCCACCTGCAGTGACTGACTGTCACTTCTGAAATGTAATTAGTGCCTCTCACGTTGGCTCACACGCACAAAAACCAGCATAAAGCCTGCCGTAGGGCTTCTCAGCAGCCCCTCTCCATGGCTCTCCCACCCTCAGCACTGGGCTGTGCGCAGGCGTCCTCAAATAGCAAAGTTCTCAGTGCTCCATATGGGAAACACAGATATATGTGCTGGGAGCAGAAGGAGGAAAGCTGAGATGTAAGGATGAAAGGATGCTGAGAGTAAGGAGAGCGGAGCAAGGCGAGGAGACCTCCGGGACAGCTTTCACCACGCACAGACTCCTTCCATCAGGCAGTTCTCAGCACTGCTGGTGTCATGGAGGAATCCATCAACCCTGGAATGTTACCCAGTGTGAAGTCTCTGCTTTCTATTAACAGCTGGGTCCTTTCCCTCACTCTTGCCTCTCCCCAGCCACCTCACCTGATTGCCAGAATCTCGAGGAACTCAGCTGTTGTGCTTTTTTTCTTGCCCAGCCCCGTGGGAGAGGAGAGGGAATTGAATGAAGCAAGTTCCAGTGAATTTCCCAAAAGCAAATCTGCAACAGAATTCAGGTGCCTTGTCTGATTGGAAAAAAGTCCAATAGTTTCCAGCAGCACGTGGAGAAGTGCACAGGGGCTTGCTGGAGGTTAGTGCAAAGGCTGGGAAACAGGGAAAGGGGAAACCTTGCAGCCTTTCTCTAACCCTGAGCACAAGTTTCTTTTATTGCTGTCTCCTCTCACAGGTTCTGATTGACTTGGATCAAGCAGAGCATTGGATTTCTAGCTTTAGGACGTGCTTTACTCATGCAGTGACCATTGCTAGTCTCAGAAAGTGCTTGCTGCTGATAGCACTTACAAAGGTGCTTTGAAACATTCTCCAACTAACATATAGGATGTCAGCCTGTCCACCACGTGTGCTTAAGCGTGGCATTTCAATGCTCACAAAGCACATTTTCTCACTGGAGATTAAATATTTTTGCAAGTTAAAAGAGCTGCCGTGGGCTGAGTTGTCACCTAATTATGTCAGTCTCTTTGTGGAGTATTTTGATAATCAACATCAGAAGGGGCTCTTTAATCTTCGTGCTACATCTAATCACGTCACGTCCCACATTTACACGTACAGGGAGCTCTCTGGATGAGCCCTTGGCTTTGCTGTTGCTCTGAGAGCAGAATGCAGTGGTGGAAGGAGTCTGAGTGCTCCATGCTCTTTTTAAACTGGAATTCTAACAAACAGCTCTTGTTGGTGGTGAGGAGCCTGGGAGATGAACAGGACTGCAGCCACAGAACGCCGAGGCTTGACGGGAGAAGAATCTGCTTAGAATCCCACTAAAAGTGTTGATAAACACAAATCAAATGTAATAAAAGCTTTTCACATCCTTCGTTCTCGCAGAGATTTGACAAAAATAAATTCCACATAAACAAGCGGGTTCCAAAAATAAAAGCAGTCTTGCAATGAGGCCAAAAATGAGATCGTCTCCGTGCTCCTCCAGCTGCTAAGGGCTGTTACTCCTCTTTGTATTGCAGCAGTGCTTGGAGATTTTGGCTTCAATTGGAACCGCTGGTGGGTGGCAGGTGTCACAAAGAGGTTGCTAAAGTCTGCCTAACTGACCTGGGCTGCAAAATGTCAGGGCTGAGAGCGGATCCCAATTCTGACTCCCACTGTGTTGACTCTTATGTATGCAAGTTCTTAGCTGAATTGAATGGTTTTGGCTGTAAAGCTGATCTACAAAGGAAGGTAAGTTACAATCAGGTCTTTTTTTCTTTCTCTTTTTTTTGTCCCTGCGAGGAGCCCACGAGATAAGATGGAAAGCTCAGAAAACAGCTCTTGCGTGACGTGTGGTTGTATCCCAGCCTGCAGCCCTTCTTCAAAAGCAACAAAGCAGTACTTCATCATCATCTCTCCAGGGAGGAGCAGTGACTAATGGCAGTAAGGCAGGTACCAAAGGAGAAGCCCAACACCCAGGAAGCTTTACTTCCTTTGGGAAATCCTGAGATCATCCCAGGATAAGCTCGCTAATTGTACTGAAAAGCATTAATATTAAAGCATCCAACACTGATCTGTGTGAATAATAGCAAATGATAAAGCAAAACACAAGCTGATGTCATGATTACTTGGCTTCTTTGTCTTCCAGCAGCATTTGGTGCAATTTAATCCAAGCATTTGAGATATTTCGCACAAAACAAGCGTGTTGTGTGTGACACTGATGGATGTACAGCTGCTATTGAGCCAGGAACCCTGTGAGTGTACCAGGCATGATCCCAAATGGCCAGGCAGACAAACCATGTGGGACCTGGGATCCCTGCCACCCTTCAAAAGGCCCAACGGTGCTGCTGGAAAATGGCTCTTCCATTCACTCCAGCAGAAACCTCTCCCAGTTCCAGCAGCCAGGCGGCTGGATGTGGTTTCCATGGAAATAGACATCAGATCAGTAAAAAAAAGCAGGGCAAGTGTTTAAAATAATCTCTGTTTTGAAAGCTTTGTACATTTCTGTCACAATATTAACCTTCCTGAAGGTAGGGTGGTTGTTTTTTTGGTGCAAAATCCTCAAGATTATGCACGAGAAGGGCGGATCCCTCAGAAAACTCTTTCTTTTGGTGTTTTGGGTACAAAGACTGCTGTGCTGGGTTGCATTGTAGCAGATTGGTGTTTTTCTCCGGCCATCTGCCTCTTAGTGGCTGCTGGTGTTGGCTGAAGTGACTGCAGCATGGCCAGGCCATAGGAATCGCACACTGGTCATTGTACAGCGTGTACAAAAACACACATTGGTGAGCAAAGCTCTTATCTGATGGTGTTATCCAGGGAATGGATGCTCGTTATGCAGCCAAGGATGGAGGAACGCATGCAGGCAGTACACGTGTCGTGTCTCCCAAAGAGCAGGATGGCTTTTCTGCTGCTGTCACCTCCCAGCAGAGGTGCTGTGCTGGTGGCTGACCCCAGAACAGTTGCCTGCTCCCATAGGGCTCTAAAAGCAAAGGTGGAGCTATGGGGTGGCAGTGGCCCTGAGGGACCAAAGGTGGGCACTGCAGTGATGCTGAGATGGTGGAGGTCTGTGCCGGCCAACCAAGGGACTGAGCTAAGAGACAACGGCCCCGAGCGACCGCCGCCCCGAGGTGACCGACGGCTCCAAGGGGCCGCTGCACATCAATAGGGGATGAAGGACGGCGCGGTCAAGGCCCGCAGCCCAGAAGCCATCCCGGAGTTGTCAGCCCTGTCACCGCAGCCACCCGGGGCTCCCGCTCCTCCCCGCCACCGGGACGGCAGACAAAGGGAGTCCCGCAGCCTTCCGGGAACGCGACAAGAGCGCGGCGCGGAGCAGCGCAGCCCCCGCGACGGCCCGCGGAGGCGAGGCACGGCGCTCCGCGGCCCCGCATCCTCCACCGGGCCACCGCCGGGCCGCGGGGGTCGCCGCCCCGCATCGCCTCCGCCCGCCCGCCGTGGACTACGGCTCCCGGCATGCAACGGGCGGTGGAGGAGGGGGCGCAGAGCCCCCAGCTTCGCCCTCCCCGCCGGACGGCACGTGCCGCTCGGCTCGGCCAATAGGGGCGGGGCGGGGCGGGTCACGTGTCTTTGTTTGGCGCTTTTGTGCGCGGCGGGGCGGGCGGGAGCGGAGTGGGACCGGAGCAGCGGAGCGGGCAGGTGGGTGCGCGGCGTCGGGATCAGCCGCGGATGAACGGAGTGGTGTCCGCCGCCTCCCTTCTGCCGTTGTGAAGGGCTCTGAGGAGAAGGGCTCGGGGTGGGGGGCGGCTGTCCTTGCGGGGGTCGCGGTGCCGCAGCGCGGGGTTGCGGGGGGGGCTGCGGGGGGATTGACAGCGCGGCGGGGCGGCTCCGCAGCCGTAGGGGGGGGAGGTCTGCGGGCGCTGCTTTTGTTCCCTCAACCCCAGCTGTTGTCCGTTCGATCCGCGGGCGTCGCGGCGACGAAGAGAGCGCCGCGGGAGACAATGGGCTTGGGGGTGGGGGGGATCGCTCCGAGGGAACCGCCCCGATGGCGGCTGGGGAGAGGAGAAAAGGGGCGGCCGCGCCCTCGGCTGACAGCACCCCGCCATTGTCAGCTGGGGAAGGGGCGGCGCCCGGCCGCGCCCCAGCGCCTGCGAAGCCCCTCTCGCGTTGGGGGTCTTTTCCCTGCGGGTTGGGGGACGGGGACGGGGACGGGGGGGTGGGGGGGGGTGCAGACGGAAGGCGGGGGCCGCACCTGCGGCGGTTGGGTTGGGTTGGGGGGGGGGGGGCGTCGGACGGAGCCCGGATGTTGCCGTTGGCTCCGCCCCCTCGGAGCCCCCCGCGCGCCCGCCCGCCTGCGCGCGCGCCGTCTCTCCCGGCCGTTTGAATTCGGTGCGGTTGGGAGGGGCGGGGCTTCCGCGTCGACGCGCGGCGCTGATTGGCTGGCGGAGGGCGGAGCGGGGCAATGCAACGTGGGGAGGGGTCGGGGTTGGGGTCGGGTCCGCCCGTTCGGTGCTGCGGGGTGGAGGGGAGGGGAAGGGAAGGGGAGCGCTGACGTTGCTGGCTTTAAGTGTTTTAATGGACGTGGATTCAAACAAAGGGGAAAAAAAACACCGTGTTGCGACCCGTCTGTCTGCTGCTCGGCGAATGCAGTCAGATCGCAAACGCGTCCAGAAGACGCGAGCGATTCAGCCGCGTGTTTCTTTGTTTTCCAGGACTTTATCTGTTTGAAGGTCTCCTGTTGGCTCCTGCAGGCGGATTGCCTCGGTCATGGCTACTTCTGGTACGGAGCATGATATACTCGATGCTCTTTTGCATTGTTCTCGTCTACTCGCTTCCCACTCGCTTTACTATTCTTTAATTGAGCTGCACCAAATTTATAATTAACTGTTTTTTGCCGTGCTTCTCTCCCATCGCTAGGCTTGCTGTGGAGAAGCTGCTAAAGCAGCACCCCGAGCCATCACATGCTGTTAGCAGATAGGACGCAGTTCATCTGTGTGCCATCTGCTCAGCCAGCAGAGCTGTCATGCAGGCAGCTTGGTGATCAAAAAGGAAACTGCGCGGGGCTGAGGTGTCTGCTCACAGGTCTTCAAAGAGCAGAATGCTGCCTCGTGTGTTTCCGTGGGAGCTGTTGTCAGTTCTTGGCTCTCCTGGCTTTTAACGAATAAAAACGGTGCCTCAGACTTCTCACTTGAAAGGAAGGGACTTTCTTTCTTTCTCCCCAATTTGTATTCCTGCCACGCTTGTTTTTGTGACTCTGGATACCTCAGGCTGCAGTAGCATCAGGTGCTTTAGGATGCAGTATCCAGGAAGAACAGCAGGCAAAATTGTCCACTGCCTTTTTTCTTTTTTCATAATAGTGGTGCTGTTGCTTAAAGCACAGCTATTGGCTCAGATGCAGCTGTCTCCTTTAAGCCAGCTTGGTGGCATTGAATTACTGAAGGCTTGCTCATGTTAGCCAAGTCAGTTTCCTGGCTTAAAACACCACTGAGGGTTGTTGTTGTTGTGTGTTCCTAGATATCCAAGTGAAAGAACTGGAAAAGCGTGCCTCTGGGCAGGCGTTTGAGCTGATCCTTGGTCCCCGCTCAAAAGAGGCAGCCCCAGAATTTCCTCTTTCTCCTCCAAAAAAGAAGGATCTGTCATTGGAAGAAATTCAGAAGAAACTGGAAGCAGCAGAAGAGAGACGCAAGGTACGTTTGAAACGACAGACTGAAGCGAGATCTGCAAGCAGTGGGATTTTCTTAAATACAATTTCTTTCTTAAGATGAGTGGTGAGCAGCTTATTTCTGGTATTACATTGTGAATGTTAATTTGGCTTTGTTAGGAACTCAGGTTTGTTTTTACAAAGTTTTATTCCCAAAATGGTTTTGAATGATCACTTGAAAAGCAGGGAGATATTTAGCTGGGAGGGAAGGCTGTTTCAAGAAAGAAGCTTTTCTTAATAGTACAGACTTAACTGAAGGATTCATTTTCTTCTACAATATCTAGTGATGAACCTGCAACTAGAATCCTTGTGAGTAAAGTACTTGAGGTAAGTTCCTGCTGTTCAGATGTGGTTTGGAGCCCTTAGCAGTGCAGAGGCTTACTAAGTAGGTTGCAGTCTCCTGTGCAACCAGAATCACAGTAACCCACCATATTGAGAAGCAGGAGGGTTGTAGGAGAGTTTATAGGTGTTAGCATCAAATATCCTGCTGTGGTTTAGCCTGGCAGGCAGCTGAGCACCATGCAGTCATTTGCTCATTCCCTCCCTTCCCAGTGGGATAGGAGAGAGAATTGGATTTAAAAAAAAAAAAAAAGAAATAGAGCTCAAGTTGAGGTTAAAAAAATATAATAGTAATAATTTAAGATATGAGAAAAGGAAGAGGGGGAAAAAGGCTTACAGTTCTGATCATTATTTATACGTGTGTATGTAGAAATAGGACAAGTCACATACAAGCAGTTGCTCACCACCCACTGACTGATGAACTTCCCCTTCTTTAAATTTACTTTCTGCATGATGTCACACGGTGTGGAGTAGCCATTCTTTGGCCAATTTAGGTCGACTGGCCTGGTTTTGTCCCCTCCCAGCCCCTTGTGCCTCCCCCAGCCCCATTGCTGGCAAGGCGGTAGGAGAAGCTGAGAAAACTGAAATGTCCTTGGTTCTCTGTAGCCCTGCTTAGCAACACCTGGAAGCATTGGTATGTTATTGACGCTGAAATCAAAGCATAACATCATACCAAACACTACTGAGAAGAACAGCTGTGTCTGCTGAAATGAAGACCTACCCGTACTGTTTGTTCTGGGAAGTATCCCACTTGTCAAGGCTTCAGTTATGATAGAAATTTGCTTTCCTGTGTGGTTTGTAATGGTGAAATGTAGGCTATGGGGGTGGAGAAAGTACTAGGGAGCTTTGTATTGCATCAGGAAGTTATTTCGTTGTGGGGAAAATAGCAGAGAAATCTCTTCTTAAGAATTGCAAGCAACAGGATTGTAGTTGTCCTCATTCATCCGTTTCTGTGTTGAAAACGTGCGTGGTCTGTTTGTAGTCTCATGAAGCAGAAGTCTTGAAGCAGCTAGCTGAGAAACGGGAGCATGAAAAAGAAGTGCTTCAGAAAGCAATTGAAGAGAACAACAACTTCAGCAAAATGGCAGAGGAGAAGCTGACCCACAAAATGGAAGCTAACAAAGAGAACCGTGAGGCACAAATGGCTGCCAAACTGGAACGCTTGAGGGAGAAGGTGAGTGTAGAGTCCCGGTTCTGTATGGGAGGGAATGTATGAATAAAGATAGGAAGAGCCAAGTGAGGGAGCAGACAGATGTCCTTCAGTGTTCTGTGGAGCTTCTTATTTTAAAATAAGATTATTAAATCCACAAAAGGGTTTGTAGAAATGCTCCTTATGGGGTGAGACTGGGCTGCTTGCTCTCAGGAAGCTTCGTTCTGTAGCCTTCTTCAGTAACCCCCATTGGGAACCTGCTGTGAGCTGAGGAGTGGGAGGCAAGCTGGGGTTTGCTCTGCTGTGTGCCCTGCCTCTGGGCCTGGGGGGCTGATGTGTCCCTGCTTGTGTCTTTCAGGACAAGCATATTGAAGAGGTTCGAAAGAACAAAGAAGGCAAAGACCCTGGTGAGGCCGAAACCAACTGACTTCATTCTGGAAACTGACATTCTCCCCCTCCTCTAAATATCCAAAGACTGTACTGGCCAGTGGTTTTGCTTTTTGGTTTTGTTCTTTTAAGTTTCTAGAAACTGATGTAGAACTGTAAAGTTAGATCCAAACTGTATGCTTTCTTTGGGGACTAGAGGGGAGACCTTACATGTTTCACTTTTTCTAAAGTTGTCTTTCCAGTGTAGCTATCTTGTTGCATCCTTTTCTACTCCAGAGCGCTTGCTGCTGGATTGATGGCTAGTACTGTATCAGCTCTGTAAGACATTTGTGAAAGGAATATGTAGTATACTGTTCCATGCTGAATACCTGTTACACTTCAAAAATCTGACTGTCCCAGTCTTTTAAAATACTGCTGTAACTGAGTGACTAAATAAAGCTGCACAGTGCTGTTATCATGAGAATGATTTCTGTAAATGACATGAACAGTTGGCTGAGGCCTCCAGCAGGCATCCTTACCCAGCACTGCATAGAAAGCTCTGTAACAGCACTTTTCCTTACATCCATGGGCATGCTGCATAACTGGCTCTTCCCTAGAGCGCTTTCATTGTCTCAGTTTTACAATAAGAGCTTTGTTTTGACACCTCAGCAGTTGTCAGCTGTTGTGTTTTTGTTGAAATGCTTCAGAACCACCTCCCTTCAGATGCTGATGCTTCAACAAACACGTCTTTGTGGCCACATGACTCTGATCTGACCCTTCTGTTTTTTTGGGAAGGCTTTCTGGATGGTAACTTGTGCTGTTGAATTGGGACTTGTGTACCACTTCCTGCAGCATCACAGAGCTTTGAAAGCCAAACCCGTTCTGTGTTGGCATCATGTGCCTCCCCCAGCAGAGTGCTGTTAGAGATTGTTTTCGATTTGATGCCTGCTGCAGATGTGTTGGAGTAAACTGCTGCAGGGTGAGTCTGAAGATAGCTCCTGCCCACAGGAACACGTGTCGTGTTTGTTTCTCTGGGCAGTGAAGCAGATGCAACTGTACTTGTGCTGTGAGTAAAGATGCTTTTCAGGAGGAGAGTGTCTGCATTGTGCAGGTGCTTTTTTATAAAACAAAAAACTACTTTAAGATTACTGTCTGGCACACCGACAAGAACTCATGCTCCTCTCAGTAAAGACAAGATTGCAATTAGGGTGAGTTAATAGCCACCCCCTTTTCATTATGAACTGTGCCCTGATCTGAAGGTGTTGGCTTTCGTGGTTCCTTCCCTCAGAGCAGGGAAGCTCAGCGTTCTGCAGCTTCTGTCAGGCACAGAGAGGCTCTGCTCTGAGGCCTGTCCCATCCTGCCTTCCCCCACCTGTGTCCTTGATTTTTGGGGTTTGCTGCTGTGTTTGCTTGGGTTTAATTCATGCCTGGATCATCTGGCACCAACCTGGTGACAGTTTGATATTTGGAGGATGGAAAACGAGGTGAGGATTTCTTTTATTCAGTGGGTATTACTGAGTTCTGGATCGTTTACCTCTGGGGCTTGCTAATGAGGAAATGTTTAGGGAGCTTTCATATTTCATGCTTAGTGCTTTTGATTGTGTTGAACTTGTACTTAAATAGCAAAAATGGAAAGGGGAGGAGGATGTGGGATAAGGCTTCTGTTGAAACGGAAGGAAAAGTTGGCCAATACAGTGACATAAAGCCAATGGTGGTAGGTGGGATGGCTGAGATCCCGTGTGAAGGATTCTTCAATGCTGGTGTCACATAGATGACAATTTAAAATGGGCTGTGTCTGCCTGTGAGCACCCAGCCAGCTGCAGTGGGGTACAGTGTGATTTATGGGGTTAGAGGTGCGTGTTACTGCCATGTAAGCAGAGAGTATGGAAATTGGTGTGAGAATCCACCTGCAGAGGTGAAGAGGAGTGAGCAATGTGCTCATTGTGGAGATGGGCTCGAAGCTGTGTCTTTCTACTGCCTTGTAGAGGCTTAAGTCATCACTGAATCACTTCCTTTATTTAAGATCATACTTCAGTAGCAATGGAAAAAAATAAATCAGCTCTTCAGTTGAATGGGTTCATCTGCTGCCTGAGCAAAACCCAAGTATCCCTAATGCTGGAAACCCTCCCTTCTTTTTGGGGGAGGAGAGAAGGATGACAGCGCTGCCAGAACCCAACTGGCACTAAGAACACAAAGGCTTTTAAAACACGAGTTTCTGACTTGCCAAAAGCTGTCAGATGCAAACTTGGACCCTTCTGTTCCTTCATCTTAGTTTTTTCCATGGCTTCTGCTGTGAGCATAAGCAGAGCTGAACTCCTTAGAGAGGAGTTGGGAGGTGGGAGTGAAGCTCGGGGAGGTGAATAGTGAGGAAGGAGGAGGAGAACAGCCATTGTGCTCAGGCAGGAAAGTGAAAAAGCTGCTTTAAAATGACTACACAAGCTCATAGCTGCCTAACTCGCTAGTCTTTGATTCAGTAGCGAGTTACAAAAACGATGAAGCCTTATTTGGGCTGCAAGGGTGATAGGAGTAAGGGAGAGGAATAATGACATAAAAGAGGGAATAATACAAACGAGGCTTTCCGATAGGCGGAGGCCGAGCGCTGCTCTCCCGCTGCCCCCTCCGCACCACGCGGGGCGGCGGCGTTTCCCGACGGGGCGGAGCGGATCCGGCGCCGGGGCGGCCGCTGACGGAGGCTCCGTCGGAATCGGTGCTCCGAGAAGAGGTCCGCAGGTGAGGGTGGGGGTCTGGGATGGGGAATGGACCGTCCGGGGTTGGGATGGAGCTGCGAGGAGGGTCGTGAGGAGCTGAGCTGGGCGGGACCGGCAGCAGAGCGTTGTGCTGCGGGATGCTGAGCGCCGTCCGTGCGGCGGAGAAGGGCTGAGGCTGAATCCCATCCAGAGGGTGGGCGGGTGCTGCTGGGGAGAAGAAAGCTCCTCAGGGAATAACAGGCGTTAAAGGCAGAGTTGCTGACATCTCACGGTTGTGTGGAGGCTGTTATTCCGAGCTCAAGCCGGGTTAATGATTGCTGGTACCGTGCAGAGCTTGATCTGCTCATACCGAACATTGCTTCAGGTTTTGCAGCTAGGAAGAGCTTTGCAGATTAAGTCCTGCTCCGACAAGTTGCAGAGAGCCTATGCCATGCTGCGGTGCCTTTCCTGCCCCGTGCTGGGCTGCTCTGGGCATGCGTTTCCCTTGGCCTCACCCCAGCGTTCCTCCCAGGGACTTTTTGCAGCAGAACCGTCAGGGGCTGAAGCCGGAGCTGAGCCACCTTCCCATGTGCAGGCACAGGGCGAGCTCTGCGTGCGACACCAGGGCTTTGTTTTGGAAAGATTCGGTCAAATCAGCCTCACCCAGGCAGTTCTGTTTTTGTCAGCAGCACAAGCTGCTGCAGCACTGCGACTGTTTGAGATCAGCAGGTCTGTGAATATGGCAGGTTCACTAAGTTGGCTTTCCCTGGGCGCCCTGCCCATGTCACAGGAGGTCGAGCAAGGACAAGGGTCACCCTGTGCCAGTGGCTGCTGTTGGTGCTGTGCCTCAGACACCAGGCAAGGTGGGGAAAGAGCATTTAATAGGGAAGCCAAGCAGTAAACAGCTGATTTTATCTGCATTTCTGCTCCTCAGCTTCAGGCAGGCGTGAGTTCTGGACCTATCTGCTCCATTCTGATGAGGAAATTCTAGAGGTGGGTTTGTTGATTCTTTTGTTGCTTGTTTTTAAATCCAGCCCCATTCCCTCCCCCTCCTATTTCCAAACTTTGAAGAGCTTTTCCTGGCTGAGCCATACTTGAAGTGACTGAACTTGGCAGGAGCCGAGGCTTAAAGCAGCACCAGAGTTGGGCTGGTTTCTTCCCAACTTGTCTGAGCAAGAGCAGGTAAAGAGTGGGGGGGGGGATCACCTCGAGCAAATTCTGTTCAGTTCTTAAGGCTGCTGTGAAAAGGCAAAACAAGCCGGGGAGGCTGCCTTTATCTCAGTAGGGACAGCAGCTGCAAAAATGTAAATATGGGAAGCTTGCTCACTGAGATTACACTGCTGGACATCAGTGATGCAACCGGACAAACTTACTCAGGTTGCACAGTCTTTGTGTGAAGCCACATGGAAAATGTGGAGCTGGAAAATGATGCTGAGAACTCAGACCTTCTCACTCACCGTGTCCTGTTTCTGATGTTGCAGTTATTTGTGGTCTCAGCAGTGTTGCAGGGCAGCTGCCAGCCTGCTTGCAGGATGCTGCTCCTTGCAGCTTGGGAACACAGATGCTGCAGGCAACCAGCAAGGGAAAGTTGAGGCTGTTGCTGGAGGGGGAAGTTGTTAGAAACTGAACTACAGGAAGGGAGTGAGCTGAACTTCACTAGGAGCCATTGTGCCTTGGAGAGTTAATTACAGTGTTACGGAGCACTGGTATGGGGTTAATTACCTCTCTGCTCTTCCAGCTGGTGTCACCTGTATGGAATGGGGCACAGCGGTGGCACTGCTGAAGCATCCCTTCCCATTCCTTCATATTGCTGTTTTTAGTGAATCTGTTATGTCAGCTGTAACGAGGCCACTCTTCAGTCATGAAGGGGAAAAAAAAAAAGGCATTCAGGCAGCCTCTTTGATAAAGTAATTACTTTAAACCCCACAGCAGAACTGTCTTTTTGTCCCAAGGTGCTTTCGAGCAACGAGAGCTGCAGTGTGGCTGCGCCATGGCAGCGGTGGTGGCAGAGAAGCTCAGCCGCCTCTTCATCAACGTGCGCCAGGTCCCCCAGCTGCTGGCTCCCCCACTGCCCACCACTGTCAGCAGCTCTGAGGTGCCGAGGGTTTTCTGGAAGCCTTACATCCACACCGGCTATCGCCCGGTGCACCAAACCTGGAGCTATTACTTCTCCACGCTCTTCCAGCAACACAACGAAGCCATCAACGTGTGGACTCACCTGGTGGCCACGCTGATCCTGCTGCTGCGCTTCCAGCAGCTCTCCCAGAGGGTGGATTTTGGGCAGGACCCGCACGCCCAGCCGCTCCTCATCATCATCACGGCATCCATCACCTACCTGACGTTCAGCACGCTTGCTCACCTCCTGCAGGCCAAGTCTGAGTTCTGGCACTACAGCTTCTTCTTCATGGACTATGTAGGGGTGGCCATCTACCAGTATGGCAGTGCGTTGGTGCACTACTATTATGCCATCGAACCCAGCTGGCATGAGAGGATCCAGGGCTTTTTCATGCCCACGGCTGCACTGCTGGCCTGGCTGTCATGTGCAGGCTCATGCTACGCCAAGTTCCACTTCCATCAGTCAGCATGGCTGCTGAGCCGGCTGTGCCAGGAGGTGCCCTCGGGCCTGGCCTACCTGCTGGACATCAGCCCTGTTGTGCACCGCATCTGCACCGCATCGCCTGCGGAGCACACGGACCCTGCCCTGCTGTACCACAAGTGCCAGGTGCTGTTCTTCCTCATCGGTGCCTTTTTTTTCTCCCATCCTTACCCAGAGAAGTTGCTCCCTGGGAAATGCTATTTTTTTGGGCAGAGCCATCAGATTTTTCACGTCTTCCTGGTGCTTTGCACTCTGGCACAGATCGAGGCCGTGGTGTTGGACTATGAGTCCAGGCGGCACATCTACTCCTCGCTGCAGGGTGACCTGGCACACCACTTCTCTGCCCTATGTGTCTTCACTGTGACCTGCTCCGTGCTCACGGCTGCATACATGGCACGGAAGGTGAAGGACAAGCTGAGCTTCAAAGAAGACTGAGATTCAGGGCATAGTGGGAGATGCCATGGCCAAAGCTGCATGCTCTTGAGAGGAAGGAAGTGCTTTGCAAACTGTCACTTGGCACTGCTCTCCCCAGGGAGGGAGAATAAGAGCTGCTCTTCGTGCTTTTTAATTCAGAATTAATCCCATCTTATTTGTGAAATAGTGCACTGATTTAATTCCGATATCTGAATAAACAGATAGAACCACGTGGCAATGTGGTGCAGCCTGGTCACTGCTGAGCCCTGTGTGCTTTGTCCCAGGGTCCCCACAGCTGTCCCCTCCACTCCATCTCAGCAGCAGTGGGGCTGCATACCTCTCACAAGGGGCAGCTGCAGATAGGACATCTGCATGGCCTCTCCCAGCCCTGCTCTGCTTGCATCTCTGTGTGTCTCCAGGAAGGCTGTGGGGAGCAGTGTGTTGCAATGCAGGTGAACGATAAACACTGCTCCCCCACCTTGGCTGAAGATGTTATCTTGCAGGACACTGTCCACTTGCTCAGATATGAGCTGCCTTTGGTAAATCTGTGCTGCTTTTCCCAATCCCTTGCTTTGTTTGTGTGGTAGTAGTTTCCAGACTCGCTCTGTTGCTTTCCTGGGGTCTGAAGGGCGATCTGGTGGGGACTGAGACCTGGGGGATCCGGAGGAGCTCTGCACCCCTGCACAGCAGCAGTGCACAGCCTCGATGGGGCAAAGCACAGAACCCCAGAGCAGTGCAGGGCAGCTGCAGAGCCACAACTGCTGCCCTCCGGCTCCAGCACAGCTGCTGCTCTGTGCCAACTGGTGCTGTGCCAACCGCTCTTTGTTTGAAGATGCTGAGACATGTCAGGTTGGCATTTCTTGGCTGTAGGAATGGCATCTAAATGTTGCCACCTTTAATCTACAAAATTCCCAAGCTGGGAAGTCGTGAACATTACTGAGCTGTCTCTCAGCTTAGTGTGGAACATTGGGTGCCCTGCTGCCTTGCAAGGAGCTTTTTGCAAGGGAGTGAGGAACTTGTGCAGGAATAAAGAACATCCCCAGTAGAAATGCTGCACACTGCCTAAGCTTAAAAATAACCAATGACCAAAAACCACCTTAACCTTCAGGTTAAGTAATGCCAGGCCATCCTCAGAAATAGTGCTTAGGAAAGCAGACCCACCAGCCTGCATCTACTGGTTTGCATGGACATCAATACCAATTGATCCCATACACCAGCACTGAGAATGGTGGAATGTCAGCAGTGTGTCTCTATATGGCACTCTGCAATCTGCTTTCTAACACAGTACTGCTGCATTTTGCAGTCATGGACAATGTGAAATAGTGTGATTGTCTGAATTTATTGGTATTGCAGTTCATCCTTTGTGACCCTGACGTAACCATGGAAACAGAAGCATCCGAGTGAGTCTGCACTATGCTGACAGCCCATGGGACATTGCTGATGTCTGTGCTCTGGTTATCCAGTTGGTCGTTGTGGGTCAGACAAATTGAGTAGGAAATAAAAATCAATTCTGCACATGAAGCACACAGTACTGATGAGTAGGAATGAAAAGGTCTTGGGAGAACGTTTCCCTGATCAAAGGAATTTTAGGGAGTTTGACCCTGAGCTTAGAAAACGCCATTTAGTAGTTAGTGAAACATAGAATTATTTTAAAGCAAAACCAACTACAGTAAAAGTGAGTGGAACAGCCCAGGGAGGCTGTGGATGCCCCATCCCTGGAGGCATTCAAGGCCAGGCTGGATGTGGCTCTGGGCAGCCTGGTCTGATGGTTGGCGACCTGCAGACAGCAGGGGGTTGGAACTGGATGAGCACTGTGCTCCTTTGCAACCCATAGATGATTCTATGATCTTGACCTGAAAGAAAGCAGTGCTCTGTCCTGGCAGTGCTAAATGCTGAGTATTGGTGTGCCAGTCCACGTAAACAGTTATAGCTGCAAAATACCTTCACTAAAGCACAGAGCAGCGCATCACTAGCATGAAGTTGTCACTGGATACTTCCAACACTTCCTCTAATACCTGAGGTTATCAAACTGAGCTTCAGCATCTTTGCAAAGCTTGGGAGGCATCTGTAGACCGCCTGGATGGATGAAGATCCCTCTGAAGCAGCAGCAGGATGATGCCTCAGAGCTGCTGCAAGTGCTTACCAGAGAGCACTGGTGGCACAGCCGGAGCAATCGAGTGCTTCCCTCACTGCCACCGAGCTGTGAAATCGGACGTGACCTATTGACTGATCCTCAGACCGAAATTAAAAGGTATCGATGGGCTCTTCGGGGCTGTTGTAGAGGAAGTGCATTCATCCTATGCAGGACACTTGTAGTGGCGATGCACTTTAGCAGGGCGCTGATCAGAGAAACCTAAAGGAGTGCCTAGTGCCACGTCTCGGCCTCGTGTTGGGCCGCTGTGGACCCGGCCATCCCTGCCTTATCTCTGCCTGTGCTGGGAAGCTCCGACTCAGCAGATGTACCTCTTTCCTTTGGAGGATGAAAGGGAACGTGGTTGGTAGGGAGCTCAAGCTGTGGATTTCTCATTTCTAGCCTTTCTTTGAATGTGGTTTCCCCCTCCCCATAAATATTAATTTGGTCACCGTTGAGTCGTGCTCGGAGCTGTAGCAGACGGACCAACACATTGATTTTCTCCTCCCTCCATCCCCAGCAAATACAAATCCAAGTGTGCAGAGCCTGCATTCCACCAATTGCTCGGGTGATGACATGAACTGTTCGTAATGTGAAATCCAACGCACACGGATGGAAGATGTCAGGGGTTGTCACTGGATACCATAGAGCTTAATTTTACACATTTGCTGTAAAGAAAGGTATGTTTTATTTCTAATGTGCTGTTTATTTTCACTTGTTTCTCTTTTATGATGTCTGACACCTATTTGTCTGCCAGTTTGAAAGTGTATTTTTGTGTTTAATAGTTGTCTTAATGTAACATTTCCTCTGCAGTCAGCAATATTGTAGCCACAAGGATTTAACATCCATTTACTTCCTTAATATTCTTGTTTTACAGTGCCAAGATTAATTACATCGGAACCGAAAGCTTTGTGTTCAATGACCTATGTACTAAAAAATCAGATCATGCTGCTTTTAATGTGACTGAATTCCAAACAAAGTAATGTTATATCTATAAACAGAACTGTTTATGAAACCAGCAGATAATTTTTTGCATAAGTCATTCTTTTTTTCATAGGCTCGTGGGCAAAGGTAGCAGCTCTTGGTGCTTGGACACTGTTCTGTACTTCAGACAGAGGTGCCATCAAGCAGAGGGAATTGGACTGGCGATGGGGGTTTATTTATTTGCTTAGCACTGTCATGCACAAAGAGAAAGCAGTTATTTGCTCTCAGTTTTATGCTTAAAAATCCTTAAAAATAATGGATCTCTGCCTTTTTGTTGTGTTTTAGGATCCTCATGAGATCCTAAGTGTAACCAGATCTCATGGCAAAAAGTTAACAGGACAGAACCATCACTTCAGCTGCAACACATTGCTCACAACACTGAAAATGAGGGCCAGGAAGTATTTCTCTGTTTGTCTGCAAATCATAAAAACTCATTGCCTTCTCAGGTATCCTACAGATAAACATCCCACTCTCACAGTGGGATCTATTGGATGATGGAGAAGCAGGTCCCTGGATGCCCAGTGCTGCTGTGAGGCAGGCACTGTATTTTCCACTGATTCAGATGCACAGGGGATGCTGCATACCTTATAGTTACATCCTTGTCTGGGTGTCTTTTAATGATAAATTAGAGACAGGTGGATGCACTTCTTTGTCTTTTAGCTGAGAAATAACAATGCCTACAATGCCAACGAGTCATGCTGCAATTGACATCATGTGATGGTGTCATTTTTTTGTAATGAATTTAAGAAGGGCTTCAGCTTTTACAATATCTGATGCTTGCTCTCTCATATCTTCTAGTCTTAAAATGGCACAATAACCATGGGAGACTGGAATTTCCTTGGAGGCATTCTGGAGGAGGTCCACATTCACTCCACTATTATTGGCAAGATTTGGCTAACCATCCTCTTCGTGTTCCGAATGCTTGTCCTTGGAGTGGCCACCGAGGACGTCTGGAATGATGAACAGTCAGAATTTATTTGCAACACTGAGCAACCTGGCTGTAGGAACGTGTGCTATGATGAGGCCTTTCCCATCTCTCTCATAAGATACTGGGTCTTGCAAGTTATCTTTGTGTCTTCTCCTTCTTTGGTGTATATGGGTCACGCCTTATACAGACTAAGAGCCTTAGAGAAAGAGAGACAGAAGAAGAAAGCTCAGGTGAGAGTGGAACTTGAAAGCACTGAACTAGAAATGACAGAATATCGGAAAAGGCTGGAGAGGGAACTCCGGCAGCTGGACCAAAGAAAGCTGAACAAAGCACCCCTGCGAGGTTCGTTGCTCTGCACTTACGTGATACACATTTTCACTAGGTCTGCAGTGGAAGTCGGTTTCATGATTGGGCAATATCTGCTTTACGGGTTTCGCCTGGATCCCCTTTACAAATGTCAAAGAGATCCATGTCCAAACGTAGTCGACTGCTTTGTATCACGGCCAACAGAAAAGACAGTGTTCATCCTATTCATGCAGTCAATAGCGACCGTATCATTGCTTTTAAATGTCTTAGAAATTATCCACCTCGGATTCCGAAAAATTAAAATAGGTCTCTGTGGGCAGGAGGAAAACAAGGATTACCGTGGCAATTTCTACACAAACAAATCCAAGAAATACTCTGTGATACCCCGCTCTTCTCTGGGTATATCTGCAACTCCTCAAAAAACTCTCCCTTCTGTACTTAGCGGTTATGCCTTTTTAATGGAAAAGCAAACCGACACTGCCATCTACCCGGTCTTAAATTCTGCTCCCATGTTCCCCTCTATTCAAAATAACCACACAGAAAATAGAGGCAATTACACCCACCACAATCAGGACAACAAACTGCCGAAGAAAAAGCCAGCTACAGATGCTTTAGCTGGTCAGACTCAGAATGCTAGCACAAACTGCACTGAAAGCTTGCTGGGCAGGCCTGGGACTGAAAGGAGGAATTCCCAGAAAGAAGCTGATCAGAAACACTTCCTTGCTGGTACTCAGAATGCAGATACCGCTTCAAGAAGCTTTGCTGAGATGCTGTCGCAGCCCCCTCTGCAGCCTTTTCCCGTTGCCAGCCTGAGAAGACAGCACGGAATCATCTCCTCCTGGAACTGCTCCGCAGCGGCCGAAAGCGTCGGATCCTCCACCAATTCCCTCACAAAGAGCAGCAGCAGGAGACGGAGCAGCCTCAGCGTGAGCCAAGGCCAACTGCCCCCCAAAGCCGACACCCGGCACCCCAGCCGCCCCGACACCCCCGACTCAGCAGGGGAGGCCAGCACGGGTTCCAAGCAGAGCCAGGGCTGCGGCAGCCCCCAGCCACTGCCCTTATCTGGGCGTCCATCGCTGTCGAGCAGCGCGAGCAGCCGGCGGGCCCCCACCGACCTGCAGATATAGCATGGCTGCCCAAGCACTGTGCTTGGCTAGCTGCCGGGCTTTGTGATAGAAGCAAGAGCAGCCACGAGCAGCTTTCTCGTTCAGCTTTAGCCTTCCGCAGAGGTTAAGGTAGAAGTTGTGCAGCCCTTTTGCTTTTAGCTAAATGACATCTGAACCATCTGCTTGCTTCGCTGGCAACAGAGGGATGGCTTAAACCTCTGTGCCAAGCTTCTGCATTAACCTTCCAGCTGCAAAGGAAAATGTACATCATATAAATCCACATACAAATCCACACATGAGAAGTCAGGATTAAAATTATAGCTGGTGATATGTAAGCCGGCTAAAAGTAGAAGACAAAATTCCAGTCTATAAATGTATTTTATGAAAACTAGTAAATGAAATTAGGTGAAAAAAAAAGGCACTGGGACACCTGAGAGAAAATAATTAACAATAAATAACATTCTTAGAACCAGGAAACCAGCACAGGAACCAGGAAACCAGCATGATGCTTTCGCTTGCAGCCATTTGACCGCATCCACATCAAGTGTTGGAGTCATTAAAATCATTCTCTGTAGGTGTTTCTCCAGCAGCTGTTGTTTTTATCTCTGTTCTCATTCTGTGTGTATTCAGTTACAGCTCTGGGTAACCGTGGGCGCTGTGGGGTTTGACACCACGGACACACACCAGTGCCATTTTGCTCATTCTGACATTTAACCCCTGCACTCCCTGCAGGGTCTGCGAGCCACATTTTGCCATTCGACACCTCAATAGTAAAACACGCGTTCGCTGCACAGGCTAAAGAGCAGAAAGACGGTGCTGAGGGGCTCGCGTGTGGCACACCGTGTGCTTCTGCCCACTCGAGGTTAGAAAGGACCCCGAATGGCACCCGCGGGGCTCCGTGGTGAGCACTTCTTGATGGCCGCATCAACCACGCTACCCACTCCGACACTTGAAGGCACTGCGCAGGCGCAGACCTCCAGCGACCGGAAGGCTCCATGAGGCTCGGCCAATCAGCGGCCGAGCCGAGAGCGAGGCAGAAGGCGGGACTTCCGGTTGCGTCGCCATGGCAACGGTAGGAAGCCGGGGCGCCATAAAGGAGGCGGGCGCGGGCGGTGCGGGTGCTGCGGGGTAGATGGCGCACCACAAGGTAGGGGCTGCGGGCCCGCGAGGGGCGGCGGGGCATCCCGGTGCTCCCCTCAGCGCTGGGGAGGGGCCGCTCCGCCCCGCCGAGCCGCCTCCGTAGGCAGAGGTGCGTCGGCGCTCTGACCGTGTGGGCGTCCTCCTTCAGGCCGCGGACTCGAAGCGGGAGCAGTTTCGGCGCTACCTGGAGAAGTCGGGGGTGCTGGATACGCTCACCAAGGGTAAGGCGGGCTGAGGGCCGGGCCGTGGTGCTGCCGGAGTTGGGCGTTGGGACGGAACAACGGGACGGCGCTGCTGGGTGCGGGGCTGCTAACGCTGGGGAGCTCGTTGCTCTTTGTAGAAGCGGCTGTATTTATCGGGATAGGGAATAAAAGCACGCTGCGAGCTCAGCACGCTTATTTTCTTATTGCTGAGGTCCTTTAAATTATCTATATGTGTTCTCGAGAACTTTTCAGCAGGATGTTGGTATTCCTGCTTGATAAATTGTACTGTTGGTGGGGTGTACCAGCTGTACGGCTCTGTGCTGAGCCTTTCCTGGTGTGTTGGGGCCCTTTGGTTTCCTGTAGGTGTTGCTGTGTAAAGTGTGACAGCGAAATAAATCTTCCAAGCCCTGTGGCAACCGAGTTTTGCTTCTAACTTAAGTGCTTAGCTTAAAAACAGCTTGCCTGTGCAATTCATGTGGCTGAAAGTGGGAGGAAGGCGCTTAAGCTCTCTGCAAGTAGTGCTTGAGCAGCATTTATGAAAGCAAATGTATGGAAGAGCGTGCCTCTGGTGTGTGTGTGTTACATCACTTATTTTGTCATCTGTACTCAAACCCTGTGGTTAGGTCAAAAAAATCCCTTCTGCTCAACTGTTGAAGTGTGGGGTGCTCTATTTCCTCCTGTACAGCTCTGTCCTTATGAAGGATGTGAGTGAGCATCTTAAACAGGAGAACATGCTGTAAGCATGGCACAGAACTTTTATGCATTCTGACTGTTGCTTTGAAAACTAGAGTCGTGGATGTCTTGTAATTGAATATTTTATATTTGCAGTGTTAGTAGCCTTATATGAAGAGCCAGAGAAACCAAGTAGTGCACTGGAGTATCCTTTTTGTCCTCTGTCCTATGGATTGTTTCTTGCTGTTATAAGCAGCCTGCTCTGTTTGGTTATTCTTTCACTGTTTGGAACACAAACTGATAATTTTTAACCATTTTTGGTTAAACGTTGGTGTAGAAAAAATGTGAGTAGCTGTCTTGTATGTACTGATGTCTTTCTGTAGAATACAACAATAAATTTAGGAAGCTTTCTTATTTTTCCAGCTTCTTTCTGTAGGATGAGAAGCATGGCAGTAATTTGAGTGATTTAAATGCTGTGCTGGTCATGTTTATTGCAGCACTAATTTATGATTAAATGTTAAAATCAAGTGTCTTTCTGTCTGAGGAAATACTTAACATGTAAATATCAGCTTTCTGAAGCATCACTTGGGAGCTTCAGCTCCCGAGAGTCCAGAAGTGGAGGCACTTCGCTTGGAAGTAGCAGAGATGAAGGAAAAATATGAAGCTGTGTTGGAAGAAAATAAAAAACTGAAAACCAAAGTAAAAGTCTATTTAATATTCCTAAGTACTTCAGTGTGTGACAAGAAGAGAACTTTGACACTTAGAATACAGCTAACTTTCACTGGAATAAATGATGATGATGTTAAATTGTTCAGCCTTGTGGCTGAGGAATGCATTTCATTCCTTGCTTAACTGCATGTAGCTTCTGGTGAGGGACTCATATTCTGGAATGCAGTTTTTGCTAACTAGAGACTTTTCTTTTTACAAAATAAGTAAAATAAGGCATCTTGGGAAACTGAATGGTGAGATGAAGTTTCCCATTTGTTTTGATCTGATACTGTATAGCTTGTGGGTTCCATAAGAGCTTTGAAAAGAAGGGCTGGGGGAAAGCTAATGCATTACTATGAAGGCTTTCCAAAGGCCAAATGCAGGAGGGGAACTTGGGTACAGGTCTGTAGCAGGGTTTTACCAGGGGATGTCACCCTTGTCCCTATGGGACATTAACTTGTGCTGCAGCCAATACAACTTTGGAGCTCCTGTGTCTCTTAAGATGTGACATCTAACTGAATTCCTCTCTTTAAATCCACAGCTGGCTCAATATGAACCACCTCAAGAAGAGAAGCGTGATGAATAACAGTAGTTTCTCCTTTCATACCTTGACTTAATAAAGGGCTTCCTGAGAACTGCAGTCCTGTCTCTTCTGTGTGAGCGCTGTGTGTCTTTGTGGTGCCTCATCTTAAAGGGAAACTAGTGAGTGTGCAGCTGTTTTTGTGGTTGTTCGTTTTACTTCTGTGTCTGTGGTTGAGCCAAAGAGAATAAAGGGGACCTGAAAGAGGAAATAACATTGTAAGAGTTTCAAAAGCAAAACAGCCCCCACTGGACTTTCATTTCTATTAAAGGAGGTAAATGAGAATGTATAGCATTAACTGTAGGTGTGTGTAGACAGGGAAGGGGCTGCAGTGCAGAATGGATGAGGCAGATGAATCAGTGCTGTAAGAGAGGGGGGAGCAGTGCAGTTTGGAGCCCCTGTTGATAGGGAAGCAGCAGGGGGTGGCGTTGGGCCAAGGGAAGCATGGGGCTGCAGGCAGGCCTTGGGTCTGCTGAGCCTTAAGTCTTGTGTGGAATGGATTAATCACAGAAGGGCCAGGGTTGGAAGGGATCTCAAGGATGATGAAGCTCCAACCCCGTGCCACGCACAGAGTCACCAACCTCCACACTCGATACCTGCCCAGGGCCCCATCCAACCCGGCCTTGAACACCTCCAGGGATGGACGGGGCATCGCAGCCTCTCTGGGCAGCTGTTCCAGCACCTCACCACTCTCATAGCAAAGAACTTCCCTCTGACATCCAGCCTCAATCTGCCCTCCCTCAATTTAAAACCGTTTCCCTCAACTTCAAACCATTTCCAACTGCTGCCGATAGGGAAACGAGTGACCGGCGGACGGGAGGCCGATCCGCCCGCGTCCGTCTGTCCGTTCCGCCGTACCGCCCCGCTGTTCCGCAGCCGCCGCTTCCCGCCCCGCAGCACCGCCCCCGCCGCTCACGTGCTCCAGTGCCGTCACGTGACCAGCACCGCCTGACCGGAGCTCCGCACCGCGCTGACTCCTTCAGCCAATCGGCGTCGTTCTTTTCGCTGCCAACCAATAGGGATCGGGAGGGGCGGGGCTCTGCGGCGCAGGCAGAGGGCCGGGCCGGGCCGACATGGCGCTGCAGTTCGGCGGTGCGGGCGCGGCGGGTGCGGCGGAGGAGCCGGCGCTGGTGGGGGGCAGCTTCGGGGCGGCCGACTCGTTCCCTAAAGACTTCGGCTACGGGGAGGAGGAGGAAGAGGCTGAGCTGGAAGGCGGCCCAGGGTCCGGAGGGCCAGGAGGCGGTGCGGGAGGGCCCGGGGGCGGCGCGGGCGGGGCGGACTCGAAGCCGCGGATCCTTCTGATGGGGCTGCGGCGCAGCGGAAAGTCCTCCATCCAGAAGGTGAGGGGCGGCTGAACCCCCCGGCACGGCCGCTATCGAGGGGCGTTGGGCGGCTGCGTCCTCCGAACGGGGGGTCCGACATCAGCCCCGTGCTGCAGAGCCGTCCGTGCCTTCCTTTGCAAAACGCGCGCCGGGTGTTAGCGAGCAAACTTTGCCTTTGGATCGCTCCGCCGTTGCTTTCCACTTATTTGTTGTTATTTGGGCCTGATGCTCCCGCTCCGTGTGCAAATGCAGCGTTTGGACTGATTTATTTTCTAAGTCTCTGAGCGATGTGAATGACAGCCAGCAGACAGATTGATTGCGTTGTTTGCAGTCAAAATTTGTGAAACTTAAAAGTCGGGGGGAAGCTGCAACCTCAGGCATCTGGTGGGAAGTTGCTGAAACCATTGGATTGTGAAAGTGCAAAAGGAACACTTGGAAAGGCAAAGCCATGCTGAAGAAGATCAGCTCTTTGTAGCACTTTCCAGGCCTGTCTGCTCTGCCTGGTGTCACTTGCCTGTATTAGAGCCAACTCTGTGCTTCCAGTTGGATTCTACCACGACTTTTTCCTTTGCTTTATCCAAGTTGTTTAAATCTAGAAAGAATGGGGGTAGACGCTAGGCAGCAGAAGTGGGATTTGATCCAGGCTGTGTCCTGATCAGTCTGAAGGGAGGGAGGATGAGCTCACTGCTTCTCAGAGACTCGTCTGCTTTAACCTTTGCTCCCAGTTTCTGCCTCGTTCTTTGTGAAAGATGCTGAGCTCCAAAGGAGTGCTGATTTCCAAATTGCTTTACAACTGAGTTCTTCAAACCCTGCTGAGCTTTTAGTCCTTACAGTAAGGCTGGAACCTATCTAGAACTGTTCTCTCTTTTCCATACAAATGTCTTGCTGTTTAAAACCTCTTTAAAGTCCTGGCTTTCTCGAGCTTCTGCCTTGAGGAAGTGCATTTCTTTCCCCTTATCCTTAAAAGTTGAGTCTGATGTACTGCTTTGGAGCTCACTGAGTGCTGTGCTGCCCAGCTGTGTGTCGTGCAGGTAGGCAGAGATTGTGGCACGTGGTTTCTTTGGGGGCTGAATTCTGTAACTGAAATGTTTCGATATCCTGTTTGCTCAGGAAAGGGCTGAAGTCCCAGTGGGGTTTTCTGAGCACAGCAAGAAGAATATTTTTCATCACTGCTAAGTGGGTTACCGGCCAGTGTGGGAGCTGCCAGCATTCCTGTAGGATACCTAAAGGGAGAAGGTCAACCAAGATACATCAGCTGCTCGTGGAAGGCAACGACTTAGTTATTCCAGACACTGAAAGAGAGATGTTATTTTTATACTTGTATTGCACTTTTGGAGTGCTCTGACTCTGTTGGGCCATAATGCTGAGTGCACAGGAGTTTCTAAGATTGGAAATAGACCGTTCTTAAAGGCTTGCTTAATTAACACAGGCTTGATACCTGATGTGATGTGGGTAATGGAGCAAAATTTGAAGAAACTGCTAGAAAATAGCCAGAATGTCTCTGTCTTTAGGTTGCATCGTTACTTACACTTGTAATAGTGATGGGCTGTGTGTTAGTGCTTGGTTCTGGTTGGCTGTTATGTGCTTGGCTGATGTAGGAAGCAGTCTGTGCACCAAAAGGGAACTGAAGTAACTGTAGGAAAAGCTGTACACTTTAGAACATAGGATAAAACCTTTTTGTTAGAAGTTCTGTGACTTGAATCTTGCAATCTCTTTCACTGAGACAAAGTCAAGACTGTGATTTGTGTTCTTTTTAACAGGTGGTGTTTCACAAAATGTCTCCAAATGAGACTCTGTTCTTGGAAAGCACCAACAAGATCTACAAGGATGATATTTCCAACAGTTCATTTGTGAATTTCCAAATATGGGATTTTCCAGGGCAGATGGACTTTTTTGATCCCACTTTTGATTACGAGATGATCTTCAGAGGAACAGGTGCTCTTATATATGTTATTGACGCTCAGGTAAATACAAATCCCTCAGAATTATGAAGAAGTTTCCTTTTACTTTGTGAGAAGAATGATCAGGATTATATTTTAAGATAAGTTTGTGAAAGATTCGTTATGTGTGAAAGGATGTGTTGGCAATTGCTTTTAGTTTCGTGAATTGATTATGTGGAATGTGTATCCCCAGTGGAAAGTGGCAAGTACTCTGAGCTGGAGCAGTGAGAATCTGATCTGCTAGATGATCTGAATTACCCAGTTATCTCTTCCCTCTGCTTTTGCTTGCTGTGGAGTTCATGTAGTGCCAGCACGCTTCTGACCTCGATGTCAAGGCAATGGCCCTGTTAGGTTTCTGGTAGCTTCTAGTGAACTTAGATGGAGATGAGAGTTCCTAGATGCACCGATGGAGAGTTCCTGGTTGTTGGGACCGCCTTGGAGATCACTGCTGCGCTGTGCTGGAGTTGAAGCATAACCACCTTTTGCTATGAAGCCTAGTTTTGTGTAACATAGCTAATGAAACAGAATCTAAGCTGCGTGGATTTCTGATTCTCCAAGGTATTCTCTCCTACCAAACTTCTGTTTCGTTACAGAAGTGAAATGAAGTTGTTTGTACTGAATGGAATAGATATTGAAGATAAAGCCTTTTCATTTATTCCTGCCAAAACTTGTTCACAGGATGACTATATGGAAGCTTTAACAAGACTCCACATCACAGTTTCAAAGGCCTACAAGGTCAACCCAGAAATGAACTTTGAAGTTTTTATTCATAAAGTGGATGGTTTATCAGATGACCATAAAATAGAAACTCAGAGGGATATTCATCAGAGAGCTAATGATGACCTCACAGACGCTGGGCTTGAAAAACTTCACCTTAGGTGAGTTTTATATTCTTGCAAATGTGATTTTGCTGTTGCTTGTGTGTGTACAGACTACTGGCTTTGACACGAAGTAGTGGACTGGAATAAGGTCTTGTTAATTTCTCAAAACTACAGAATGCTCTGCTGCATCTGGCCCTATCTGCCTTACCTCAGTCAGGTAGCAAGCTATCAGATGCCCCTCAGACTTCTTCCTAAGCTCACATTCATAATTTGAGATCCTTTTGCCCAGCTTTCATTCTGTGTGTGAGGCCAAATTGGTGCAGGTGCCCTGGAGGGGTGGGCAGGGAGCATGGCTGCTGGCACTGCCTGCTGCTGGCTTTACAGCACAGCTGGCTGCCAAAGCTGAGGCTCGTCCCTGACTTTTGGCCTGCTTTGTAGGGCGTCTTCTGACCCCTGTGCAACAAAATGTCATTTTTTCTCTTTTTACTGCTGTTTTGATTCTTGTGGAGCCTGTAAACGTGGCCTGCATCTCGATGTTAGTGTGACAACATAGAAGGCTGGGAAGAGGACTCACTGAAACCTAGTTAAGCATTTATTTCCTTTGCCTTAAGTATTCTGGTAGGCTAAGTGTATTGTGAAAACATTTGCATGATTTTCTCTCTCTGTCCTCACATCTCCTGCAGATGAGGAGAGTGTGTAACATTCATTCCAATCTCTCAGAAGTTACAGATATCTGTGATATCTTGGCTGACTCATCAGGCTTGAGTGTTTAGAAAACAAAGCTTCACCATCTCTACTGCAATTGTGATGGACTCATGGATCTCTTCTCTTTTTTCCTCCCCCCTGCCTTGTCCTGTCTCAGCTTTTATTTGACCAGCATCTACGACCACTCAATATTTGAAGCCTTCAGTAAAGTGGTACAGAAGCTCATTCCACAACTGCCAACACTGGAAAATCTACTAAATATCTTTATATCAGTAAGTGGTGATCTTACAGAATTCTAAGTGAAGTATGTGGAGCAGTAAAGCAATTCCTTCTGCTCAGATGTAAACTGTGTGCTTGAATATTGATTGTGTTTTGAGCCTCTGAATTGATTGTTTAAAAGACTTCTCACTGTTAAGAACAGTGAAAATATATGAATTGCACTTGAAATGTAAACATTCATCCAAATTCTTTCTCTTTCCAAAGAATTCAGGCATTGAAAAAGCTTTTCTCTTCGATGTAGTCAGCAAAATCTACATTGCAACAGACAGTTCCCCTGTGGACATGCAGTCGTATGAGTTGTGCTGTGACATGATCGATGTAGTGATAGATGTTTCCTGTATATATGGGTAAGTGACCAATGCTCTTAGAAAAGAGTCCTCACAAGCTGTAGGGCAGGCTGCAGACTGCAGGTGCTGTTTGCTGCAGCATCTTGCAGTGTGCTGTCAGTTGCTCTGTGGAGCACATTTGTTCTGTGAGCAACTGGAGTAAAGCCAAACGATTTGGCAGCTGGGTTCAGTTTTGTGATCAGTTTTTCCCCTCTGCTCACGTTTGTGGGAATCCATTTTTGACATTAGAGGCAAGTGTTCCATGTACAGTGTGAGTATTGCTGCATCTCGTTTGGCCTGGTCACCCCAGCCTTGCTGACTGTAAAGTTTGTCTTACTGCTCTGTGATTTGTTACATGGCTTCAGTTCTAAACAGTCCGTGGTAGGAGCTTACTGTCTGACTGCTCCCATTAAAGTGGCTGCTGTGAGTCCTCCTGAAGCTTCTGTCCTTACATCTGCTCTTTATGCTCCTATGAGACTTGCCTTCAGTACTTATGAGGATGACTGTAGAAATATGTAGACTACAGCACTTTATATTTAACCTTTTTATGAGCTGCTTCAAGTGACTAAACAGGCCGGGTGACTGAACAGACCAGTCCTTGGATCAGAATATGTGTTATCAGTGTCTCATACAGCACAAGGATGTGGACTGAGAAAGCCCTTCTATTCGTTTATTAAAAGTGACTCTGCTGACATGTTACTTTATTGAAGTTTTTACCAGTTTTGCCTTAGAATCTTCAGTCACTGGATGCCGTAATGCGTGGCGCTGCGTGCTACCAGATAGTGTGTAGCACTGAGTCTTTGGTTTGAGGGTAAACTGTGTTACAGCCCAAGTGCTGTGCTGTATCCACTATATAGAATGCTGGGAACAGTATCCACTAAACTGCCACAGTTGTAGCTTGTTTCAAAGGGATGCGAGCTGGGAGCTTGCAGGCAGCTATTCAGATAATGTAGGTTGTGTGCAGGGAGACTTTTCTTCTGTTTATGTCTGGCTTTCGTGTAGCACTGAGGAAACTTAAGTAGTGGTAATGCTCTTATAATAGCTCTCAAGTCCTGTGCTGAAAGTCCTTCACCTGCTTTGCTCTTAATATGAGCTTTATTCTTTTCACTACCTTTCACAGGCATTAAGTGTTTGCTGTGAAGTTACTGAAGCGTATCTTACTAACCTGCACCTTGGGTGAACTTGTTCTTTCTTAGGTTAAAAGAAGATGGCACTGGAAGTGCTTATGATAAAGAGTCAATGGCAATTATCAAGCTCAATAACACAACAGTGCTGTACTTAAAGGAAGTAACAAAGTTTTTGGCCTTAGTTTGCATTCTTAGAGAAGAAAGTTTTGAGCGCAAAGGTAAGAGCTTCCCCCATTTGCAAGGCTTTTATCTACTGATTTCTATCAACTGTAAGGCATTAATAAGGCTTTACAGCTCACCTTAATTTCGTATAATTAAATTTGTGTAATTTCTTCTGGGAGGAATTTTCTCCCTTCTTAGAGATGAACAGATCTTATTTTTGTTCTTGTGAATCACTGCCTTAATTGACGTCCTCCTGTTGAAATTACTTGTGTAGCTAATGAGGCCTTGTCATTACCATCTGCTGTAGTGCTCTCACTTATTATGTTCTGCTTGACAAGCTGCTGTGTTGTGATAACCACATTGTCCATTACCTTTATTACACTCCTGTAACCTTTTTAACATATGGGTGAGGAAATGGACAGCGGTGGGCTGGCAAAATACATGGTAGGAATGTAGGGCAGTATTCAATGTGTTGCAGGCTTAACCCACTATATGGTTGCATGGACCTGTAGAAGGCAATTGGTATGAATGGTCTTGCATATGTTATGGGATAGAAATGAAATCCTAAGCCTTGATTTTAAGGTATTGGGCTTAAATGATGGTGATGTTTACCTTGGTGTTGGTGGACTGTTCAAAAGGTGGAAGGCAGATGTGTTCTAGCTGTACTGTATTTGGTCTAAAGTTCCACTCAGCACACTTAGGATATACATCAACAACACCAGCAAAGTGGAAGCTAACATTAAAGCCATGGTCAAGCTGTACTATCATGTTTAACTGTTCTGTGTGTTAGAACATTTTTGGGGTGGCTAGAGTCTTGTGTTGTCCCCTTATCTGCTCTTTAATTAAAAATACAAACCCTGCGTTCCAAACGAGCACCTTGTTTCTATAAAAAGAGACAATCTAAACAAAGTCTGGCATTAGTAAAACCAATAGCCATTAGATCTCAAATTCATACTACAGGAAGCAACAAAATAGCTGTGTGTTAAATGAAACGTACGTTGATTTTGAAGCTCTGTTGACTACGTAAATGTGCCAAGCTGAGCAGCTTTTCCTTTCCCCCTCTCCTCCTTTTTGACAGGTCTGATAGACTACAATTTCCACTGCTTCCGCAAAGCCATTCACGAGGTCTTTGAGGTAGGTGTTGCCTCCCACAGAATCTGCAACCATCAAGCCAGCGCCTCCAGTCTGAAGGCAGTGACGCACAACGGCACGCCCAGGAATGCAGTCTAGAGGAAAACTAAAGACATTGGACAGACTTGTCAGCTCTTCAACCCAAAGCTTTGTGGAACAAGAGAAAAATAGTCTGAAAGCCTGCAGTGCGTTTCACAAGGAGAAGAGCAGCCTTAAGTGTGGCACCGCAGCTTGTAACTCATGTCGGACAGCTGAAACTACTGTAAAAATACTTTGAGGCCAGTGGTGTTAGAAATGTCAGTTTGAAACCACCTCTATCACAAGTGCAGTGGTATTTCAGTTTGGAGTCCTGTTCTAGCAGTCTGTTTATGACTGATTGCCCCGGTCAAAACTTGAGAATGGTTGAGTTGATTTTAATGTGAAACACCAAATTGTCACTTGCTCAACCTTTTTTTTTTCTTTGAGTCGTTCAGTAAGATATCCAGTTTGGCTTAAGTTTAACCTTTTGTCATGCAGAACGTTGTCAGTGTTAATAGTGAGGCTTGTGAAACCCATGCTTTTAGTTGTGGCTCACAAGTCATTCCATGAAGCTTTCACTCTCCACGGTTTGCTCAGAGTATCCTTAGAAATCTGTACCTGTGCAGTGGATACAAGGCAGAGCTGTGTTCTCACTTGGAGAACTGAGCTGCAGTTTCATTTGAAGAGGTGGTGATGCTTTGCCTTGGACAACCTCTCAGCGTGCCCCCTGTGATGGAAGGGCAGTGCTAAAACCAGAAATAAATCCACCTGTTCTCTTTTGCAAAACCATGGGTGTCATAAACCTGATTAATCCTATTCACCAAACAAATGCGAACTAAACTGAAATGTCTGCCATCTGCTGGAGCAAAGCAACAAGGCTCAGCCCTTTCCCAGTGAAGAAGTGACTGCATTCCTGGCTTCTGATGGTGGGATCTCTTTATCTTCTGACTGATAATCACGACACGTTTTAGGAAAATAGCTGGAGGTTTTCTCCTTGCCTAGCGACTAAATATCAGGGTGCCACAACCTACTGATGATAGCTGACACTCAAGGGGTTGATGCTGCGCTGTGGCAAACAGCTTCTTGTTTGTCGCCGTGCAACCTGAATGGAATTGCATATTTTCTGTTTTTATGAATGCTGGCCGTTATATTATGGGATGCGTATCAGAGCAGTCTTCATCTAATTTATTGGTAATGTTGCTGCAGATGTCATGTTGTACATCAGCCTTGTTATGCAGTAAGCTTGGCTATTGGCCTACAGAGATCTCGCCACTTTCTGCCTATCCCTGTGTGTGTATAGGTGTTCCAAAGCCACTGGACCAACTGACTACAAGTGCCACTATGAAGATTTCCACAAGAAGGTCTGTAACTGTAAGCGATCTCTGTGACTGTTTGTATTTATGTGGTCAGACATAACCACAAAATGGCTTCTGTGCTTATAGAATGGATTTTCATTGAACTATGTACAGTTGAATATACGTACATTTACATTAGGGTGTATGCACATACCATGTAAATGTTTTTTCCTTTCTTTTTAAAGCTGTTATGTGATACTCAGTACCTAAAGGATTTGCTCCAAATTTACTCACGTCTGTATGAGACTTGGCAATTCACATGCTCTAGTCCAGGTCTCTGTGGGCAGTTGTTCTGAACCTGGGCCCCTTTTTGGTAACGGAACTGCAGGGTTTTATAAAGGTGTGCCACAGGCTTGCAAGTATGGTTTTTGTGGCTTGCAAAGTCCGTGGCAGCGTTCAGGTACTCGAGGTGAGAGAAGTTAAGAGGCAGGATGACAGGAGGTCACGAGTCATTCCCATTTTTGTAGTTTTTCCATGTTCTGGGTACATGCGTTCCTCTCTTTGTCTTCACTGTACACGAGTCTGTGCTAATAAAATGAGAAAAGATCAAACCATGGCACTGTTTTTCCTGTTGGAGGATGAGATGCCCAACAAGCCCAGTCAAATGGGGCCACATTAACAAGCAAATGAAACGGCCATATTATTTTCTTCTTTTAAACAATCTTTAATAATTCTCGCCAACCTTTGCTTTCCTTTCAACTCGAAGCCAACGTGATACTCAGCATTCAGAAGATGGCTCTAGATGTGAAAGGCACATCTGTGATAAAGAGCCTCACTCTCCTCTTTTGGTTAATGCTGAGCCTTGGGCTGCATTACGAAGCTCTGCCTTCTGCTGCGTGTCATCCTTATTACTTAAAATCTATTGTGATTTATTTTTTATTAGAAAGAAACCCCCCAGGTGGGCTGTGTCAGCTTTGGGCCCCCATGGGCAGCAGATGGCACCCTCGTATCGCAGCTACAACAAGTTCTTCAGAAATGTTTCCTGAAGAGCAACGTTCCCATTCCTTACCTGCTGAGCTTTGCATCACATGTTGCTATCCTGCTTGGCCTTAATTAACAGCTGTGTTAATGAATCAGCCCCAGCTTGTTGCAGGCTCACCAGACATTCCAATGGATTGGGCTGCTGCTCCAACACTGCCAGCAAAGGTGGGGCAGATGGAGCAGATGCAGTCACTGAGCAGTGCTGGGTGTTTCCTTGTGACACAGCGAGGTTCCTTGATGAGGTTTATGAGGTCCTGCTTTGTTTTGGTAGCAGGGAATACAGCCGTGCTTGCTGCCCTGCAGATGTGATGGAGATGAAAGCTTGTCCTGGCTGCTTGCTTCATTTCTGTCCTTGATCCACGTTTTTGTGTTATAACATTCAAGTTTTCTTTTTCTTTTTTTCTTTTTTCTTTTTACTTTAGATAACATAACTTCTTTTCCTTCCCCCTCCTCCTGCCCTCCCCCCTCCAAGCACTCAGCTTGATAAATCAAACCTCGTTATTCTGATTTAGCTCTGGGACACCTGGTCAGGCAGGGGGAGAAAAGCAGCCAGGTATGCTCAGAAGGAAAGGAAGCAGTTAACATTGCTCAGGCCTGAAGCAGGAGGTCTGAACGATGCTGGGGGCTGCAGCTGGGCATTAGGAGAGCAGGGTGTGAGGCCTAAACTGGAGAACCTGAGATGTGACTTTTCTGGAGATCATTGTCAAGGAAAATCAGTCGTGATTCTGAAACGCAGGAATAAAGCTTGGCTTCAGGAAACGATGGAGAAAAATAATTAACTAAACTAGCAAGCCTTTCTAATAGGGTTTTCAAACTTAGTAGTAGTGGCTGCAAGTGTCTGAAGTGAAAAACTTTGCCTCTGTAGGCTTTCTCCATGCTGAGTGCAGGGTGTGATGAGCAGCCCTCCCCTCACCCCCTCTTCCCAAAGGACAACTTCATTCCTCTGCTCCCTGTTGAAGAAATGGGAAGAGAGATGGGGGAGTTCAGTGTTTGTCCTCCTGCAGTGGGCAGTGATCCAGGTGTCTGTAATGGGCTTAAAACAGGCTAAAAAGGCCCTGCATTAGTGGGTCTGTAATGCCATGGGCAGTTATGTCTCTGGTATGGGAGAAAACAGGACTGGAAATACCCACAAAAATAGGAACAGCTGGACAGAGAGAAAGAGCTGCAATGCTGGTTATTTGTTTCTCTTGATCTGAATCAAACCTTTAGACATCGTGTTGAGAGACGAGGCTCAGTGAAAGCTACTGGTGGCAGGCGGATGGTTGGACTGGGTGATGTTGTAGGTCGTTTCCAAGCTTGGTGACTCTGTGATTCTATGAAACTCTAGGAAGGTTTCCCTCCTCTTTCTTCAAATAATCATCCTGTTCTCTCAATCTTTTCACCTGCAATGCCTGCTCCACGTCAGCTGTGCTAACAGAAGTGCATGAAACCTTCCCACTGCTGGGAATGGAGCTGAGTGAGCAGCAAGGAGCACCTGGAATCTTTTTTCAGGGGACTGTAATCTCCAAATGTATAAACTTATTATTTTTTAAACATATAGCAGCAAATAGCTCAACTCAGAACTCTCTGCTCCTATGACTGAATGTGATGTTCTACACAATTTTTCAGCAATGGGTGCTTAGGACATTGCAGCTGTGTTATGACCATGCAGCACAAAAGCTCACTGCTGCTTACCTGCCTTGCTGTGCTGTGTTCTGCCCTGGAGCCAACGCAGGGAGAAGAAACGCTGAACACAGCAGAAGTGACTTCAGATCCACAATTAGGGATGATGTTGTGCATAGTAACGAGCATCCTGCTTTCAAGAAAACGTGTGTTTTCTTCATGAACGATCATTGTATATTGCCACATTTTGATTTCTGGATTATTATGGGAGTTATGTTGGGATGCCCACTGGGAATAATGATGGAGTGGTTTTCTCAGCTCTCGGGGGCTTTGGATGTTTGGTCTGCCCATGACCCAAAACCGTTTGGCTCTGCCCTCTAGATGGCTGTCTTGTTCTCTCTTGGAGAACGTGTGTGACCCGAGGAGTGTCTGCAAGAGAAACTTTTGGAACAGTCACAGCTTTTACACGTTTCCATATTCACAACGCATTTATGGGACGTGGGGGCCCTTTAATAAGGAAAGCCAACAACTCTGAGGAAGGCATTTAATTTTGATGGTGTCCCTTCTTTTTTTCTAGCAATCTTTATATACTTTTTTCTCCTTCTCATACTCAAAGCGGAGTCCTCCTGCCTTTGACAGCACTGATCTGATGGTGTTTAGAAACAACTGTGTAGTTAATCGCTTTTAAAGACAGTTGTTAAGAGATGATGACTTCTATGATTTAGCATTGATTAAAATAATTGCTTTCTGGAAAAGAATCTCTTGTCTAATAAGTTAATGCTTCTGAAGGGGAGATGCTGAGATTATTAAGCGTTCTTCCACTGTCATAAGGAAAGATGCCAGTCTCCATAAGTGATGGCAATTAGCACGTTCTGATGGCAACTTCGGCTGGGAGGTGATGGGCTTAATCTGCTTCTCCTGCATTCAGCGGGTCCTGATGCTATAGATAAGCAGTTAGGCTTACTCTGTGATTAAGGATGAATCCTGTTTGAAAATCATGATGTAAAGCATTCAGTGATCTTATCAGTCATTCCTAATAACTCCTATGTCATGCAGAGTTCTTATGGAAAAGAGCAAAGTAATTGCTCTCCGTCACATGCACTTGTGTGCAGATCACCATTTCCATGACAGTACCCTGCTTTAATAGAGTCTGTCAGCTTAGCTTAGCCTGGAATGGCTCTCAGCACATCAGTCCTAGGGAACACACGAATTGATTATTGACAAAGTTAACGCTAATTTTAGGGTTGTGTCACAGAACTCTCTTAGGGACGGAAGGGTGAATACAGAAGGAACTGAGCACCATCAGGCACGTGGCTTCTGACATCATGGGCTGAGGATAACAGGGCACTGAAACAAAAACAGAGCAACCCTCAGCCCAGCCAGCACTACGAGGAATGGCTCATGTTTGATTTCACTGCATTACATGCATCTGTTTCAATGAAGCAGAATGGCAATTTCTGCATGTTTCCAATCTGCTCAGTGGCCAGGTGATGCTTTCAGAAAGCTCCAAAGCCTGCAGCTGTCTGATCACAGATTGCTGGGAAACACGGGGAGTGAGAGAAGGACTTGGGTTTGTTTGCTGAGCATCTGTGTGAGCACTCATCACCAGAAGCCGTCCCTGTAAAAGCAGTCATCTTCCAAGAGGAAGGAGAATCCCCAAATCGGTCAAAAGTAATGGAGCAGAAAATTTCCAACACAAAGGTGATTATCATTTAAGTGGCTGCAGGAGAGTCCTTCAGTCAGAATTTCTTGTTTTCCTTCCTCTGCGTTGCACTCTGTTTTCCTGCTAACACTTGCTCAAAATGCCAAACAAGAGCATAACCTTGTCTCAAACATAATTGAGAATATTACAGTGTGAATCTGAATGCAGCTGTTGAGCTGGACCAAACTCAAGGATCAGCTCTGGACACTCCGTTCTGCCGTGTGAAGCCTTTAGCCTGTCGCCACGAAGAAGAAAAGGGAAATATCATGGCTGCAGGTACATCTACAGGTCAACAGTGCTTCTGTGGCTGCAGGAATATAGGCAGGCTGCCTTTAAGATAGTTCCTTTGGACACTGCTGACGTTGTGACAGCAGAAGAGAGCTGTGGTCCGTGCTGTGAAACTGGAGGAAACATTCAGGTGTTTGTAACGCACAAAGATCTGCCCAAACTCAGCAGTTAGAAGTCAGCTTAAGTAAGCCTGATTGATTTGAAGGTAGCAGTATCCCACGGAAAGATGCGTGATTGGAACACTTGAGGTTTCCAATCATGTAAAATTAGAGGAGATGTGAGGCTGTGCTGTCATATTCAGTGTTTCTCCGATTACATGGAAATGCTGCTCTTTGGAGATCATTGCTATCTTCAGCGTTTTTATTTTTAACGCTTTCCTTTCTCGTGTTTTGTGCTTTCCACTGTCAGTGCTGATAGGGTCTGTATGTGAAACGATGCAAATTCTGCTGTGTGCCCTTCTTTAATTTTCTGCTTAGCTTGCAAGTCAATGGCAATGTGAACTGAAGACCTGGATCATTTGCCATTATTATAAAGGAGCTAAGTATATTTTTTGGCATTAAAGAAAACAAAACTACCCCCCCCACCCCTCCCCAGAAGAGAGAATGATCAGTGTGTGTGAGATGGAAGTGATGTGACTGCATTTTGGCTTCAGTAGCATTCATCAGCTTCCCAGTGTTCACAGCTATATATATATATATATATATATATATATGTATATATGGGAAATAAAAAGCTCTCAGATATGGGGGGGAGGGGGAAGAATTAAAAAGTGAGTCATCATTTTTTCCTTTTTTTCCCCCCACTTATTAATTCTGCATAGGATCGTCAATGAAAGAGTATGAAGTGCGTTCTCTTTGGAACCAGTGTAGTTGGCTGGCATGAGGATGACTACACCTATTTATTAGGGTTTGATACCAGCCTGATATCTGATTCTTCTACACAATACTGTTTTATCATCAATTTTATCACTGCCTCACACCATAAGGTTATTAAACGTGAGCATATGGATCTGCCCTGGCGGCAGCACTCAGCACAGACTGAAGCGCACCGAGCGTTGGGAAGAAGGAAAAGGAATAATAAGAGAAAAAGAGAAAGAAAGGGGGAAAAAAAACCCCATAAAATGATAACGAGCGAGCATGCAGTCCCTCTCAGCAAGCAGCTCAGCAGAGCAGAAGTGTGGCCTCAGTCACGGCACTGCGCCTCATTATGAGAATCCTTCGCCTAAAGGCTCGGAGCAGCGGTGCGGCGCAGCCCCACGCTGGGATGCTGATGGCTCTGAGGCTAATCAGGCGGCGGCTGCTGAAGGCTGGCGCTTGTTTCGTGACAGACGTAGTCAGAGTCAAACGTTGAGGCTATCAGGTCTTGTGATTACCGTGAGGGCACAAAACATCCCGGCTTATTCGCTATGAAATGGTTTTTCGTTGTTGTTGTTGTAGGATAATAAAGATTATGATCATTATTACCAAGCTCGTCTCTCGGGAGCCAGGCGGTGTCCTTCTGGGACTGCTGTGGCTCTGATGTCCTGTTGGGTAAAATGCTTCTCAGGTCTGGATGGAGCTGAGCATTCCTGCACTGGGAGAGTTCCATCCTATCGGCCCAGGAAAGTCTGAGTGAACTTTCCTATTCTTCTCCCAGTGCTGTCCATCATTATAGTGACAGCACAGGGATGATAATGTTAGCGTGGCACCAAGAACTTGGTCCCTTCTGCTCATTTTCCACTCCTGGTTGGTTCAGCATCTCTGCTTAATGCAGCTTCCACGTAACTTCTATCGTGACAAAGGTGTTTTGTCATCTCATAACATCACAGACTCTTTATCACAGCTCCTAAAAGCTTCTTGAACTGCACAGTGTTCAAATTTCTGAACTGCACTGCGCGTCCTTAGCTCTATACCTGTGTGTGCATAATTCTTCACAAATAGAGCTAAATTTGAGGCTAAATGGAATCATGAGAAGCCTATGGAGAATAGAACACCAAAGCCTGTAGAAAGCAAAAAAAAAAACCAACCACTCAAACAAACAAAACAAAGCCACCCACTAGGTTACACAGTAAGCTGCTTTTTAGCATCTTAGCACCCATCTCTTATGTCTCCTTGCACAATAGTGTGCTGCTGCCAGCTCAAAGCAGTTCTCTGATGCTTCTTTAGCTGAGTGTGAGGATTCCTGTCTGAAGCATCTCGCTGCACCATGGAGAGAAAATGCCTGGCACCTAAAATTGGGATCTGCGAAAGCCTGCTCACCAGGTTGTTTCAACTAGCAAATAGAAAATGCCAAAATAAGGGCTGAAGACTTCCTTTTTGTTAAGGATTCTGATACCTGACCTCTGGAAATCACTGAGGCAGATTAATCTTTTTTTTTTCTTACAGAATGCAGCAAGGAGGAGGTTCATTTCTATGCATCCCACCGGGGTTTCAAACAGAATCCGAGTTCACCAAGACCTGAGTGGGAAGCTCTGCTCCTAGCAAGGCAGCGTTTGTATCTGAGAGCACTGCAATGCCTTTCCTGCTGGTGTTCCCATTGCTCAGCTTTTTAAGGGTACTCTTAAAACACGGCCACCTCTGCCTCTTGATCTTCCCCATCCATGAGAATGCAGCTTAGTAATTGCTCCAACTGCTCTCCAAATCTTTCTCATATGAATTATATGCGTGCTAAAATATGATGTCCATAATAAAATGTGGGCAAAATTAGAAATTTTGGATGAAAGAGAGTTTTTTGCAATGCTATTTTCTGTGGTAATGGTGTTGTCCTGTGAGCCCACCTTGGAGGGCAGTGCTGCACTGAACACCTCTGGGTGCAGCTGTGGGTCTGCTGCTGTTGAGCTGCTGAAGGGCGACGTGAGATGGCTCCGGGTCCAGAGACACAAATTGAGGTGCCTCAGAAGTTTGCCCTATGGGAACTTCAATATGTAGAGACCTCAGATGCCCCTCGGATGTGCTTGTGGCAGAACAGAGCGTTGGGGATTTGGGCTCATAGGTCCTGCTTGTCAACTGAGTGCTGAATGTTTCCTCTGAGTTTTGCAGTTCCTTTTTTGAAAGCCTAAGAACGGAATGCAGGGTTCTTTATGCCTATTGACCTAACTATAAAACGAGCTCATGCTCACAATGATGGTAGGAATAACAGTTCTGGGTTCCTGGGATTTGAATTTGTCTTGCTTGGAAACATGCAATGTCAACATTCAGAAAGCTGTTTTCTAAGCCAAGCGGTCGTGACGCGTGGTTTTGTCATCGCATTTCTCCCGTTGATGATATCTGAAATGTAACGAATCTAGGAATGGTTTGAAGAAAAACAGTGTAGGTTGAGATGTGATTAAAGCAGAGATTGTGCAGAGGGATGCGTGTGTCTGATATTTAGGTTGCTCTCTTTTACTTGAAATGAATTTGAAATGTAGGATAACTGTACACCCTCATATGTTCCCATGACAATGTTCTCGACATAAACAGCTGCTACACTTAACTATGAATTTGACCTTCTTGTGGCTGGGTTTAAATATAGCTGAAGATCTGAGCAAAATGAAAGCCCAGATTCGGGTGTGCTTTGAGATTCTGTGTCATTACACTGCAACGATGGAAGCAAACAGACTGCGTGTGCTATTCCAGATGTGCACAAGCCTGAACCTCAGACATGTAAAGTAGCACCAGGTAATAGTTCTATTGGTCTGGAGGTTTGAAATATTATGCATAGTATTTTTGTGTTTTGGCACGAGGCACCAGGCAAAGCTCTGCTGGAGCATTTTGTTCAGCACACAGATACTTGCAAAGAGTACTCTGTGTAAAGTTAACCAAGGAATGTAAACACAAATTAAAACTTGAGCTTAATGGGAATGCAAAGAGAGTATGTGATTCTGTGCAATTTGGGAATACAGTATTTATCAAGCATTGTAGTTTCCAGGTAAATGATCTGCGGATCACCCAATTTTGTTTATGGATAAATGTTTGGCTGTAGGGTCTCATGCTGCCGACCAAAACAAAGAATGCATCACAAATGCTGTTCCTTCTTATCTGCACGCAGTTCCAAGGTGCACCATGATTTATTTTGCTTTCTATCACGATGTGAACAGCATAGGAGTGCTTCATGACCAACTATTGTGATGTGGAATATGTGGACAAAGACAATATTTTAGTTTTGTTTCCTTGCCATCTTCCCTCCTAAATTTGTTGAGTTTCTCTGGCCTGTTGGTTCCCAAGTTTCCTCTTCAGTGCTGTTTGTTACCAGGGAGTACATGGGATGCTTGCAGGACTTACAGCATACACTGTTTTCTGCCTTCTTTCTCTGTATCCCCTCATTCAATTTTCCACTCAGCAGTCTCTTCTTAAAGAATTCTTTGTTTCATTTCTTAAAGATAAACTTCAGAAAGGGTGATTAAAAGTCCACCTTCAAAAACACGATGTGGCTGAAGGCGTATTTGGAACCTTCTGACTTCCCATTTGCTTCTAGCTTTGGGCAAATAATTTGATTGAAAGTCTGAACATTTTAGTGAAGCCAGAGAACATTACCTCTCAATTTTAAATATTTTCTAAACGCAGGTAGAATTGTGGGAGTTGTTTAGCTGTAATGTTCCAGCTTAGTTACCGTGTGATGGAATAAGAAATCCCAGAGGGGTTTTGTTAGCAAGGTAAGATAGAGTCGCACACATCCCTTATTATTGCAGAAGTTTCTTTAATCACATTGTTCAAACTTTTCAATACACTGTAATGCTGATTAGTGGGTTTTCATTCTCAGCTGTCAGGTAATTCCTTTTGCTAACTCTGGATAAAAAGGACTCCCAATACTTTTGGTTTTAGTTACGGATGATGCAGATATGACCAGACAGATGATATAATAAAGAAGTATTGTGTTTTCCACTGCGTTGAACTTAGGGGTTCAGATGTGTTAATGCAATTGATTTGATTGTAATATTTTATAAAAGTTTCTTGCACTAAAATGCTGTTAGTGATTCTTGTTGTCACTGGTTATGGAAGGAAATGGAATGTACTTTGTGCTGCAATGACAACAGATGCTCACGATCTCAAACAGAGAGAATAGAAATGGTCTCGTGGCTTCCTTTTCTTCCCATTTTCCATTAAAGGAGCAAAAATCCTTATAATGAGAGGCACTGAAAAATATTTTCTTCAAAAATTGCACGTGTAAGATGTGAGGAAATAAATAAAAATTTTCCAAGATTTGAAGTATCAGTTTGTTATGCGGTTTCCAGCAGCTGCTTCCCCTTGGGGCAATGTTTTCCTCCTATTTCTTTTGTTTGTCAGTTTGAAATTTGATTTGGTTCTGAGTCAGAAGTATTCTAGGAGAGAAGTGACTAAGGACCTTGAACAGGCTTAGGCAAAATTGATGCAATTTTATTTTATTTCTTTAAATCTTATTAGCTCTTTTTTGGTGAGAGGGAAGTACTGAGCTTGATCTCCGTCCTTTGATATCAAAAAGTCTTATGATATTCATAGGGGAAAATAATAAACGAAGAGTGTGCTGTTCAAACCTGTAAGTGCACGATGACATATTTCATCAGGAATCTTCAAGTGCAGCACGAGTTCTTAAGATTTGAACTGTATTGATCACTTTTTTTCTTGGAAATGAAGCAAAGGAGATGGAAGGCATTAACTAGCTATTGAGGTGTCGTGGTCAGGCTGAGTGGTATTGGATGCAGGTTAATAGAATTTAAGGTCAGAACAGAGCCTACTAAAAACTTAAGTTCTAATTACACATTAGGAGACTTAAAAATGGAGAATAATGCAAATGAACATCTTAGTACTGTATTTCAACTGTTAATTCTTTCTTGAATCCATTAGTGTTTCTAAAAGCACAAAGCACTTGGCCTTGTTTCTCTGGAGACACAAACCATTGAAGGTGTCAAGAGACCACGGGCAACCCACTGTTGGAACAGGATCACCTCTGCTGTGAAAAAGTGCTGTTGCAGAGCGTTGGGCTGCTTTTTTCAAGTAATATTTGACATTTTCTTTTCATGAAGGTCCATATACCTGTGGACAATCCCTCTATGATCTTCTGTTGCTGTGCCTTGAGTCCCTTTTCCACATCCACCTGTTTTTTTTTTTTCCATCTGGTTGTATTAGAGTAGAATATAATCTGTTGGAACGCAATAGGAGGAATTAAAAATCCACAGCACCTTCTATGCCTGAGCAAATCTCATTGTTAGTAAGTTTACCAGACAGAAGAAAGGATAGAGAGAGGACTGAAGCTCGCTTAGGGTTATTTGTGTCTAAATAGGTCTCTGCACAAGACTAGCTACCCCAGTGCTACTTTTTTTGCAAAAGTAGAGGCTCCTGATGAAAAACTGAAAATGTCTGGTTTTATATAAAGTGTTTTTGTCCTCTTGGTTTTAGCCAATTGAAAGTACTGAAGGCGTTGTGGCTGTTTTAATTAAATATTACAGGCGATATAATAAATGCTCTTCATCAGTTGGGGATGCTGCTCTGGGTTTGGCCATGCAGGATTCCATGGGGGCAGAGAACAGATATGGCTTTCCTGTAGCAGTACGCTGTTAATTGATTCTTCTCATTAGCAAGCACGGCCAATGGTGGTGCATGGAATTACGAGTACCTGTATGAAAATTCCAAGATAGAAAACCCAGGCAAGCAGAAATCAGAAATCACTGATGGCAATTTTCTGGCCTATGCAAAAGGGCAGTGCTGATCCCTTGTGCAGGTTTTGCTGCCTTAACCTCACTAAACATCACAAAAAACAGCCGCTAAAAGAAACTGCCTCTCTTCAGAATTGGTTTTACGAGGTAATTCACGTAGTGAACGCACGCGGGGCAGCCGAACGCGCGCTGGTTACTCCGCGTGCATTCGGAGTCCATCACTGCTCCTCGCTGGAAGTCAGCAGCCGTGTCTCCACGCTCCTCTGCCTGCACAGTGGGCACGGTGAGCAGAGTGCGCCCTTCTCAGCATCCTCCATGTGCACGGAGCTCCCGGCACGGCGCACCGACCTGCCAGAGCTCCGCGTGCCGTGAGATGGAAGGTTGGCCTGCCCGTCTCTGAGGTGGCGGCGCGGATCAAATCGCAGAGGATCAGGCACTGAGATGTTGCCTTGCTCTGAGTGACAGAAGTTAATAATTAGTGACAATGATTGACAGATACACTCCATCTGCCGCTCTGACGCCTAGGAGCGCTTCTCCCGCCGCTGTCTGCCGGCACAATGAACTCCTTGGGGAGTGCTGTGCCATGACTGACAGCTGCCGTGCAGAGAGACGGGCGCTGACAGGAGAGGCCCTGTCAGCAGAGTGCTGACGTCCCCCCGCTCCCTGGAAGCCTCACTAGCTGTATACATTTATTCTCTTTCATTTATCGTGTCAGGTGTGGTTTTAAATACATTACTTCCCAGCCATATTCTTAACTATGGGTTTTTTTTTCTCTCCCCCCCCCCGCCCCTTCCCTGCTGGTGGAGATGTGCAGTGAGATGCTCCACCCACTCAGACCAAGCAAAGCAGTGTCTCATTAGTCCGTCTGTCTGTCAGCGCAGAGATCTCACATTGCATTCTCTCTGTATTGAGTGTTTTGAGTGCTACCCCAGTAAATTTCAAATATTTTCAAGTGTGGAGCAAATATTGGGAGTGGGTTTGTAATTTAACATAAGTCGTGTGGTGTCATCCCTTCATATCTGCGATGTTATAGTAGAAGTAAGGGCGTTTTCTTAAGTGGGATTGTAAGCTGTAGCTCCTAGGTCTCAGTAATGCACATGGTAAATGGATAACTGTGATTTGTAATGTAAAATTGAGCTTAAATGATAGTCAAGCCGAACAAATTCTAAATTCCATAAGATAGAAACACATAAGAAAAAGTACCAGAGGATGTTTAGCTGATGGCTCATTGCTTTACCTCATTATAAGTCGCTTTTCTATGGAAATAAGTGCTAACAGCACAACAGGTCAGTGGGTCCCATCCCCAAGCACCGTGCTACTTGCAGTCCACAACTGAGGAGATCTGGGAGTGTAATTTTGCAGAGTGACAGAGATGTATTCAGTTACATCAGCAGAAAAAGTTTTACCAACCCATGGATAGAATGGCAGTCGTTGAGCATTAGAATCCAACCATTATTGTTCTGTAGGAAGCGTTGCTCTGCCTTCCATTTAAAAAGAAATCCTGTGATCCATTCACAATTGCCTGCATTTCCCTCCTGGTCAGTGAGACCACAGAGAAGAACAGAGTTCCTTCTGCAGATTCCCACACGTCCTCCAAAGGTGTTCTGTTCTTTATTCTCTCAATTTCTCGTACTTGAGGATGTCATTTTTGCACTGCCAAATATCCTGCACTGACTAGAGGAGATCTACACTGCACATTTGCTTTGCTACGTGCTGCTTTGTTTAAGTGGTGGTAGGTAGAAGTGTGCAGTCACTGTTATCCTCCCAGATCTGGGAAGAAGTCCTTTACCGTTGCTTGCCTTCCAGGTCATCAATTAGATAGATTAACTAGGAAGCTTCTTGTTCCTGCAAAGGAAACAAGTTTGACACATGCTTTCACTTACGCATTTATTCCAATTTCACTTATTCCAGTGTCCACATGACAAAGATTTTGCACGATATAACGGTACGATGTCGAAAATCTGCAGCAAGTCGGCTGTCCTCATCTTAAGGGGGAATCAAATTAGCTTTCTGTTAAGCAGGGAACTATACTGGTTTTCTAGAACGTTATGTTTTTGACTGTCAACATTCAAGTCTTGTCTTTTTCTATTTAGAGTCTTTTCTTGATTCACGATTTGAATTAAAGATCTGGAAAGAACAAGGCCAACTGAGAGAGCTGCTTCGATCAAGCTAAGAGGCAGAGACTGCAACTTGGAGTCTGAAGCTTTGGGCTTTTTGGACACATTCTTTCAGTCTGAGGCTTCATTTGCAAAGTTCAATGTCCATGCCTGTTAGCAGTGAAAGTCAAGTCTTGTTGAGTGTCTGTTTGCTAGCACAGCAGGAGGTACATCATCTGTCTTTGAATAGGGCTGCTGTCGTTTCAGCTGACATGTACAAGAAGCAGCATGCCTTGCAGAAATGAGTGTGTGATAACTATACAGTGAACAAAATATTCTTAAGGCATTAGGAAACCGAACAGATCTCACTGTGTTGTACTTCATCTTTGCAATTCAAAATGACACATTTTTTATAGGTTCAGCAGTCGTAACTGAACGCATGTTTCTGGCCCTGTGAACATGACCCTTTTAAAAAGCCTTAAGTTTTGTGGACTGCTTTGGAACACAGATCTCTGTAGAGACAGTCTTTAAGGGAAGAAAAAAGCTCTCATCTGTTGAAGTGTGATTAGAAAGAAGTAATGCTTGTGTATAGTTGGCTCACGGAACTTAAAATACTTAGAAGAATGAACAGGAATTGAATGAGAACACATGTTTTGTTTATTAGTTTATTAATCCACCCTCTTCATTTTTTTCTCCTTGGTACACATCATCCATTCTAACGTGCTCTACCTCAGCACTATTACTGCTCAGCTGATGGGCTTGCCAGCAAGACATGCCTTGCTGTAATCTTTGTCTCATCATTAGCAGCCTGCTGTGAATCTGTTCTTCAGTTGCTGGCCATTGATTCAGTAATATACGTTTCCTCAGTGACATTTTCCCCTTCAGTGTTCTTTTCTTTTTTCCTACTTACCACTGTATAATAATTAACCCTTTTGACCAGTATACCAAGATCACTTCAAGTGCTACATGTAAGCCCCGCAGGGATGTGAGGAAACAGATGCTACCAGCACTTTATTGTTTAATTACGATTACAGATATTTTTGTACTCTGGAGACCTGCCTGTCTTGGTGGTGCCATGCATTTCTGGGTTGCTTTTGAAGTGCAATACCCCCTTACCTCCCAGCAGAACAAGTAAGGTGAAAGAAGAAGAAATTCGATTGGCATTTGCAATGCCAAAATGTGTTGCTCAAATTTTTGGAATGGATGTGTATTTTTAATACGATGAATAAAGCTTGCCAATAGTGCTTCATGGAGGATCCAACTGCAGAATTTATTATGTGAGAACGTTGTACTTGCTTGTAGTTCTGCAGATACTTGGGTTGGTAGTAAGGAATAATGGATAATGGATAATTCCTAAACAAATCCCTAGGAAATTCTGAATATTTAGGAGAGCTAAACCATGACCCCAAGCATCACATCCAGGTGGTTTTTAAGCACATTTAGTGACTGTGACTCCATCACCTCCCTGAGGAGCCCATTCCAGTGCTTCATAGCCCTTTCTGTAAAGAAGTTTTTCTTGATATCCAACCCAAACCTCTCCTGGTGCAACTTAAGAGGTGACAGGACAAGGGGAAATGGCCTCAACTATTTAAGCAGGGGAAATAAAGACCACTTTCAGAATGATGTGTTTTATTTGATCAGTGCATAGGAACTGCTGAATCACTGCCTGAACCTCTGATTGACCACCTGAGGCGAGCAATGAGTCAGTCCTGGGAGCACAGGTGAAGACAATTGTGGCTCCACCTCTCCTAGACCCCATGTAAGAGCTGACTACCAGGGGGGAAGGTTCTCTTTTTGGAGATCCCTCCTTTGGAGTTTTCCAGCCAGCCCAGGATGAGGGTAAGTACTCTATCTATTCTTGTTTCAGTGCAATAACTTGCTTAGCTAAACTCTCTTGTATGTTTGATAATTATAGCATCTGTATATTCATTGATTGTACAACCAGGATGACTAAAAGCAGAGCATTTGTTTATTGAGGTTGGTGAATAAGCAATGCAGAGTAAAGTCCCACACTTGCAGGTACATGAGCTGGATGTTCTCACAGATGGAAGTGCTGGGGCCTGGAATGAAGCTGCTCCAGCTGAAAATAGTGCTTCCCATGAATCACATCAAAGGCAATTCTATTGTTAGCTGCTCCCATGCAGGGGAAAATTATCTCATTAAAGGCAGGAAGAGTGCCCTGTTGCCTGAGCTGGGGCTGCTTTACAGAGTGTGCTGCTGCCATATTTCTACTGCTGTGAGCTGATCCACCCTTGGGCTCTCACTGTGTGTCCTTTGTGTTCCTTGGAAAAGGATGCCTGCATTTGCCTTGCTCAGGTCCTGCTGTTTTCTTTGCTAATTAGGTTGTTGCACGTAGAACGGTATCAACTGAGATGTAAAACAACACAACTCTGTCTGCAAAATTAGCTTAGCAATGATGCTGATTAAGCTGTTCTGTGCTGGAAGCATTGCTGTGCTATGCTATGAAATCCTTGTTCTTGTGGGATCTTGGTGCTCTTGGTCGTTATGCCAATGTTTTTGGAATATCTTTACAGAAACCATGTCAAAAGGACTAAGGTACAACTATTACAGAGCACAGCCGTTACTGTGAGGTTTCCTGAAACGGCAGGATGTTAATATGTGACAAATACTCCTGGTCTGGGAAATACAAGCCTAAATTACGTCTGATGTTGTGTGGTTTGTCATCTTTTTCCTGTAGACTGTTGTTGTGTTTCTGGTTGGTTGGTTTTGTCCCTTAAACTCTTCTGGGTGCAGCTGTCAAAGGGAAGTGCGCAGCTCTGTTGCTCTTCATTAGTGTGTCAGTGCTGGCTAGGAATTTGGAGCTCGACAGCCAAACTGCTTCTGCATGTTTCTCATGAGAAGTTATCAGAACTGAAGCTCAAATACTACAGCCATAGTTATGAGTACTTGCTACTATGTAAGTTCATTATTATGATGGTTGTGTATTGAACATGTTGAGTACATGAGAAATAACTGAGCTCAGATGGATTGCTTCCTGCACAGAGAGGATCTCCAGTTCTTCTGCTGCTGTTCATGTACTTCTGTGAAGTCATTTTGGTGCCCTTCATGAGGGGATGAAATCTGACTTACCTGGAATTAACATCTGCTGTGCTGATAATCATACCATTAACAGCAATGTTCCCAATTAGAATTGTTTAGCTATGGGAGCTAACCAGTTAACGAGCTCACAACCCTCCTGAAGTCACAGCTGTCATCACTCTGATATTTGCAACACGTGTCCTGTGGTCTTTGGCAGAAAAGATTTCAAGTTTAAGATAAGATTTCACATTGGGTTTAGGAAATAAACCTATCAAGCTTTTTTCTCTTGGGGGAATTTTCTAAAGATAGTGGTCCTTCATAAAGATTGTGGCTGTGTAAGTTTAACAAACCTGATGTTTTCAAACAGTCCATGCAGCAGTTCTACTCTCTTAACAATTTTCTTCCTCGTGTCTTGTGGTCCTCCTCCTTAATGTGTGTGGCATGGCTGTGTTTTTTGGTGCAGTGCAAACCCAACCCACATCTCTGGCTGGTGAGGGGCTCAAGCTGCAGCTCTGCTATGCTTCCAACCAGCCAGATAATGGATCCCACTGCCAGACTCTCATTTTTGAGGCATTTGTCTCTATTTCAAACTTCTTAAGTAAGAATTGAAATGTTCTATGCCTGTACTTTGGTGTTCCTCCTCTTACTTCAGGAAGTTTTAGTTCTGTTTAAGCAACTTAAACCCATAAAAGTAGGCTTTACAACTGAAAAGATTACTTTTTTTCCCCTAGCTTTTCTAATAATGAAGAGCCATCTGAATTGGTGAGTGATGGATTCTATTTAACTTGCAGATTGTTGGTCCAGCTTCAGTCAGTATAAACTATAATGCAAAGGTCATGGAGATTAAATAACGTATTTAAAAATGATAATGATGCAGATAAATGGGTAGGGTTATTTCACATTCTTACAATCTAAAATTTTTGACTAATGCAATGAATCAAGAGCTGTTTGTTGGATGATAGAGGTCTCTGACCTTCCTTTGACTTGATTAGCTGTAAGCGGGATGGTAATATTAAAAATGATGGGACTGGTATTTAATTTCTTCTTCTAATATTTTATTTATAATCAAACAGTAACATTTTTAATGGCTGCTTAGTCAGCCCAATCAAAAATCTCTTACTGTACTTTTTTAACTTTCAATTTCAGCATTTCAAATCTTGTAAGAAAATGGATAGTTTGCCTTACCGTCTCTGGTGAAGTTTTATGTTGAATCAACTCAGGCTTTGTCTAAGACCTTTCAGTGCTCCAGAAAATGGAGATGCAAGGGAAGAAGGTTTGAAGTCTGCTTAGAAGGGCTTCTTTTTGGCAGGATATTCTAAGGCAGCATTTGCTGAAGCACTGCCTGCAGGGTTGGCTGCCTTGTAATCACAGCAAACTTTTTAGAATCCTGCAATGCATTACTGCAGGTGGTTGGAATGCATCTGTATCGTGCAAGTTGTATTTGTAGCTCCAGTGCTGCAGTCAGTGACCTAACAGCCTCCAGCAGCCCCAGGAGGACCAGTTCTCTGTATTGTATTTGGGAATGATGGGCAGCTACCTGGGGAATCCAAGGAGTTTGGAGCTTAGACTGTGCACCACAAAAAGCCCATTACTTCTGAACAGCCATCTTATATCTTATGCTGTTGGCTGCCAAATCTGATGTACCACGGTGCTAAGTCTTGATGAAGGCATGATTTTCTATTTTTTTTTTTGGAGGTGCCTAAGGGGCCTGCTGCACTTTGTGTTTGGAATGAAGCACTGTGACAGCCTGGTGTTGGGGACAGCCTTGTGTTGCACTGGGATTGACGTGGTCCCAACGCCTTGGCTGCAGCTCTCACAGACTGAGTGCCAGGTTTAGTGGCTGGGGTACGTGATGCTGAAGGGCTGTAACTTGGGAAAGGGTCTCTGCATGCAGCCAGGCAGGCTCCTTCCACTCTAGGACTCGCTGCCTTGCTCATAAGCATGCAGCACCGAGGGCAGGCTGCTCTGTGCTCCTGAGCACCGGCCTCACCTCTGCCCCTGCCTGCTCATCTGCCTGGCTGGGGGGAAAGTCTGGGTAAAAAGAACACTTCTCCCTCTGCTGTAGCAATCAGCTGAGTGACACAAGAAATGTCACTCAGGATGATTAACATTTTAAAGCAGTAAATCTTGAAGGTCAGTGTGAAGCAGAGGACGGGGAACGCTCGTGGCTCTCTTTCCCCTCTGCCTCCCGTGAGGGAACACGATGCGTGTGAGCAGGATTGGCAGAGCAATAACAGCCCACTGCTCTCCAGTAATGCGAAGGATAGAAATTATTTTATAAACATAAAAATTTAAGCAGTTGTATTCATGCTTTGGAAACTGCACCACTTTGTCTCTCTCCTGTATTCTTCCAGCTGCTGCTTAACCCGATGCACCTCAACGCAGTGCCACGCTGCTGTGTAGGACTCTAAGATTGCTGGAATTGCATGAGGCACACAAAACCTTCCAAAATGAGCAGCGAGGTCAACAGCAAAAAGCAAAGGCCCCACCAAACTCAGCACCATAGGAATTTCCATGGTAGTGAGGCCCCCTCTAAACCCAGGAGCCCCTTCCTCAAACACTGTGCTCCCCCCTCCTCGTTTCTTGTTAAGTGCATCGTGATGCCACGCTGAAACATAAAATAGGTAGAATCAAGCAGCTACCGCCGGCTATTTATATGCTAATATCCATCCCCAAGCTGAAGTAGGCACCTAAAGCCTATTGCTGCTACTAATGATGGCTATGCTTTAACCTCTATGGAAGAAAGAAAAGTATTTTTCCTTAAGAAAACAACTCAGTTTCTTTAAGATGAAATGTAATTATCTATTATCAGATGTCCTTTAAAAATGCAAGGCCTATTTAAGCTGCTAAAAATATTGAAGCCCTAATTCCACCATAATAGCATTTTAATTTCAGCAAATCACAGTTCCATTGTTATAGGACATTTCGCTGTAGGAATGTGGTAAGAGGTCCATCTTAGCTTTTTAAAGAAACATTTCCCTTTCTTTTAGACATTCAATTAAATCTTGGCAATCATCTAACCTTCCATGACACAATTTTACTTACCAAGTGAGAAAACAATGGCCATTAGCATTTAAAAGAATTTGTTTTAAAAGTAGTTAAAGTTTAATTGCTTTACATATTCTCACTAGAATATTTTCAGCTGTTGGCTTACCGTTTGCCTTAGCTAGCTTGTGTTTAATTCATTACTGCATGGCATTTAAAAGACTTATTTTAATATTGGGATGAAGTTGGTGTAAAAACTGCTGTATCTGGGTCTGTGAATCGATGCTGAAGATTATTTGAAGAACAACGTAAGTGGCAGCTGAATGCAGAGGTCATCCTTTCCTGTTGTCATTAAATAAATTTACTTTTCTACTTGAAATTGCTTATTTATCAACATTTCTACTGTTACAGCCCACGTATGTAGGTGATATAATTACAGAAATCCCATTCATGTTGATGATTTGTGCTGTCGTAGCAATAGGTGGGACGCACTGCCGACAGGTAATTCAGGCATCGTCTTAAAAAGTTCCTTGAATATCTACTTTTGGAAGGGGGTGAGGTAAACTTGCTGGTTGTTTGTTAGTTTTCCTCCTTACCTTCACACACTCAGAGAGTCAGCCATAGAGGGCACAGCATTTTGAGTTAGAACTTCTGATTGATGACGTGAATGCCATTCCTGCCTCCATGGCTGTATCTGGCCCGGCAGAGTGATGCTATGCAAGTAATGCTGCCTGCATTTCTCTCTCTGCATTATGCAGGAAAACCCAAACTACAGGCTGCCAACCAATCAAAAAAACCCAAAGCCAAAACCAGGAGAGGAATAAAACCAAAAACCTGTGTTAGGTTTAGGAAACAAACTCAGCTACCTGTGGTGGGAAAACAGCGCTGAGAACTGGCCTGACTTTCAACCCATGGCTGTTGCTGGAGTGTTTCAGCCTCATGCATGTTAGGAGCATAATGTAAAATGGGCTTGACTGGTTGGTTCCTTTTTCAGGGGAGAATTTTCCTTCTGAGTGTTAATTATTTTTCGCCTTCCATTCACTCTTTATGAAGTTGTGTAATCTCAGTTGCAGTACAAAACATCTTCTGTATATTAAACTGGATGCTTTCGGAAAGTGAACAGCCTTGGTTGCCTTTGGGCTGTCGATAGGCTTCACCACCTGCTGTACTGATGCAAGCTGAAGTAAGGTGGTGTAATATATGCTCTCAATTAGTGTGCTTACAAAAACCCAGCAGTGGGAAAGACAAGGGCAAAGCCCTACGAGGAGTTCAGCCTGCTCTGTCAAATTCACCTGCCCTCCTATATCCAGACAGTGCTGTGCAGCAGTTGGGCATTGCTCTTAGCATGCCTTGGGATACCTGGGTGAAGGATGGGTGCTTTACTTGCAGAAGCAGCAGATTGGTGCCACTTGCAGATGGTCCTCTATAGAGTCGTCTCTCGAGAGCGATGATCTTTTTAATCACTTGAAAATTGAAGGAATAAAAGAAAGTATCTAAACAGAATAAAAAGATTCTTGCTCTGCAACGTGTGGAATTAATCAGCGCTGTCATGTTTTACAAGATATAATGAAGAGGATGCAGTGTAATACATGCACAAAACAGTTATAATTCAATTAAATCCTAGTTATTCCAGAGCTGAAACGAATAGCAGTGGCAGGCCCCTATAGCTGGGGCATATAGCTATATGAAACAACCTATTTAAGCTAAATCAACTCCTACTTAAATGACTGTAATAAGCATTCGTAGAGCAGCTCTACCCCTGGGGGTGTCATTTATCACAGCATAATAGAAAATTGTAATGAATAATAACACCTAGCTATTCAGCAGGAGCTTGCATGTATTAAGGGAAATGCAAATAATGCCACCAAGTGAAAAGATGAGAGTTGTAATGTTGTTTTTTCTTTTTTCCCCCTTCCCCTACCTCTCCCTGCCCCTCTCAAGACTATAGCTGCTGTGTGCAGAATGAGTTCTCCTTGCGTGGAGGGTTTGCATTTGAGAGGCAAAGAGTGTCACTCTATCATTCTAATCTATGCCTCTGTTCTCTGCAATGCACTGTGTAATTCTGGCTTATGTCATATTTGCTAAACAGGAAAGTGAAGCAGAGAGAAGGCTGTTATTCTGTTGGAGGTGTGGGCTTTGGCCTGAATCATAGCAAATGTGTGTGAATGCAGAATTACACCATGCTTACTGGAGCTCCAGCCAAGATTACCCAGTTGCTATTTGCCTTTGAGTCGATGACTGATTTCCAGCTTTCTTGACCTTTCTTTCCTGTCCCAGCACTGCTGGGGCACAATTCTCTCTTCCTCTGGTTTGTGTGCCAGCTTCACTGAATTAGCATTTAAGACATCTCTCAGTACATCTCATCATGTACTCCTATGACCACCACATCTATAGAAGTGTAAATTTGGGCAAAAAAAACAGCAGCTACAAATTCTCAGCAGGTGCAAAGACATTCATTTGCACGGACTTTTCTTGTGGCAGGTGTGTAAAGACCTGTCTGAGGCTTCATTCATATGTGCAGCAACATAGCAAAGTATGGGGCATATATCTCAAAGAATAGCTTAAAAAGCATGGCATAGATGATCTTTCAAAAGCTCTGAATTGTAGTAGAATACTTCCCCCCCCTCCCTTTTCTGAACTATTTTTGTGCAGGAATCCATTCTGGACTTATCTTTTTTTCTTATTTTTTTTTCCCATTACTTTGGTGGGGAAGGATGCGAAAAGGAGGGAGGATGGTGCTGGTTTATGCTAGTTGAGTTGGGCCTCCTGGATGCAGCAATAAAACAACGTGTAATAATGGTCTTAATTAGGGTGTAATCCTGGGCAGTGCAAATGTACGAGCTGTTGGGATTTTGTAAGCAGGGCCCTGTTCTGTGTGATCAAAAGCACGGGATGTTTTAACAGGAGGGTTTCCGAGTGGTTCTTCTAGATTCTGTTTTGCTGCATTCAGGATGAAATAAGGTACCTGCCCGTAGGTTTTCTTTTTAAGAATTCACATCCACGTGACAGGACATCCCATAGTATGTTGGATGAACTTTCAGCTTTGTGATGAGCATAATGGACATCTCATCATCTAAGCAGTGCTCATAATGTTCACACAGTTATAATTCCATTAATAGGACCATTACAACCACCGAATAGCAGAAATTTATTTTAAGGAGCAAGTATCACTTGCAAGTGAGCTCTTACAGCTGAACAAGCATATTTCTTAAGTTAATAAAAGACATTTATTAGTAATACTTTAATTTTGATGATGACTGAAAAGAGTGAGCCATTAACAAACCATTTAAAAGCTACTGAGTACAGTAATACCTTCTGTAAATGGGAACAGCACTTTTTAATCAAGTATTTAAGGTTATATACTCACTAGTAAGTGCTGCTTTGTCCATTAATAGTGAATCTAACTCTGTGCTATGACAAAAGATAAAAGCAAGAAGATAACTTCAAGTGGCAAATTGAGCTGTTTGGCAGGCCAAGTTATTAAATTTAAATCAATGTGAAGGTACAGTTTTTTTTTTTTAATTGATTTTGATCAAAAATGGGGGTCACTGTAATTAAAGGCTCCCTAATGCGATGTTACGAGAAGGAATAAAATGGTGAGGAAGTGTTTTGCTGTCTTGCTCACAGGAGCTGGGCACTAGGAGAAGTTCTGGGGGTGGGAAGGACAGGGTAGTGAAAGTGGGTGCTGGAAAGTTGCTCCTGTTCTGATATGTCTAGTGCAAACCGATACAAAATCACCTAATAAAACAGACTTGAGATTTAGTATGTGAAATTATGCAGTCAAATGATTTATTTGTAAAGTTTTAAAGTTGAGAGGATGGGGGGGAAACACTGGCAAACTGCAGTCTGTTACAGCAGATGGCAAAACCATCAGCCCTCCCCCCAAAACCTGCACTGGAAGGGCTGGTGTTGTGTTTGTAACTTTATTTTTATTTTATTTAAATTGTTGCTTTGAGTTTATTTTCAACATTATCATTTAAACAGGTCTCTGAGCAATGCTTTTGTTCCAGTATTAAAATCCAAAAGCTTTGCATCCACAGGGCTGTTGGGTTTTGAGTCCTGCTCTTTGTGTGAGTTTAAGTCTGATCTCCCCTGATAGTGTACCATAGATTTCTTTCTTCTTCATACACGAGCATCATCAACGGCCAACTGAAGCCAGAGAAGCTCAGTTTAATGACTGGAGATTGAAATGTTACTGTTAAGAGATGAGGTTGATCTCTGTGCGATGCTGCAGCATTCAAGCAGCACAGTTTTGTGTAACAGGCATGGTGTAGAGCCACAGAAGGAGTAAAACAAGAAGGTTTTTCTTGTTCTGTTAAGAAGTGACATCTTGCACTAATGATGCACTGGCACACGCAGCTCAGGAGACTTTCCTGAGTAACAGCAGGCAGTTAGCTCTGCAGCTTTGAAAAGATGCCCTCTCTGGTGCTGATATCAACCAGAGCCTTTCTGTGGTGATCTGTTCCTCAGCCTGCATTTACTGAAAGAAGTGAATGCATGCAAACACTTTGGGAAGCTTTCTTGTATTCCTGTCGCTCATATTCAACTTTTTCCCTATTTTATTTTTTCTGAAGAGGAGGGAATGCTATTTCAGTTTGCAGCAGCTGCAGCCGTATAAGAATGAACAAGAGTTAAAAGCATGAAATTAATGACACAAACTTCTACAAAGCCAGCCCTACTGAACCTGCAGGGCTGTGAGCGGAGGGAAAGACGTGGAAGCAGGCAGAGTAAATATTTAGGTATAAATGAGTTAAATACAACAGGAGATTGGAACAGACAGAGTTAGAAGTGCCAAAATGATATGTCATTATCACAGCGTGGTGATAACGACAACTCAGAAGTCACATTATCTTTGTGATCAGGGCCATTCATTCCCAGAAGTTCAGAAAAGAAACGGCCTTGTTTGATGCTGTTGCTAATAGTAAATAATTGACTTTTGAGAATTAGACTAATCTGGAAGTGAGGCAGGTGACTTAAAGCTGTAGTTCTCTGTATCTCTCAGATGTAGTGAGATGCAGTTTATTACAAAGATGTTTTAAGAAAGAAAATAATATTTTTCAGCAGTTCCAGGAAGCCAAAATCTGCCTATAGAACTGTTTTTCTCTTGTTCTGGTTCCTAACTTGTACTCTGTGATGGAGGTCGACTTGTAATGGTGGCAGAAGTTTGTCTGCCACATCTGCAAAGTGTGGAACACTGAGGAGCGTTTGTCCTGTTTAAAAGAGTTGGAAAGGGAAAAGTAGATGAACCCATGGCCACTGACAAGATGCTACCAGGAGATGAGCTTCCAGACAAATTACATTCAGCTTTTCTCAACCGAGCATCATATGGTACCCAGTGATGTAAAGGTTTGCTTGACACACGAGGTTGGCTTGATATTCTGATACAACAATCCTGAAAACTAGATTTTTTTAATCAATTTCTCCACATAAAACTGCTGATGACGTAGTTATGAATTTCTTCAATGTAATGGTGCTTACTCTGATAATTCAGCATACAGTTCAGCTGTTTTCATGATGAGAATATGGAAATGTGTAACCCAAAAAACTGTCTGTAGTTTTAATAGAAAATAAGCATTATATTAAAGTAATAATAAATAATGAGGTAGTTTTGTTATACATAACATTCTATTTTAAAATAAATTTTATCACAAAATGCCTGTAATAATAGGAACTGTAGCTTGAACGATGCAAACCAGTTTCAATTCGACATCTGAATTGTGGAACAAATGGGATTCAAAGCAGACAGGCTGGGGGGGGGAGGAGGGAGTTATGATGATACCAGCAGCTAAATTTAACAAATTTGGACAAATGGTGAGTAATGTTCTCTGTGACATTAATCAAACTTCTGTTTCATAAGAAGTAGTTTTCAAATGGCAGAAGTGTGTTTGAGCCATGACGACGTTGTCAAATAACCCAAGAGATAGGAGAGTTTCTTGGGTGTTTTCCCTCTTTTACACAAGATGATAGACAAACTTCTTCTCGAGTATTTCTTTTGATAGAGGTTAGCATGAAGCGTGGCCAGGAGCTCTGCAGCAGAGGTGGTTGCAGTCCTTGACCTGGCCCAATGCTTGGTCATCATTTGATGTGAATGGAAGGGTGGAAGACGGAGCTTGTCCTGCCACTGCAGGCGAATGTCCTGTCTTTGTGTTAGCAGACCTTAAAGATTTGTTATCAGACAAGTAAGTCTAATGAACAGTTATCTCGTATTTCTAAACAATAAAGTGCAGGTTTGATAGATTATTGCCTACATTCAAGTGCCCCTCCAAACTTAAACCTTTTCCTTTCTTTCTCCCTACCAGATGCACGAGCTCTTGGGCCCATATATTATTCATTACAATCAAATAAGACACAGTGGTGGCTCAGTAAACTTGCTTTTCATATCAGAATTGCTTTTATTGAGTAACACACACTGCAGACCCTAGCTTCCAGCAGCCGGGGCTGAAATGAGCAATTCTCTCATTGTAATAATGTGCCTCTGTCATCTCCTTATTATCAGCATGATAAAAGATGAAATATTCACAGATGCTGCCCTCCTAACCTGATCACAGCTTGATATTTGAGCTTTGGAAATGAGTTTTATAAGCTTTAATATACTCCTTGGCGGAGTGACCCCTGAAATTAAACATTATTACAGAGCGGATATTTAAAAAGCTGGGGCCGTAAATTACATCAAAATGAAAATATTAAGGAGTATTACGACTATACCAAGTGGGAACTCGCTGCTTTTGAAACTGTGAATGCCATAAAATTCAGCACGTTGGTGTCAAAAACATCAGAAAAAATAATAACAGCGCAGGCACCTTGACTTCAGTTATTTTATACTTAGGGATAAACTGAATTACTGGAATGTTGTTTTTTTTTCCTATGGGCTGGTTCTCCGGGAAGCAGAGGCGCATTATTCCCAACTTTGTCTATAGAGGCCTTCGCAGCTCTTTCAAAATGCACATTGCTTCCTTTCTGTGCAAACACCAATAGAAAATACTTCAGGGTAACGAAGCCAAAGATTGTGCTTAGAGAAAATGATAAGGCGACGTCTGCAGATGTTTCATCTTGGTTCAATTTCTATTGCTCTCGCAATGCAAATTTCCATTGCTCTCTTGCTGTGACAGGCAGGTCTGCACAAAAGCCTGGGGTGTGAAGGCGCCTATAGGAGCGAGGGGATGTTCCTGGCTGTGTAAAAAGGGGGATGTACAGCACACACTGCACGTCTTTCAGCCCCAGTGGTTTTCTTCAAGCTGGTCAATAGCAAATCCTCCAATTTAATGCCCTGTAATGTGCACAGAAACAGAAACTTTCTGTGCGAGGTCAGTCGACGTTCCCTTGTGTAGGATATATACAAATGATTTACAAACAAGTTTCTTTTTTCCTGTAGCTTATTATTTCCAAATTCCTTCACATAGGTTTATGGAATGCAGCAGTCTTTTTTTTCAGGAAGTTGATGTAACGCATTTTAAGAGGGGAAATGCACCTTTTGATGCCTCCAGCACTAACCTTTGCTAATGAGCATATTCATACACTGGCAACTGCTCAGGTTTAAATCTATGCTAACAGTATTTTGCAGCACCTTCCTTTTACTGAGTTTCCCTTTTCTCCACTTTATGCCCTCGCTGTTTCTCTGTAGATATTGACAGAACTATCAGTCCTTCTACACTGTCACACCCATTTCAAGCATTAGTTCGTGCAAAGGCATTCAGAGACTTCTTTTCATTCACCATCCTCAGTCCTGCGGTTCTGCCCTGTGCTCCCCTGGGTTCAGGCACTCTTCACATTGCTAATGCTGCATGAAAATAAGCTGTAGTGGCTAATGCTTGTCGGGGGAGTATTCCATCCACAGAGCTGCCCTGCTAGCAGCTGCCCTGTTTATTTGGAGTTTATTTGGTGTGTAGCCTCTGTCCTTAGGATACATCACAAAAGTAGTTTGGATTGCTGGGCTCTCAAGAAGGAGCTTGGACCATGTTTTACAGATTGCTGCTCTTGTAAGGATGCAATACCTCAGTGCGTGCTTTGGGTGTTTAATTCAAGTTCTGAAAACTGTACAAGATAACAAATCACTTGTCAGTACGGAGACTGACTCTGTGGTACAGCGAGGGATTACATCCAATCGGAATTCTTACGTGGAATTTTATTGCAATTATTTTATGCTGTGTGAAAGTGGAGAAGGAGATGTGTTTTCATGACTTCCAGTGCCTAGCAGCTGAGCTGTCACTTCCCCATGTAACACAAAGCTTGTCAGCTGGGAGAGACCTGCAAGCGTGCTGCAATACGCATGAAATAGAAGACTGATGGGAGAGAGGAAGCTTCCTCCTCTATTCGTTCTGGGAATAAAATGTGCTGTGGGAAAGCTGCCTTGTTTTCCAAGGAGCCGGACAGGTAGAAAAATACTTTTTGCTGCAGACTGCAAGTCAGAGGGCAGAGTGAGATGCAGTTTCAGGAGTTTCTTTCCTATTGAGGCTCCATTTCTGCATGATGATTCAAACTTCCTGAAGCTATTTGGGTTCTGTGGTTTACACTCATCAATGGGAGAGCAACAAGTAGGAAGAGCGGTGGCAAGCTGCTCAGAGATTGCTGAATCACCACCTGTAGAGGTTTCTCAAAGGGTGACAGGCAGAGCCCTGTCTTTACACATAGAATTTTCACTCTGCATGTCATCCTGTGTGTTTTAACATTTTCTTTTGGATCCACTGGGTGTGCATTTATATCATTCTGCCCTCACAGTTAAAACTGTGGAGTGCAACTCCAATCTGAATAAATCTTACTGTTTGGGCTATTATCTTACCACTATTGAGGAATTAAGAAAAGCAGAAGTAGAATGCTGACATCTATCAATTACAAGTTAAGCATGAAGTTTAAGATAGCTGAAATGTCTTTATGTACTTCATCCCTTTGCTGGTTTGATAGTCTCCAAAATAGCGTGTGCAAGTCTGATTGCTGTGGACTTCCCTGAAGACCGTTTGCAAATCTAAACTTTGTGCTGGTTAAGAAGCGTATTCTTAATCTCAGATTACACTGTAGATTTCTTCTAATATTATGGAGCAAGATCTAGTGCTGTAAAGCACCTGAAGCTAGCTTTCCTTGTTGGCATGGCTGCTCTTGTTAGCTCCTTATGCCTACCTTAGTGCACGAGAGAGATCCTTTTAATTCTTGGCTTAGAATTAATGATGGCTTTAAGCCTGTAATTAATTTTGCTGCTCCAAGTCTTGTTTAAAACCAAGAACATCCACATTTACGTCTTAGGTTATAGAATCTGACTGTCTGCTGATTTGCCTCTAGCATTCAGCCTATGGATGTTTTTGAGTTCCGTATCTGTGGCAGTTTGGCCATCACCAAGTCAATGTGATTGCAATATTCTCTGTACTGATCTAGCCAAAGCTCTTGCTAAATTGAGCTCAGCAGGAGCAAGTCCAGTGACCTCATAAATAGTGGAAATGATTGCAAATCGGAATTCATGTATGTTCCTGTCTCAGTGGGTAACCGTATCCCCCACAAAGGAAGCAATCATCTCTTTCAAATCTCTGTTTGCCCTTTCACTCAGATGTGTTTGAAGATAATATGGAGAGGGAGATCTTGCAGCCTCTGCCTGACGGGGCTGTTTCCTGAAATCTGAAATAAATGTCTTGTATCTGACGCCCCTGCTTAGAGATGTGTGTTTCAAATATTATCCCTCGTGCCAAGAATCTGGGGCACGGCGTGTTGCAGTTCTGTACCTGCTCTGGCAGATTTGCCCATTATATTTAACTTCTGATATGACTTCTTTTGTTTCTTTTTTTTTTTTTCCTCTCATATTCTGTGATCTGAACTCCTGTTAGCATTTATACTTTAGTATCAAACCTGCAGAGATTCACCTGTAGTTTTCTTCCAGTAATATTCTGTAGTTCTCGTCACTTAAATGGGTGCTAAATCTTAGTTTGTTCATATTTCAATATATATATATTTTTTCTTTGCAGTCATGGCCACAAATGGCCAATTTTCTGCTTTGCTTTTCTTTTGTTGTCAGTACAATGTGCTTCAGATTCCCATTGGGGTGGAGATGGAAGATGTGTAACTCATTATGCGATGTCCCAAAATGTTTAGCAGTAGGAAACTTTCTTGCTTTACATTCCTTTAGAAATGATCAGAATGAAAGAAGTTTGTGTCTGTCATCCCTGTGCTGCACTTTCATGTAGTGAAGCGGGATCTTTTTAGACAAGAAAAGTGAGGATTGATTAATTTAGAGATTTCCAGCTCTCAAGTTTTAATTGGGAATATTTGTGGTCATTTAACCTAAATCTATGCATAAGGAACGCTTTGGCTTTTGTATTGGTAATTTTCAAGGCGTAGGGTGGGAGGATAGGAATGGTGTGTGTTAAGTGTTCAGCAGTGGGTTTAAAATTATTAGAGTCATTTTCCCAAAGCCTAAATGCTCAGAAACCAACATTGGCTATAGCAACCAGCCTGTGCTTGGGTATACAGCACCTCCTGTCACTTGAACTACTGCTCATCTATTGGCCAGAACTCTGGGGGGACACCTGATGCTGTTATGAAATGATTTGTTTGGGGCTGAGGTGTACGTTGGACCTTTCTCTTGCTCTAGAAGATGGTGACCTCCAATGGTAGTGGTTCCTTAACATACAACTTTCTGATTTCAAACTCTGTACAAGAAGGTATCCTATGGATGTTTTTCTTTTGCTCAAACACAGCTTTTTACTATAATAGAAGAATGTGGAATGAATGAAATATGGCTGCAAATAAGTATAAGCTACAGTGCAAACTTGCAGTATTGTTTGAAGCATATGATCAGATTTGCAGTTCATTCCTTCACAGAAATAAACCTGCCCCTGCTTCACAGTACTCTACTGTCTCTCCTCTGTCTTTTCTCCTCTGTTTAGTTTTGCTCAGACATGTGTTTGGCCAACAGCATTTATTTTATGGTTCTTTTTTTGTATTTCAGGTAAGTGGTCTGCCTCCACATTTGCAAAGTGACTTGTAAATGGCATGTTTAATTGAGATTTATTTTACATTGCCTCTAAATTTATTTAATTGCTTCTGTACAAAGGTTGAAAAAAAAATTTACAACCATGTAATGGAAATAGTAAGAAAGATTTAATTAGGTTCTGAATTTGTTTGCATTTCTAATCATGAGGTAGTCAATTAATGGCGTATTTCCAAGGTGTCCTTATCTGTCAGTTCTTCTCTTTTGCTCATCCAAGTCTGCTTTTCTTCTTTCTTCCCTGCTGCCAAAGAAGTTAGTGCGTGGCTGAATCCATTTGTACCTTGGGGCTCTGAGGGCCGTGCTGCAGACCCTATGACATCCAGCACAACGTGGCACTATGACATGTTTTATGATAGCCTGCAAAGTGCTGTGATGGCTCTTAAGGAGAGAGAGAGATCCATAATCTGGTGGGGATGACTGATCCATCGGGTAGTACATTTATTAGAATATATGTACTGTTCTTTACTGTGAGACCCGGACAGAGAAGTCTTATGCTTAAATCATTTCGTTTGCTTTCTGGTTATAAATATTGACACAGTAGAACCAAGAAAATTTGTTTGAGGTTGTGGGATGACGGATGAAATCTCACTCTCTCATCTTCTCCTCTGTGTTGGTTTATAGTACTTCACTTCTGAGGAAGTCTTGCAGCACTGAATCTGTTCAGGACTTGGAGGATTCAGGTAACCTTACCTGGCCTGGACCCATAGCTGTGACCACCAAAAAATCCCTGCTCTCAGCTCTCCTTTTCTTATTTCAGAGCCTGGGTGCACCCAGGAGAGACATAAAAGCCATTCAAAGACCTGCTGGTTCCTCACCTCTTGGCTTTGTTTCCAAGAGATTCGCATTTATTTCACTCAGAGGTCAATGCTTTCCTCAGACTCTTTAGTGATGAGGACTCGCCTCAGCCTCTCTCCTCTGCTCTTGAGCAAAGGCGAAGCTTGGGGATGCTGAGCAGGTCCTCCCAGCAGAGCAGCAGCACTGCTATAATGAGGGGTTTGAAACTGGCTGATGACACAGGGACCTCTGATATGAGAGTGAGTTGCAGCCACTCAGATGAACTGATTAAGATCTCCTGTCCTGCTATAGCATGCAATTATGTCATCTGCTTCCTGCACCTGTTGCTCCAGAAATGCTTTCAGAAATCTTATTGGACTTTTACTTTAAAAACAGCATTGGTTTTTTAGTGAAGACCAATTTATCCTGGAATAAATTCTTCCCCTTTTTGCCCATGTATTTACAAGGAGAGGCACTTTCCCTCCCAGCCTTCACGCAGTCATTTGGTTGCAAGGCCAGCTTCCTTCCATCCCTTTCTCACGGCAGAACATTGGTGTATTTCTTTCCCTTGGGAGCACCTTCTGTATCCATCTGTAGTTCAAACACAGCTAAACTTCAGCTGTCTTTCATGGTGAGATGAAGTTAGCCTGACAACATGCATCTACTTGCAGATAGTTTTTAAACATTCACATAAATCGCTTTCAAAAAAGCAAAGGTAGGCAGATAGAATAAGGATTTTAATATGACTGATAGAAGTGGGCTACTTATTTTCTACCTGCCTGTCTTCATCTCTTTTGTTGGACCTGACAACTAACCATTGACTCTGGAGTGACTGACTTCTACACAGAGCAGCCTCTGATCAAATTGAGTTTAAATAGTTGCACAGAGCAATCTCTCTGGCTCTTGTGTTTGATATCCAGGCCTTTCTTTAATGTTGCTCACAGAAAGCGTGGTTTAAATTCATAAGTGCATTGTGTTCCTGAATTAGTTCCTAAAGTAAAAGAAACGTAAATGTGCTTTTACCCAACAGATTTTAGTCATCTAATTGGCTTAGAGCAGTGTGCTGACATGTGATGCTGACAAAGCCAGGCTTAAATAAGAAAGCTCAGTGGAACTTAATTTCCCCCCTGTGGCAATGGGGAATATTCTCTCATTTTTCTTAATTTCTTTCTGAGGCTGTTTTTCAAGGTACTTCACTGGATGTTTGCTCACTGTCTCTGTATGGGTAACTTCCACTAGCAGTTTCTGTTATTATTGCTAATAGTTATAACCCCCAACAAGCACCTGTAATATTATTGGACAAGGTTGTGGTTTTATCCTAGTGTTCCTTGATATTTTCATTCTTTGGTGTTTGTAAGCTGTTGTATGTAGTAAGAGTAGGCAGAGTTCCAGCTCTGGAATGTCACAGCGATGCCTTATTTGCAGTGTTACCTGCAGGCTGTGGCTATGTGCAGATGTATCCCCATCACAGTACTCTGCTCCTTCCAGTTGGAAGTGAAGCCTTGAAATCAAATCCCTACTGAGAAGCAGAAATGGTTTAATTGAAAGCAATACACATGTATTAATCCCTAAAGCAGCTTGAGGATGTCTTACTCAGAGACAGCTTACCAGCTCCTGGAATATCACACAAGTAGCTGAGAATGCTTTGTTCAAAAAAAACCAAAAACTTACTTAAGCATGGCATTTCAAATGATGGGATCAGATTATTGACAGCTCACACTAGAGGGAGCCAGGCTGCAGATCACCGTGCGGTGATGAAATGTGGGTACATGGGAGCAGAAACAGGCATCCAGGTGCATAGGATGTTTCTTTCTGGCTCGCTGCCTTCCTGCAAGCAGTCGTGGAGCAAGCAGTGTGTGATGAGATGCCCTGGCAGCAGAATGACTCCTACTGTGGCTGCAAGCATCTGTCAGCATGGGGAACCAGCTGTTCTGCATCCACCTGAAAGAGCTTGTGGGTAGCAAGGAGCATCAGCACTATGCAAGGGGTGGTCACAGCAACGTGGTCTGGTACTGTGGCTCACATTACAGAGAAACACAGGGCAGGATAGAGAGCAAAACCTGGAATCGTGTGCTTCTGAGCAGACCAAAAGCAAAAAAAAACCTGACTACGGAGGAATCTCTCAACTTAAGAAACTGAGACCACTCAGAAACCTGCTTTGTATTAAAGTCATTTTTCTTGAGTTCTAAGGTGAAAGGTTAATGTGCTTGCATTTATAAAGCACGTCCATTCTTACAGTGCTGCAAGCTAGATCACCACAGCTCGGGATTGTAATTGGCATATTTGGTCCTTTGGCTGGTGGAGACTTACTGCAGAAGTGACAGTGACAGCTCTCAGGGAGGACGGAGCTATGGGATGCACACAGCTGTCAGCGCAGGGTCGGGCAGGAGCTTTACTCTGGAGGCAATCCTTGCCCATCTTTACAGCTAACGGAGAAATAACCAAGGGCAGGAGCAACCTCCATGCTGCAGGAGTGGTGTTATGAATTCAGGCCTTCCAGTGATGCAGAATCATCAGAGGAAAAGGGAAGAATGCAAAACGTTTGCGTGCAACTTTCTTTTTTTGGTGTACGTATGTGTGCAGAGATGCATGGGAAGTGGTTTTTATCCACAGACTGAATTAATTACCTGGAAAATTCAGATTGATTCTGTACCCCTATTGTTGCATGTGGCTGTACAGCAGAGTGCACCAAATTAACGTGCACAGACATGGGGTTGGCTTCTAAACCCTTGCAGCCATGAAGCTAGAGACGTGGCAGTCAGCTTGTGTTGAGGAGCAGACCTGGTGGGAGACAAGGTCACTCGATCATCTGTATTGGTGATAAGGTTAATGGGCTGACTAAGACAGCTTATGAAAATAGGGAAATACAGTCATAGGTGTCCCAAAAAAGAAATGGGAACAGGGGGAGAAGTGGCAGGATGAAGGATGTCTGGTGAAATGGGATTGAGTGTGAAGCTGCTGCTGGTGCACTGCCTGGAATGTCTGCACTGGGGGAGCAAGGGAAAAGAAAAAGGAATAGAATTGCAGTTTGTACACTAGTAATGGTTTTAAAGCCTGTAATGCTATGAGCATGTCAGAAGTGTGTGGGAAATATTTTGTTTTGGTCAAAATAATGTTGTTAAAATGAAAAATCGCGTACTCATGCATAATTGTATTTCAGTGAAAATGAAAAAGCTTTTCTGTCCTTTCCTTTTTGGCTTGTCTTTGAGCCTTGCCTCTTAGCCTTCACCAAGGCAGGTAGAAAAGGGGAAAAGAAAACTCTAGCACGTCTTCAGTCGTCTGAGTGAAAAACAAACAGACAAACAAAGACTTGCAAGGACATTTGAATGAATAAAAGAATGATTTGTAAATGCAGCGAGAGTCAGTGCTATAATTAAAACAGAGGTCCTGCTGACCTGGTCTCCTCTGACATTCACTGCAGTGCTGCCGTGAGTTTTGGCTGAGCTTTGTATAGAAAGGGACGTTTCTTCAGCAGGCTCCCGCAGCTTCCTGCAATAGGAACTTGGAGGAGAACGGAGGGTTAACAGCCATTTGGGTGCTGTTTCATTACAGATGCACTGTGTGTCCTTGCAGGGTCTGCCTGGAGCAGCTCTAGCCCTGCCAGCCATCGTTCGCATCCCGCGTCAGGCTCCTGATTTATAGATCTGCTAAGCGAAGGCTGTGCTTTCTCCCAGCACAGCCATTTGTTTCCTCATTTTTTTTTTTTTTTTAACCACTTTGGAAGGATGTGGCTCTGGAGGAGCAGAGAAGCTTGCTGCTGCTGAGAGTTGTGTGTTTCCCTTTGTAAATGAGCACTGCTTTCTCACTCATCAGATCCGGAGAAGTATTTGATACACCAAATAGCGGTATAGATTCAAACGGTGATCATGTCTTCATTTCTCTACCTGCTGCATTCCCTTCTTGTTGAGCAAAAAGTATTGAACACCTTTACTTTCTTTGAGAAGCTGGCCACGAGTTCCTTGGAAGCAAATAGGGAGGGCTAATAGTGATGCTATGGGTGGCTGCGTATGCGTGCTTGTAGCTTCTGTGCTGGCATCTTGATCTGACTTTGCCTTTTAGCTATAGTCCAGGTTTCTATGTGGGCTTTGTCCACATGGAGATCTGAATTTATTATGCTACTTGTTCCCTGTTCTCCTCCCTACCTGTGGGGACCTCTCTATCCTCCATGTCAGGTGGGTGATTTCTTTAAGGTCTTTTCTCACTGTCTGTGGACTTCAAGATATTTGGAGGTTTCTGTACTTCTTTGCTATTGAAAAGCAGAAAATGCTTATCTGGCTGCAGGGGGAACTGGAAAGTTGTACGGATCACTTGCATCTTGGCAAGTGACTGACCTAACATAGAAGTTTTCATGTTGCCAGGCAGGCTGGCCTGGAGGTGTGCCTCTGCACCACCTTGTTTCAGCACCCTGAGAGCTCTTGGCAGTCATAAAATGGGCTCTTACATAAATAAGTGATGTATGATCAGCACTGTGATCAGTACTTTCAAAGACTGTAAGTCAGAAGTTGTATGACTGCAGTGTCTGTGCTTTGGATTTCTGCCTTCAATTAAGTGCCATGGAAGACAAACTGTTGCAAAGGATGCTGCTAATTCACATCAGCTCTGAGCACCAGGCACAACGCTTCTGAGTACTGAGTCACAGAATGACTGAAATTGCTGCAATCTAACTGCAAAAAGTTTATTGAACATATCAAACATATTTTGGGTGCTCGAGTTTGAACAGCAGATGTTTGACAGAGGCTGAGATGAGAACAAAAAATCTGCAGAGACAGCAGGGCTAGGGGTTATGGAAGCAGGGCTGCCCTGTGTGTGTGCAATTGCCCTGTGCACAGTTCCTGCTGTTACTTGTTGCTTTCACACCATCAAGACCGGAGGCGTTCAGAAAACACACGTGGTGACAGGCTGAGGGATTTCTGTGTGAATGTCTGGTTTGAAGATGATCTTTGATGTAGGCTGACAGGGGGTTATGAAATAGCCATCACTGGAGGTTGTTGCCAAGTCTCTGCAGTGCTGAAACAACAGGCTTGATGTAATGATGCTTTTGTAGGTGATGGAAACAGCATAACTGAAGTCCTGTGTGCAAGGGGACAAGACAGGTTGTGTGAGATTGGGACTGAGAGATCTGGGGCCTTGTCTTAGTGCTTGTGTATAACTCACAGGGATCTGTCTTGCAGGAGGAGATCTGATTGTGGCACGTGGCTCTGAGCTGTGCCCTTTTCTTGGGACTGGTTGCTTGTAAACTAGTAGAGATCCATGCCCTGTTGGTGATTTCAAATAGATAAAAACGCTTTTCAAGAGATCGTTATTAAGATGAGTGATAGAAGAGGTAGAGAACTTGGTGATTAAATGAGTGACATCTGGTCATTTCTGCTTTTAGATGTTTAGGGCTCTTCAGTACAGGTTGCCACACATGGCACTGCTAGCAGGACAATGCTGGGAAACAGGGTTAGAAGATACTTGCTCTGTAAATAAATAGCGTTGAACATTTCTATTGGAGATAAAATAGCTTTTCTCCATTTCAGAAAGATCCATTCCCACAAGCAGAGTGATGCACAATACAGTCTGAATTAAGCTTGGGGCAAATGTCTGGCACTTCTGCAGCTCGCAAGAACACTTGGAAAATGAAGAATGTCAAGTGCTGAAGAATGCAAGAAAGGGGCTGTGTTAACATCTCAGAGCACTATGAAAGAATAAATAAGCAAACTAATTAGGCATTTGGAAGTTTTATCTACAATTATCTTATGTCACTGTTAGTCATTTCAATGCAATCCGTTGAAGACTGCAGTGGAATATATTAATCAGACATTAAGGTCTACGTTTAAAACATCACAAAGCAAACTCTGTTGTGTTCTAATAATGGTAGTGTTCTTTTTCCAACTTCAGGCTGCCAGAGCTGTTGCCTGCCTGTCTGCTGCCATCTTCACCATCCTCTGTCACCTGCCAAGTCCATTGTTTCATGGTCTCCACACCTGCATAATGTGACCCTCAGAATTGTACCTTCTGTCTGTTTCTGTGCATGGACAGAATCCTTTCTGACATCATTAAAAGAGAAAGTTGCAGTTGGCGAAGCTGAAATTGGGAAGTTAGAAAAGCAGGCACATACTGATTGGACTTTTCATGTATTACAGTGATAGGAAATTATTACTTTCTATCACAAAGAGTAAAATGTTCCAGCCTTTGTCTCTACTGTAAAGAGTCTTGTGCAAGTCTTGTGTGGTCTGTTATCCTAGAAGTTCAATTACACAGGAACTTGCTTAACAGCAAGCAGGACAGCAGTTTTGAGCTGTAAGCAGGGTGCTCAGGACTCCAAACGTGCCATCCATATCCAGTTGGGTATTTCATGGACACAGCTTTAATTTCTTCCAGAAGCCCATGCTTGCTTTTGATGCCTTGTCTAAGGATGAGGCAGTGAATTGCTTGGCCATGTGCACAGCTGTCAGTGTTCGGTCTGGTCTTCTCCCATATGCTGCTTCTTTCTGCCCTTGGTTTATATTCAGCATTGAATTCCCACATTTCTCTGCACTGTATTTACTGACCTTTTGCCCTCGCTTTTTCTGCTGTGAAGTATCATAAGCCATCTCGAAGTCCAAATACATCATGTCTGTTGGCCTGTTCCATCAGTTCTTATTGCGACTTTTTTCATGGAACTTAATCAGATTTGTTCAGCATGACCTACTATCTCGTGATTTCCCAACGTACCTCTCCCTTTGTATGTGTCTCTTTATCATTTGTGTCACTTATTTCCCTGTTGTAATGACTGCATTCAGTGTACAAACCCAGTCTTTGCTTCCCTTCTGTTTTCCATAGCACTGCCAGTGCTCTTCCCTCTCTTTCACTAATTTTTGTATTCACCAATGCTCCATCTACAGATCCTGGTCCAAGCCCAGCATATGCAAAATGAATTGGACATGAACTGGCCCTGAACACCTCTTAATGCCCCATTTCTTTCTAGAGGAGGAGGAATTCAATCCTGAAAGACTGAATCAGATGAATGTTACAGAAGTGTGTAACACGCATCTGATCTATCTGTATGTTTCACCCATCCAGCAGTCAGTGACTCTCCAGAAACCCAAATCCTGCTGTTAACCTAAACATAGACAATTTCCTAAGGAGCTTTTATGGGTCCATTTCTTGTGTTGTCATCTGGCAGCAAATCAGTTCTTTCCTCTTCCCATTGGGAACTCAGTTCTCATCACTGGGCCGTAGATGTTGCTGCTGAGGTTAGCAGTGGAAGGAATGGATTCCTTCCAGCAGTTCACTGCTGGTTTGAACTTGTGATAGTTATACTGACACAAGTCAAGCTGCCGCTGCACAAACATTTTAAATAGGTGGTTGTATGTAACTCATCAAATGCCCATAAGCAGACAGTTTCTTCTGAGGCTTATCGGTCTGATTTCCTCAACTTAATCAGTCTTACTGCCTCAATTTTAAGTCTGAAGTTTAAATGTGAGCTTGTGTTACTTAACTGTCATAAAAGGGCATCACTTGGAATTGTCTGCTCCCTCTGTACAAATGCAGGTTGCTCAATTTATCGATACTAACCTGCTTAACTAAATTTCATTTTGTGCAGTCATTATCACTTACTTGCTGATATACTAAAGGTACAATGAAGAGTTGAACACAGCTCAAGCAACCATGCTTCTCTCGATTCAAATGAGTGTTTGTGGTATTGCTTTTCCTTTGTCTTTATCCTGCTGTGCTTGAGTACTTAGGAAATATTTTGGTGAATCATTAAAAATGAAGGAACAGGTTTGTTGAAGTCTAGGAGCTGTTCAGGAAATAAAAACTCCAGAAAACTGGATACGAAACTTATTTCTCTGCAGTCATTTTTTCCCCAAAATTTGCTGCTTATCTATCTATCTGTGTAATTGCTCATGCGATTTTCTGTATGCTCCCTTCCTGGCAAATGGCAAATAAGAAATAAGCCAAAAGGTGCAGCCCTGGTAGTGACCATTACAAAGGAAGTCTTCATCATTTCTTCCACTACCTGCACCAGTGCTTGCTAGTCAACGTAATTGGGAATTGAAAAGCTGCTATTTTTGGCTACTGAGTGCAAAATGCAGATATGACTTGACAGCAATTGCCTATTCCTTTCTGCCATCAGTTGTGATGCTCTGTTGCTCATTTATAATGATTTGGCTTGTAAGAAGATGCATTTAACAAAATATTCATCCCCCTTGCTCTTAGAGCTTATTTGTAGTATGTTTGTCAACAATTGCTGTTGAGGGGAGAGATTACAGAGAGATGAGAAACAGAGTACAAGTCAAAGATGATTTCTTGTCAGTCAAAGCATCTGGTACCATTCCTACACATGTAGCATTGCTGTTCCTTTCAGTTTAGAGTGCTGTGGCTTTGGGGAGTGGCAAACATCCAGTGAGGATTGGGAATCCTGTTATCTTACCTGGGCACGACAGCATCTTGCTGAGATCTGCAATCAGCCCACCTTCTTACATAGGGTTTAATGCATCATTTTCTCTGGGTTATTGGCAAATAACAAATTATTCTGAGAGCTCAAGTTGTCTTTTGAGTATTCTTATTTTTGGTCTACTTATACATGCAATTATCTCCATTTAGAAATTCTTCTAGCAAGATCTTTGCATACAGCTCAAACAGTTTCACTTATGGGCTCATAGACTTCCTACTTATTTTTTTCATGCTTTACATGTTAAGCTACCAAGGCACTTCTCCAGCTTTCTCAGTCAATCTGATTTGGAATACATTTTTCCTCCTAAAGAAGCCCCAAGAGGAATGGAGATAGGACAGTTCCATTCAGAAGAATTCAATTCATTTAGTTTTTTCCAACTGCAAGGTAATTTAACAATAAACACTGAAAAATAAATGACCCCAATGACTCTTCTTATTAAAACTGACCATTCTCCGATTGATCAGTGAAGTCTGCTAATAGAGATCTGCATATTCATTTCTTCTCCCTCTGTTTGTTAGAGGGGGCATCCTCGCAGTGAAAAAAATACTCTCCCTGTGTTTCTGTACCACAGCTGCTGGTGGAGCAGAGGCAAATGATGGAAATATTTGAAGCACAGCAGTCTAGAATGTGCTGCAGTGCTTCCTGTGGTTGGAACAGTTTGGGCTTCCAAGCCAGCAGAATAAATACAGTTTGTGGACTGAGGTTATAAACGTAGGAGGATAAGTTGAGTTGTTTGTTTGTTATCCTCTCAATACAGGACGAGCAGTGCTACAGGAAAAGTCCAATTGAAGTTGACAGATCACAGAGGTGATGGGAAATGGTTTAGAGGAGGTTCCTTTGGCCACGGATTCTGTAGGAAGACATGCAGAACTGGAGAGAGAACTGCAAAAGATTTTGCCTCAAAAAACATGTCTAAATTCATTTTTAAAACCCTTCTAGTGGAGGTGAAACTGTCTTGTATCTGTGTATTATTTAACCCCAGGAGGCTTTCATAATGGACATCAAAACAGATGAGTTGTGACAGACACTTCCTGAAGTCTACAGCAGCAGTTGGCGCTCAGTGATCCAGCGCTGACTGCAGAGGGCTCCGCAACGGCTCCAGGTGTCCACTCGGGAGATGCCCTGTGCTGGTGCTAAGGCTGCATCATGATGCAGACTTCTTGCTTTTAAAATAACCTGTTTATAAGCTCACGTCAAGTCATCTTTCTCCTTAAATTTCCCTTAAACTGGAATCTATTTCAAGTAAGGGCGATGTTTTTGCAGGATGCTAGGGGCGGTCTGTCCCTGCGTCACTCGGAGCTCCGTCTTCTGCAGTAACAGCAAATATCCTGCCGTGCTGTCAGTAGTTTCTTTACTCCTTGCATATTCTTCTCCCTGATTTTCTGCTCTTCCTTCTTCTCCCAGCTTTCTTTCAGTGCCAGCTTTCAGCTTCTTGAGTATTGGCTCTTCTAAGAATCATAGAATGGCCAGGGTTGGAAGGGACCTCAAGGATCACAAATCTCCAACCCTTCTGCCACAAGCAATGCCACCAACCTCCATGTTTAATACCAGCCCAGGCTGCCCAGGGCCCCATCCAACCTGGCCTTGAACACCTCCAGGGATGGAAGGGGCATCACAGCCTCTCTGGGCAGCTGTTCCAGCACCTCACCACTCTCATAGCAAGGAACTTCCCCCTCACATCCAACCTGAATCTTCCCTCCCCCAACTTCAAACCGTTTCCCCTTGTCCTGCTGTTATCTCCCCTTTCCAAGAGTTGATTCCCCTCCTGTTTGTAGGCTCCCTTTAGGTACTGAAAGGCTGCAGTCAGTGGGTTCTGTAGATACAAAGGAGTTGTGCCTGTGATGTCTTCCAGATCTTTTTCAGTTTGTGTCAACAGGGCACTTTGCCTATCAGCTACGTTTCAATGTGTTTTTAGGGTCAGGCTTCGCAGAAGATTTCCCAGTGTGCCAGCATTGGCACACAGTACTCGAACTGCACAGTGGTTGGTGGGAAGCTGATAAACTGTTTCCTTCTTCTCTTGGTGAGAACTGTTGGTGATTGGTGGATGGTTGAATGGAATGATCGTGTAGGTCTTTTCCAACCTTGGTGATTCTATGATTCCATAACCTGAAGAAAAATGGGGATGTGCCCCCAAATTATCCCACCAAACAGGGCCTTGGTTCCATAGGGGGCACCTTCTGGATCAGCGGCAAGTTTTTCCCCTCTTGCAGAGTTAATGCATCATGTGATGAGGTCCATTTAATATGCAGAGGAGGAACAGAACTACAAAGAGCACGAGATAAGGTGGGAATGTTGAATATTCATTTTTCATGGTTGGAGGGTATTTTTCCTGCGATTCAGTCATTCAGATTAACTTTGAGTGGTAGCTCCTATTTAGACAACAAAGACTTAAAGGAAAACAACAAATTGTGCCAGTCCTGTGAACTTTCCAAGGGGAAAAATGAGTTCTTAGGTCTCTGAGAACTGTGTTTAGCAAAGATGCTTAAGAATATTTACGGGTTGTTCTTTTTTTTATATCAAATGATACGCAATGATATACTATTGACTTTTTTTTTTTAATTAAGCAGAGGGAAAGTTTGATTAAATTAACAAACCCCCTGTTTTCAGAAGATCAGCACATAACTTCGCATTTCCTCCAGGCTTTCATTTCTCACGGCTCTCCAATGCATTCAAACTCTCACAGAACGCACATCAATGCATCTTCACTTGAAATTTTGGGATCCTTGGATTAAAACCTTCTTTTCTCACGGTTCCAATTATCTGCTTAAACATCTCCAGGCCCAAGCTGTATTTTCCTGAGGATTTTTATGCTGAATTCACCACCTGCTGAGAGATGCCTGTCACAGTGAGACCTCCTCAGACTTAATTCCCACTTCCCAAATTATCCATCCCCCATTGATTATTTTTCTGTGTGGGAATATGCTGCTACAAGCTGCTGATATGACTGATATTGCTCAGTGTAGGGGAATCCTAAAGGCTTTGCAGGTAGGTTTTCTTGGTTCTTTTCAAATGTAGCTATGCAGTCTTACCACTTCTACCCACAGGACTCAAAAACCCCGAGATGTAGTATTTACAAAACACCATCCTTGAGGTCAAACTGTTCTTCTGGTTTTATAATGTTTCCAGAGGATGTTTTGCATCTCTTTTCAACAAGCATTCATTTTTCCCTCTTTCATTTCATGTTTTCTGCTGTGTAGGAACGCGGTGACTCCCTTGGCTCAGACATGGTGGGTTCTTTGTGCTGATGGTGATGGAAGTTTGATTTGTGCAACTTCTAACTCCCCCTTCTTTTACTAAAATGAGAGATTCCCTGAAAACTGTAGTAAGCAGACAGCTCCCCGTGCATCTGGTAACCAAAGGCCTTGCTGTCTTGTAGAGAAAGGCTTTTTCATGACTGTTTTCACAGTATGTATGCTTTTCCACCCCGGATTCCTCGCTGCCTGCTCTGCTCCCAGTGCTCAGTATGCTGTGACAGAACCCTTTTCTCTGGTTCAGCACGAGATTGATGACTCTGCATGTTCCTGGGACTGCTCGTGTCTCCAGGCATCCATCCTGCCCTGCATTTCCTCGTGCTGTGGCTCTGGCACTGCAGTGCAGCATTAACAGTGCAGGGCAGGACTCGGCGTGTCACACATGCTGCCGTATGTCACAACAAATGGCTTTACAGAAACCACTGAGATGATCCACAAGGAAGAATTTTTGCTTTCTGGGCTGTCTTCCTCAGAAGGAAATCTGGCCCTTGTGTCTGGGCTGGAACACGGGGCGTAAGGCTACTGGTGGCTGTCATATCTCCTACGTAGTCAGTGGAAAGGGAAGTCGAGCTTCAGCCTCTCTTTAGAACAAAATAATAAGTGTCTATTGTTAATGCAATTGTTTATAGTGATTAACTGTAAAGGAAGCAAGGTACAGTAATCAGGGCAAAAAAATAGAGGAAAAAGCTTTAAAAATGTTGTTATCATTGGGTTTGCAAAAGCTTATGAGGCAGTTGCTTTATGTTAGTTTGGGTATTCCAGTTTTTTTTTTTTTAATCTGGGGCTCATTAGTATGTCTTTGTCTCTGTAAGAGGCTCCAGATTGGATTCAGTATAGGGAAAGTGTGTGCTTTCCCAGGAAACACGTGCAGCACAGAGAGCTTGGTGCAATGGCATGGAAAGGGATTAATTCCAGCATTTGGGACCTTTGGCTTTTCTCTCGAAGAGTTGCAGTTGGGATGACAGTCCCACGTAGTTCTGGCATGAGATGAACTCTTTGCTAATCGCATCCCGGTTTCAGATGTCTTCCTTAATTCTGCCTTGGGAAGAGTTGTTCTGCTGCAAGGTGCTACTGATATTTTAGACTCTTAAGACATGTTTTCAACCTGTTTTGCTGCCAGCTTGATGGCTCTAAGGCTTCTTTCCATTAAAAGAGTGCCTGCCTGCTTTGCCTGTTTGCAGCAAAAGTCTGAGGTGGTCAGACAAGAAAGTCAGGGAACTGTGATCTCTTTGGTGCCTGTGCGTTCATTTTAATGTGCTTAAACATAGAGGAAAGCCTGCTGTTGGCAGGGAACTGAGCTGGGACACCAGGCCACTATGAAAACAACGTGTGTGACAGCATGTGGTGTGAATGCCAAGTCTGCTTCTTTGTCCATGCTGAAACACATCGAGTGAAAGAGAAAAAAATAAAAGAAATCTTTTTTTTCTGTTGTTTTTTTTTTTTCTTTCCTTTTTTCCTATCTTTTCCTTTTGGTCTGCTTATAGGCTCAGTTGGACTCCACTACAGTAAGGGTGCATTTCAGAGTCAAAAGCTGCTGTTTTCTTTCAGAAACCTTCCCAATCACATTTATTTCCTCCTCATCAAAGGGTTTTTTTTCACCGTCTGATTGGGTTTGAAGTTTCTGTGAAGATTGCTTGGGAAGAGACAGAACACTATAAATTGTTGCTAAAAATACAATTTTTCTGCAACTGTCATAACAACATTTGGGCTAATTGATTCTCAGTAGAATAATGACATCCAGTATGTAGTGAGAAATATTCATGAAGGAATCTGTGAAAACCTCCCCCAATATCTTAGGAAAATTCATTAGAGTCCTCTATTTAAGAAGAATTAAAAATAAGCCATCATTAGAGATTCTTTTCAGTCTGATTTGAGGACGGTTGGAGTTCCTTCAAGTGTCAGGGAATTTAGGTTTGACAGAGCTCCCGTTCCAACAGGTTTTTTGCTGCATATGCTCTGGGAGAAGGCCAGAGAAGCATAGGGAATGGAGATGAAAGGGAGACGTGCAGTAGGAGGGGAAGGAGAAAAAGGGAAGCCTGTGGGATATGCGGGTATAATCACTGCCCGAGATGTTATCTGTGTAGGAGATGGGATGAGTGAGATAAAGGTAGGTCAGCTTCCAAAATGTGGACTGAAGACATGAGTAAGTGCCACACGGTGATGTGTATGGAGATGTCAGTACGTCTGTAGACTCAGCAAATGGATGGTGGTTTGGCAGCTGTGATGAGCTGGAGAAAAAGTCATCCACCACATGAAGGTGAAACACAGGGAGCTTGCTGGGGGGTTTTCAGCTTCAGACAGAGCACTGCAGTGTTTTGTCTGAGCCACGGCAGGCAGGGGTGTCCCTTCCTGCAAAAAGGGAGCTTCTGTGTTGGGCAGTAGGGAAGCTTTCTAGTATCACAGATGGTCAAGAGCTGGAAAAGACGACCTGTGGAGTTTGAACCCTTGCAGTTCTTTATAGCGTGAGAGGCAAACGTGCATTATGAATGTCACAACAATAGCTTATTCTGCCCTGAGCCACAAAAATGGACTTTGCATTCTTTAAAGTGGCGTTTCAACTCTGTTTAGTCAGGAGATAGGCAACGTCTGCATTGCCTGTATTCATTCCAGCAGTGCTGTGAGCTCCACTGTTTGGCAAGATGCTGTCCAGGGCTCAGTGTTCCTGCCCACTGTCTCCTAATGCTCACCAGCATGCTGTGGCACACAAGGAATACTTTACAGATGGTAAGAGGGGAGGTGTTATGAATAGACGTCACAAATCCAATCTCATTTTGTTGCCTTGCCTGCCGAGCTGGTGCCATCATCTCCCTCTGTGCACCCTAAACCTGGCCTAGATTGAAGCAGTGCTGCCTTGGAGCTGACCCTTCCTGCCAACCAGTGGCTTTGTATGGCATTTACATTATTCTGAATGGAAGTAGCTGAATTTATTGATGCTGTAGCCATCAAAATATATGTGGACAGCAAGCCCTGCTGCTGCTTTGTAATTATGAGGGACGTGAATACGAATTGGAGCTGAACACAGGCAGCCAGTGCACCCACAAGCCAGGGGACTGGGCTGTCCCACTGCTGGCCATCTGTGCACCCGCTGTTTGTATTCTGTGTGTGTGCTGAGAGCAGGTATTAGGGAGGCAAAGGCTGTTCCTGAAGACTGATTTGCTGCTATTGAGACTCATTTATCACAGTTTTCCACCAGAAAATCTCATGCAGGCGCTTGCAGGTCGTTGTGGGAGGGATGGTGAGCGTGTAGCCAGCCATCAGAGCAAAGGAAAACATGGCCATAAGTCTTCCTGGTGGCAGGAATCTGCATGTCCCTGCTGTGGCTGGCATTATTCAGGAGTATAACATTAAAGCTGAGCTTAGCTCAGCATCACGACTCCAGCAGAGGCCAACTGTGGAAGCTTTCACTCTCTTGCAGACTATCAGAATCTTGAACAACACAAACACCAATTCAAATCCTTTAGAACTCAGTAGTGACCGTTCTGTGAGACAACTGGTTAATTTGTGTGAGAGGTTACAGTTTGAGAGCTTGCTGAAATGCGTTTTGAAGTTTGTCTGGATTTCTCTTCTCTGTATGCTTTTTGGTTTCCTGAAAAACCATATAAATTTTTCTATTAGAATGTATTCTATAGATTTCTTCCTTGGTCTGTGCAGGAAGGACTCTGGCAGAGTAGAGAAGAGCAGTAAGCAAAGTGATTTTCTTATATCACATAGGAGCGTGGAGCTATGGAATTTGGTGGAAGTCTGTCAGGTCCTCCTCTGGTTTACTGAGAACTTTCTTTGGATCCCAGTTCCATTCAACTTGGTTTCCAAGCACGGGAAATGCATTGGAGTAACCTCCTCATTACCATGTTTTTCTTTCATCTTAGTGCTTGAGAAGGAAAACTTGAATTACCACTTGGTCATGAATGTAGAGCAATGTGTCATAAATGATCCTCTCCCAGCAAAGCTAGATCTCTTAAAACAAACCAAAAAAACCCATCTCCAGGTGGAAGAAGGAGATAATACTGAAGTTGGATTGCTGTAGAGTCTTTAATTAACGTTTGTGGAAAAACTTTGAACTTTCACAAGGCCTTTTATGTAAAGTTGTTTTATCATTTATTTGTCTCTGCTCGCATAGGTGAAATAAACTCTTGATCGTAATACCCATCTAATTTGAAGGCATAATAAACTATTTTATCTCACTATTTTAGCATTTTTAGCCCAGATCAAGGATAAAGGTCTTCATAGGATTCCAATTAATCCATTCTTTGGGGATAGGTATGAAGGGTCAGAGCTATTACATTTTCAAAGTGCATTCCTTGCTCCTACCAGGGCAGGTCCTGGTTGCTTGTGGATGATCAAACCATCCCTCAGTTGCGCTATTTAAGGAGTTCTAGCCAACAAGACAGACAAAGCAAAGGCACAGCTCTTTGTGGACTATTTAGCATCAATTTGTCCGAGTGCCTGTGATCTTTCCTCACTTTGATGCCTGTGATAGCAGTGAGACAATTAGCTTTGAGCAGAAATAATGTCACACTTGCAGTGCAATGTGTCAGCAGGTGTGCGCTCTTGTCTTTGCCATCCCACTCTGTTGTAAACAGGTAAAGACACGATCATCAACAATTTGGAGAATGCACAGGGCATGATTTGGTCTTTCATGCCTCCAATACCGAATTAAGTCTTCTGAAACTTATCGGGCAGATGGCTTGATTGCGGGTGGGTCTTTAGAATTCGTGTATTAATTACCATTCAAACAGAACTCTAGAAGGGCTTCCAGCACTTTCTTCATTCACAGTGTGTTCTGTCTTCATTTTAACAGCGTGGCTGGGATGTTTGTACATCAGACCCGACTCTGGTTTGGGGTATATGTTAGATGTACCTATGCAGCATTCTACCTCTGTCAGGGAACTGGTGTCTCAATTAGAGTGGAATGTTAGCTGTTAAGTGGGAACGTTGGTTGGAAAGTTAGGCATGTGTGGTGCTGAATAATGTGCTGCAGCCACGCACCTTGCTTAAAGCAATGCGGAGGTGTTAATCGCATTCAAGAGTTCCCACCCCACCCACCAAAATGAAAGAATTAGATATACTGTCAAAGAAAAACGCAAAATGAATGATGAGTTGTTTGTGCCAGAGCTTTTAATTATGTATTACAGTGTTTTTATACAGTTAAAATTACTCTCAGAGGTAGTTTTTCAGTTTACTAAGGGGCAAAGGCAGTTTCACAATAGCTCCTCCATTAAGGGACTCACGTGGCTCACCAAGCTCTGGGTTTAATTTCGTGATCCTATTGCTTTCAGGCGATGGCACTTTGATCCATCTATTGAGTTAAAGATGGCAAATGAATTGAGCACCATTATTCTGAATCACGTAGTGCAAACTTTGGGGCAGGTTTATCACCTCGGGGCAGCTGCCCCTGTACAGAATATCGAAACGAAAGTGGTGAACCTGCCTTTAACTGTAACCTCCTTCATCTGAAGTGCAATCAGCCCTTGGTCTGGAGAGCTGCTCCGCTGGGCTGTGGGTGCCACTGCTCCCGAGGGGCTTCGTTAAAGCCCAGGGAAAAGGCTGGCAGCAGTGTCAGCAGATGTTACACTCTTGATCGTTGGCTAATGTCAATAACAGTTCTGAGAGGATGGCTTGAGCATCATCAGCTCTCTTTAGTGAGAGAACGGTGGCAGCTCATGTGGTGAGCTGATGTGAGAGGTGTGGGGTTCATCCACCTGCAGCCAGTTCTAAATGGATGAACCACTGCAAATATTTTTCTTCATCTCCACATTTGAGTGAGAGTGCATAAAAAGATATCTCAAAGAAAGAGCTAAATGAACTGATTAGAGGTGACAAGCTCCCTCATTAGTCTTCAATACGTAGCACAAACTTCTGCAGTCTGCCTGGAGGTGGACTTTTGCTGGAGTGCTCCTATAGCACGCTGCTTGTGGATTCCAGAATGCAAGCTGAACTCCTTTCCATAGCACTATACATCCCAGTTTAGCAGACTTCCTAAGTTGCTAAAAATTATTGAAGAATAAAGTAAGCCTGTCTTCAAAATGGAAGCAACAGCCTGATATTTAATGTGAAGTCTAGGCAGGTTTGCAGTAGAGTATTTTCTGTTTTAACCATGCAGTGATCTGGGCACCGAGAAGCTGCCACTCTGATTCAAGGCTGAAACAGAATTTATGTCTTTTATTAAAATTCTTGATCTTCTGGAAGGGAACTTTACTGCGACTCCAGTGCATATGTCTGTGGGGATTTATGATTTTATTTAATACACATAAAGAGAAAAGAGGGAGGGAGAAGTTATAATGGGCTTCCTGCAGATTAGTTGTTGCAGCCCAGGCGAAAGGACGGTCTGTGCCTGCGTTCCACATCCATTCCAGAATCTCATGCGGGTGACTGTTGTGACAATGATTAAAGAATTAAAGCCAATGGACATTCTCAGCTTGTGTTGACCAGATAATTGTAAAAGCCTAATCTGGAATAGAAATCTCATTGAATGCAGTGCTAGTGGGCAGTGCTCCACCTGAACTCCTCCAATGTGGACCATGAGCGCTTTGGTGCCCTGGAGCTGCCAGCATCACCATGCCATGCACCACGCCAGGGCTCAGGCTCACAGCTTCCACATCACTGCCCCATGTGTGCTTGGCCCAAGGGGCAGTGAAGGCTTCATGCATTGACCAGAATTCTGAAACACATAAGGATGTGTCCTTCTTGTTGCATTAGTAGGAATGCAATGTTTTCGGCACCACGGCATGCGGGAGGGCAGCCTGCATGGTTCTTGGCAAGGTGCACAGAGCTAGGAGTTGTCCTTGCTGTGGTAGACTCTTTGTCCCTGGAGGTGTTCTAAGAACGTGTAGATGTTGTACTAAGGTGCATAGTTTAGTGAGGAAATGGTGGTGGCAGGTGGACAGTTGGACTGGATGATCTCGAAGGTCTCTTCCAACATCGGTGATTCCGTGATTCTGTGTCAACCCTGGTGAGCTAGCAGTCATTTTAATTATGTTGCATCAAGGTGCTTATTATGAGTAAACAGCAAACATCTCCAGTAACTATAATTAGCTTTTGCACTATTATGAGTAAAGAAGGCCTTTAATTTCCAAAGCATGCAATAATTTTATTTTATGCATGCAAATCACGCTTTCTGGAGCCAACTCAATGTGCTTGATTTGCCTTGTGACTGCTTCCTTCACCCGCTGTGGACATGGTTACACACCCAGTGCTGTACCTGCTCCCTTTGGAGGGCAGTGCTGCGGGCTTCAGTTCGTGCTGCATTCCCATTGGCAAGTGGAAGCACCGTGGGAACGCAGAGTGCTGCTGCTCTGGGAATGCAGCACCAAATCCAGATTTGGACAGGTTTGAATGCTCCTCCATGTGTGTGTGCTCAGGGCCTGCTGCATGGCCACCAGCTTCTGCAGAGTGCAGAGCTGTGTTTACTCCATCTCTTTATAAAACTGCTTTCAAGCCTAGCTCAACTTATCTGTGTAAAATGTATTGACTTTTCATGGGATGGATAATACATGTGCTCTATGTTTGCATTAATTCTTGCCAGTTACCAGAGTGCAGTCAGCAAAAAGCAGTAGTGCTGAGGGAGGGGTTGGCTGGAGAGTTCCCCTGGATGCAGAATTTAAGCAAAAAGAGCAGCAGAGAGTTTGCTTTCCTGGCTCGTTCCTACCCAGGCTTCCCAGGAAGCACAAGGAGGAAATGGGTAACTGATGGGCAAATCACTTTTGTCTCTTACCTCAGAATGGGAGTGCTTGCAGGAGGCTGCTGTACAACTGGTCACTGGGTGTCAGTGTTACCCTGCGGGAGCTGGGGGGTGAAAGGGTTTCTGGGGCCTGGGATTATAGGGGTATGGGATATGCCAGGCAGGTGGTGCTGAGAGCCAGGGCAGCAGCACTTGGTGCTGGGATGCCGGTAGAACCTATTGTATGAAAAAAGTACAGCAAAAGGTATTTGCTAACAGCGTAAGTGAATTCGGCTGTGTTTCCTGAGCAGCCCATGGTGGAGCTCTGGGAATGACCAGGAGTGGGATTTTCCTCTGCAGAGCAGTTGAGGTGGTGAAGAGCTGCTCCTCTGTGTTGTATGCAGGATGGGCACCGTGCTCCGATTGCGCACAGTGAGATTGGGAAGTATTGTTAGAGGACGTTCCATCAATTCATTTAGGACAATTATGCCTTAAGCTACTCCTGATGAATGGGTTTTTGAAAACAACACTGATTTTCTGTGTTCCTGGTGATCTCCTCCAGTACTTAACTCATCTCATGGGTTTCTCTTAATGAAACCTTGAGACTTTTCTCCTTTGAGCGAGTTGTTGTATCTTGTTCCACCTAGCAGGAACCAAGATCCAAACCTTCCCTTCCTCTTTGCTACAGACTTGTCAGGACTTGATTTTGAGTATTTTTTTTTCTTTTTAAATGGAAAAAAAACAAAGGAATATGCACAGTAATAATGTATGGGAGTTTACCAGACTAGCCCCTTACAGTCTGAACTGATTTGCAAATGACTGAAGTTACAGTCTGTTCCTTTTCTGAAGTTATTCATGGAATATAGAAAACAGCAGATTGCCAATGGCTCTCTATACCACATCACTCATTTTTGTTCCACCCTGTGCAAAGTTTGGTCGTAGATGGTGCTCAGAAGTTCCTTGTCATTTCTCGCTTTGCCTTCTGTCAGGAAAATGTTTTGCCATCCAAATTTCAGTTGGAGAGCTTCTCTAACCCTGCAGGTTGTTTTTTATATTATCCCTTGATGCTCACATTGGGCACCCATAGGTTCCATGTGCCCAAATCTGGCCCCTGGGGCACGTGGGCTTGGCACAGGTTTGTCAGTAGCCTCCACTTGAGCTCACGGAGACAAATTAGACCAATATTTAGTTCTTTCTGAATTCATATGGCGCTTCATCTCCGGCCTTTGATCATTTCAGAGCCCTTTTCTGAAGTGCTCCCTGTTTGGCTTCGTTCCCCTCAAAATAAATTGTACCTTTTTAGTGTCAATCTATTCATGTCTTTGTCATGCTGACCGGCCAGATCCCCAGTTCCTACCTCACAGGTGAGTTCCCAAACTTTGCTTCTGCTAGGAGAGCCAGTTGTCATTCACAGCCCTCCAGATCCCAGCAGCTGGCACACCAGATCCAGCCTGGATCTCAGCACAGCAGCCACTGTGTGACCACTTGCTGTAACCTGCTAGGAGAAGATCGGGTCATCCAAGTCACCCGAGCGTGCAAGGTTAAATGCAAGCTTCCAACTGACTGCCGAGTAGTAATTTCACAAAAGTGTTTATTGCCCGAGGAGAGGATCCAGATTTACAACTCTTTTTGTTGAGGGAATTGGGGCAGATAAATAGCAGCAGGCAGATTTCTCTTGCGAGAGGGCAGAAGAGCTGTAAAACTTCAGCTTCCGAAGGATGGCGATAAATACCCCCCACACAGGGCAGAGTGAACTGCAAAAGGCTGGCAGGCTGTTTTCTGCCCTGCTGCCCAAAGCTCCGACTGGAATTGGGAGGAGGATGGAAATGGGTCCATTCTGCCTTATTCCTGCCCTGTAAGAAAATGTTCAGCTCTATTCTGGAGGTTTCAGTGTACCCTCTATGTAATGTCTGCAAACAAAGATCTAAAGGAATGTTTAGAAGATCTACAATTTATTTTTATTATTATTTTCTGTGTGTCTTACGTAGAAGCAAACTTTTCTTTCTGCAAGAAAGGACAGGAATGGTGATTTGAGACAACTGATGTCTGGGGGGATTTTACCCATTAGAAAAGAAACCTGTAAGCCCTTAAACATTCAGCAGCTTCTTGTTAATGACTCGTGCTGAGGTCAAACCTTCTTAGCTTAATTGCTGGTTTCATAATCAATTTAGTTACATTTTACCTTTTTCTTAAGGTTAGTGGATGTTTGCAGGTCACCTGCTGGCACTGCGTTTCGGATAGGATGGATGAGGCTGGTGCTGTGATAGTAAGCTAATTGCCCATAACACTTGTTGAAAACCTTCTAGTTAATTAAATGCCATGTTTATTGTGTTGCTGTAATCGGACACAAGCTTTTATTTCTTCCTTATTAATCATCTCACATTTATCAAAGCTTGACTCTGTGCTCTTGTGATTTCCTAGTTTATCAAGGAGAATTTTGCTGTACGTATATCTGCTTTTTAAATTATTCTCTGGGAAAAGAGGCTTAGTATAGGCATCCTCGTCAGCTGCATTGACAGCTGATGCTTCCTTCACAAGCATATTAACTTGACCTCATTAGTTTCTGCATCCAACTCCCTTAAACACAGAAGATTGTATTTCAGTAGGAGCCAATCATGTTAATTACATCTGATCAGTTTGCATATTCATAAGCCACCGCCTGTTTTATGGACAGCAAAAAATAAACGCCGTATCTTTTTAATAATTTTAAGTGGGTCACTTTCCGGGCTGTATCTGTTTTAAATAAATTATCATATTGTTAAGGTCTATTGGCAATAGCTTTTTATTAGTTACGTGCTGGGGGTGGTCTTTGTTTTAAGGACAGCAATATTTGTTTGTAAAATAATCAACTGCTCTAAAAATCCCATTGCAGATCTCCCCCATTCTGTGGGAATCTGATGTCCTGTGCTTAGTAAGGTGCCATTTTTCACATGGAAATGCTGTTTGCACAGAAAGCAAATCATAATAAGGGCTATAATTCCTCAGCATTTAAAATAGTTGTAATGGAAATCAATATATTCCAGCTCTGGAAGTCTCTGCTGATGTCCCTTAGTATTTCTGTTGGTGTCTCTTGGACACGTGAGCGCTCATTTCTGGTGCTGTGATGGAATGTGGGGAAATGGAATGGAGGTGTCCTGGGAACACGGTGTCACCCAGCACCGTGCAGGGAGATAACAGTTCAGCTTTATAACAGTTGCTCCCTGCAGCTCTCCTCCCGCTGGGGTTTAGGGAAGGAATTGGGGAACAACATTAAAAAAAGCAGCTCCTAAGCAGAACCCGAATAGAAGTGTTTTCTTGAAAGAAATGGATGGGATCTCTTGAAAGAAATGGAATAAGTCTCAGTGAATATCTTGGCTGGGATTGCTCTGTCAGTGATCACAGCAGGCATCTGGCTATATAAATAACAATACGAAACGAATGAAATAAAAACATATTTATGCTCAGCTTAACCGAAAACAAATGTGTCATCAGATGAGCATCAATAAAAGAAACGAACTCTGCAAAGAGAACGGAGCCTGTTTCCCTGCAGCTCGTGCTTATGGCATGGAGTGCTGAGCACAGCAGTGCTCCAAAGGCAGCTCCGGATCCTCTGCTCCCAGCACTGGTTATGGGGAAACTCTCAGAGTTGGTTTTCCTTTCCTTCTGTCTCATTTGAGGTGCATTTTCCACCTGTTCCGGCCATTTATCAAAAGGTAAGGAAACTTATTTTTATGTTTTTTATTTTCATTCATGATTTTAGTGACGTTTTAATTCATTTTCTGCATTGAAGCGGGAAGATTTCAGGCTGATTTTTGTAACGCTTCCTCAGGCATTTGAAGGTTCATGAAAGGCTTTGGGGCTGTTTGTCTTTCTCTGAGTTGTCACAAGGATGTGCATTTCCTCTCATAGGCAGCCAGGCGTGTGCTGAGATTAAATATATTTATACATACATAACTTGCTTTCATCATAGACCTTGCATGCATACGAAATGTTATTCCTCCTACGAGACTTGTGTTGGGATTGGGGCACTCTGGGCTCCTGGTTTTGATACCAGGTCTGACATCACGCAGGCCTCGTTGATTTAAACGCAGCAGAGCTGAAGTGGGGCTCCTTGGGAGCTCACTGGTGTGCTCTTGTTGTGGGGCTGCAGGTGTGCTCACATGCCCACGTGTCATCATCTGTACCCTGCAAGGTTTTGCTATATGCTGCAACGGTTACCTTGGCATTGTGACCATGCTGGAATTCTGCACAGGTTTCACAGGGTTTCCAAAACACATCTGGCAACGAATGGGGTCTGATTTGTGAACTGAAAATAGGTCTTGCAGTGCAGTGTTCCAAGTTCCTTTGCCTCTGGAAGATGCACCGTGATCATTTCTGTGTGTTTCTCAGTCTGTTTCAGATACAGAGTGGGACTGATTGACAAATTAATGCTTTCATCTTCTGCTCCAAGCCTGTGAATTACAAGTACAAAAGGCACATTATAATCTATAATGATATTATAGTTTTATATATATTTCATTGCCAAAATCTACTAATAGTGGAAACAAATCAAAATAATAATGTAGCCTAACTCATGGAAGAGGCAATGGAAAGGCTGAGGAATAGAAGATCATAGAATCATAGAATGGTTTGGGTTGGAAGGGACCTTTAAGATCATCCAGTTCCAAACCCCTGCTATATATAAACCAAATAATTGGTCTGATTAAGAATCAAGGAAGAGTAAGGACGTTGCCCCATTTTTGTTGGGTTTGGTTCTGCAGGGGCATCTCAGAAATCATTTTTACATCCATCTCCTGTTACAAACACACGATGCTAAATAGTTTGGCCTGCTATTTCCCAATATTTGATTGAGTGTAACATTACTAAGATTTTGTTGGATTTGCTGTTGTCCCACGTGGTTGTTGTTTTTTTGGTATTCTCTCATAAGATATGCAACAAATACATAAAGCACTTCAAAATCTCTAGGATTCTTACTTCACAAGCTTTTAAAATAGATAATGGTGGTAAACTTCTTTGTCTGGAGAAAGCCCCTGCCTCTTTTGGGTGCTGTGCATTGCAGCTGTGTGCTTCCTCAGGCAGCTACTGGATGGGCTGTGGGCTCTGCGAAGGATCCTGTGGTTTTGTATGGTAGTCCTGCTAAGTTTTTACCTTCCCATTTTGGCACGTGTTTTCTCACTGCACAGAATGTTTCAGTAAGTGTGATGCCATCAGCTTCATGTAATTCTGCTTGTTACACTTCCCTACAAGATGCCCTAAAGAGGCTGATGTGTCAGAAGCAAACCTCTCAGCCAGGGCTAGATGCACCAGGTCTTGGAGTTGCATATCATCAAATGACATAACTAAATAGAAAAAAAAAATACCAAACAAACATGTTATTCATTGGTTTTAGTTCTAATTTTTGCGTAGAAAATGAGTTTCCTTTAAAACGTAAAATGAATCCTCTGCAAACCAAAGTTGCTTTTTGGTTACGTAGCATGGACAAGAAAACTTGTTGGCTTTCTGGATGCGTGTGCCATGTGTGCTCTGTGAGAAAGGTGGGCAAACAGAATGAGTGCAGGTGTGATGGGATGTGATAGGATGGCACAAACAGCTCTGAGTGCATGGCCCTGTGCAGCAGTGTGGGTTCCTGTTTGGAACGAAGCACAAATGCAAAATGCCTTGCAGAGCAGAGTAGCTTTCACCACAGTCTTTAAGATCTATGCTAAAATGAGGATAACAGGAGATGATGAAGCTGCTAAGGACAAGCCAGCATGGCAAGGATGGGGTGTGATTATTGGGAAGGTTAAGCCATCATCTCTGGACTTCCCGTTGTGCTGTAATGAGCTCCATAACTGATCATTTAGGCACAGCAGACATCCCTGCACCCATAAAGGACTGAGGAAGCTTCCTATAATCGCAGTGCAGCTCTGAAGTCTGAGCCATCTCCATGTGATCAATTCACATTCTGCATGTTTTAGCACTGTGGGTTTATTGTTCCTTAGCCTGTCTCAAAAACAGAACAAATTCATTTGCATGCAGGGATTACTGGTTTCCTGCTGCTAGATTAATGCCTCAACTAAATCAAAGGTTTTACCCTAAAATGGAGCACCTTCCTTCTGTGACAGCATTCTGCCACAATCTCTTGCTTCCATTAAATAATGGGGTGTGATCATTTTGCCTAATGGATCAGGTGAGTGGCATTCTTCAGTACTGAGAAGCCACGCTGTGGATTAAAGACAGATCATTTCCATCCAGCTATGTCAGATGAGCTCTCAGCAGCAGATCACTGAGATTTTGGAGCAGATCCTCAAAATTTACACATTGGAGGATTTATGTTCAGTGGCTGAGAATGAGCCTAACTGATGCTGAAGCGAATGCATGCAGGTATTAGAAATAAGCCACTCATTCAGTTACATCATTCGCTTTTCTTGTGACAAACTCAAAACTTGATCATGTTCAGATGCTGACCACAGAGAATGTCACTGGAGGAATGCCCATGCACAGCATTCTAGTGACCACAGATGCCAGTGACAGGGGCACTGTATGGTTCTATCAGCTGCCTTCCAGTGGCGTCAGCACTGGCTTCCATTTGATGCTCAGGTTATAACGTTACGTTCTTGACTGTGCCATTAATTCTTTTGATGTGACGCTGGTGTGAATTGTGGGCTGGTTTGATGCTTTTCTTTGATTCCTAGCTCCACCTTCTTAATTAGCTTCTCTTAATGTTTTACTGTTGGAATTTCATATTGATTGTATAGAATCTCCAGGAGTAAAGACAGTATCGTTCCTATTAATTTATTGTGTTCCACTTAAAGACATAAACATTTTCTTTTACGTAAGTCAATACTCAATTACAGCAGAGAAGTATGCGAAAATGGCTGAATGCAGCTGTCATCCAGAATTAGGCAATTTTACCCTGAACATTACTTACCGTATAATAGAAAAATTATTCAGTGATGATATGTTAGTATAGAACGGGTGGTTGTTATTCACACAGCAAGGAATATTGCTTGCAGAGAAGAGCATTTGTGATGATTCAGTATTAGTGATAGTTGCTGCGTACTTTTCCTGATGGGTTGTTGCGTTCCATTGGCGGTGCTGAAGCTTTGCTTTGTGCTGGGCAGCTCTCCTCTTCCCAACCCATCAGAGAACACCCTGGAATTCAGCGTGGCTACGTCTGCTTGCTGCTGCAGTGTGCATCTTTGGGAGGCTGCGTGGTTTGCTGGTTTGGTTTTGAGTTGCAGCATTGCACTGCGTGCGGAATGGAGATGGGGGAAGGCTGGGGATGCAGCTCCAGCACGGGGCCTTGCTGGCCGGGTGGGGAATGTTTACATAACTGTTCAAAAGAGCCTTTTTCCACAGACCTGTTTACGTTCCTTACTTTTGAAATTCTTTAAGCAATCAGCCTGTGGAGAGCCCTTACCCAGCGCTTAGTGCCCTTGATTGCCAAGGAGAAAATCCCTGTTGGTGAATCATTGGGAAAACATTCCACAACAAACCCAGGCTTTAATGAGGGTCACTGCTGTCTTTGAGGTGCCTGGAAGGAAGGGGAAGGGGGAGAGATGCTGCTGCATTGTAGGACTGCTCCGGACACACAATGGTGGGGAGAAGCACCAGACACCGGGCCTTTGTGTGTAAATTTCCCACCAGAACCAAGCAACTTTTTCTTTTTTTTTTTCTTCCCTCCTACAATTTAATTAAGTGGGTTTGGAGGCTGGTGCTGGCCTAACAAGCACTTCTTCATGAATGAAAGATTTGTCTCTGGCAGTGAGGCAAAGCTCTGAACAATGTCAACAGCAATTACTGCCGACTGCGGCCGCTCGCACAGCCCGCGTGAGCAGCAGGCTGCAGGGAGGGCAGCGTAGCGTGTAGGGCTGGAGAAGTGTTGGGGGATTGTCTTTAGCTGTTTTACAGCAAACTTGTCACCTAGTCTGTAACCAAAGCCCTGGCACCTCTTGGGAAGTTGTTTGCTCAGGGACGTGGTTTAGCAGAGGGTTGTTAGAGTTAGGGTGGTACGGTTTGGTTGTGGTACGGTTTTGGTTGATGATCTTTAAGGGCTTTTCCAACCTGAGCGATTCTATGATTCTATGTGTTGGTCTGAGGATGTTGGTGCAGCTGGGGATTTCTGGAAACCTGTAGAACCAGCAGAGGTGCTGTATGTTGGGTTATGTGAGCTATGAGCCATCCCAGATGTGAAGGAGCTTATAAATATAACTTCAGTATAACTTGAATGGGTTACATCTCTCAAGGTTATGTTGATTTGCTTAATGGATCCACTAAAGTTTCTTAATCCTTAGGCCTATCTGAATGGAGTTTAGTGGGAATTAATGGGGCATTTTCTCTATATGTTGCTTTCATAGCATCCCCAATTCTATGCTCCCAAATCTGAAGTTCTTATGAGGTTGCTGTTGGGTTTCTCATTGGAACCAGAGTGTGTTTGTAGCACTGCCATCAGGTTTCCTACTTCCCTGCACTCCTGAACTGCTCACTGGAGCAAACGGGAGTGCCCAGAGCCTGCTTGCCTGGATAGAGCAGCACTCTGTGATCCAGGTCTGCCTTGTGCTTTTGTGTTCTCTGAGAAACCCAGTACTGCTGAAAATGGCTTCTTCTTGCTCAGGTTGAGGAGTGCAGCTTCTGAGTGGAGAGGATTCCCATCAGCCCAAAACCCACACAGTGCCATTGAGCTTGCAGGACTTGGGCTGAGCTGCCTGCAAAGCAGCATGAAGCAGACAAGAAGTTTCTTTGGTGCATTTCTGCAGCAGATGAGGGGGAGAAGTGCAGCTGTGCGCGTTCATGCAGTGCTTTATCCGTATGATGCATTGACATATATCCAATCACACTATCATTACAGCACTCACAGTGTCAGGCAGGGTTTTCACCCCAGAGGACAGTTTCATTAATGGGGTTTTGTAAGATTTTTGCTGCAATATTTTTCTTGGCTTTGATGGTCATTTAGCAGGACAGAATCTCAATTCCATATTAAAGAACTGTAGTTTATTACCAGTATGTTTCTAACGAACGGAACCACATCTATTTACTGATTTTTGAGTTATTTAAAAGTTCTTTCAGATTTCCAGACTTCTTTTTTCTCTCTGCTCAGTCCTTCTGAAGGAATTTACCTTGAGAGGCTGAGCTGAGTCCCTGTGCAGAAGTGGCAGAGGAATGCAAGCAAACACCCAGAAAGGGCTGAAAGAGATAAGCAGAGCTGTAAACAATATCTGGAAATGGAATTACAAATTTAAGTACTTAATCATGAGATAAATAGGATGGGGGAGGAACCGATGTTTTTGTTAAGTCTGACTTCAAGAGTGGTGCCCATGTGAACAGGCTTGGGATGTTTCAGCTTAAATCTGCAAAGGCCTGGGATGCGTGCACGCCTGGCTGTAGAGGAGAAGGGCTTCTGTCCTCTGTGCTGACTGTGGTATCACTTGGTTCCCATCTGAGAGACAGTTTATGGCCTATGTGGGATCGGGACAGGACTCCTCTGAATGTCCAAGAGATGCTCCAAATTCATTTTGGCAGATGTTTAAGGATGCCAGAGCCAATCTAGCATGTAATTAATGCTGGTGATTCCACTCCGATTCTTTTACTCCTCTAATGTGCATCTCTGACTGAGAAGGAGATAATGGACAATCACGTAAGAAAATCCTTGATTATGCTTTGATTGAGCTTGTGTGAGCTCCAGACAGCCAGTGTTGTCATGGTTTCCAAGCCATTCAACGTATGATGTCTTTGCACTGACAAGGTGTTAGATGGCCCACCAAAAATTTGTGATCTGGATTATGTCTGACCCCTCTCTGAATACCAAATCCCATTTATTTTCACGTCAAATTGCTGACTCTTGTTTTCGTATGAGAAGCTACACTAAATACATTCTCTTTCATAACATTTGCAAAATAGAGAACTTCTCTGCCCCTTTTCTTCACTTTACGTCTTCTGGAGCCTCCATCTGCAGAGTTCCACACATGTAAGTTACAGGTGCCTGCATCCATCCGGCCTCGGTGCAGCCCTTTTCCCCTCCAGCTGGCAGTGCTCTCCTGGGCAGCACTTTGCTCTTGGGGCTCTCTTTGGAAAAACCCAGAAGTCTCTTCCTCTGAACCTGAAGAAACTTAAGCTGAGATTTGGGGCTTTTGCAGTGTCCAGCGTTTTGTGTTGGTGAGCACAGGTGTTGGCACAGCTCTACAGAGCACTTTTTGTCAGCAGTCATTTCTTTAGGACCAGCAGAGGGAGCACATTAATAGAAGTGATCACACACATCTTTCTGCTATAGTCTGGGAATGGGGAAGTGTTCCTTGGTCGTGGCAATGCTGCAGCTCCTGTGTCCCCGACTCATGGGCTGTGTGGTGAGGTGGAAGCAGAGGTGCAGGAAGTCTTTCAGTCTTTCACACATCTCGGTGAAGAATTTACATCTGAGAGTTTCTTAATGTGGGAAACAACAGTAGCTGTATTCTGCTCCTCTGGAACCGACATTTTCCAGGTCGCTTTGTTTTGCATTTGAGTGACTCAATGAAGTGGGCACTACTGCCATATGCAGTAATAACACTAATGAGAAAATAATTAGTAAGGCAGTTGGTCATCTTCTGTTCCAATTTCGCTCTTCATCAGTGTGAATCTCTTACATTAGGCCTAGCTCTGGCTCCTTGTGCAATCCCTGGCTGACCTTGTATAGTGTTGTGTTGTTCACATGCCATCCAGCATTGAGACACATCAGCTTTGACTGCTGAGCACTCCTGATTCTGTGGGGTTTCCCAAATTTCCTTCATCCCCTGCAGAGCTGAGTCTGCTGCTTCAGCTTTACCTGATGGGGCTCTGGTTCTTTATGCTCCATTTGGACTGGGTTATGCTGGTGAAATTCCCTTTGCAAAGTGGGAAGTGCCACTGCCTTTTCACATCCGAATCCAAACTTTACTCATTGAACAGAGGATCCACAGCTGTAACAGCTCACGGTCCCCAAACCACAGCGCTGGGTTGGCTCAGCAGTTTGAAATGCTGCACGGCTGCTGCTCCCCTTGGGAAATGTGCCCACTGCCACCCCCCGTGTGCACAGTAAGGCCTTCGGTGGTGATTAATGGTCAACGTGCTGATTGCTTTAATCCAGCGTGTCAGCTGCGTGAGTGTGCAGCACCTCCTTTCCTCTGTCAAGAGAGGATCCGTGTGCTGGATGGAGCCTGAGGCATTGGGCTTTTTAGCTGCGAAGACAGGATTTGCAAATTAAAAGAGGAATGCTAATCACTTAGTGTCCTTGTTTGTTCCTTTTTAAACTTTGTGGACTAGACAGTTAATCAATTGTTTGGAACGATGATTCCTGCATTGCTCACATATTAACAGCAGCACACTAAGAAAAGTCGCTGGGCAATCTTGTATTAAGATTGGGAAGTGGGTAATAATTTAATTTCTTACACAGTCTTGCCAGCTGTAATATACAGGTAGTCTGAGTGCTGATGTTTATTTTAATGTAATCAAGGTTCGTAACAAATATATATTTGTATTCTTGTAACTGTAGGATGTGGAGTTTATTCACGTTGATGAAGGAAACTGGAAATTGAAAGCAATCTCCTCCCCCACCACAGGGGATTTTCCCTGAACAAAACCCATCCATAGCCCTCCAGGGGGACAGTAGCTATTATGAACACCCTTCACTCTTTCTGGTTTTCTGAAAGTAACTCTTTTCCCTTCATTAGCTCTGGCTGCTTTTCCATTTGGCTTTCTGTCCAGGCTGGGAGGGCACGAGTGATGCAGGACCCCAACCCAGCTTTGGATTTTTCTTTTTCAAACCTACACACACGCAGCAGACAGACTTCAGAAACTGCTTGAAGGCCGTGTGTTTTGCAACTGCTCACACTGCTTTGCAGTGCAACTCTGAATGTTCTGTGCTGCCAAAGTGTTTGCTGTCAGTGCTGGGGCTGTGGCACGAGGAGCTGTGTGCACGGCCAGAAGCTGACACCTGTCCCAGTTATCCTTCTTCTGTGTTGTTTTTTTTTCTAAGCTAGCAATCATGGGTGATTCTAACAGAAGAATTAATTAGTTGGGTGTGATCTTTAAATGACCTGGCTCCCCCAGGCCGAGGCATTGCTGGATGGGGTATTTGGTACGTGCTGCAGTGAGGTGGCTGCTGAGACCCAGGAGCTGGGAATCAGAAATGTCTGGATGAAAAAAAACCTCCTCCAGGCTTTTCTGCCCCAGTGGAGCTGCATGGGGGAGTTTTCCCATCCTGTCTGGCTCAGGTGCAGCTTCCTGTGCCATGTACCCCAGGTGAGGTTGATCCCACCTCCCTCTGTCTTTACAGTGAGAGAGCCTGAAGCCTGTTAGCACACGAGGGCATTACAAGCACTGTAAAAAACCAACGATGCTCTCTGCTACTTGTACACCCAGTCCACAGCTCGGTGTTTTTGTAGCAGGCTGTCTTGGACAAAGGCACTAAATTCCTATTATCAGCTCTTGGCTGAAGGAGCCACCAGCAGCGGCCGTCGCCGTACGCCTCACACCAGATGCATATTCCCTTATCAAACAGCCTCTTAAGAAAACCAGCAGTGATTACACACAAGCTGGGTGCAGCAGGGATTGAGGGGGACCGAGTGGCAGATGTGGGCTGCTCAGAGCCCTGTCAGCAAGGAATGATTAATGAACAGCGGCTCCAGCTGAGGCTAACCTTTGGAGAGCCGAGCAGGACATCTGCAGAACTGTCACCGCTCTGACAAGGACAGAGCTGAACAACCAATTATTCCACCATCACTAAGGTGGGCTGTCAGTTTAATCCCAGCCATTCACTTAGGCAAGGACAGGGAAATTTCTCCTTTACATAGGACCGCTGTGTTTTGACCTTAACCATTTCAGTGCTGCTGTGGGGATGTGGCAGCGAGTTCTGCACGCAGGAGATGCTGTGGGGCTGCTGAGGGTGGGATGCTCAGCACTGGGTCAGCTGGGTCAGGGAACTCACTGCAAGGACACGTGGGGGCATCGTGATTTTGGAAAATGGGGTGTAAGTAGGATATTACTGCAACAAGCCCAGAAAAAACTTCTGGGAGACTTGGAACCACATGGGCTAGTGGGAGGTGGCCCTACCCAAAGCAGGGGAGTGGAACCAAGTGTTCTTGAAGGTCCCTTCCCACTCAAACTAAGATTCTATGTCTAGCTCACCATGCAGGCAGGCAGCAAGCGCTTGGCCCTGTGCTGGGTTGTTTCCTGCCCAACGGGATGGTGCTTGAACTCTGGCTGTTTTCTGAAGTTTTTCAGGGATTTTACATCAGAATGGCTTTCTCTTTACTATACATCTTTCTTTTGTAATGTGAGGAACAAAAGTCAACGCTTTTTTTATGCAGTATCACTTTAGGGAGTGCAGCACCTCTGTAACTGAAAGCAATGGAGGCTGAGGTGTTACTCTCATTCATAATTTCACTGAGCTGTATATACATGGTACTGTGTGGGACGTGCAGTTGAAGCAATCTCTTTCACCAAAGGCGAATCTTAAACAAGTAAATGTTTTACATGGTTATGTAAACATATAATGGGCTTAATGAAAGTGGTGCGACTCAGAGCTGAGAAGCAGAAGTTAAGGCTCATCCTCTGGTTCTGTGTGTGTGTGTTTCACACTGAATGCATTGCTTTGGGTGCCCTTGTGATCTGTACATCCTGGAAGGCCTGGAAGTGCTCTTAGAACTAAAGGTGTACGAGGAGCTGAGATGCAGATATTTGACAGATACCAGAGTGGCTTTGGCTCTGCTTTGCTCATGCCCTATTAGGCTCTAGGCTGATTTTCTTTCTTTTTTCCCTTTAGTCTTAGAGCTGATCACACAGCTTGCGTTTCACTGTTTAAATCTGTAGCAGGCTGCAGTTCAGAGGGCTCTCACAGGTACTTTTAATCTCACCAGAGAAACTTTGGTGAGTGGGAAATACGCAGCATGGTCTGAGTTGTGGAAGGAAGGCCCAGCACAACCATGGCAGTTTGGCTTCCCAAAGTTCTTTTTGTGCTCAGTGACAACAGGAGATGGAATTGCCACCACAGATCCACTTTCAGATCCTTGCTGTAAGCCTGGATTTTGTTCTTCTTAATTAGGACATCCAGTCTGTAATTGCTTTTAAATGTCCTCAAATGTCACAAATTAAGGGCGTGAGATAAACAGAAAGATTTTTATGTTAGGGTTTTGCAGTAAAGTGAAATAAATCTTATTCCTTCCAGGCTATATCCTGTGTGTGCTTGAAAAGTTCTGTACTGGAAATACACAGCTGATGGTTTGTCTGCTTTTCACCTGTCTAAATGTATTTTCAGGTGTGTTGCTGTTAAGTAGGGATGTTGCTCATGAATTCTCTCTTGGGGCTCAGGCATTATGGCAGTGCTACTAATAGCAAAGAGCTCATCTGTATGAAGACAAAGTAGTTTCTAATGGAACTACATCTACAGATTGCCTTCAGCATGTGCCAACTGTAACACAATGGTGTACCCACTGCTGCAACAGAAGCTGGTGCTAAAACTGCAGATTTCTGCACTGAAGTTTGAGGAAATCTTCTAAAAATCCTGCTTTATTTCCATTTATCACCATCCAAATTTTGATGTGTTTGCAACACTTCCAGTGCAACATCCCTGTTCCTGTTTGAGGAATGCGGGAAGCAGTTGCAGCAGTGGAAGGAATGCAGAGATCAGTCAGTGCACACATACCAGCAACCTGCAGAAGTTTGCAATGTCTGATCTGTACACACAGGAGCGTTCTTTAATACACAGAGATGCCTTCATCCTCTAAGGCTGCTGGAAATGTGTTCCTCAATTGCAAATAGTGTCAGCGTTCTGCTGGGGGGTGGGATTGGGTCTCTGTGTCAGAGGCTGCAAGGGAAACAGGCTGAATATTGATTATTTGATGCTGAATTGCAACCCAGAAATGTTGAAACAGCATGTATGCAAAACAGGGTTTTCAAAGCTAAGGTTAAGGCCAAAGTGATTGCTCTTCCTGCTCAAGAATGGATTAAATCTGAAATTCCAACATTAACTTCCTTTGCCCTTTGAGACACATCTTGGGGAAGGGGTCTGTTGGTTATCTTTCATTTGATGCTGTTGGTTCTGGTTGTTTTTCTTGTTTATCCTCCCCTGCACTTCCCTTTGGGTTCGCAGAGCACACGGTGATGACTGTGGTCCTGACAGGGTCTTTAGTTCCAGAAAGCAACAGGAAAAATAGCATGAAAGAAAACGCAAGATTTTTGTTTTCATTTAATTTTTATCCATAGTTATCTCATATCTAAGGCTATGAGATAAGCACATGCTACTTTTGCCTTTATTTTTTATTTTTTTGCATTAAAGAGCGTCATGGTGGTCCTGCCTGTGGCAGGGGGTTGGAACTTGATGATCCTTGAGGTCCCTTCCAACACAAGCTATTCTGTGATTCCATGTAGGGTTTAAAGGACAGAAGTGATCTCTACGATTAGTAAAATCTTATTCAAACTCAAAACTGAATGTGAAAACACTGCTAGAGTACAAAATGTATGGCCAAATGGATGAAACCAGTTTGCAACCATTTTGATGTAGTAGCTACCGAGTGTACAATGGGCTGTGGTCTCCAGTTTAGAGTCAAGTATGAAAGGAAATCTCTGAAATGGTGGGATATAGGCTAATCTAAATGCACGCAAAGCAGCGCATCATTATTTTTTCTGTGGATGAGCTCAGGGATGTTATTGGGAGAAAACGCTGCTTGTGTTCCATAGGATGCTGCAGGAGGATTGGGTGCAGCAGCAGCAGGGCTGCGTGCTACTGATCAGGGATGTTGCTCATTCACAGAGGAGAAGTGAGTGTTTAGGATTCAGCACATCCCATCGTCTGACATGTTATTAATACCTTCAAGTAAAAGTCATGCCAGCCCAGCGGGCTGTGCTTTCATCCTCCTTATGGGAAATGGCAGCCTCCATGTTGCACTTGAAACCCAGCTCAGAGCCGGGCTGTGCTGCCGCAGTGTGAGCAATGGCAGTCACAGTGATCAGAACACAAAGTGTGGCAATTAGGCCCAATGAATCCTAAAGACTCACAGGGTGAATCCAGAGCAGGCCTGCAGCCCGCAGCAAGGCAGTGTTCTGCCTGTTAGCTGAAACAGCAAATGCAAAGCTGTCTGTTTATCAGTGAAGTGGCAAATGCGAGTGGAATTCGGAGCATTGCTATGGAAATTTAAATAAAACATTGAAAAATCATCCAGACTTCCCTTTCCTTTGGCCTGCTTTATCTAAATTGCTACAAGATTCTCCTTTTGAGGCTGGGGAATAGAAGCAAGACAGGAGGAGCTTTCTCTGTCTCTCCCAGTGAAAGTTCTTGAAAAGTCCTTGATGTTTCTTAGTGTAAAAATTGATAAAACTTTAGAGAACAGATCATTGAAGTCTACTGCTCTGTCACGTTTATTCAGGGCACAAAAGCCACCTTAAAATGAGACCAACTGGTGTGAGGGACCAGTGACTGTGTGGCACTGGTCAGTGGCAGTGCTGTGCAGCCGTACTGGGTGCAGTTTCCTGCAGCAAGGTTCCCTTCGAGTTGGAGCTGATTTATCTTGGTGGGATAATTAATGTTACAGCTTCATTTTAACACACGTTAATACGAAAATTGCATCTTAGTGTGGTGTCTTATCTGGTGTTCTAAAATTCTGACGTTGCACATGTGTTTATACACGTTAACGTAAAGCTACCATTAGGATCCATTTGTTTTCCCTCTTTAACGCATACTATATTTATTTATATTCTTTTTCAGCACTGACTCATTTATTAAGGTTATTGAAGTCCAATACACGTGAGATTCTCATGTAGTGACAGCGTATGAGGCTGTCTGCTCTGTTTTACTCTGAGAAATATTATAAAATTGAGAAGCTCTGGCTTTGATTTTGTCTCAGGAGAGTGGAACACGTGTTGAGTCGACTTCCTCCATGGAAGAGCTGGGTGAGGAGGTTAAGTGCATTTTCTTTGTGCAGTACCCATTAAACTTCAATCAGAGATACAGAAAGAAATTTCCTTTAGGCTGATATGGAAACAGGTATTGGTTTGACTTTAATAAAAGTCATAACTGATCTCTGTGAGGTCTCCTGTGAAATGAGCTCGGCAAAATTCAGGCAAGTCTTTGGAGGGCAAAAGAGTCCCTGTTAAACGCCGTGTTATCCCATAATTCCATTATGGAGCAGGATGTCTGATACCTGAAAGGTCTTCACATTGTGATGTTTGTTATTGGAGGAGGGAGAGCCGTTCTTGTATGCAAAAATATTCTATTTATGGAAGCAGCGTTGTTCACAAATGAAAATTCAAGATCTCATGGAATGATTTAAAACAACGCTGCGAATTCTCCCGATGCGATTGGTGTGTGTACAATGCTGATCTTCAGTGCTGAGGCCGAATCCCATGTTATTTAATGAGCACCAAAAAATGAAGAGATGCTCTTTGACTTCTGAAGTGGACTCTGGACTGAATTTGGGGGAAGAGTAACGGGTGGAGGGGGTGAGAGCCCCAGCCTTGGGAAGCTCTGAAAGATGGTGAAGCCTGGTCTAGTAGTTGAAGATCCTGCCCGTGGCAGGGGGGGTTGAAGCTAGGAGACCTTTGTGGTCCTTTTCAACCCAGGCCTTTCTATGGTTCTATGATTGCTACCATGGATTCGCTTTGAAAGGTCGATAAATAATTCTAGAATTGTTTCCACTGTGCAGAATGTTGTCCTTCAGTGTGTTGTGCACATCTCAGATTCTGTTTAGTTCTCCTAGTCAAAGAGCAGCCCCGTGATCCAGGACAATGGAGATAATTCTCAATTCATGTGAGGACATCTGTTCCGTAGCATTTTTCACTGCACCAGTCCTTCCTAGATGACATCGTGTAGAACTCCTTAAAAGAAAATGAAATTAAACTAGATGATCAATATTAAGAAACTACTCCAGTTTTGCGTTATGACTTCCAGCTTGCTTTCATCCCATCTGCTTTTTTGCACAGGCCCTTTTTTTTGAGTCGCTGCCATGGATGTATTATCAATCCCACGTTGTAGGATGCAGTCTTCAGAGTGCAGGGACCATTTCAGAATATTAATTTTGCCCTTTAAGTGTGACTTCTGCGTTGCACAGCCCCCGTGACACAGCAGCAGTCTTAATGATGTTCAGACTGATGGGTAAATTGGAATCTGAGCTGCTGGATGCCATGTGTTGGGGCTGTGCCCATGGCTTCTGCTCTTGTTGGGTTCTGCAGGTGCTGCACGGTGATGCACTTGGGCATCGGTACTTCGTTAACTGGAGTCCTGCCTTCGCGGTATAGATGAAGTATCCACTAAATGAAACAAAATAATTAATTACTGAACACAATGACACCATTTAGCCCTAAATTTTTGCAACTAGAAGGATTAACTGAGTATGTGATACATCACGGAATGATTTAACGGAGCATCATAACTCTTTTCTTCTCACCATAAATTGTAACCTGGAATTGTTTTTGTAATGCTAATTGCCTTATCTTCATAAATTCTACAGTCTTACATAATTTAACTAGTATTGTAGCAGGATTTCCCAAGAATAAAAAAAAAAAAAAAAAAGCAGGTGCCGTCAACGGCAATTTAAATAAGAAAAGACACGTTAAGTGGTTCTTCTTTCACTAGTAATAGAAATTAATTAGCTTTGAGCTGCTTTGGAGGTTTTACATTTTTTTGCTGTAGCCTGTTATGTTTTATAATTGTATGGAAAGTAGTTTTGATTTGATCACATTATCTGGTGTGAGGGTTCTGCTGGAAGGCAGAGCTACATACATCAAATGTCAGCCTGGTGCTGCGGAGGATCAAGAGTGTAAATTCAGATCTTCCAAGTCAGGAGTTGCAGTGCAGTGACGTTGTGCCACTGCCTGGAATCTGCTGCCCAGTGCTTCCCACAGAGCCAGGAGCATTGCAAACCCAAGCACAGCTGCTTGGACTGGCTCGAACCTGCTGTAAACTGGGGAAAATAGAATTGATTTGTTTGATTAAATCAGAGCAAAATTAGAGCAGCATCTGAACCCTGCATCTGAAATGTAGGTGCTGTGTCTACGTGTGCACTTGATATGTCACTCACACAAATTCTTTGGTCTATGTATGCACTGGGTCCAATGGAGCCCAATGAGTGTGGATTTATTTGTGCAGTAGAATCATAGAACAGCTTGGGTTGGAAGGGTCCCCAAGGATCGTGATGCTCCAACCCCCTGCCACAGGCAGGGCCACCAACCTCCAGATCTGGAACTAGAGCAGGCCAGGCTGCCCAAGGCTTCATCCAACCTGATCTTGGACACCTCCAGGGATGGGGCATCCACAGACTCTCTAGGCAGCTGTTCAGTAGGTGCTGGCTGTCGAGCTGTGTGTTGTAGCAGTCTGGTCCTGCAGCCTGGCTGCATACAGCTTGCTGGGAGCAAGCTCTGGGTTGGTTTTCTGCAGAGGAAGTAGAGTACTGCCCTCCAGGACTGCTCACTGCATGAGCCCAGGGACTAATGTGCAGTAATGACGCCCAGTGATCTCAGCAGCAGTGAGAGCAGGGCTGATGTTGGGGAAATACAAACTGTTTGCTTTCAGTGTGCTGTTGATTTGCTTCTCTTTTAAAAAGAGCACAATTCTGTTTGTTTTTATTGATATGTGAGTATTTCAGATGTTGTCAGGCTGTTATTTCTTCAGAGTGCCACATTACTGCTAATCCGTATGCTTGACATTGCAGCTGTATTAATAGGATGTGGCCATGAGGAAACACAAGCCAGTTCTGCTCTGCGTCCCTTGTGCCAGCCTTACTTCTCATGTGTGAATTACAAGTAATAATTAGCTCCTTAATGTGAATTATTGGAGCTTGGTCTGACTTTGTAATAATCATTTAGATTCTCTTACTACTAGGCAGTTTTTATAAGGAGATAATTGCCAGATCCTGTTCGTATTATTGATGGTTACAGATGATTTTTTTTTCTTTCCACTGGACGTATAAATTAGGGGGAAAAAACCCACATTTTCAGTTACAGTGCAGGTTGCTGCTGCCTTTCTGAAGACTCAAATTTTACCTTTACTGTCAGGAGTGAATGATCCGACTGTTCCAAGGAGTGCCAAGACTCAAGTAGCATGAGCTGTGCATTACTTCCTACGTATATAGAGAATAACACTCAGTGTGCTATCAGGCACTGTCAGGTCTGTGTCCTGTTTCCAGGTGTGAGGAGGTGTAGCAAGGCTCTCTGCTTTCTGCATCTCAGTTAATGGGATGGGATTCTGAACGTGGCTCAGTGTCAGGTTGGAGGTAACCATGAGCAGCAGAAACCGATGATGAAATTTGCTGTCCTCTGTTGGTTCCTGAGGAGAATTGTTGGGTGCCATGTTGTTGTCCAAAAGAATCTGAGAGCTGTGAGCTGAGAAGAACCAGCAAGATCTATTAAAGGGGGTGCATGTGAGATCCTATGTCAGATGAGCCACTGCAAGGCTGGAAAGGAAGCCAAGAGGTGGGCAAGTAAAGCCTGGAGAAGCAGGTTCCATTCTTCCTTCCAGGGACCATCGTGGAGGAACAGAAGATGGTATCAGACCATTGCAATGCTGGACACAGCAGGGAGAGCTTCAGGAGGTGATTCCCCATTCTCTTTTATCTCAGTGCTGGCTGTGCAGCCATGCAGACCCTGCTTACAGACTGTGGCTGAAACCCTGGGAGCTTCTTCCCACTGAAAGCTCTGGCACCTCCTGAATGTGAGCCTCATAATGCCAGCTATGTCAGAAGGAAAACACTCAAAATAATCCAACAAACAATAAATGGACAGCAATCTAGGAAAGAGAAAATTGTACGTTCAACATATTTGTGATGATATTTAATTACTGTAATGAGAGCTTGGAAAATCTGAATGCAAGTATGCTTTAATTTGGCATAAGTGAACATTTTTATTTATGTTGAAAAGGGTTTCTCTTGTCTGTTGTTGGCTGTGCTGGCAGAAGGCAGGTGACAGAAACAAGGGGCCAACCCTTTCCTGAGCAAAGCCTTTGCTCCCTCCCAGCCTGACTTGGAGGCCTCTTAACTCTTCTGCCAGAAGAAATTTCGGTTGACTGATTGAGAAAAGTTGTGAATAGTGTGATGTGGGGGAAATGGGGCATTCCCAGCCCAGGCACACAACTCAAGGTCTTGCAGTGGGTCTGACACGATTCATAAGGGGCCTCTTCAGCAGGGAAAAGTCTAACCTGGCAGTAAGCATCCTTTGGTTTCTCTTTTGCACCTTATTTACATGGAATAGAATTTGTTCCTGCACCTGGATGAAGTGCACTTGGCAACTAAAGTGGCTTTTGGGCTGTGGCTGGCCTGGCGTGGAGCCTCAGTGTAATCACTGGGGCACAGCACTTGCTGTTCTTCTTTAGGTTAAGCTTAAGAAGAGACAAAGGGAAATACTTGTTGGTTGACCTCTGGCCCCCGTACAAAATATAGAGAGAATAGTGATGAATCTCCAAAGCCTGCTGGCATAGCAAAGTGCTTGGGATTCCACGAGAAAACCATCATGTATTCCCTACATAGTTCATTTTGTTTTCTAAAGTTGGGAAAAACTCGCTTTATTGAAATGCATGTTGTTGCATCGATTTTTCTAAAATACACCTTGTTATCTTTTCTTTGGTAATTGGTGACTGGTAATGACTTTGGCAATTTAACATGTTCTTGCAGACACTTTTCCCATTCCCCCAGATAACTGAAGTCAAGAGAGAGGGCCTGTCTGTCAATTCGTGATGCCTGTCAACTGGCTTGATTGACAGGTTTTGGTCCCACAATAGAGACCATTTCTGCAGCCCCCGTTCTGTTATTTTCTTCTTCCTTAATACTTGTGGGGGATGGTGTTTGCTTTATAATCTGTGTTTAAAATCCAACTTGGAATGAGGCCAGTTTCTAAGAAATTATCACAAAGTCTTGTTAGCTTTGCATCAAGAATATTCTCTGGAGAGTTTCTTAAGCTGTGATTCCACCTTCAGAAATTACCTTTGCTCGAAACCTAAGCTTCAGTCTTCAGCCAGAATCCCCTTCAAAATCCAACAAAGAGGCAGTGTGGTTTGCCCCATATGTTTTGAGACAAGAAAGGTCATTTGTTCATGCTTTATTTTATTTGGGATGCTCTTGCTCGTGGGAGAACCGGCACAGAAATTTTTACATGTAATGAATGTAGGCAAAATCTGTGAGACTGAGAGCGGGGAAGGAATAATTGTCGTGAAGAGGAAGAAGGTGGGAAACCAAAAAACAAGGAAAAATTCTTGAGGAAATATTGTTTAATATTTACTACGTAATGAGGAAAGTAACCCATAATTGCTAATCCCCAAAATTGGGTGTTTTTACAAGCATCGGAATTACTTAGCATTAATTCACTTAATTGTAAATTAGGGCTGTGCTCTGAGATTGTTGCCTGTATGAATTGTACTTGAAATTTACTGCAGTTCTCTGTGATGAAAGGAGAGGAATAAGAATTTGTTCTGTATTTATAAAAAATGGAAAAGCTGCAAACAGTTCAGATTTAATTTGAAAGTTAAATCTTCAAATTCTTCAACTCTTCTTCAAACCCAAAAGGATCTCTGTACTAAAAAGAAGAGACCTGTCTGGTAGCTCTTTGCCCGTGACACATCTGGGTTGGATTATAGAGAATATGCAACAGTGACAGTTGAGTTTGTTGTTGCACGTATTAAGGAATAGAAGGAACAAATCTGTCCTCAGGTAGAATGCAGTAAGATGGTGGGGATAATAAATGGCTGCCATAATCTTGTTTTGTATTTGCTGTCTCCATTGTAACATGGGGACTTTGGCTATCTGCAAAGATTACTGGTAGAAAGCAATCCTTATTGCAGGGAAGTTGGTACAGATGGAAATAGATTGTGAGTGTGTGTGGATGTGTGTGAATGTCCTTCTGTTACACATTGGACCTTGAAGTCTTGCCTCTTGGTTTTTCTGCACAGTTTGCTGAGCCTCCCTCATTCTGATGGGTGGAGCACTCAGTCATTGAAAGAAATTGCCTTGAATGTTCAGAATCAAACTGCTGGTAGCTGTGCTGCCATGTGCTCACACCCATCCTCTATGGCTGCATGAAGTGGTGGTGGTGGGCAGAGGAAAAGGAGGAACAAGGCGGACAGCAGAGGCACTAGTGTGTATACCAAGGGCGAGGGGAACGAGTGTGGGGGCACATAGAAGCTTTGGACTTCTAGGTTCTCTTTGCTTGAGTGACTGAGTAATATATTCTGTGTGTGAGGAAAATACCCCAACAAGTGTTTGGGTCAAATGCCCTCTGCATCTTGGGTTTGTTTTGATGGTTATATTTGGGTGCTGTTAATCACAGAATGAAAAGGATCTCAAAGATCATCGTGTTGCAACCTGTCTGCTATGTGCAGGGTCGCCAACCAGCAGCCCAGGCTGCCCAGAGCCACATCCAACCTGGCCTTGAATGCCTCCAGGGATGGGGCATCCACAGCCTCCTTGGGCAACCTGTTCCAGTGCCTCACCACCCTCTGGGTGAAAAATTTCCATCTAATATCCAACCTAAACCTCCCCTGTTTTATTTTAAAACCATTCCCTCTTGTTCTATCACTATCAACCCATGTAAACTGTAATTCCCCCTTCTGTTAATACACTCCCTTCAGGTATTGGAAGGCCACAATGAGTTCTCCCTTAATCTGGTTTTATAAGAGTTATTAGGAGCAGTTCTGGGTAAAAACAAGCTCTTTCTTCGCAGTGCTTTCTGCATTCAGTGGCCACACACAGGCAGTGCATAGGAGTGGAAGGTCCCACAGAACCAACAGAAATCCATCTCCTATCAGTGCCTGCCAGAGGAAGGCATTCCTGTCTCTGTGAGCTGCTCAGAATACGCGCTATGTGGAAAGCTGTAATTTTCTATGCTTCGGAATAGGGGGCAGTAAGGTCACAATATTCCTTGAATGCTTTTATTTCTTTCTGTTACTGCTGGAATATATGGTGTTAATATAATGGCCGCATAAACACCTCTGGCAGCATGGTGAGCAGCTCTGTATGGATGAGGTGTGGAAACGGTCCGCAGTCACCTTCAGTAACGCTGCTCCAAAACGTGGTGATTCACACTGTGGCATTAACATTTGCACTGTTGTTTCCATCTCTGTCCATATGCACCCCATCCACGTTCTGCTCTACTGTTGAGCTGCACTTCTGCAGAAGAGTTCGTAGAGTCCTCCTGCAGTGATGTGCAAAGCTGTCGCGCTCCGGTTAGAAAGGGGAGTGTGGAAAGGGGAATGTTGAAAGGGTGCAGAATTAGTAGTAAGGAGGAGATGCACAGAAAAGAGCTAATGACAGCCTTTATTGGAAATGGTACCAAGGCTGCAGCAGGTCTGGAAAAGATGGGAGAAGGAAGAGTGAAAAATAGCTGGTTAGGGGTGAGATGCATCCATGCAGCTGTCTGTCTCTACTCTGAAAACAGTTAGAGTTCAGCATCTCAGTTCAGGAGCAGGGCACACTCAGCAGAGTGCAGCATCACAGTGCTTAGTGCTGGGGTGGCTGTGTCACATTGCTGCACCTCCTGACAGACCTGCTGGGTTTTGTATAGGCAACCAGAACCTTCACTGCACAGACAGATCTGAATCTGAGGTCCTGCGTCTCGTTTCTAAAACAGCTGAAAATTTGAACAGCTTTGTAAAAGCTCAACGTTTTAAGCTACAGCAAATCAATTTTTTTTCTACAATTTAGCCTTGACTGAGCAACTGTGGTGGCACATAGCAAACCAAACCTCCATTGTACATTTAGTCAAGCTGCTGTGCTGGTGGTGTAGGCTTTGCACATGCTGTGCTTGGACCAATCTCAGTCAGTGTTCACTTCTGCAGGAGGTGTATCCGACCTCCTGGTCGTCACCATGCAGAATCTGATGGAGGAAGCCCTGGTTTTGTAACAATGAATATATTGATAGCTTTATCTCATTTGTTTTACTTATCTGTCATGTCTGAGGACACTAATGAGTTGTTTTCAGGGCCTAATGAGAACCGTAATGGCTAATGGATGTTTACAGCATCGCTGCATTTCGCCATGTGATAATGTGAGCACCAACTTCAGTCCCTTCAAATCTATAATTGGCACCATTGGAGTCTTTAATTACATTTCATCAGATGATAAAAATCTCAGAGAAATCAATGAGGAGAAGCTGACAATCATGCTGGAGTGCCCAGTTGCTCCAATGGATGCTTCCAATGGATGCTGCAATCGTCAGCAGTAAATTCCTGTAAAAATCCATTGAGAACAATGTTTAAAACAGGCCATGCTCAACCCAAGCCTTTTCCTCTTTTCTCCACGTTCCCCACTGATTGAACTGTGTGTTTATCTCACACAAACTTTTCACAATCGCAGCTTTGGGAAAAAAAAATGTTGTCCCAGTGTTTGCATTCATCTGATTCATGAGATGGACTCATCATTGAGGAGCCTTTCCAGAAGGGAATGTGAGCCTCCAAAGGAGATTATGGACACAGGAGATCCATCAGAGCGACTCAGTTCACTTTATGTGTTTACTTTTGAAGATTATTTATTAAGGAAAAATGTACCAGTAGATTTTTAGGCACTGATTTCCAGTCCCAGTTGGCCTTTGCTTTGGACTTGGCAGTTTATTCTCTTTAGCTCAGATGTGTATACATGTTAATAAGCATCAGAGAAGTTATCTTATTTATTCACTTTATTTTAATTAGATATTAATTTGAATTTAAATAATGAGTGATCTTTTTTTTTTTAATTTGCTAAAAGTTTTTATCAAGCTGCATTTGGATGGAAAATCACATTTGAGAATAGAGCAACTTGCCATTACTGTCCCTGTTATTGTGGCTTTTGTGGCAGAGCACGAGACCAAGCCTAAGTCTGTGTTTCCTGCTGTTTTTAATTTTAATTAATTACAATTTTTAGTGGAAGGGAGCGTTTGATTTAATTTCAATCAACATATAGATATAATCTGGAGAAACTTTATTCCTTCTGCTCCTGGTATATTGTCATCATATCTTTACTGAGCCAAAAATGGTAAAGAATGGTGTAGATCACACTCAACAGAAGCAATTGCTTTTGGGAGATCCAGGTGGGGTTATTTCCTCAGAGTTCATTTTTGTTCCTTTAGGGATTTCACTGAATTTGTGGCAAAGATTCTCTGAATTGCAATGCTAAGAATAATCTGCATGGCACGTGAAATCCATGTAGGTTTTGCAACCACACGGGCATTTTGCTGACAATGAAGAATAGTTTATAGTTAAATTAAAATGAATTTCTTCCCATTTGGAAGTCAGAACTATGACTTTTATAGCAAGATAGTTGAATTTATGCTGAGTTATCTAAAACACATTATTTTTGCCTGTGGCCTAAAATCACATCAGCTGATAAAGCAGAAATTTGGGGTGGGGGGGGGTGTTGGATGGAGACCACATGAAGTGTTTGAACCACAGCAGCAGACAGGAGGGTGGGAGCTGGGAGGCTGAGGCAGAATCCCTCTTTGCTCCATAAGGAGAGAAGCGTGGTGGGCTCCTCGTCTCAATCTGGATAGGTTTGATATGGGGGTGAAGATAAACATGTGAGCTGGAAGGGATGGAAGGATCAGCAGAGTGCAGCTGGTGCAGGTGGGAAGCTCTGCTCAGAGCAGTGCAATCAGGGGGCTGAGTGGCAAAGGCAGAGTGAGTTGGGAGTTTTGCTACAGATTGGTGCCTTCTGGATTACTTTTTCGATAGCTGTAACATCTGCTTGTGATTTGGGGCTGCACATTTGCAATATATTGCGTTTGAAAGATATTGGCAAACACCATTTCTTGCCTCAGAGAAACTGCACAAGTTCTGCATGCTTCTTCCTCTGGTTTGGGCGTTCAGATAAGAAAGGAATACTAACAATTGTGTTCCATTGCTTTCTTGCTGTAGAGCCATCTGATTTCACAATCCCACTATTGATGGGCTGCTCAGTCACTCCACCGCTTCTTCATTCTTTCATTTCTGCCTTTCCTGATGCAAAGAGAACTCATTTCTCTTGCTTGCAGTAATGCAGCACAAAGAGCACGATGAGATGCTGGTGCTGCACTGACCCTTTTTCAGTCCTCTGTTGCGTGGATCCTGCTGGCACCTCCAGCCCTGCATGGTGAGCCAATGCTCTGCTCTGCACTCTGCTGGGGAATGCATGCTGGGAGCGAAGGCGTCGACAGCTGCAATGCCTCATGTGTCACTGCTTGCCTTATTCTCCGTCCCATGTTTTTGAGTGTGCAGATGTTTCTTGGTTAGTTATTATTTAAGTGAGCAGCTTCTCGCTAACATGTTAATTAAAACTCGCTGTCCGGAATCTCTTGGTACAATTTGCAGTGTAATCTGTAGCCTCTAGTGCATCATTGTATCTCTATTAAAAGGAATTCTGTGTAATGATGCTGGGATTTAATTAGTTTCTTTGCTGGTGTTGTAAAACATAGTGATAAATGAGCTAACAGGTCCATGGATCATTATTCTACTAGAGATGAGCTTATTAGCTGATTATGAATCATTAACAAAGTCTACATGGGATTTGCTTATCTAATTCAACACAATTTTGAACATTCAATACTCTACATTCATTTCTTTCAACTAGCAACATTGTATTTAGATTGTAATCTTTGCATCCTTTCTTCTGGATGGCTTTTTTTTCCCTTAGTATTGAATTCTAATTACATTGCAAGTGCTGCACGGAGGCCTCGCGTCCATGCGTGGTGAATGGAAAGCCATTGGAAGGCTTCACACAACAGCACGCTGCTGTTTGGTGTGGGCTGTGCTCCTTGTTACCCACCTGGTGCTGCAGGGGAGGAGGAAATGAAGGCTCTTCTCAAATTAGATTTGTTGTAGTGCAGTGGGAGCAAAGAGAAACAAGCTGGCTGTGCACGTGGGGCACAGCAGCACGGCAGAGTTTTGCATTTCGGGTGTGTGGCCCTCGTGGCGTTGATGCTGGTGTCAGAAACAGTGCAAGTTTGGTACGTGAGGAGTAATACATTGCATGGAGAACACTTGCTTGAGAGCAAAATATTCATGGATGTGGTGCTGGGAGTTTATCTGCAAATAAGTGGAATTTCAGTTCTACTTCTCTTACAATATCTGCAGGTGTTTGGTAAAGGATTCCAGCCTTGCCCTCACTGCTGCTTGCCTTGAGCTGACCCAGATGTGTTACACAAACCGAGGGGGTGTGGAAGGTCTATCTTTGGTTCCCAACCACTTCTGTGTACCCACAGTCCTCTACTGGGATGTTCCTGCCCCTGCCTTGTCCCACAGCTGCAGAGAAACTGGGAAGTTCTTCATCCAAGGGAAGGTTTAGATTGGACATCATGGGGAAGTTCTTTACAGAGAGAGTGGTGAGGTGCTGGAACAGCTGCCCAAAGAGGCTGTGGATGCCCCATCCATCCCTGGAGGTGTTCAAGGCCAAGTTGGATGGAGCCCTGGGCAGCCTGAGCTAGTATTAAATGTGGAGGTTGGTGGCCCTGCATGTAGCAGAGGGTTGGAATTTAATGATCCTTGAGGTCCCTTCCAACCCAAACCGTTCTATTTTCCTATGATCCTGCCTGTCTGAAGTCCTTGTGGCTCGAGTGCTCGAATGTCCCTTTTGGAAGGCAGTCTCTTTTTCTCAATATGCTTTGGCTCTCAGAAATGTGGCTGTCATTGACAGTGACCTCTGTGGAACCTGCCATTGTTACTTCTGTGCAGAAGACTGTTAATAATTCTTCAGGAAAAATCCTGGCAGTAACGTAAAAAGAAGATGAGGGTGATGGTGATAGCAGAGTTGTAGCCATCATCCACTGTTCCATAAATACAGAGTTAAGAAATCAGGATGTTCCTCCGAAATTGGCAGCCGAAAGTGGGTACAATTTCCTTGCGATTCTGGCAGGATCCCTCTCTGATGAATACACTATTTACAGAGCCATTAGTTCTAATCCTTTTTGATCTTTTGTTTATCGTGTCAGAGTTAAACATTACTTGGTTTGTCCCCGTGGGAGCAAAGAGCAAACTATTTTTGTTTCTGTGCTATTTCCTCTCTCTGAGACAACCTGTTATTTCTCCCTTTGAAAAAGACTTGTAAAATGACAGATGAATTTCCAGCAACAATGACATTTCCTAATAGTAAAGCGGGTTGGTATTGCAAAGATGCTGCCGTGAAGATGAATAGGGGAATCAGAAAGGCGTGGATTCAAACAAAATAGGGTCGTAATGTTGAGAGAAATGCTTAAACTGTTCAGCATCCTCCACGGCACAGCCAGAAAGCTCGTGGGTGAACACAAGCCTTAATTTTAGCTGCTGCTTACATGAGCACAGGACCTTTTCATCCTCACGTCATCAATGACGGTGAATTACAGCATTGTTAGCTGTATTCAAATCTTGGTATAGCTGCACTTTGCCATTGAACACCAGTCTATTAATTTTAAACCACTTAATTTCTGAGTGGAGGGGATTATAAAACAGCGTAATCTGTTTTATTTGAGATTTTACAAGCAATAAACTGTGTATAATGCCAGCATCAAAACAACAAATTATATTCTTTTGCCACTGGGATAAACTTCACGCTCTCAAAAGTAGTTCCATTTTTTTTTTTTTAAACAAAGCAATTTCGTTTTTGTTTTGAGCACAAAGTGTCTAAATCCTGGAATCCTGAGAATCACAGTGAATAATGTGTTCTGTGTCAGACTCTACACTGGTGTTACGGTGCACTTGGGAAGGGATGGGGCTGCTTGCCGCGTGGCACACGCTCAGATTTCATAAGCAGTGGGATACAGACGTTGAAATGAATTGAAACAAAGCAGGTTAATTATTCAGGGACCTCGGACTAAGAGAAGTTAAGCCTCAAATAATGCATCGTGGGCTCTCATTATAACCTGAATGTTGCTGAATTACTGCGAGCATTGCCCCTGCTCTCAGAGCAGCATTTTCTGTCTGATTAGAGGTTTGTTTTCCCTTTCAGTATCTATTTGGCTATTTTCAAAAAACAAGGTCCTTTCCAGATACACATTCGTACCTTGATAGGGATAAAGTGGTATTTCTGCTTAATGACCAATGATTTCTGGGGTCTGTACAGCTTTCGTGGGATGCAGTAAAGCAGCAACGTGCTTTGGAGATCATTATTAATCCCACTCTAAATAGGCAGAATAGCCAATAGCAGAGAGCAATATTCACAAAGCTTCACTTCTGAAGGTGATGCCCTTCAACAGAGGACAACGTGTGGTTCTTAGTTCAGCACTTCTGTCAAGTCTGTGGCAGTCATTTGATTTCACTTTTATACATATGCTTAGGTGTTCAGAAAATTACTGTATGTAGAAGAGAAGTCCTGAATACTATGAGGCTAGGTCAACAACAAGGGGGTGGATTTCCTCATTCTGATTGCTGATGTTTCCTGGGATCTGACTTTATTCTGACTTTGTCTTGCTTTGGAGTGAGCAGTAACACCCACAAATGTTCGTGCCTTTACACGCTCAGTTTCCACTCTAACAAATCTCATACTTGCTCAGTTTCTCACTTGCTGCAGGTGGAGGAGCAGCAGAGGCAAAATGTTGGCAATTTCATTCCAAAGGAAGGGAGGGAAAGGCAGAATATTCATTTTCATTTCAATTTTATGAATAGTCTACACTGTTGGTAGGGTTGGAAGCAAACCCCAGGTGTGATTTGTCCTCCCTAGTGCTTGGAAGTTCCCTGTATCCCTCTGAAATCGTCCTGATCATGTAGAAGCAGGCATTTTGGGCTTAGCAGAAGGCAGCAATGTAGGTGCTGGTGATTTAGGGGACAGATTGCCACCAAATCATTGCAAATTCCAAATAAACTCATTAGAATGACATGTGAAAAAGTTTTTTGAGCCTCAGGTGCTGTGAGCTTCGATAGGAGTGATGGGAGTTGAGAGGAACTAAACCCCCATGTGAACTTCTTGCCTCTCCTGATGCCTCTGTAAGCGTGTAAAGAAGACATGATGGTTCACGTTGGGTCCAGGCAATCTTGGAGCATTTCATTGCTTTTCATTCATGTTCCCCATGTCATGTTTCATATAAGGTGCACACAGCCATCCTTACCTTAAACCAGAGCGACTTGTGCCACAAGAAATCAGAGAGCAGCTCAGCTCTGGGCTTTTGTTATTGAGCTATAATGAGATTTCCCCTGGAACTGTGGAATCCTACATATGGGTTTTAATTACCTTCAATAGTTATTTAATGGAGATTTAATAAGACAGTTATTGTATGTTAATTAAATGTCAACAGATTGCTAAGAGGATTTTGCAATTATTGAAGTTTACTAATTATTTGATAGATAAATCAATTTCCCATGTAAATAACTCACATCTATGTAAGCAATAAATATGCTGGGAGATAATTTCTATTGTCATATTGAAATGAGAGACGTGCAGTGTCAGTAGGTTTCCTGCACATGGCCAGTGCAGGTGGGAGGAAAACATTTCAATCCTCCTGTGCCCAACTTGTGCTCCTGGTGAGTGCATCCCTGCAATTAGCACCAAAGGTCTGGGCTGCTGTAGATGAAGATATGTCCTGCAGGAAGTGCTGGGACTTGCCAGCTCCTTCTCTTCCTTTTGGAGCAAAGATCACATCCTGATGTGCGTTTTTGTCCTTTGTGTCGAGGCAGAGCACTTTAGTTTTGTGTTTGCAAACATTTCTGGCACGCACTGTGCATTCAGCACCACACAAATGCAGCAGAACACTCCCTCTATTACCAATTATTAATCATTACTTGGTTTATTAATGAGGAAAGTAATCACAATCAGCAAATTAAATACAGCCTTCAGACTCCTGGTCACTTACCAGGGCAGCATGCAGGTGGGGAAGGCACAGAGAATGGGAGAAAACCTCCAGAAAGTTATTTCTCTGCAGAAGGTCCTTACTGCTACTTGAGTACTGTAGAGTTCTATGAGCTTCCCACTGAGTCTAACTCAACAATCAGAACACAACTGATATGCAGCTCTTACAGGTGGGTCAGACACCTGCGAGCCACAGTAATTGTGCTGGGACACAGACATTGGGATGATGGCATCCTGTGTGGGAAGGTGAGTGGTCTGGCAATGAGTCTCGCTGGATCTGGAAATATTTGGTGATCCTTTGGGAAAGGGCTGTGAAGGTTTTGTTTCGTAATGCTTTTTGTGATGCATTCAAAGGTTCGGTGTTGGGTGTAGGTTGGCTCAGCGCTTACAAGTTGCAATGCTTGATTTGCTTTTGATTTCTGCAGATAAGCAGTGAGCCTGCAGAGGATGCAGGCAGAGAAACTAGAGGGATTTGAAAGGACGTGGAACATAGTTGAGCTCAGAAAATACTAACAAATATGAGCTGGGGGGCCAGAACTGGGAATTTTGCCCTTTGCTGGATGGAACAGAGCCTCTTGAAGTTGGTACTGGAGCTGATTTTTTTTCCTTTTCTAGTTACTTGCTGCACAGAACATTCATTATGGACTTATTTTTCAGAAAACTCTCTATGTGATATGAGGGAGCTCACGATTTCTGAAACAAAATAGAAATTAGATGGGATAGAAATCCGTAAACAGCATGGGAGCTGAGTATCTGGGCAGAGTGAATGAAAGGCAATCAATCAAAATTCTGTATTTTCCTTTAAGGCTTGTGACACAAGTGTTTTAACTCAGTGCATGTTTTACCTTCTGCTCCTCTAAAAATATTTTAGTCTATGTCTGTTCAGTTCCATTGCACAACTGAGGCTCTACATCCACAAATGCTTACATACACATTTATTCAGAAAGTCTGCCTTCTAGCAGCCTCTCTGTGAAGAGTTTACAGCTCACTAAAATGTTATTCACAGTTCCAAGGGATGACATAGGGAAAATGCCCACGTTAGATCAAGATGCCTGCAGATGCAATGGTAAATTTGAAAGCACAGCACGGAGCTGGGCAGGTGCTGCACAGTTTCTATCAGTGCTTCCTTCTCATCCTTTACTGCTTGCTCCAGTGTCATCTCCATTGTTCACCATGCAGGCATTCTGTAGGCTGAAAACAAAACAGCTGAATCAAGAACCTTAGGCTAAAGCAAGAGGATGAATTCCAGCTCCTCCATCCCAGCCAGCCCCCAGCGATTGGTGAACCGACTCTTTGATTCTGCTATATCATAGCTTTCTTTTCTTTTGACTGGGCCATTGTCATATTGCTGTTGACCTCTAACCCCACATATACAAACCTGAACTCTGGATTAGGCTTCCCAGGGAATAAACTATGGGCAATGTTGAACTACTAGCTAGAATGAGGGGAAATGGTTCATGCTGCCATAGTAACGTGACCTTGTACTGTCTGTCTGGAACAAAGACGGTTTTCTTGTCCTTTTTTCTGCCCCTGTGAGTGCTGAAGACCCCTGCTGTTACTCCACTTAGGGAGGGGGTGAGCGCCGCGCACCACGCAGTGAAATAAGAGCTTGCTCTCTCCTCTTTAAAGTAGGGCACTCATTTAGAAAACAGGGAAATGGGGTGACCAGAACAAAACAAAAGAGAAAGAAAACAACAACCAAACCAAACAAAAACAAGAGGTGGAGACATCTAGGTCAGTAATTCGAGTTTGGATTTTGTGAATTTCACATCACCGTCTCGTCACGTGCTAGATGCTGCAGCTCTTAATTGCTTGTATTTATTCCTCCTCCAGCTCTTCCCATGTTATCTTAGAGAAATGCTGGATAGAGGGATGCAACCCTGAGAAGAAATGTGGTGGTCTGGATTCTCTTCCAGCTGCTGCCACTGCTCTGCCACGTGGCAACAGACATTTTTCTTCTCTCCTACAAAACACCATTGTTTGGGCATGGGAGAGCTGCTGTCTGATGGTCTGGAATGTGCACATGAAAAACATCAGTGAATTTGATGGGATGTTGTTAAGTTCTGCATCAGAGGTTTCTGGATGGTGTTACTGCTGGTCATGTGGTTTCCTTTCTTTGAGGATAAAGCACAGATTGGTGTAAGGTTTAAGGAAATATCTAAAACTTTGAGGATGCTGAAGGTCGACGCGTTCATCTCTGTTCTGATGCTGGACGAGGCATTTTAGGGGGTAGAGTTTAAGGGCAGACCAGAGAAGTGAGGGAAAGTGACTGAAAGGACTGTGAAAGGTGGCAGAGGTTCTGCCTTTGGCTTCAAGATTCCTCTGAGCCTCTCCTGAAACCATTCCTTTCACCTTCCAAGTTAGCCATGGTATAGAGAAGTGAAATAACCACGAGGGATTGCAAACAAACAGACCTTATGAGGCTGAGTAGGTGTTGAATAGCAAGCGCAATTCAATGTAAATTCATGTGAAGTGAGTCTTAAGAGGGAAGAAAATTAAAAATATCTTAGTACCACGTATAAAATGTTGTACTTCCAACTGCTTGCTGTTGCTGAGGGTTGAGATGTTGAAGCTATCGTAGATACATCTGTGAAAATGTCAAACTGGCACTCAACAGTAGCCAAAAAAGGAATCCAAATACTAGAAACTGATGGGAAAGGAGTAGGAAGCAAAGTGGAAATGTGGTGTTGTGACAGTGTGCAAGTCTGAGGCCTCCTGCACAGAAAATACCATGCAGCTCTGCTGTCTGAAAAGGACATAACAGAACTGGAAACAAACCAGCAAATGACACCAGCGATAGATAAAGGCATGGCACTGTTTCTGTATGAGAAATGACAGACTAAGTTAAGGCTTAGAGCCTGGGAAAGACAAATGGGCAAATACGGGATAGAATGACAGAGATAATCTTAAAAAAAGAAAAGAAAAAAAAAAGAGAATTAGTGAGTATTGTTTCTTTTAGAGTACAATCTGGAGGCCATCAAACAAAGCTGTTATTTCCCATATACAAAATTAACAGAAGGAGGTGGCTGTAACACTTCTTACATCAGGACATGTAATCTTGGCCTCAAAAAGTCCCTGGGCTACAAAGTACTGGAAGATAGGGAAAGAATCTGTGGAAAAGAATGAAATATCATTATGCTCTTTGCCTGTTTTTAGGATGCAATTGAGATGTAAGTTATTGACTCCTGCTGGGGGCAGGCTGTTAGGTAGTTGGGTCTTCATCTGGAAGGTGCTACAGAGCCCAAGGCTGATTCAGAAGGAACTACTGGGATTTAGGAAATGCAGTGCAGGTTCCTAGAATCATAGAATTGCTCAGGTTGGAAAAGACGTTAAAGATCATCAAGTCCCAAGCTCTGTCTGGCTCTATTGCCAGGTGTAACCCCTGCAGTGCAGTGGCAAGTTGTTGCCTTCTCTGGCAGTGGTTCCTTGGTCTAGAGGCAGGGATGAGCAGGTAGAAACCATTAATGCCTGCTTCAGCATATGGCATTGTGTCTAATTGATTGTTATGCACTTAATTTGCATATGTCATTTCATGAGGGGAAGGGTCAGGGGAGGAGGGCTAAGTTATGTGTTTTGTATCAGTGGTTATTAAATACTCCTCTATCACGAAATCAGGGCTTTTCCTGGTAATGCAAGAAGCCTTTATAATTGCCAGCAGCTTTTCCTTTAAATCTCTGAAGGTAAACCTTAAAAATAGCAACACAAGTAAAATAGATGCTGGCCAGGGATGGGCAGTTTTGCACGAGCCCTGGTACAGTTGTGTGCAGGCTTCCACTTTTCCTTGGCTGGATCCTCAGCCCAGCCATGCGTTGGTCTTAGAGCAGCACAGCTGGCCATGCTGCCTCAGATCAGCTGGTGAGAGCAGAGAGCCCACTGCTATCTCTGTGTGCCCAAGTGTCCTGCAGAGCAAGGAATTGCTCACGAAGGAGGTATTGCTTTAGGGAGCACAAAGCCTTTGGATCAGGAGAAAAACTCATTGGAATTCTGCAAAAACTCTCATAATAGAATGTGTGGGAATTCATTGATTCTGTGGACTCGAACAGCTTTTCACATAAAGAAATGAGTGAAAAATGATCACGTGCCCTGGTCTTTTTCTTTCTTAATTCTTGCACAATAAGAGTGTCTCTGTTTCTCTCTAAACTGGCAAATCCCATCTTATGCAGTTTGCAAGCCATATGTGAGCTAGAAACAAACTTGTCATATCCAGAAATCCTGGTAGACACTCATGTTTCTTACGAAACTCTTAGAATTTTTTATTATTTCACAATTACTCTGTCTTCACATATTGCTTATTTTATTCTGCAAGACAAACCTGAGAAATACACCCCTCCCTTCTCCTTTATGTGTGGGCCTGCAGCGTTGAAGTTGCATCAAGCTGGCAGCAGTCAGGATGTGCAAAGATAAAGATTTTGCTGTGCTCTGCTATCTGGTGGGCTTTTGGTGGTCAGTGGGCGCAAAGAAGAGCAGAGAGGAATGATGATTTGCACCAAGACCTGACTTGGGGACGAAAGGAAGGCAGCTCTTCTAAGATCTCCAAATGCCCATCTTCCATCTCCATCTCATCTTTTGTTCTGCCGCTCAGAGAAATTTTGTCACTTCCCATTCCTCTTGAAAGCAGTAAGGTGGAGAATTGCATTCTTTGCCATCCTACAGCGTTAGAAAGTGTCCTCTGGGGTTCTAGAAGAGCAGCTTCAAATTATCCTCTCATTAGTGGTGATACCTCCCTTTTGAACACCGTGCCATTCCATCCTACTGTTCAGCATTGAACATTAGGAGATAACTGCCTTCACAACATATGTCATTACTCATTAAGGGACCCTTCCCGGATTATGGCTGAGGTTTAATGTCTTGTTAAAGATGTTTAACACTTACAGTTTTGCTTTTAATTTAGGAAGCAGCATGATCAAAGCGTACCCTGAGAATTTCTCCCCGATTTTGTGAAATTTGCAGGTTGTCCTGTTCAGAGGAGGTGATCCTTAAGTTGAATTGCAGCCCTCCAAGGCGTGTTTGGATGTCAAGCACTGCCATGATCTGACATGTTAATGGCTTTGAGGAAGCAATGTGTTTCAGAGGTAATTGCAGAAGCAATGAGTTCCCAGCAATATTTTACTTAAAAGAAATATGTTGCTTCTCCACTGTGAAGACTGGAACAATGACACTGAGCAACCAAGTGATACAAATCTCTGCTTGCCTCTTAATGGTCATTAAATTCTTCTAATAGACTGGAGAAGGACCTCTATCCCATCCGTTGTTAGGAGCTGAGCATAGCGTTAGAATCAGCCATGTTGCTGTTACTGTAAATGGACCTCAAAATGTATTTTATTAAAACAAGAAGTACTTTAAAACTCACAGCATAAGACTAAAATGAGATCCCTAAATGAAAACCCCACTGTTTGTCTCTTCCATTAAGAGTCAAGCTCGTCCTCACTAACTCAGCTCAGGCAGGGCAAGGATTCACAGCAATCTTGTTGCATGTTCAGTGCTTGTCTTTCAGCTATCATGCAGAAGAGAGGATGAAGAAGAGGGGAGGTAAAAGAGAACAGGCTAGGTAGCATGAAGGGAAGATGGTTAATAGACTTGTCTATCTGAAAAGTTTCAACGTCTCTTTGGAAAGTACTTTTGAAAAAAAGTTGATCATGCAGAGATTTTATGTGGGCAAAGTTTGCAGGGACCTTCTTAAGCTGTTAGATGTAGCCCTTGATTCAGACAGTTTCTGAAGCTGTCTTCAGAAAGTTCAGGGCCTAATGATGTGTTTGAGACTGTGGCCTAGACCTCTAACATCCCCAAGGAAAAGAGGAAGGTGTTTCTTTCCTCTTCTGTGGCCTTCAGTTTTGCAATAGGATAGAAAGCCTGGCAAAGCTGTTCTGGATGGGTGATATCCTTGGCTTGGTTGGCATGATGATAAGGCAACAGTTACTGGTCTTGTGTGGACATAAGAGCTTATTAAAACATATTTTGAATGTGAGTCAATAATAGAATCAACAGTAGTGATTATAACTAATGAAATCTATTGTCAGTAACAGGGGGCTGTCCAGTGGTGTCTTCCTGGCTCAGGAAGGGACCTCTCTCTGCAGTGTGGGACTTCAGGTATGCTGTAGATTGCAAACCTGTGTGTGTCAGATGTAATCTGTCATTAAAAGCTTAGGGCACTGAAATAGACAGATATGGGATTCCTTCTGTCCTAAACATTACTGTAACAGCAAATGGAAAAACATAGATCTTTTGAGATGACAGCAAGAATGTAAAGCCTTGTGCTGGGTGGATCAGTGAGTGGGTTTTGATGCCCTACAGGAGTATGTGACTTCATCTAGGTTGGAAGAAAGGCCATGGGGAATAACCCCAAAGATAAGTATGAATGTGTGGTTCTTGAAATGGAAAGCAAAGGAAAGCTTTCAGTAATTCCATGCTGTACTGAGGTAGGCAGAGAGCAATCTCATCAAGGATCAGTTGTTGAATAAGGCTTTACATCCTTATACAAGGGATGTAGTTCTAACTCATGCAAGCCAGTTGCCAAATATGTGAACCACAGGGCTGCATAATAAGCTTTTAATGTCTACAAGACCGGGATTAGCTATTAAACATTCCTTCCACTCTCTGAGAAACAGTGCAGTCTTCCCAGTGACAAAGTAAACAGACCGTATCTGCACATGGGCTCATCTGCGGGTGGTATTTTATTATGTGATGTTCAACACACTGTAGGCTGCTGCACCATGGTTGTCAAGCACCTGTGTGTCAATATGTGTTCGGTGAATAAAAGGCTTCTGAGCTGTTTATGGAAATGGTCAGAAGGAAGGAAAGGCAGCACGTGCTCTGTGCTGGCAGGTGAGATGGTCCAGGTGAGACAAATCAGCATCAGAGGAGTGAGGTCTGTGATGCTCTGGCATTGCATGAACATTTAATTCCCCTTCTCTCCCTAGATCACCTCTGAGGGCTTTCCCTGGTTTCCTATCTGACAGTGCAAACCTGACTCCATTCACTTCCTGGGTGCTGCCAAAGGAGTAATGAGATTGGCTTCAGTATCACAGAATCACAGAACGACCAGGACTGGAAGAGATCTCAAGGATGATGAATTTCCAACCCCCTGCCACACACAGGGCCACCAATCTCCACATTTCAGACCAGCCCAGGCTGCCCAGGGCTCCATCCAACCTGGCCTTGAACACCTCAAGGGATTGGGCATCCACAGCCTTTCTGGGCAGCTGTTCCAAAGTACTCTGTCTGTGCCATCTGAATTGTTTTAAGATTATGTCCTTCTCTGGAGCTTCTTTGCTTGCATATAGGAATGCTCATTATCTGTATTACCAGGGAATGTGGGCATCTTTAAGTACTGCTTGCTGTCTTAGAGGTTCTTAGACTTACTGCATCCTAAAATCAGTTTGTCAAGGGATTTGTATAGTCTCAGAACCACGTCCTTCTGCTGAACCCTTCCTGACTCAAATTCTGAGATCTGCTAGCTCTGTTCTCAAGCCCTTTGCTTCACGGTGACCAAATGTTATGCTGTTAATGCTACAGCAACCAGTATTGCCTCATTCTGTCTGCTTTTGACATTGCTGGTCCTCTGCTGAGCTCTCTTGCAGTGTTGGTCAAATTTACTATTAATGTCTAAAATCTCACCTCTTAGTTCATTTGTTTGAGAGAAGCATGACCTCTGACACCTTAATCACCACAGGAGCTGGGAAGATATTTATGTTCTTCCCGACGGAGACATCTCCTCTGCTTTACTCATTGCTATGGCCTGCAGGGGCTGAACGTTACCAACTGGAGCACCAGGGAGAACTCTTTCCTTACCCTTTCTTCACACTTCTGTAGTGACCTTCCCGCTTTTAAAAGCACCTTCATGCCATTTGTGCTTCAAAACAGTAGAGATTTTAGAAGGGAAAGGAGGGACTGATTTGTAGGACTTTAGCTGGCTTATGCGCTGACATGTCAATTCTACTCCATTTTGGGATAAAAAATGCAAAAGCAGCTGCTCCTCATTCATAGCGCCGTGTCTGAGCACTGCAGGCTGTGTTCTCCTGAGCTGAAATTTACATTTGCTAAAAAAAAGCCCTGAACCAGTGTATTCAGAAAGGCTATTGCACGTTGAAGTCATTATGAAGGCCAAGTGGTAAATTAGTAAATGGTCTTCTCCTATGGAATATTGTTTTTTCATGACTTTTAATGCTTTGATATGTAAATCTACTGAAACACCAATTTGGCTTTTCACTTTTTTTCCCTAAGCTGTAGCAATTGGGCAGGAATTCAGCTAGCTACCATTGCTTTTTGGAAAGCTGTCTTTCTCTTTTTGGTATCCCCACTTTTGTATATTGCTGAAAAATAATACTGCCTAAATTCTTCCACGACATCTCTTCCCAAAATGAGCGGTTGCATGTTCGGATTCACGTCACAGATAGTTTGCTTTTATCTAGCACAGAATGGTGGGTAGTGCTGAGTGATCGCACGGGCTGCAATTAAGCATGTACCAATCTGATCAGAATGCTCCCCCCAGGGCCCAGTTCTGGATTGTGGAGCATGGTTTCCATGGAATCTTGCTGGGTGACTCAAGCTGTGGATTCTCCAAATGATTTATTTTAAAAGGCCCCATTTATACACACGCATTGATGCAGAGGCAAATTTATGGCTCGAGGAAAATTTTTTTGTGGATTCAGTTGTGTGCATGTGGGGAATTCCTGTTTGCAACCTGATGAGTGCATGGTGCACATAGGGTGTATGTAGCAGTGGTTACAAGACAGCATAAAGCTTCTCTTTTTGGTTGCCGTACAGTGCAGTAGCATCTCTTGATTGAAGCAAGGCTTCTAACCTTCCTGAGTTCCAATCTTCTACTTTTTCCTGGGGTGGGAACGCTTTATAAAATTCCCTCCATCCTCCTCCTGCTCCAGGTTCGTTGTAAATGTCTGTACTGGTTGGTAGCTGCGTAGGAAATCACAGGTCTGATCCTTTCCATGAGAATTCAAAGTACCTATGAAGATTTTTTTTTAGCGTCTTCAGGATGAATACTTGAAAAAGGGTTAAACAGCAGCCAAAACATTCACTGCAAGATCTTCAAAGCAAATCAGATTTTTTAATTATATCAAATTAAGGTTATTAAAAGTTAAGTTCTAAACTGAGAGCATTTTGCAATGAAAGGTGCTGCAACATCATTATTTCTCCCCAAAACACACTTACTGTACATTTCTCAAAGCCATCAGCCTTGATTGAAAGCTAATGAAAAAGCTGTCCTGCGTCAGTTTATTCCTTGTATCCATTAAGAATAATTACGGCTGAACAATTTTTGATGCCTGTAACCTTCGCAAGTGTTGCTAATGGCATTATAAATTGCTCCTTGTCCAATGACTACAGTCTGAAGCTTAATTCAAAAGCGCTCTGTCAACAGGGCTGATTTGTGTGGTTAATGAGTGCGTTTAAAACAACAGCCTCGGCTCATGCATCCTAATGTCGATAAGAGGATGTGGTTCAATAAAGAGGCTTGTCCGTAATAATTAGCAGCGACAAATGCTCTGGATTAGACCGATCGCAGCATTAATGACTCTGCTTTCAGCTCGTTACAGGGAAAAAAAAGTTTCCAGCTCTAACTTTATGGGGCTGAGATACAACTCAAAAGGGATGGACTTCTCCCAGCCGGAGCTGTGGCTATAACTGTGCACGGATCCTGACCCACGCTGTGATAATGGAGTCACTGCGTGGCCTGGGGACTCTGTACAGACTCTGATGGCCAGATTTCCTGAATACATAGACTTGCCAAAGGCTTAGCAATGAGTTGGTGGGGCAAACCGAGAATGAGGAGAGGAGAAGGGGAAATGAGCATGTCAGAGACAACAGATCTAAAAACAGAGAAAAATGGGGTGGAAAGAATCTTTCAGAAAGGAGTGAGGCAGCTAGATTAAAAAAGATGAAGAACTTGTCTTAGTGGCTGTTAGAAGTGCCTGAGTAATCAGCACATCCTCTAACTATTGAAGGATATTAGTATGTGTATACTTACGTCTCTTGTACCGAATAATCTGTATCTGACTTTGGACATGTCATTCATGAGCTTACACTTGTGATGATATTGTATTTTCTCCTCTGTCATTTCCATTCTTGGTTTAAGTTGTCAGTTTGCTCCCCCCATTACACGAAATGTGGCCAGCGTCTCCAAAGATTGCTTTGTCTTTCTTAGCTTTACTTAATTCTGCTAAGCTTTGGACATTTGGGAGCTTCTTGAATCTGTCACCCAAATTAATTTCTATCCATTCATCATATCAACTTTGGAATGAAGTTCCAGAACTTCATAGTGGCTGCACATGCACACTGAGAACACAGCTTTTGAAATAGGAGCCAGATGAAAGCTCAGTGCTGTGAGCATCTCTGACTGTGTTTCCCTCTGTCACCTTGCAGTACGCTTTCACAACATATGAAATAATGTATGGTAGGATAAATGCTGAAATCAAGCAGAGATTTCCTTTGAGTCTTGATTTACTTTGAGCCTTGTCTATCGGAGCTGTATCACGTGCACTGTTGTTATTTTAGCTCAGCGTGCTCTCCATGCTACCTGCACAGTTTAGAATGTATTAAATGTGGAGGTTGGTGGCCCTTCATGTGACAGGGGGGTTGGAGATTCGTGATCTTTGAGGTCCCTTCCAACCCATTCTGTGATTCTATGAATACTTTGAGCATTTTACTTTCCTAATAGCTCTAACTGGGAACTGCCAGATGTTTTGCTTGCTGCTGTTGTCATGCTACACTGGTCCTGGAGGCCTTTTAAAGAGTTTGCCTTGAATGCGAGGTGGGATGTGGCCGAATTGGAATGAAGATGCATGTGTTATTTGTGGCAGGCGGTGGGGCCTTTTGCAGCAGTGCATTAAAAGAAGCCCCATTCCTTACAGATGTGACCCAGGTTCTCTGTGCCACAGGACCGCAGGCTGCGATGCTGAGGCCTTGGCACAAGCTCAGCCTCTCCTCCCGCTCCTCGTGGTCGTGTTGTTGTTGTTGTTGAGCCTTTTTTCCTCTCTTAGCAAACACTGAATAAAAGGAAGTTTTAAAAGAATGGCTTCCTGCCTATAAAATCATTTTGACGTGATTAACTGAGCATCACGGACAGTAACCCATTCATTGAGTGCTCTCTTCTCAAAGTTAGCACTTTGGAGTGGCGTGCTGTGGCTAATACCATACAAATTGCTGGAATGGACAGTTAAACGCTGAGGTCAGAGGTTAAATGAACATGGTTGTTTATGAGGACACAGCCCGAATCCATTTGCATTTTAATATTCTTTCTGTGAGACGAAAAACCATTTTGAGGACAGCTTGTTTGGAAATCCCATTAACAGGTTATTTATGGGACTCATGACTGCATGACCCTTAGCCTTGTTTTGTTAAACATGAACTAGACATGAATCAGATGGGCGGCTGGGCTGCTGCTATTGTTTTCCATAGCATTAAATGTCATTGAATTCAATTATTCTGAATCTGACACTTTCTAAGTTATTACCCTCATAATGCTCAATTTTCCTTTTTCCTTTGTCAACCTTATTATTTCTATCTGCTTTAAAAAGCAGAGGCACTCTAAAAAGGCCATTTTCTCTCTTATCTCTGATCTAGGTGAGAATGGAGAGCTTATCTACATAGCTTTTAAATAAATAATTGGGAAGACACAGTTTGAAGAAATTAGAAGATTCTGGTCAATATCATGGCGCAATTGAAAGAATAGAGAAATCTCAAAATTCTGCCAGAGGAATAAAATCAGCCATGTAAAGGTCAGGTACTAAATGTTTTCAAAGAGAAAGGGCTTTTAACCCTTTTTGGCAGGAGTATAAAATGTTGAGTGATAAATTAGACTAAAATGATGGTGCTGCTATCAATCAAAGCGCGAACAAACTCCATAATTCCAGATAACAGAAGTGTTATAAAGCTAGCATAGTTTTTATGCCTTCCAACATGAGCTGAAAAGAGATGGCATACAGGATGGCAGAGGATGGCAGACTACCAGAAATTAAGGAAGAAAACACTGATGATTCTAACACAGTTAAGTTGTGCTGTGGGTAGCTGTGTTACCTTTGCTAAATATCGTGGTAAGTCCTAGCAATGAATCTTGCACGCTCTGTCCTCAGCATTTCATCTCTCACTGTTGCAATGTTTATGGAACTGAACAAAAATTCGTAGGTCTTCCAGCTGTTTGGTGGCAAAAAAAAGCTCCTCCAGAGTGCACCAGCTGACAGCTCATAACTTCACTTCAACCCAGTGTGTCTTTTGAGCAAAAGGAGCTTCTGTAGAGCATGTGAACTGAGAGCTGGAGTGGGGCTGTGAGGATTTATAAAGTATGAGAACACGATGACCTGCTGTGACCATGCAGCCCAGCTCTTACTCACAAGCCCAAGCGTGTCACTTGTTTGGCACAGTCATGAACTGTGACAAACCTTCGCTTAATTGCAGAAGAAAAATGGTGAGAAATTCTTTTGAGCCTTAGAAGGTGTTAAAGCTGAAATTTTTACTGTAGGAATTCAGATGGTAAATGCAGCTTTTTTGCCATTTGCCTTCAGGATACCTGATGGAGTGCACACACGTGCACTGACTTCTCATCCAAGGCTGCACATGAAGTATTTTATTTTGAAGAAGAAGAGAGCAATGAAAGTATATACAGAAAATAGCCCAGGTTTCACTTCAGAGTTGACAAAGAGACCAGGGTTCAAACACAAGTCAGATTTTTATTTGTTTTTATGGATGTTTAGGGGGTAAAAGTCGTAAGCAACATCTAGATCTCCAGATACATCTGGTCACTGTTCTGCTCATCACTGCAGGGTTACAGAGCAGGAGCAAGCCTGTCATGTGAGATCTCCATGCTTAGGATTCCCATACCTCAGACCAGAAGGCAGCGTTCTTCCATCACAGCTAGGTGTGTTTATGCATGCACGTGTAGTTCTCTGTATGTCACAGTGCAGACTGTGTGTGCTCTGAAGCTCTCTCTGTTAGAGGAGCTGCTGACATCCTCTGAGTTTGCAGCCACGGGGCTGCGTGCAGCAGTGCTGCGTTCTGCATGCTTCTTTCTACCTGCATGCCTCCCTCTTCCCTTCTTTTCCAGCTTTTAACAGAGGTTCCCAGTACGAATTGACCTTCAGTGGAATTTCTCTTTAGTGGTTAATTTATTCTTAATAGAAACGGATGTTCTTTTTTTATTTTTATCTGAAGAAGAAGGAACAATACATCTTTAGAACAGGTTTGTAAGTGTCAAGATTTTTCTACTAATTCATACTATATGCTTCCCTTTTAAAATGTTAAATTACCTCATTGTATCTCTGAATATCATATATACTTGGGCCTGAAATTAAGCTTGCTGTATAGTTGTCAAAATGACCACAATTTGCTGTATGAAATGTCCTGATTGCATGTGTAATTCAAAGCAATCCTAATCTCTGTATAAACCAGTACAGACTGCTCAGGGGCAGAGTTTATGTATGCTGATTGGGCCTTCAGTTTAGCTGAGAGTGAATATACCTGCGTGTGGAAAAAAGATGCATTGCAGATTTTCAAACTCCTAAATGCTGAGGAGAAGGGAGAAAAGGAGTTCAAGAAGGAAAACTGCTCCCCTGGCAGGCAAGGCTGCAAGAGAGGCCAGAGCTTGATTTTTCATATACATGGTGTTTGTTTCAAGCTCAGCTGAAAGCTGCCTCGCTGTCTGACGCCTGGCTATAATTGGCTCTGCCCCATTTCTTACTGAAGGGTGCGATTTCAACACTGAAGATGCATCACAATAAGGAAACTCCTTCACCGAAAGCAGCCCCATCCTGAAACTTCATTGCTGTGCATCTCAGAAATAGCTTCTCTGTGGTGTTTGGGAGGTCTTGCCCAGGAGGGCTTGGCCATGTAGGGTTGTTGCTTTAAGGTCTCAGAGGTGCAGTCTTCAAAGATAATGAGCAATTCACTCCAGGAATTTAGGCCTTCCTTCTGCCTGCATCCTATCTCAAAATGACATATAAGTAACACTCCCCCTTGAATATATTTTGCCAGTATTTTTTATCACCCTTGACAATCAACCATTGGATTTGTCCTGTGAAGTTTAGCTGTGACTGAAGTTATCATCTATCATAAAATTATTGCTGTATTTTACTGAAGGAGCACAAAACAGATTCCATTCAGTGTTTCTTGCTGACGGAACTCCTGAGTTATTTTCACAGGTGGATTGCAGTTTGTTTTACTGATCTTTGTATTTATTGTTAATGAAGGGTAGCACTTGTACTCCTCACGCCAATTACAGTTAATTATAATTAGGCCCGGATGCGTGGCTGAGCAGTGTCTGAAGATGCCTGCGAGGATTTGTTTCCAGTTGTAGTTCTCTTCTAGTGAGAACTTGTTCTCCACCTGATACCTGTAGACAACCCAAGACAATATTTTAAAGGATATTGGCAGCTCTGCTGCAAATTCTGTCATCTTTTTTCATGTTTTGATTTCACACCCTTTAGGTATTGCATGAATAAACAAGCCAACCAGGAGTATTCAGAGATGCACAAAGTGTTTCGAAAGGAAACATTTAGCCCCGGAGTTTGTATGCATTGCTTTAGATATCTAGGCTCTTAATAGCAAATAGCTCTGGACTATTATTAGGGATGTTTCTCAGGGACCAAAATTCACCATAAACATATACAAAAACCGTTCAGCATTGATAACAGCTGTGATATCTTGTTCTCGAAGAACCGTTTGATTTTACTTTGTTAAATCTGCTTTAGATATTTGGCATTAGCAGTTGAGTTTGGTTTGGCTGGCATAACAAAGAGTTTGGCCAACCATCTGAGCAGGAGCCGGAACGCAACCTGACAATTCTTTCCCAGAGCTTTTTTGTTACTTGCTGGAAATTCAGCATTTCTACCCCAAGCTTCTGAAAGTTCACAGGAAATTATTCCCAATTTCTTCAGCTTCAGTCATACGGTGGGCACTTCTGGTTAAATATGTGTGCTTAGGAACAGTAAATAGGATCTGACATTTTATTTTTACTCTGAATAAAAATGCTCATCGTGTTGGTGAAAATAAGCAATCGCATTCCATCTAATGGCGAAAAAGAATTGCACGTATCGCCCTGTAGGAGCTGAGGAATCTATTTTCATTATAACAAACATTGATTTTGCATTAAAAAGTCTCATTATTTGAGATAATGACCGTTGGGTTTCTTAGTTAGTCTTTCGGTTCCTAAATCATTAAAACTAAAGCAGTTAAAGAGCAAATGAGAACGCAAAAGACCCCAAACTATATTAAAATTCACTCTCGTTTTGGGTCCTTAATCAAAACCGCAGTCATCTTTAAGGTGGATACAAACTATCAGAAAATTATTTATTTGAGCTCATTTGAATGGCAACCGTATTTGTGCCTATAGGAAGGCCGCCGTATCCGAACGTATTGACTTAAGGATTAACGTCAGTGGAATTAATGTGGGACTCCCGGGTTCCCAGCAGCCATTCCTCCTGTGCTGAGCCAGGGAGCAAAGCCTCGTCTGTGGCAATTAGGGGCTGCAAAACAAATCTCAGCAGCGCGTGCGCGCGTGGCAAGGTGTGCAGCGTACGCTGCGTCCTGCAGACGAGCCTGATGACGGGCTGCCCGAGGAGGGGGCTTGTTTGTTTTGCGTCTTACTGAGCAAACGCTTCCTTGAATGATTTCGAATTCCTTTAAACGGGGCTGCTGGGAATCTGTCTGTCCGTCCGTCCATCCTTCCTGCGCTCACCCCTTCCCCCTCTTGCCTTCCCAGGAGCTGTGGCTGTGTGGGCATTAATGTATTCCGTATAATGTTAGGGGCGAGCTGAATGCACCTTCCCACCACCAGCACGATGAATTATTGACATGAGGGATGGTCCCTGGTGTATACTTTTCCAAGGTTATACTCTCTGATATTAGATATTTATTCGGCATAAGGTAGGGATAAGAACCTCATTGCCACATTATGTCTGACACAATCAAGTTTTGGGGAATTTCAACAACATTAGAAGATTTGTATAATGTATTCTTTTAGAGGCAGAGGCTCAGCTTTAAACAAAGCATAATCCCCACTGCATATCATTTCCAACCTAATGCAAGGAGAAGAAGCGGGACCATAATGCTATCTGCATCATTTCCCTTTTGTGTTCAGTTGCAAGGACTATTCACCTAATATTCAAAATCCGTGTATTCATTAAATGGAACAGAATGATGGAAAAGCTAAAAAACGTAAGAAAAGAATGAAATAGATTTCCATGCAAGTGGCATAAAATTGAGTTATTACATCTAGATATATGATAAACTATTTGGAAATA